>NW_020799095.1:141740771-141869357 GCF_003259725.1 Athene cunicularia | reverse complement strand
TCCCCCCCCCCTTTTTTTTTTTTAAGAAAGAAGTCTTGAGTAACTGTTTCCTGGTGTTTCATGGGTCTGTTTGGTTCAGTTATTTCTGCTTTGCAGAGGGCATTGTTTGTTTTCATTGGGAAGAGGCTTACCTGTGGTTTTTTGTTTTCGACTTCTGTGGGTTTCAGTGCTTTTTCCTTTCTTTTTGTGGCACTACATGTTTCCTGCAGCATTTTCAGCATACTTGCATTAAGTTGGATGACTCAATGGTATGTAATTTGAAGAATAGCCTGGTTTTGCCAGAGGACCGGTAATAACAATGAGAGTACTGCATCTTGTTCATCTCCTTGTTTGAATGGCGTTAGGCCTAGCTACGGTTTTGTAATTCTTTCTTGATCCCTAAAAACCTCAGGTGGTGCTCATATAACACATGCAGACCTTTCTCAGTGGTTGTATAGGAAGGATTAAGGCAGACAAACTTGTTTCTGCCACTAAAGAAGGTGTCAGACTAGACAATCCTGAAAGCCTTGTTCTTAAAACTCCACTTCCCTGGCCATATTAGTTCAGGTTTTAATTACACAATATTAAGATTTCTTAAATGCAGTATATTTGGACAAAGGCCTTTCCATGTAGCAATGAACGCTTCACTTGTAGTAATTTACCTCCTCTTTGTTTTCTGTTAACTTGTTTTAGATTTCAGTTCTGTAGGCAGATCTACAACTCTTCTTAGGATATTTAAAAAAGGTCTACAGGGAGCTTGCTATGTGGGAAGAGTTGTCAAAGCTATCTGACTAGTTTAAGCTATGATGAAAACCATTTTAATATTTTTGTAAGGCTATTTTTAGACTCAGTTATGCTGGAGGAAGAGTAGGAGTAGAATTGCTTTGGCAGGAATGTGAGGAACAGCATCGCTAGGTTGGTTGAATATGTTCTCAATGTAATTTATCAGATAATTAAATCTGGGAAGATTTCTGCAGGAACACTAAACAGCAATGGCCTCATATGATTTAAATATTGCTGAGCCACCTTAGTATGGACAACTGGACAGGTAGATGTTGGAGGAAAAAGTAGTTTTTAAGCTTAAAAAAAAAGCCTCCTTAGCTACCCTTATTAATAGCTGTCTAGTGAATAAATTTTTTTTAAGTATTAGGATGAAGCATGATTAGAGGATAAGTTATTCATGCCACTGACCTGCCCAAGAGGCAAAGATGACATGTTCCATCCAGTTGATGAGAGAACTGTGCTTTTATAAGTAGGGGTGAGTGAATGAATGGTGGCGGACAGGTGACTGCCACTTTAGGGTTTACATGTGGAAAGCATCAAGGCCAGGAAGCATCCCTCAGGCTCCTTGTCTCCCTACATTTTTGTTTCTTGGCCAACTGAATGCCTCTGTGTCCTGCAGACAGTGAGCAGCTGGTCTAGCTTTACCCCTCTTCCCTGCTCATCTGCTTCACCTTGGTTTTGTCTGAAATATGTATGGCTGCAGCCATGTGCTGTTGACCACAGAAGTAAAACTTGGCTTTGATTTCAGTTTCATCTTGCAGTGGCTGGTCTCAGTCTGTGGGAGAAACTGTACCAGAGTTTCAAAGCATTGAAGTGATTCACAGCTAATTTTCTTTTTAAGGACCAGAAGGACCATTAGATCATCTAACTTGATTATCTCTGGAGGACTGGTCAGGGCTTAGTCTTACCACAAGCCTTGTGCTGGACTCAGCCATGGCTGCAGCCCTCCAGCAGAGAGAAGCGTGGGAACGGGCAGTGTCTGTGGAATTGCAGATGCTCTGGAAAAATACTCTGGCATATATTTTTAAAATATAAAAATATATGTAAAAATTTTTAAATCAAACTACTACTCACAAGAAGTCTTGTTTGGATTGTCTTCCTTGACTTGAGTCCTGAAGGAAATACACAGACTGGATTCGGTGCTGTCTGTTGTCTCTGGATTTTGCATAAAATTTCCAGGTAGGGGAGGGATTGTCTTGCCACATCTCAGACTGGGCACAAAAACGTACTGCTTTCTGTAACATGTGAAGCTCATGGAAACAGCAGTGCCAAGCCATGGCCTGGAATAAAATGCCATGCCCAGGAATAACTAATGTGTGTAGAGAGCTGGTAACTCCCATTTTGCTGTGGCTAGAAGCAGCAAGAGTCTTTAAATAAAACTGCAATGAAGAGATCTGCTTTTGTCCTTGCAGGGCTCATGACAACCTGTTTAGCACAGAGCTCCTGTGGTTTATGCTGGTGTTGGTGACGAAGTTCTCTTCAGAACTATCAATTCTGTATGCTTTCTTTTTTACCTCCCTCTGTTGGGTTGAGATTTAAAATTAACCCACCCCTCCCCATCCCCTTGGTAACTGATTTTGACCAAACTGCCTGAAGATTACCTCTTCCTATGGTACAAGCAGAGCTGTGACAGTGGCAACAGAGCCAAGAGTGGAAGATTGCAACTTGATTTCCTACAGACTTACTTCATTAATGAAATAGATGGTGGTAGTGGGTCACTTAACGCTTGCATATTTTGCAGCTTTTCCTCTGTGTGAGGATGAGAGGAGACAAAAAGCACAGCTGCAACAGGGGTTGAGAAGTTGCAGGTGTGAGGTTGGCTGGAGGATGCCAAACTGCCATCTGTGGTGATGCTTTGTTTTTTTGTTTTGTTTTTTTTTGCAGTCCAGTTGCCTAGAAATGAGAGCAAGAATATAAAATTAGCAGTGACTAACCGAATATAGCTTTCCTTCAGTTTTGGCTGCCTTGTGTTTATCCAGAAGTCTAAAAGTTTAAGAGTTGAAATTGCATCAGGCTTAAGGGATGAATGTAGGTGGTGCCCTGTCAGTATTCCATTTTTCAGGTACTTTTTCCCGTGTTGCTTTAAGCATGTGGAGAAACAGAAGAAAAGTTGCAGGTGTTATTTTCATGAAGTTGTATGAAGAGAAGCAACAGCATAATGCTTTATTTATGTGGTTAGTACCCCGTTTTGTGCCTGTGTTCTGAAATGTTAAAGTGGATAAGTAGGATAAGTAACCTTAAGCATTAAAAAAAACCTGTGACAGTTGCCATAATTAAGTCAGTGATGTCCTGTATGCATTTTAAATTCCTGGTTCTTTATATGCTGTTAAATCTTTGTCTGGTATGCAGCATGTCTGCTTGTTTACAGAATGCCTTGGAGCTGCACGGACTCCCTCATACTGTGTGCAGAGTGGTTTATAGCACTGTTAAGCATGTGTTGCTCTGACTAGAGAGATGTACTTGGAGCCGTGCTTTGGATTGCGGAGATAATAGTTTCCAGGAATGGTCATGAGGATCAGCAGAAGGAGCTTTGAGGAGTGCGTGGATGCAGCATGATCTCTAGCTGAAGGGAGGCCCTTTGCTAATGACTAGGGTAGTTCAGGCTACTCTGAAATGCAGAGCCTGAGCAGCTATTTTTCCAAATAGCTTCCTAAAATAACAGAGGGGGAATCTGAGCATGCTGACTTTCCTCTCTCT
Organism: Athene cunicularia; assembly: GCF_003259725.1. Lineage (NCBI taxonomy): Eukaryota > Metazoa > Chordata > Aves > Strigiformes > Strigidae > Athene > Athene cunicularia. The sequence goes on along the minus strand of NW_020799095.1, from coordinate 141,865,898 downwards.
TCCTCATTTGCACTACAAGAAGGAGCTAGGCACAGAGGGAACTAGTTTTCTTTTAAAGTTGGGGGACATTTGCATAGGGCAAGTTACGTTCACTGCTGTCTGCTTTTGAGACAATCCTTTTGGAAGTAGAGGCTTCAAGCAGCTGTGAGACCAGAAATACGCAGCACAGTGCATTATTTACTGTATTTGTCATTCTTGTCTAGAGAGAAAATGTGCTGATTACATTCAGCAATTTATTTTTCTAATTGGAGAGAAATGAGATGCTGGTCTCCATTCAGCTTGGGGGGGAAAAAAGAAAATACTGCTTTGTGTGTGTGCAAATTGAAATTTCGAGTATCTGGACAAAAGTGATGGACACCTAACAATAATAAAGTTAATATCTTAGTATCTGTTCATGGAGTTGATTGACTAGTCTTTTCATAACAATGAAATTTACATATTTATGGGATGGTCTTACAGTTTGGGCAATTTTTTTATTGAATTAAATTTAATTGTATCAACTACTGATAGATTATTTTTCTTTTTATAGAGGGTGAGAGATTTTCCATTAAAAAACTCAGAAGAATTAACAGATCATTTGGCAGCAGATGTCCAGCAGCTTGTAAAATGCAATTTTCATTTGCACTCCAAACCTCTTCAATTGGATGTGTCCACTATATCTGGAGAAAACAGCCTTACACCTTGCAGACTTTCTAGCGCTGCTATGCAGCTGCCAGACTGGCAGGGAATATTTTTATTACATGATATTTGAAATAATATCTTAAGGCTACTTTCTTGTGGTGCACATTTAGTAGTCTGTTACTTGCTTCAAAGCCTGTCTTTCAGTGGTAAGTGGTGTATTTTTGGAGTTAAAAGCAGCAACAACTTCAACTGCTAGATCTCTGGTTTGTCTCCAATTCCTGTGACCTGTACAGTTAGTCTGTATGACAGGCAGTGACCTTCATGTGTCTTACATTCACAATGGGTCCTAAAACTGCAGGTGGTATGACCTGTCATCACTTGGTGTAAAGGGACTGGAAATGAGCTATTCGAAGGCTTCATTGAAAGGATGTGCAGCGCAGCTCCTCCAGGATAGCAGATGGAAATGACTGGTGTGGTGCCTTAATAGATCTGCTGAATTAATTACTGCGATGGGCAGGAAAAAATTGTGAACCAAGACAGCATGTAAGACAACAGAGAATCCCAGGGTACCTGTTACCCAGCTGAACCATCATCTTTCTTCATGAGCGAGGTTTGTGGAGCCAAGTAGGAAGTATGGTCAGATTCAAAATATTCTTTGCAGAAATTTCTGCTTTGGGCACACAGGACCTCTTTAGCAGTAAATAGTGGCCATCCTAGTGGTTAGAGGAGCTTTTCTTACCTGTTGGTTGATTGAAGATGGAATTGCACAGATCTGCAGAGGTTTGTCTCAGGATTGAGGTTCAGTGCTTTATTTTAAATGGGATGCTCTGCAGGAGGAGTTAGTGCTGGATCCATGCATCTGCCATGCTTTGAGCTTTGTCAAGGCGCTGATCTTGCCAGTTATAAAATGTTTTGAAAACAACATGAGGCTAAACTGTGTTCAGAGAGCTGGATGAGCATGGAGGCTGAGTGACAATGCAATTGCAGGTCAGTAAACTGGAGGTTAATAGTTAACAGTGATTTAATGAACTTTCTGATTGTGAGACCTTTGAAACAGTGCTTGCATGCTCAGCACTGTGTATGTGGCTGGGCTTGCCTTGGAACAAGAATGTCAGGGGGAGAAATTTTGTTCATAGTACCATCAAAATAAGTTTGAGAACTTCTAGCTCTTCTGATTCCTGAGACATTTACACCACAGAAGTACTGAAAATGTAGGGATTTAGTCAAGAAGCATGGTTTCTTTTAATCCATGAACCTTAATATTTTTTTTCTAAAAGTAACAATGTTTTATTAAGGTTTGCAAAACACAGGTCTTGAATTTTTTGAGTCCTACTGGTTCAGACCTCTCTAATAGCTCAGATGCGTTTCATTCAAATTAAAAAATACAGCAGCCTGTTTATAAACCTCCAGAGCAGGTTTATGGCATGGACACTAACTGAAGCTGCTTGTTCATTGCAAGAGTGGATTGGATATTTAGCTCTTAATTCCTATGAATAGAGTTTTTCTTAGCTAACCTCATTTGAATGGAAGTGGGAGAGTGGGGGAGGAAAAAGAAATGGGAGGAGTGTTCACATTTGTGGAGGCAGTTTTTTTTTTTTTTTAAAAAAACCCTAAATGTTCTGTGCTGTAAATATGCTGTAATACACACAGCATTGAAGTATCTGGTGGATTTTTGTAGCTGCTGGAATAAACATGGCTGACCCTTTGAGATGAATAATAAGTTATAATACTAAATTTATCACTTTGTAATTAAGGAACCTGCCTTGGTAATTTGTACCACTGATTGGAATATGGGGAGTGCATTGGAAACATATCCCTTAATCACAAACAGAACTGCCAAAATTTATGTGCAGCATGCTGTGTGATACTCTGTAGAAGACGCAAATGAATCAGGATAGCTTCTGGGGCAGCACCCTGATGTTCAGGGACATCCCAGTGCAAATTCTTGAATTCATCACACGTTTTGATCTTTATGCTCACGTGTTTTATGTTTTCCAGTTGGTGGCAAATGTAACTTTCATGTGGGCAAGGGGGGTGGTTAATGTGGTAGGTAAAGGAAAAAATCATAGGAAGGGGAAATCTCTTGGCTGCTTTATAAAGTATTTTCCCATAAACATTATTGGCGGAAAGTACTGCAAACTTACAGCAACATAAAAAGGAACTTTACTACACCCTCTTTGACACACTTGGAAGCTGGCTGTGGCACAGCAAGTCAATTTTCTGGACCTATTGGTATCTTCACTCTTATAGAGAATGCTTGGTTTTTGTTTAAATTTTTAGCTCTGACTTCTGAAGACAGGATGCATTGTTTAAAAGTGACAGTACTTAATTCAAAACAAAATCCTCAACAAAATGGTTATCTTGCAGCTAGCATACATATCAGAAGAAAGGCTTGCTGCTAATTCAGTCAGGATTTGTTCCTGCAGTTTCAACAAGCTGAGAACATGGACAGAGTAAGTGTTTTTCCAGCTATAGATTTTTGTTGTTGGCTTCAGAATGTCTTCAGACTTGATGGTCAGACAGAATATAATGTAAGTATTTATATAAACAAATAATCTGCCCCAATGATAATGCAGCAAATCCTATTGGTTCCATTGTTTGCATGGCTGCAACCTTGGGTGCAAAAGTGTTGGGTTTTTTTTTCACTTGTTCTACACGTCTTTTTTCCAACTCTGTGAATCGATAGAGCACATCTGTGCTACTTGAGAACAAACAAGTATGAAGTCATAGTCCCCTAAATAGCTTGTAGGATGGAAATGCTGAAGACAGCCTTCTTTTCATCTTCTGTGGGTCCTCTTGTACAGGACTCTGGAATCTTGGCTTTGATTCTTTGTGCAGAGTCTTCACAATATCCACATCTGGGCTGAGAACAGATCTGCTTTAGATCTTCATGGCTAATAATAACTTTAAAAAACAAACGCTTCTAGCAGAAGAATGTTTGTGTGGTCTTTAATACAGACTAAGTTAAGATGAAAAAGAGAATCCAGTAGTATCCAAATAGCCTTGAACTGGTATCAGATGCCAGAGTTGTTCAGGCAATTTTCTCTCAATTGACAAAGAATCTATTTTTAATGTCTTGCTGAATCTTCTTTGTCACAGTTAAAATTCCTGTCTCATCTTTCTTTTCTGATATCTGCATATTCTCTCAGATAGAATCTGCATTGTATTCACCACAGTCAGTTTAAAACAGGGCATTTTGCAGAGCTTATTGTTTCCATTGTTTCCTTTTTGTAATAACATATTAGATCCTTTTCACTACCATATGTTTTTAATCATATTTTCTTGCTTAGCAGGATATTATCTATTTAAATGTTGCTGCTCAGTGTTTCTGAATAACTGCTAAAAGATGAATCTGTGTTTGACTAATTGCTTTGAATACACCTGCATCTTGTAAAACTGCCAGTAAGATACCAAGTATCACTATTTCAGGCACAGAAAAATCTCAATTTAAATATTTGAGTAAACATATCAAATGTATAGCAGGTGAGAGGAAGAGAAAATCGATGGTCAGACATTTTTATTTTTAAATGTCATGAGGGTTGTGCCTAATTGTGCAATAGTGACTGAAAATGAGAGGAGGAAAAGCGATTGGCAGCGTTTCCTCATTCTTCTAAGAGGAAGCAGCATCACACTGCTGACCTGAGAATGTGTGCCAAGAGATGACATGAACATCTTGGATTCAAGTAAATGTTTGCTGAGGTCTTTGCAGTGACTGAGGGGGTAGGGTGAAGCGGGGAGGAGGACTTTGGGACTTACAGTGTTTGAACAGAATAGGAAACAAGATTCAGGTGAACCTTCTGATGAAAGGTCGAAGAATTCAAGGTGTCAGCAGTGACTTGCGTTGAGCATGAACTTGCTCCTGGGTGCCCAGAGGAAGAAGGAAATTCTAATTGGGTTGAGATGTTTTACACTTTTTTTCAGTGAAAACAGGCAAGTTCAACAACAAATTCATAACATCAAATTAATTGAAGTTCATGTGGCTTTAAAAGCAAATCTGGCTCAATTGGTTTGTATGTGTTTTTATAAAAAAAGTATGAGTAAAGTTTTAAAATTAAAGAATAAACCTGTCTCTTCCTGGATTAAGCACCAGCTATTGCCAGTGGATGTGGTGTGCAGTACATGAGATGTGGCCTTAAGTCACCTGTGATAGTTTTAAGCCCTGCTGGGACCAGAGACTACAGTGCCGTTGTCCCTCCCCCACCCTCGGACACAAGCAGGGCACAAACCCCAGGATTGAAATAAGAAATTGAATACAACAGTGTAATAATACGAACAACAACAATAGCGATAATAACAACAACAAACAGTAATAACAGTAAACAAGACAAAAGATATACAGAGAAATACTGCAGTGATACAGCCAGCCCAATGTGTGTGCTTTCTGTGACCAAAGCCACAAAGGAAAGCTTCCCATGTGCTGGACCTGACATCAGCATGGTGTGAATAACCGGGCTGGAGATCCCTCCCCCCTGCTGGGGAGAAACTTAACCCTATCCTAGTTGAACCAGGACATCACCCTTTGAGAGCATGCCTTGGTGCCACACCCTTGTTTGCTGGTACCATTTTTAGAAATAAATGACAGTCCATAAGGAAGCATGGACACAGAATCTGACATTCTGTATCTTTGGTCATGGGGGAAATGCTGTAATTTTGTCTTTGTGGAAGCAAAATGTAAATCTGTTACTGTATAATTAGGACTACACAGATTGTTTTGACTTCTCTTTCATTATGTCCACCCAACAGTAAATTATCAAAACTATCAACATCGTAAACAGGGAGAGAGAAAGGAAGACTGAGAAGTTGCATATAACCTCATGTGGAGGTGGAAGAAGTAAGGGTTAAACAGATATTTGAATTTAGTGGTAGCAGGTTTTTTAAATAATTGTTTATTCTGCATTACTCATTTAATTACAGTTGTGTATTACACTTTGTGTTTGCCATGAAGTAACCAATAACAGGCATGTTTAAGTTACTTTTTTCCAGAGACAAGTCTCTGCAAAAAAGTGTATTTGCTGTATTTGCACACCCATGTAAGTGTAATAGGTGTTTGCTTTTAGCTTCATGTACTTGTTGCACAGCCAAAAATGGGTTTCTGGACACACTGACACTTTTGAAAACCAGAGCTTGAATTGGAGGCCAAGGTTCACATTGGTCATGCAAGACACAGTTTGGTAACAAATATACTCTATGACAAGGAAAACAAATCTGGGGGATTACTCTGGAGGCTTCCCAGGCATGTAAAAGGAATGTTCAGTCCTTTTAGTTTGATGTTAACTTGAGCTAATTTTCAAGTTCATGTAGATATTTGGCTCTTCCCTATCTTCTCAATATTCTGTTAGATCTGAAATCCTTGATTCAGTAGTAGTCCTAATTCAGTAGAATAAAGGGAAATTTTAGATTTTGAGGTAGCTGGTTTTTGGTTGCTGATCTTTCTATGCATTTTCTCAGAACCAAAATAATGCTGAAGTAGCACAGTGGCACTTTTAATATTAAGCAGGAGGGGGGATTAGGGTGTAGTTCAGTTTTTGCTGTCATTACCCATTTTCACATGTTGCTACCAAAAACGTTTTGACTTCCTCTGCCAAGAAGCAGATTAGTTTGTTGCTTCAATTGTGAAATCTAATTTTCCTTTCAAAATACTGCATCACAAAGTTCTGGTTCATGGTCAGGAAAATTTTCTTGCAAAGTCTTTTGAGTCTCTCTCCCACAGAAACAAAATGGGAATTGAGTAGAAATTAAATCAAGCGGCATCTGAATAAGTAATTAGTCACCCAGGTCTTCAAATAGAAAGCCAGTTGGAAGCTTAAATTTTCTTATTCAGTTCTCAAGCCAAACAAATGTCTAATAACAGCATTAATTCTGGAATTTGGAACTGTTTTTCACTACCATAAAAAGGTACACTTGATAACCATTAATACAGTTTGTAACTATTCCAGTAGTAGTTTACAAAAAAAGACTTTTTTTTTCTGCCTGGTTAATTTGTGAAATGAAAATAACTGTTTTCAGAAATTGAAAAGGAGGGGTTCAAATAGGTGTCCTGTTTGATGAATTAATTACTGAATATCCATTTAGTTCTGAGGGGGCATTTTATTTCCTTGTGACTATTTTCAAAGAGGAAAATCAACTCCTGGGAAGGAAGCTATGGAGAAATAGTTTAACAATGGGACACACGGAATACATTAATCTAAATGTGAGTACTTAAATGGCATGAAATGTGTTCTGGAAGATATCCCTCGGATAGAGGTAACCTGTGCTTGCTAGCAGAAAGCTGCATCCTGTTGATGTCAACCAACTGTGAGGAAATACTGCTGGCTTCTACTTAAAATAGGATTAGAATAGGCTGTATGGCTTCTATGAAAGCATATCGTCCTTGGCTTCCTGAGAGTGGTCACTTCATGAAGAATACAAAAAAAAATTCCTTGCCTATCTCTTAAGAAGCTCAACTTTGGTTCCCCCAAACTGCATGTGTCTGCAATTGCCAGATGGCTGATACCAGCTGTCTGCAGTCTGACTTGTAACCCCTTGGGAGGTGGTTAACTGGTTAAATGGTTCCCAGTGCTTTTAAGCACTTATGGCTGTGGTGTAGTTGGGAACTGTCAGGTTAATGGTTGGACTAGGTGATCTTCAAGGTCTTTTCTAACCTAGATGATTCTGTGAAATATAGCAACACAAAGAACAGTGAAACTGTAAAGGTATAAACTTATAATATTTTAGGATGAGTGAAGCTTTGCTATCTAACCATCTTGTTTGCTTCCTACAGACTAGCAGGACTTGATTTATATGGTTTAATTTATGCCAGTATTCTTTCACACATTGCCTAACTTTCTGAAGATAGCTGCCTGCTCTATAAGGAGTGGTAAGCATGCCTGGTCTATGCACTTAGAGCAGTGAATTTCATTATCTTTAACTTTCAAAAAGATATTAAAACAGAGTTGCACTTGGTTAAGGACATGGCTTTGGGAAAAATAAATACCTGTGGAGTGCCTGATCAGAGATAAACAGATTTAGTGCCAGGGCTTTACTGAAAATCTAGTTTTGGCGAAATACTTGGTCTGAGTACCTGTAACTTCAGTGGGACAGGGAAGAAGGCGTATCAAGCTGAATCGTTCTCATGTGATCAGGTTCTTATGGGTGTGTACACCCAAAATAGAGAAACCACCAGAATAAATAGCACCAGTGTTTATTGCAGAACCGTATGTTCTGTTTGGCGTGCTAACACAGTGAGTAGTGTGAAATAGTAGCGATAAGGATGTGAGTATTTATGTAATTCAGTAATTCTTACAGTACTGTCCTCGTTCTTCTCCAGCTACAGCACTTGTTGCATGAGAACCCCACTTTATGCCATAGGATGTGATTTTATTTATTTATTGCATCCAGGGATTAATTTTGGGCCTGACAGTTCTGTGTAGCCATTTACGAATTATGTAGATTGTTTTGACCAGATTTAGCAAATGGAAATTTTTCTCCGCATCAGTGACTAAAAATCTCCCTCATAGTACCTGAAAAATATGGGCTTTCTTGCCTTCTTCCTGGGGAATCACCATTTTGGCTTCTGTGGTCTTCCACATTATGATTACAACTTGTTATAATGTTCCACATATAGCCTGATGAGATAAATGGGATCTCTTCACAGAGGTAATGTCATTGGAATAAACATAAAAAATCATAGCCAAATCCTATCCATTGTTCTTGTCATTTTCTTCTGGCCTCTTTTATGGGAACATCGCTGTACTATTCACCCTCACATTTATTTTTTCTTAACTGAAATTTTGGCACATGTGACTCAGTTCATGTTAAGGTGGGATGATACGGGGGAAACTGACTTTCCTCCTGGCACTTCAGGGTGGTTCTTTGCACAGTGTTTTGTCCTTAAGATTTTAATTGCAACTGAACTCAGCACGTAAGGGAACGGTGGGATGGAGTTGCTTTATTTGGGTTTAAGCCTATAATGTGATGCCCGTTTCCCCTGCCATACCCAAATTCTGCTTCCCTGAGTCTCTTCTGTGGTCTGTGTTTCTCAGTGGCAGTGGGCATGCTACTGCCTTGGTGAAATAAATACCTGCAGAGGTTTTAAAATATGCTGTAAGTTTTCTATATAAATATTTTGGTTTTGTTTTTGTTCTAGCCCTGATTCTGTTGCCAAATACTATTATCATCATTGGTCAAAGGAAATGAGGGGCCCAGGCTTCTACCAGAAATAGCATCTCTCTTTAATATACAGCTGCTTGTTGCATCCGTGCTTCTTGCACCTCACCACTCTAGGAGGCAGCTGGTTGTGTTGCTTGCTTAGTGATTGCTGGGAGGCTGCCTTTGTTTATATCAGATCTAGCTTTGGGAAAAGCAGAGTTCACTCCTGATCTCTGCTCCAGAAAGCTGGTACTTGGTTATCTGATAAGGGTTTGTATCAGAGGAGGGCATTCATGTGATTGTTCTTGCTGGGGAAAAGAGATACACTGGTAGTTTAAATAATTAATCCTGTTCTTTTGGTCACTATTTTTTCAGGTGTGGTATGTGTCTTCATTAAATCTTGCATGAGTGCTGTGTGATGAGCGGAATTCATTCCTGGCATTAGATGCAGAATGCAAACTATTTGGGACAGTAAGTGACCATGGGTAGATGTGGAGTGCTGTGGCAGCAGCTTCGTCTACCCTGTCCCAGCCCCATGGGAAGAGTGAAGCTGGGGAAGGGCTGTGTTGGTTATTGCAACAAACAGCAGCAAATAAGCTGTCTTTGCAACAGGATAAGAAGGCTTTGAGAAGGATTGAAGTTCACAATTTAAGAACCACTTGAGGCTCTGCTCTGCTCCTGTAACTCTCCATACATTGCTGCTGTTTGTGTACCCAGTGGGTCTCAGTCTGTCTCACCTCGGTATGAGAGGATTCCCCCCAAAATGGTCTTTGTGCTGTGGCTGACAGGAAGGTGAGGCCGAGGCCGTGTTCTACATCTTGCTGTGAAGCTGTTGTTTGTGGTTGCTCTCGACTCCTCTCAGAGCTTGTTTCCAAAATAAGCTGCTGTCTTTGTGTGCTGCAGTCTGGAGATTGTTTTCACAGGAACTGGAGTGATGTGTGGATGGTGGTGGCAGGCAGACAAAGCTCACGGCCAGCCCCCCAAAAAGAGGAGGGTGCCAAGCAAAACCCCAAACTTCAGTTTCAGTGAGGAACTGGCAGCTGTGCCTGCAAGGCTCAGCTGTGTTCTGTGAAGATGCACTGGAGCATCAAGGTGCTCTGCGGTTTGGAGCTGCTTCCAGCTGTGCCGTCATAGCAGGCGAAAGTGTCTCTTCTATTTGAAGACAACTGTCACTGTGCACCCTGATGTGCTTGAATTTGTTGGTCTGAAATAGCACTGACACATGCAGTGCTGCATTAGTGCCTTCACACAACAAATGGAATGAAGTGATGGCTTTCATCACACCCCAAGTACTTCAGTACACTTTGTAATAGGTTTTCACTTCCCTCGGAGGTTTTCCTTGGCTTTGTCTTCGAAACAAAATCTCGAAATTTTTTTGATCCTTGAGAACAACACAGCATTTTTTCTTCTCATCCCCTTCCCCATGCCCCAAGGGGTGGAAGCAGTGATACTGCAGGCAGAGGCAAGGGTATTTATTGCCTTGGGGCTAGGCAGCTTCATGTGCAGGAGTTTGGAGTGGTGACAGTTTAACCCTTTGCAGCCCATTAAACATATGGCCAAACAGCTGTTGCCTATTTCTGTCCTACAGCAGCTGCCCTCAGCCCTTGCAGCCGTAGCCCTTCCACAGCACCAGCTGCTGGGGAATCTGGGGAGAAAAGGGAGTTTTCATTCTATGTGCACCCCCATGCTCCTGTTCTCTGAACTGCCTGCTTGTGGGTCACTGGCTAGCTGGGAGGTTTTGTTGCAGGTTAATGAAGAGCACTGAAGTTTGGTGTGCTTTGGAAATACACAGGTGTTTCTGTGAGTAGCCACTTTAAAATTGAGGGGAAAAATACAGATGCTTTTTCTATTATAATCAGCTTTTCTGTGAGTGGTGAAAGGGTTTCATTTGTCGGAAAGCATTCACATTAGCAGAGAAGTTGGTTTTCATGCTGCATTTTGTATCTGTTCGTCAGCTTCTCCCTGTCTTAAGATGCTATGCTTGCCCTTTTGATCCCTGAAACCCTTTCTGACCTGGGAACTTACTTATTTTCTTTTACTGCCTTTTAGCCCTCATCCATCCTTAGTGTTGCATTGTATTTTAACCATATGGGAATTAAGTATCTGAATCCACCTGTGGATTGTTCCCAGTAGCTCAGCTCCTGGTATTCTCTAGCTCAGTATCAAGAGTGCATGGCTTGGTTTCCATGTCTCTGGGGAGTATCTTTCCAAGGTAAGCATTGAGCAAGTACTTTCCTCAGCTGTGTCTTCTGACAAGCTGGTGAGAGGAAGCCTGGTTTCAGTAAATCACGGGAGGATGACCCACCATGGCTGAGCTCTGATGTGGTGTTGCACTGGCATAAAGAAGCTATTGAATGCTGAATTATGCCAGTGCTGATTGGGATCAGTGAGCTGCCTCCTGATACTCTGATTTAGTCATGGGACAAAAACCCAGTGGTAGAAATCTGTATTTCTTCACTGCCATTTTAAAATAACCCAAACGAAAGAGTTGAGCTTAGTTGATGCACAGATGCCTTTGAGCTGGAAAAGCAGGGGTGAGACACAATGTGAGCAGTGGTTTGTGTTCTCAGCAGGGCTGTAGTCCTGTGACTAATGCAAGTTTGGGATATTTTTAGTGTTATTCCTTGAGTTGTTTGCCTGGACCTCTCTGTGCTTGGGTAGCGCCGTGAAGGTCACACGAAGATATTAGACAGTTGTAAAGAGTGCTGAGAGGGCCAGCTGGGTGGGATGGCACTCAACCAGCAACGCTTCTGCTTTTGAGATAGAGGGGTCGGGGAAGGGCTGAGAAGTACTGGCGTGCTGCTTTCAAGATATCAAACCCAGCTTTCTTCACACCTCTAAACTAGGGAATAGGTATGTGCCAGGAAACAAATCCAGGCATCAGAAAAGGAACAATGTGGTCGGTTTGTCTGAAGGGATTAGGAAATAATGTACAGTCTGCAACCCAATAGTCTGTATCTCTTATCTTGCACACTTCTATTCAGCAGGGAGTAGCACTACCCTCTCTGTGGACGGGGAGAAGATATGCCATCACTGAATATATCAACAAAATTAAATGACAGGAAGCTCTGCTTACTGCATTAGTAGCTGGACTCCTCTGTAATTGGGTTCCCCCAAGCATTTGTTTTTCTGCTTCTTAGCTTTCATCTTGCATTGTGGGTGTTAAAATTGCTGTTGGCAGAGGGAGAAATTAATCCAGCCCTAGGACTGCTGCTGTCCTTACAAAATACTACTGTTTAGATGAGTCTGGGAACTAAATTGTGTGACACCATCTCATGGAAAGATCCTAAAACATACTGAGGGGACCAGGATTGAAGGGAAAGTATATAACTGAAGCTGTCGGACTGTCTTATTGGGAGAAGCCTCTGGGAAAAGTGGGGATAAAAGTTGGGGAAAAATGAGTCAAATCAGCCAAAATGACAGTTTATTTTCTTTATTTTTGCATAACTGTAAGGAAAGGATATTCTTAGGAGCAAATAAGAATACAAATAATAAATTGATTTTTCTCTGTGTATATTAGATATTGAATGAAATATGCTGGACTACCTTCAAAGTACATATTTGCAAGAGCCATGATGAATTGTCCGAATTTACATTGCAAATCAGAGTAGTTCTTGTTATGTCCTCCTGTCTTGAAATACCTCATGCAAGAGATGTTCAGCAGAAGCTGGCCTCTACTTCCAGTCATTCCCTCTGCTTCCTCTCCTTGTTTGTTCTTCTCTCTGTTTACCCACATTCTCTTGAGGGATGAGAGATGCTTTTCATTTTTTGGAAACTTCTGGCCCTGCCGTTGAGTCTGTGGTTTCCTGAGGAATGGTTGTGCGGGGTTTCTGAACAGCTGCTCAGGGCAGACAGGGGCTGATGGCATATGAGCCTTAAATCTCTTTCCATTACAGTAACGGCATTTCCCCCGGAGGCAGGACGGCTATCTGTCTAATGGAATGACACTTTTTTCAGTGCTGTCCTTCCTTAAATATCAAATAAGTAAATTAATAGAGAGCAGCTGAATGTTTCTTCAGAAGAAAGTTTAATGTCACATAGCTGTTTGATGCATTGCCTCTGGCTCAACCACCTTGTCATAAAACCTGACATCATTTGTTCAGTTGTCTCTCAGAATTATTTGCTGCTTTTCAGGTTTGTTAATTATAAGTGACATTACACATAGTCTGATATGAGCTAGAATTACAATGTTCAGATTGACTGCATGGAAAGAAAGCACATTTCAGTCATAGACAATGCAGCCTCCATCAATGTACCCGTCTGTTGATTGACGAATAGCTGAAGAAATGACTTATTAGGATTGCTCTAGCTCCAGCTTCCAGTACAAATAGGTCTTTTTGAGTAGTGTGGCACTGCCATAGGAGCCTTTCAAAAGATTTGAATGGGTTTTCTACTCTGTAGTTACTGCCTTAATCCAGTGATGCAGGTGTGAAACCACACTGCAGACTGAGCAGCTGTAGTGTTGGGTGGAGACTGATTTAGCTAAGCTGTGGTTGCTTGCCCTGTTGTGGAGCATGAACCTGTAACCTTTGTCTGAAGCACTGTTTCTCCCAAGGAAGCTTTATATTCCAAAACCAGAAGGCAACAACAAAAGCCCCACACCTTTCTCCCAGCTAACGGTTTGGAGTAAGTGTGAATCAACTGTTAGTACAGTATGTCCCTAAAATGCTGTAAATTCAATAGGAAAAAAATGGGTTAGAAAATCAGATTTCCAATAAATTGATACCTAGATGGAAGTAGGAGCTGTTAGCAGCATGTGCATTAACTGCTGACTGCAATTGAGGGTCAAAGCAGATAAATGTCTTCTGCCATAGCTTGCTGCAGGACAGTGGCTTATAAGGGCATAAATGCAACAGTGTGGAATGAGTGTGTTCATAGGAGTTCACGTGGTTGTCATCTTGAGAGAGGTGTTCAAAGCAAGCCTGGCCATAGAACAGGGAATTGTTAAACCTACTCATTAAACCCCAAACTCTGAAGAGCTCTGAGAAAATCCAGAGGGAAATTTTGATCATTAGAATTGCCCCTGTTGGGTTGAGTGTGTTGAGCAGATAGCTTTCCATGTTTCACAGAGGGTCTTTGTCCCACTGCTTTTTTTTCCTCAAGACCCCAAGCTTCATGTAAATGTGTCAGTGTAAAATGGAGTCCTTAGTGTACCATTGAGCCAAGTGTTCTTTCACTACTGTGCATGCCCTTAGCCTTCAGCCTGCTTCATTTGGGCTGCCTGACTGTTTATATGATGATGCTGTATTGCATATTATTTTCTAGAAAGTAAGTATCATATACTTTTACCTATCTTTAAGTAGGTCAACTGTTAATCTAGTTGAATAACTTTGTAGCTAGTCAGTTAAATTGATTTACTCATATAAAGGGGATATATTTAACCCACTGTATTGGTGTAACTCTCTGTGTAGCTTTCTATAGAGGAATTGCAAAAATCTTTGCTGGGCAGAACCTCGAGGGGAAAACCCAAAGTGGTAAAAAACTAAAATAGGGAAGTTATTGCAAAAAGCAGTGGAAGACTTAGCTGTTTTCTAAAAACAAGTTTAAAGATGTTTTTGCCTGAAATTTCAGGCTATTAGCTCATAGGTATCTTAATTGCATGGTGATAATTCAAGGGTATTACAAGGCAGTACTTTTCAGAAACTAAACCATGAAATGTCCTTACACTTTGACAAAGGAATCACTGCAAGATAATGTTAGAGAGATTAGCTCCTTTGGAGAGTTAAGCAGCCACTACAGTTTCATAGGGTAAGCCCGAAGTAGCTACAACAGCTTGTTTGTGTTGAGGAATGCACAGTGTATTATGGACCATCATACAAAAGCTGCCATGAATTATCCATGGAAAAGTGCCCTCAGATAAGAGCCCCTTGATGGTTGGTTAGTATAATTAATACAAACATCTCACCGCAGCTTTACATTTTGGTTTAGCAGCTCCTCAATTTGAGAAGAGTCTTGGGACTGCCTGGATTTCAATTATCTCCCTGATGCTGGAGGTACAGTTTTAACTTCATGTTAATTATGTTCCTCAAGGGAAATCCAGACAGCAAGCAATGGTTAGGGTTGTGCTGACAGCACAGTGTGCCCCAAAGTAAATATCCCTTTAAGGAGTTAAAAGTGTAATGGTACTTTGTTGCTGGTTTAGAAAATACTTTTTTTTTTAAGGCCCTCTTTGTAGGATGTTCCAAATACAGAGTGTTTATTCCACATCTTGCAATTTTTTTGCGAATCTATGAAATATTTGATTAAAAAGAACTCAGCATTCTTGAGGAGAAAACTTGAAAATGTGAACTGAATGTGCTGTAAATAGGATAAAGAATTAGAAAATAGAAAAAAACCTAGAAAATAGAAAAATTCTTAAATTGCAGTACATATTTATTAGTGATGTTGGCTGTGCTGCAGTCATGGTAAGCAGCTAAGCCTTTGCTGTAAAAATGATAGAATAAAGGAAGTTTGAGCCTTTAGCTCAGTGCTCTCCCTTTGGGCCTGTTCAGATGCAGCATGAAGGAACTGCCATGTAACAAAGCCCTTGGGAAACATTTTAAGCATTGCTGTCCAGAATAGTGTTGGCTTTGGAGAAAGACCAGGTAGAAGATGGAAGGGAATTTGAGGACAGAGCAGACAGAGCCCTTTCATCTAATAAGCAGAGACAGCAGCTTCAGCCAGACCCATGGTCGCAGATCAAATCACAGGGGTCATCTTGCACTCTGTAGCATTCCCAATTTAACAGAGCTCATTTGTCCAACATACCCCAGAATGCTATTTAGTGATGCTGTGAATTACTGCTATTTTCTGTTCATGGGAAAGAAATGATGCTGGAGTGGTGACCTGGAAGGATACAAACACCCTTGGTACTGACGTGTGGGGAGGCACGGGGGGATGGCTGCACTGAAGCTGCTCTTTCATAGTGGGGAGCTTGCGAGGGTGGAGAAAGGGAGGCAAGCAGTGCCTGGCAGTTCGGAGTTAATTTGAAGA
This sequence comes from Athene cunicularia, assembly GCF_003259725.1. Lineage (NCBI taxonomy): Eukaryota > Metazoa > Chordata > Aves > Strigiformes > Strigidae > Athene > Athene cunicularia. Next base: position 141,850,178 of record NW_020799095.1, on the reverse strand, counting down.
ATGTGTGGGTTTTTTCTGTCAACACAGCCTCCTCCCAGTTTTCTTGCTCAATTTCATAATTACAAATATTTCAGCTCTGGCTTCTACAACTTTTACAGTTTCTGGAGGCAGATGTGCTGAATTTTGCTGGTTTTTGCTTTAGCAGGTAGCCTGGCACGTGGGCTTTTATGCTGGGTAGTTCCTCAGTATTCAAAGCGTGGGGGATATGGGAAAGGCTTAGCTCTCTATGTGAGCAGCAAAGCATACACTCTTCTGAGAAACATCCTTGTGCTGTAAATGCCTTTGCTCCCACAGCCTGCTAGAATAGGGGTGGGTATTGATATCTCTTAATAGATGGAGCAAATCAGCTTAGTGCTGGGTTTATGGCCTTTTTTTAAGAGGGGAAACTGAGTTGGTGTTACCATGACCAGATTTTCATGCGAAGCTTCCATTTGCGAAGCTGCTTCTCACTGTACTTTATCAGCTGGGGCCAGATCTTATTAAAACTCAAACAGTAGCCAGCTCTGACTATTAGCTTAATGGTTTAATACCAGCTTCTCCATAAAGTAGAAGCAGCAGGTTATTTAAAACATGTAGGTCAGATTGGCCTGGTGTTTTGCAGTGAGATTATGTAAAGACAGTGTTGTTGTAACTCTTGGATTCAGCAGGTGTACCTGGTAAGGGGCGTTTTTTTTTGTTGTTCCCCTTTGCTTGCTGAGGTCCTGTGCAAAGTATACTCATAACAGATTTTTAGTCTTTACTTCCAAATGTGATATTAACACCACAGTGTTTCTGCTGACTCTTGTGCAATGGTATTCTTAATGTAAATGTTTCACTACAAGTCATTTAGCCTCAAGTTTAAAATGAGAATGTTTTCCTGTGAGAAATCTCTTACTCTTTCTTCTGCATGACGACTGCAGTATAAAAAAAAAATGGAAAATTAATGCTAAGTAGCCAGCCCATCCTCAATTTTTGGTTATTGAAGCTAGTAGCTGCAGAAAGTGAATTAAGTGACCTGCGTTTTTAATTCAGTGTTTCTTCAAGGATATTACTTACAATTTAAGGTGCTGGGTTGTTTTTTGTTGTTCTAAGGACAGTTTACTATGCAGCATACCTCCTGCGTTATGGAAAAAATAGTCTTCATTATAACAACAAGTAGATGTTTATGTACACTTAGGGCTATTTGCTGTAAAACTCCAAGAGGATCCTTAAATATTTAGGGCAGCCTGTTTCCTGAGATGGTAAAATCCTTAGGTGCCTTCTGTAGGAAGTAAGGGAAAGGGCAGTATTTACATACTTAGAGGAGACAGATGCTCATCTGTAGGAACCTCAGCGCTGCAGAAAAGGTACTATTAACAATCTGTTGTAAATTTTGGTGTTCAAAGGGCAACAATAAAACTACCACTCAGCACTGGAACTCCAGCAAGTCTTTCTACAAATCTGTCTCCTTGCTTAGTTGCTGTTAATTGGTTTGGTACTTGGTGTGACAGCTTTTTGTGGGAGCAGCAAGCCACTGCATTTTGGAAACAGCTTGGTGTGTTCTTGCCACTTTAACTGGCTGGATTTAATATTACCAATTCACAAAGCAAGGATGGGGAAAATAGATTTTTGGTGTGACTTTGAGGACACAGGCAGGTAACAGGGTGAATTTTATCAATCCAAGAAAATGACAGTTACTACAATCTTTATGGGCAGGTTCAAAATACATAACCCATTTAAAAAATAATTCTTAAGATTCACAGAAATTGCTTTTTGTGAGAAAGCAGTGATGGAAAACTGCAGTACCCTTGGAGGAAGGAAACAGATGGCAGGAAGAGCTTCCAGATACTTGACAGGCTGCAACAGACTTAAATGCAGGCAGTGATAAATGGGCACGAGATTGGGTTTTGCTGTAGTTATTGTGGTTTAGTCTTGATAAAATGCCTGATGTGCTGTATGTTAGCAGTACCAGAGTTTTATGTTCTCCCTGCCTTGGTGGCCCCTGTGTAGCTGCTGTGGCCACTGGGGTGCTGTGAATGGGAATGAGGATCCAGACACTTACTTGAAAAATGAAATTTCTACATCTGACTAATAGCAGGACTTAATGTTGAGTAACAGTGAGAAGTGAAACGGAATTTAATTCCTGCATCTAGGTTATTCAAGTCTGTGTGGCAAAAATGGCCATGTGAGGCTAATAATTAAAGAAGAAAACTTTTTTTATTGTACGTGCAGATGAAGAATCATCCCTCCACTTTCATCAAGTGTAAAGGTATGGATGCTGGGATTTCCTATCTTGGGAGTTTTATCAGGCACACAAGTGGCAGTTGCTATCCTATACCTCACTAAGACTGCTGGGAATACTAGAGAGCAGCCTGCTGCGCAGTCAGGACCCTTCCTGTAAAGGGTGCCAAATTTCACATTGACTAATAGGTAACAGACTAATGCATACTGAGGAAATCCTATAGCTTCTGATAGGAGCTACCAAGGGAGACTTCTGCGAGGCTGTTTGAACATGAGCAATTAAACAAAGCACCTCCTCCTTTTAGATACAGGTATGGCACAGCTAACTTTTCTTCCTGGGATCAGCCTGCCATTGTGCAAAAAAGATGGCTGTGCTGCAATGTAAGGCTAAAACCTTCAAGCCTTGGCATGAAGATACAACTCCACAGGGTTGTTAAGCAATGGGAAATCACATGCCTAAAAGGCTCTGATACTTAACAAAGGCTTCCTCCTAGGAGTTTACAAAGTGTTTTTGTAGGGCAGTTTAGTCTTTTTACAGTGAGTGTTGTTTTTCCCCTCTGTTAAACAGTCTTTTGGCCTGTCAGACCTTCTGTATGAGTTTGCTTTCCATTGTAAGGTAGAGTTACTCAAAATCAGCTCAAGAAGGAGCTGCTTTATTTCCAGGCAAGGTGGAGCGTGGGCAGGGAGTTGTGCAAGCTGCGTACGTGACCAAGGACAGCTAAGTAAGCAGGTACTTACCATGAGCAAGCAGTTGAAGGAATGCAGACCGGGACAAATGACTTTGGGGTAATCTGTGGAACAGGAAAAGCAATTAAGTTGAAAAGTATCTGCCTGGGCTCAGGAGCCTGGGTGTTCTTACGGTTCTGGTTTTCACTGAAATCTGGATAGCTTCTGAATAATGGTGCAGTGCTGCCTGAAGTGATTGGTTTCACATCCACTGTTTTAACTGTGTGCAACCAAAACTCAGTTTGTGGCACTTGGGCTGAGGCAAAGGTGGGGTATGTATAGATGGGACACTCTGTCTCAAATTCTGGAAGTTAATTCTGAAAAACATGGCCAGAAGGGACTTAAAGCCAGAGTCCACTTTAACAGTGACTGTTAAAATGAAGCCATCTGGATGAGGTGCTGTTAATCCCACGCAGAGTACCCAGACCCTACTCAGGACAGGCAATGGTGTAGAACAGCGCATAGGGAATATCTTTGAGAGAACCTGGTCCTGGAGCACTTAGAGCTGTAAGCACTACAGATAGTTAAGTGTGAATATGATAGCCTCCTCTGAACATGGGAAAAAGCCCGAAGAAATTGCTGTTCTTTAGCAAAGCCTCAGTTAAAGGAGAAAGTTAAATGGCTGTGTCCTCACTTGACTGGCTGATGTAATATTAGACTGGACTGTAGGAAGAATCTGATGGAGCAACCTTGATGATACCAGTGATCTGCCACAGAGATAAGTTGCTACTTAGTATCTGATTGAAAAGGTCATGAGATGAGATTTGTGTATTTGTAATCTGCTTTATTGCTTGCTGCTTCTTTTGCAGTGGCCACATTAAATGTTAGTCTGAAATGATTGTGCCCTGTAGCAAAATAATTTCACAAAATTTGGTGCTATATTCAGCAGGTTCTTAAAACAACATTTTCAGGTGGTGGGTTACTTCAGCCAGAGCTTGCTGTTCAAATGCATAGCTTTTGCATTTTGGTTTGGAAATGTAATAACAGTTCTTCGAGACTGAGTTGCTTTTGTTATGTATGTTTTAATTTGAATGGCTCATGTTAGGTAACTCAAAGGGCTCTGTGAAGAAGAGGGCTCCTTTCTGTCTGTGCAGTGTCTGCATAGCCAAATGGAGCTGTTTAAGTCTGTGGCAACAGTTCACATGGAGCAAAGGACTACAGAATGCCTTTTGTTTGGAGGAAATACTGACAAAGATGCCTAGGTTGCTTTTTTATTTTTTTATTGATAGTTGGATTGCTCTTTTCTTAATGTCTTGAAAGTTTAAGTTTTGTTTCAGCATCCATCCAAAGAAGGGGAAAAATTAACCTGCTAGTGTGAAATAGGGTCTAAGTGTATTATCTTTTTGCCCACTCTTTTGCTAGCCTGGAAGAGCGAAAAGAAGTAGGGGTGTCATTAAACTTTCTTTCATGGGCAATAAAGATCGCAAATAACATATTTAGTCACACCAGGATTACAGTTAATCCTATAGGTCACATCAAAGTAGGTCTCTATCATTGAAGTTGCACTCCCGGGTTTTTGCCTCCAAGGCTTGTCCACTCCTGGAGTCTATAATCCGGCGGTGTAGTATTTACTAGGAAGAGCTACCCTGGGGAGCTGCCAGTCTGCCCTGTGTGAAACAATTAAAACACCACCAGAAGAGATCTGGCAGGCATCTCCCTTGGTGAGTCACTGGGCAGAGGGAGCGCAGCGCTCTGCATCATTCTCCCCAGCCTTGCTGGGTGCTTCACTAACTATCTGCTTGGGGATACAGATACTTCATTTTTCAGAAATGAAGCTGCTCCTTTGTTATCCAGGCACAAAACTGTTGTCACTTAAGCCAAAATGGAATTCTTGCCTGGTTTTGTTTTGTCTCCTTCGGTGTTTGTATTGGCTTGGCATTTTCATATTTTGTATCCAGTGTCAGTATTTGTTTCTGGGAAGAAAGTTTTGCTTAAACTTTAATTTCTGCAATTTGTTTGTTTAAACTTGTTGGCAACTTTAAAAAGCTGCAATCTGCTCCATATGCTAGTATCAGTGCTGCTATTAATGTGACTGACTTCCAAAGTAAAAAGCAGCAATCGGGCAGGGAATGTTTTTTATGAAATAGTTGGGAGTATTTTCAGTTATAATAATATTTGGGAATATTTTGAGCTACTTTGTGGCCAGTTTTTAATAAATGTAGGGTTACTTTGGCTTGTACTGAGTCAAGTTTGTACAGTGCTGAACCCAGGGAAAGCTTTTTTCTACCATATACTTAGTGTGTAACCATGACAACAGTATCAATATGATAGGCAACAATTGAAAATTACTGATTGAGCCCAGCAAAAGCTCCAAGGACAGACTGACATGTATTGTAGATAACAGGATGAACAGTTATCTCACTAGAGAAAAATCATGATGGTATATATTGAAAGTTTACCAGATGAACAGTGAAGTCTTATGTGGGTTGGCCTACCTGAGACTGGAGCTGACACTTCAATAACACAGTGTAGTCTGAAGGTCGAAATAGCAAAAGCCTGATGGAGGCACTGAAGAAGTCCAAAACCAGAATGAAAGATATGATTTTAAGTGCATTGGTAAAGCTAAGTCTGAACAAAGCAACGGGACTCATGTATCAAAAAAGGAGATAGCATTACCAAACCCCAAACTCAGTTACAGGTGTCAATACTAGGATGGATGGGAAAAGCACATCTTTGCTGCTTCTCAGAAGGAATCCAGAAGCACAGCCTGGACGTAACAATCTGGAGAAAGGGTTAAACAGAAAGCGACTCCCCGTAGCTGGGTCTGCCAGTTGGGTGGCCATGTCTCCAGCGATCAGGAAATGGGGCTAAGAACGTGCTTTGAGTCTGCCTTTTTTTTGGCAGTGTTTCATGCCTGAACTTCATCAAAAAATGGAAATAATCCAAGACATTTAAGATGGGGAACAAGACTGAAAAGGAGAGCTAATCTGAGTCATCCGTGCCAAGTTGTTTATGTTTATATTTGAGAATACTGAAAACACAGATATTTTTTTTCAAGGGTTGAGGATGCTGCACTCCTGCTGATCACAATAAAATTATTTCAGTGAGAGTTTGGTCCGCCAGGAAGAAGCTGAGCAGAGTGCAGAGAGCAAAAAGCCTGGGGATGGAGCCTTGTATAACCCCTGTAAAAAGCTGAAGTGGGAAGGATGAGGAGAAAAATGGGAAAGGGCTAAACCACAAGAAACAAAAGGAGTGGATAATTAAAAGGAGGAACATGGCTGCTTGTGCTGAAGGCAGCTGGCAGGCTGGGGAAGAAGGGAATGGGTTGCTGAATGTTGTCCAGAGAAGGTAATTATTTCTGGCTTCAAGTTATGGCTCTGATTGATATAATACATAAGGAATGTATCTGTATTTTTCATGATGATCAGTCTGAAAGCAAATGCTGGAAATTTGCCATATGTGTAGAAACTTCTTAGCTGTAGATGTATGCCATGAAAGTGAGTGGGACTGAAGCAAAGTCCATTAACAAATTCCTTTATTGAAGGGAGTGAGAGGTGAATGCTCTGGACCAGATGAAATAGTTTTAAAAAGTGCTTAACTGTTGAATTCCTTCTCAGGAAAAAAAAAAAAAAAAATTAGTATACACAGGTTTCTCAATAGTAAAATCAGTTTTCAAATTAAAAAAAAAAAGGTGTTGGAGGAAGGCAGTACAGGGTATATTTCAAACATTAGGGTTAAGATGCAAGAAAAATATCATACTTCATGTTGGATTGGCCAACTATTACAATAAATTGGGATACTCTAGACAGTTGGCTTTGCTGTGAGTACTTCATTGTGCAGTTTCCCACTTGTCTAGGCTTATTCCACGATCTTGGGAGCAGTCACTGGTGCAGCTGATGTACTGATCTGTAGTCCTAGGTAGATATATTAACTTCTGCATCTATTCAGAGAGCATGTGTATTTTGAGATGGCTTTTGAAAATAGTCTGTGTCGTTATCTGATCTCTTAACTCCATTCAGACTGAGAATTTCACATAGGAATTCCTGTGATGAGATCTCCCTGGTGTGAATGGAAAGCTTGTGTGCCCAAAACCTTTGGGTAGGCTGTCCAAATCTCAGTGGTCTTGGAAGCCTGAGTGGTGATGAATTTATTACTTCCCTTGGTACACTGGTTAATCTAGCCCAGTTTGCTTCCATAAAAAAGAAGCAAGAAGGCAAGAATTTGTAAAACAAACTCATGTTCACTTATACTGTCATTTGGGAAAAATACCCTTCTAACTAGCTATTTCAACAAATCCAGATGAGAAAGGGAGAGTTGGGGTGGTTGTATTCAGATTGCATTATACAGCAATGAAGACACATACAGTCACGTACCCATGGCATCTTCATTCAAGAGAACAAATTTCAAAACGGGCTTCCTGGCTGAACGGGGCTGCTGGCTCCTTTTGCAGGCGGAGACAGGCACAACATCTGAGTTAGGCTACTGTACCAGCGGGTCTGAAAGCAGGCTCTGCTATACAGGGAGCCAGGATCTACCAGCCTTGCAGTGCAGGAAATCTTAAATACCACTCTGGAGGTCTGTGATGATGTAGTTGCTGCTCTGATTGTGACCCTTCATGTCTAGAGATAATTTTGGCCCAGCTGTTATAAATTAGGAACCACATTAGACTTTATCTCATCTGACATGTAGTCAATGATATACTTCTGCATATAGTTATTAATACAGAAAAGTAGGAGGCAGTTTTTAGCCCTACTTCACAACTTCAGACTAAAAACCTACGTGCTTTGAATTGCATGGCATGTATAACCTGGGTAACAGGTTATGGGACTGTGCTGCTTCCTACGTGGTGACACTTACACATCTTGAGTATTACCACAGAAGATGGTCCCCGAGGACTGTTCAGGATGGTTGAATATGCAGTAAGTTTGCATTTTGTTGAAAATGTCTAGCAGCAGTCTCTCATATTTAAGTGTATATGCATTTGTAATGGGTTTCTGTGGCTGTCTCTTTAGGATATGGTTTTCTTCTGCTAACCTGAAATGCAATCTCTGAAACATAAAAATGCCAAAACAAGATTTGTTTTCTGTGGAGTATGATTAGTTGGATTTTGTATATTAAACTTTCAAGTTTGGGGTTTGTGTAGATGGATTCATATGGTCTAGGGAAAAGTCCATAGCTGTATCTATGCATGTGGTTTCTTACAACAGCAGGGGTGAAGCTGTGATGGTATTTGCAGGGCAGATTCTGATTGTGCTGAAAATCCTCCTAAATCATTAATGTCTGAATATGCCATACATGAATTTGACGGTATTGTGAGCTGCCCAGGAGAGTATAGCATAGAGGGTATAAAGCCTTCATGGGAGATTGCTGGCTTTTAATGTCTTTGTGAATGGGAGGTAACTTGTTTGAAGACTCCACCCAAACGATGAATGCTGACAGGAAGGGGGGAACATTCAACATATAAGCTGCTGCCCCCCATCTGAGGTTACCATTCCAGGTTATGATGGAAGAAACCTTGGGGAGAGAGCACTTCACTGTTGCTGTGTGGCATCTGAAAAGAGGGCTTTCTTTTGCGAAGCTGCTTGTCTGGGTCCCATCTCATGTTTTTTTAAATTCTGTGTTTAAAATCATCTTCATAGGAAGAAATCTCTCTTGTTGCTTAATAGCTTCAGGCTGGCTTTTGAATGTTGATTTTCCATTTACACACCTGATTTAAATGAGTTGCATCAGATTTAAGAAACAGCACGTTATTGGTGGGACAACTTCTTTGCACATCAAATGGTTGTAGAGGGTTGCAGGTATTAGAGCTGGGAACTGTGTAATAAGAACAAAGTCTTGCCACACTAGTGGGAGCTCTCAGGCATCTGGGGAGGTCTGGATCCAAACTGTGTGGCTTGGATCTGTCTCCAGTAGGGAAGGCTAGCTTGCTCCCAGACTTTGCTCTGACTTCTGGTGCTGCTGCAGCAAAGCTGTGGATCCACTGCAGAACCGGGGGCTTGTTTTTTTTATGTACTTGTTAACTTCATTACACAGCCAGCTACCTGAAAGCAAAAGGTAATTAAAGAAAATAGGGTGGGCAGAGAGTGGGGGAAACCTTTGGTTTCTCTGTGGCACTAGAATTGACATTTTTCAGATTGTTTAGGCCTTGTCAGAAAATGTTTTGTTCAGCCTTTGTTTTCTGTTGAATCCTGTGTGCTTGGTTAGCCTCTTTTCAAATTAAAAAAAAAAAAAGGCAAAAAGATCCATACATGGATTGAAAGCTTTATCTGTTTATCTCCTCATTAAAAAGACTGTCTATGAAATGTGCTGACAGGGCTTTTACTCTCTTGCTTTCTATTCTCATCACATTTTCCACTGAAAGCCTTCCCTCTGCTATTTTTGTTCCATAGTAAATGGGGCTTTCTGGTGGTAGAGGCTCTGGACGCTGTTCCTGGCTCCTCACAGGCTGTGTCCATCACCATGGGTGGGAAACCTCGAATGTGCAATTTGGACTTCGAGGAGGCCAGTTTGGGTGCGTGGGTTCAGTTGCCTGAAAGGCAGTTTTCACAGCCTGTAGGTCCCAGTATCAAACATGGTGGCAAACACATCACAGGTCATCTTCCAGTTAGATATTTAAGCAAGAGGCCATATTTTGAGAACTGTGTGCTGAGTGAGCTGCCTGAGCTGGTGAGAGAGCGCCTCAGTGGAAGCTGAGCTTCTTGGGAAACTCAGTCTCAGGACTTCTGGAGCCGCTTTGATGGAATCATTAAGCAATTGATGGGCAGTTAGCTTGGGGGGGAAAAAAAAAGTAGGTCTGTCAAGCATTATACAGTTTGAACCATTTAGAGAAATGTTAGTGGCTGACTCTCCTTGCAGCCATATCATTAATATTGGTATTCTGATGAAATGATGGAGAGTAAATTTTGGTTACAGAAGAAATTATGAAGTTACTTGTGGTATAAGCTGTCTTTTCACTAATGTAGTTGAAATTCTACCTGTGCAACCAATAAAAATGCCAACTGTTACCCCAGCAGTGATAATGTCAGATCTAGGTTTGAGACACTGGACCAGTGGTATTTGCTGGTCCCCATCATTGACATGGATCATCCACCACCGTTAGCTCTGCTTTGGCTTTAACTTCCATTGGGTTTGGGAGACCTTGCTGGTTTAACTACCATGCTATGCTATGCCATTATAAGAAGATACACATTTTTATATATGTCTCTAATTAAAGTGTGTCTATTTTTGTTTCCATTTGCAGATAACGGAGTTAGTAGATTAAACCAAATAAAATACTGTGTTTCACTCACATGCAGTGCTGTGCCTCATTCTCCACTGCAACAAACGAACTTAAAAGGAAAAAGCTTCTCGCTGTCATAACAGAAATGTAAAATCAGTGCAGGAGATGCATCAAAGTGCTCACGTGCCAAGTCCTGTAAAAGACAGTCGCCTGCAGGGTAAAAGTGTGGTCATGGATGAGCAGAGTAAACACTTTGTTCTGTTTTTTGTGTTGCTTTTACTGGCTCATCCCTTGTACAAAAAAAAAAATCCTGTGCAGCAACATGAACGTTGTGATGTTTGATATGTAGACAGCTGCAGGCTCAATTAATTCCCCCCTTCCATATTTTATGGTGTTTTTTTTTTTTCCGGAAGACTAGTGACTTCCAAACCCTCACGGGTGAGTGGCATTTATGGCTTGTTGACTTTGATTGAAATGAAGCACAGAGTCCTGTTGACAAAGAGAGCGGGTTTGCATGTGGAAGTCTTCACTTGGGTGTCTTCCGAGTGGGTGGACAGCTGCTGGGTAATCCCTGGGTGTGCTTCCCGTAGCTTCACTGGCATTTGTCTAGCCCAAAGCAAATTAAATTTTGGGTGCTGGATGCATGAGGCTGAGTCTGCCCGGAGTAAAAGCAAGCCCTGGGAGGTGAGAGCAAGCAGCAGGCTGTGGAAGTGGAGGGGAAAGCAAAGCATGGCAGTCTGATGGGCAGTGCTCATGCACCCTCTTTGGAGCCTTGTGTACTGTAAACACATCCAAGGAGAAGTCATCTGTCGCCTCTTCCCCTCCACCCACCCATGCAGTCTCCCTGTGCCTTCTCAGGCAAGCAGGAGGAAAAGCTCATTAGTATGCTCTGCCAGCATAGACACCTGTAATTTTGAACATGTTTGTCGATGACAGCGTGACGTGCCTGGTGGTGTCTGACACTTGGATGTGTGATACCTGCGTGTGGAAGGGAGGTGTGGATGAGGAGTGCAGCCAAGGGCGGAGCTAGGTGGGGGACTTGCTGCAGAGCCCTTACTGGGTTGCTGATAACATGGGGAAGGGGGCAAAGCATGGGGCAGCGTGTGGGCATTCTTCTGGGAGGAGTGGGAACCTGCCCGTTCCTGTCCAGATGTTTGCTTTAAAAACTTTCCTTCTTGAACATGCTTGATCCATGCCCATGGATCTGTATATTGTTTTTGTAGTCATAAGGGTTGTGTTGGCTTTTGTTTTTTTAATAATAAAAAGTGATTAAAGAACAGACTATCCTAGGCTGATTAACTAATTGCTTCATTTTTTAGTTAATAAATAAGATTTGTCAAAAGCAGTGTCTCCCCTTCCCCAGTAGTAAAGCAGCATGATGGTGGATACATGCCTGCTATATGGTACCCTTTTTTTTAAGCTTCTGGCATTTCACATAGGTGACTGGGATATTCTAATGAAGCTGGAGTTATTAAAAAAAATCTATTACATTTCAGGGATGTTTGGGCGTCACGCTTCAATAGTGCTAATTAGATATGTGACCCATTTTCATTCTGCTTTAGCGCTTGGGGAGGGTGAAGCCTCATTATAAATACAAGGATACAGAATGCCCATGTTCCTTACTCTAAATAGCTTCTTCAAAACATGCCCAAAGGGCTTGAGGGTGGTTTTTTGTGTGGACACTGATTATGTTTTCTTTTTCTTATAAGTGGTGAAGTGAGACGGGGATATTTCTTCCCCAGAAATAATCGAACATTTTTTTTTCTTTAATTTGGAAAATCTAGTGGCAAATCAAGGTCCTTTTGAATTTTAAGCTTGCCTTGTTTTTATTGAAAAGTGAATAAACCTGAATGCTTTTAAAGATTAAAAATGCTTTTAATACCATAGTAGCTTTCTATTAACTGATGTTTTCATCTAATAGTCATCTAGTAGTCATTTCAGCCCATCTCTTCATGAAATATGCCGAGTGTCTGGCTGGATGCTGGTGAGGTAGCAGCCATGAGAGGTACTTGTTGAGAAATAGCCTGCCAAAATGCGTGTTGTGAAGCAAAACCGAGGATGGAAGGAGCAGACAGCCCCTTCCAAAAACTGCTCTCAGAAACTCTTGAGTTTTGTGCTCTTTTCAGCAGAACTCACTTGTTTCCAGAAGGCTTGTAGAAAGCAAACACCCCCCTCAATGACAGAAAATGCCAAACTCATTTGGGGGAGAACCCTGGGTGAGACCTGGGGAGATAAGTAAGTGTATTAAAAATAATACAAGTGAATATAAGGTAACAGAGCGTTGCCAGGCAACTGTCAAAGGAGCTCTGGCTCCTGCATCTCTGGGCTTTGCTGAAATGACCTCTTGCATTTCGAGCATCTTGCCTGCCTATGTATGAAGTGGTTGTTCTGAACTTTGCTGGTACACCTCAGAGGCAGCAATTTAGCTTGTGAGTGCTGCTCTACTTAGTGTTACAGGACTGACGTCCTCTGGGCATTCTGCACTATCTTTAAAAACAAAAATAAAAAGTTCAAGGAATAAGGGTGTAAAGACTAGCTGGAGTCAGCTCTCAGCAGCACATTAGTCACGACTAAATAAGTAAATTTTTGTGATTTAGCTGTGTCAGTGGGGTTAATCTGAAAGCAGGTGGGAGGACTCTTCCTGGCACTCAGTTTTTAATGACTGCACTAAATGAAGAGGTAAGCTGGGTTTTACCTCTGAATTTACTGGTCTGAGAACTTGACTTGTTAATAAATCCATGCCCAAGAGGCTTGCTTTAAAACTAAGCCTACTAAACAAGGCTGTGGCAGAGGGGTTTGAGGCAGGTTAGTGTAACTTTAGGATGGGTTTTTTTGGGTGTTTTGCTGGGATGCTTTAACAGGCTCTTTGGTGCAGAGGAACACTGGGCTGTGCTCTTTGCAGCGCCTTCCTTTGCATGATAGTTTGACGTGTGCGCAGCAGATGATGAAGTTAACCTTTTCTGTTTGCCGAGGGGGAGGGGAAATAACCTTTTCAAAAGATGTGTTTATCAGGATAAACGTAACTTTTTACATTGTAAACATGGGCAACATGACTAGATTTTGGGCAGCTGCTTTATTGCTTGTATCATGTTCCCATTTGGAGTATGTTAGGTGATATTGTCAATCTCCACCATGAGAAACCTGCTGTCTAAAAATGCCCAGTGTACAACAGGATGAGGAGGACTCCATGTAGGAGTAATTTAAGCTGGAATCCTACAGTTGTTTAGGCCCATGCTTAGCTTAATTTACTGTAAATATGCAGGGCTACACAGAGCAAGTAAAGGTTAATGCATTTATAAGCCTTTGAAGATCAGAAACAAACGATTTCATTTTGAAATTTGTGTTCAGTTGTGTGATGCCTTGCTGCTAAGTATTCCTCAGAAGATGTTGGTGGCACAATGTATGGCTATTTGCTTTGGTCACAGGCTATTTTCCAGTTTTTAATGAATACATTTCCATGTTTTTCCTTGTTTTCACCACTTGTTTTTTCTTAATCCCTCTTGATTTTCTTTTTTTCCTGCATATCTTATTCTCAGAAATCTGAGCTGTTTTGGCTCACTGCAGAGTTTGAAAAGGAAGTTACTGAAAGTAATTTTTGAAGATTTTCTCTGCATAAAAACAGTCAGTAGAAGTTACCTACTGCCAGGGCAGAGTCTTCAGCCTCAGCTGATGGTATACTGAGAGTTAGTTAATACTGCACTGCTCAAATGTACTGTTCTCTGCAGCTGTTGATAAACTAATTTTCCTTGCAAAGAAAAGTGGGGAAAACTGCCTTTCAAGCAATGATTTGGATGAATTTGAGTGTGTATACCCAAACCGAGCTTACTCCCCAGGAAAACATCTGAGTCGTGCTTCAGTGGAGGGAGGCTTGCCTGCTTGCTTGGGTAGGAATGCAGCTCCGTGTCAGGCCCTGCATGCCGCGCTGGTGTTTTGCATTCCACCAGAGATAGTGCCTGGGACTCTCTCTTGAGAAAAAAAACAGATAACACCTGTTACTGCTGGCAGCTGGTGCCTCAACAGCAAATGGACAGACTAACGGATGGATGAGGGCTCCGGCATTCCTGCCTACAGGACGCATAGGCTTGTGAAGTCCTGCTTGGGAACAGATAAAGTTTGTCATGAAGAAAAACGAGTGATATTTTGTGGTGTGACTAAATGGATTAGACACGCTGTGGATGTGTTATCCAGGAATTTTCAAGGAAGCTGATGGCCACATCCCAGGGATTTTTTTTTTCCCTGTTAAATTAGCTCACCAAATAAATATGTTGAAATGGTGCATGTATAATTGACTGCAGCTTTCTTCTTTAGTGGAGCTGAAGTATAAGGGGCATAAGGAAAGGGTTCTTATGAACCCTTGTAGGTATCTTATAGATACGTATGCAGGATTTTGCTCTGAAGATCACAAAGTCCAAATGTGTTCTCAGGAATAAAGACAGGTTTCAGAAAAAGAGTTCATATATATGTTTAGTTTTTCAAAAGAATATTTCAGGCTACATGAAAGGACTTTCACATCTCCTGGATTAAACTAGACAGAGTAAACATCTCTAAATATCACGTTTTCCTGTGAGCGCTGCATTCGGCAACCTGCCATACAGGGAAGGGTTGAAGAGTTTAAAGCATTTTAATGAGATTTTGTTGTTCCACTAGTTGAAAAAGAACTGAGGTAATACAGTAAACACCTGAAGAAGCTATCGGTGCATATTAACAAATGCGTTTTTGGTTTTTTTTTTTAAGACTTGGTGTTGTTACAGGGGAACCATTTAAACAGGTTGAGCTGTGCAAGATGCTTTGTTTTACCGTGTGGCTGGATAGCTGGGTGCATTCTCTGGTGTGGGGATCATGATGTGCCAGTAATTGCAGTTAAATGAACATGGCTGGCTCTCAGGCAAATGAAACCTAATTTGTCACAGCTGTCAGAATGATCATGTCATGTTTGTTGCCTTCAGGAACAGTTTTAGGCTGCAAATCCTGTTAAGGTCCCAGCTTTTTCTCGTTAAATATTGCACAGCATGTTTGCTGACCCTAATATTTATCTTGGTGGTTTTTTTTAAAGGCAAACACACCAATTCTGGGTCTTATATAAGCTGGGGTTGAACTTCTGTGAACCTTAGTCATGTGGGCTAGAGTTTGTTAATTTGGTGGACTTCAAGGACTTGAGCATAGGGGTAATTTGAGGGCTTGCATAGAACAGTAGAGAAATTCGCTCGTGGATTTGTACAGTCAGGATTTTGGAAATCATGCTTCAAATTAGCTTTGAAAGAGCAGCCCTCCCAGGCTGGATTGAACATGTAGTTACACTTTACATTAGCAGCAGCAGACAAAAGCAGCACAGCAGCTTTGGATTTTGCATTTGTGCCAGCAAGAAATACAGTAGAATAAATGCAAGACTCTATTCGTAATACCTCAAAAAAGCACAGTAAGGTGTAGGCCATTTGAAATCCCCCTTAGTCATAATTTTGGTATTTAGTTTTGTTTGTAGATTAACAGATTGGGTCTAAATTGGATAGAGCAAGTCCTGTTCTGTAAAACAAACAAATGCTAATTTTTGGATGTCATGCCTGAGGGAGCAGAGAGCTTTCCTGCTCTATTCTTCTTCTAAAAAAAAGGAAACAGTGTTTTAAAAACAATATTTGGATCCCTAAAATACCTACAAGGCTGACTTCTCCTCCACTCTCTCCTGGTGTCTGTGGTACTGCTCCAGAGAAAGAGGTGAAGGGTCTCTGTCCATAGTGTGTTACAGTGCAAGTCTGGAAAATGTCAGCAGTGTTTATGGAGCTACCCGGGGCGGGAAGAGCTCTGAGCCCTCAACAGAGAGGTCATGGAAACACGTTGCTTGTGATGCAACACTGCCTGCCCCCTTTCTTGGTCACTGTAGGGTCTTGGGGAAATAGCAGCGTGTCTCTTTGGGCTGCAGCTGCCCCTTCTTATGCCACCTGCCTTAGCGTCTCGGGGATGATGTTGGGGGCACAGCTATCTGTACCTGCCATCAGCTTAACCCTGCAGTGTCTGCCCTGGTGGGATGTCTCCAGGGCTGTCCTTTCCTTTCTCCACCATTGATTCTGTGGAGCAGTGCCCCAGTCCTTGTGCTTCCCATCTCCCCAGCAATGCTGGGGCTCAGGGGGGAGAGCAAGGCTGGCTGGGGGAAGAGCAGTGCCATTTGCAAGGGAAGGTTTAGGAAAGCAACTGCTGACCCTGAAACCTCCTTCTGCTCTTGAAATGGGTCTTCCTTCTTCTAGTCTTTCTGCCTGACAGCCCCTACCACCTCCCCCGGGTAGAAGTGCCATGGCCACGCAGGACTTTGCCTTTGTTGCTGGGGGGCCTTGCATCGGCTCTGGTGCTGCCTGTGTATCAGTGTATATATAATACACTTGGAAATGTCGGGATGGGGTGTACTGGAAGAGGAATAAATCAGGGAAGGTGGAAAAGAACTGGTAAAAATGATCCCACAGAGCTGCCTTGTTACTGAAGCTTTGAGCATGTCTAGCTGCCAGAGCATGAGCAGGTGAACAGCCTCTCCTTCAAAAGTTTATTTCCATATATTTTATCTCCAGTTCCTCTCACATGATATGGATTGGCGTGAAAGTATCACTTCCATGACAAGAAACTGTAATCCCTGATGCTCAGTGCTTTTAAAAAGAAGTCTCAATCTTCTGTAATGGCTACATGACAGTTTAATAGTTGATAAAAGAAAAACAAAAAGTTACACATCTTCTTTTGTAGATTGTAGGGACATGACATTGCAGATAAACATTATGAGCTTTAGCATGATTTATTGAAGCTCATTTCTTCATTTTGTTGTAGCTTTCAGTCTCTTACTATGCAGCTGTCTGGTTTCCCCAGAGAACAGAAGACTAGCTCAGAGATATAAATCTCTGTTAATGATTTTAAATAGCTATCTATTTGTATATAATATGAAACTTTTTTTTCTTTTGCTCTGGGCACTCAATCATGGGATTAGGAGAGGATAATCAATAATCCTGAATGCACAGCAGAGCCACTCTTGGTGGTGAGCCTGGGTGCTCTTAGGCTACACAGAGCTGTTGCAAAACCTCCTTGCCTTCTTTCAGCCTCTCACTCATAGGCCTGGCTCCCTGTTCAGCATCTGAAGGTTTCCAGCTGAAACAATCCCTCCAAGACCTGAAGCCTGCACTGCATGCCAGAGGAGGTGAATATTTTTCCTGCGTACTCATGTGAGATGGTTGCCTTCTAAAGCAAGAGAAATAAAGACAGAACTGTACCATAGCTGGTTGGGAGCACTGTGGTGTTCCGTTCAGTTTTGTTTGTCCTTGGCAGATGAAGGTTGAATGAGGTTTGTCCAAACAGGAGGACCTGTTGTAAGAGATACTGTAGGCAGATGTACTGAGGAGTGTGCAGTGAATGTGAACAGATCCCTGGGTGTTATCCAGGATGTACCTCATCTCCATGGAAAAAATACATAGACCTTGGAGCTAACATTTCCATCTGTGTTTCGCCAGTGATCACAGGTCAGCTCCCATAATTGGGATGCAGGACCAGCAAATACAAGGTGTGTTTGGGAATGACAATTACAGCTTTGCTATCTTTTCTTTTGTTTTACACACATTAATGATTTATCAGGATGTTAGTGGTTTAGGAGATGAAGTGGGGCTGCAGGGTCCTTAGCTGTATTTTGTACAGGGAGCACACTGCTAGTGACTGAATATTGTTTGACCTTCAAAGCTCTCCGAAGGCTTGTGCAAATAAATTTGGTTAACATCCTTTTTGCACCAGAGACATGCTCCCAGTAGAGAAGGCAGCACCAAAGTTAGCATTAAATGGAAGTGTCTACTTGTGAGCTGAAGGTATAGATATCCCTCTACATCAGGTGATCTGGTGGTGTCGCTTCCAACAACAGCAACACGGAGGCTTGTGGAGCACAGCAAACAAGCTTCTGAGACTGCCTGTAAAAGGTGGTGAGGTGGTGGTATAGGACTTCCTGGAAGGTCACTGTCACCACTACTGAACATACCTAGCACCAGAAGGCTCATCTGTGCTCTGGTGTAAGTTATGAAAAATCTATTGCTAAATCTTCTGTAGCCTGAAGGAAATGTGACGAACCTGCCATGCAGAGGAGTCTGGTTGTGATGGCAGATGTGTAATCATTTTGTGTGGAAAACAGATGTGCCATTGGTGGCTTTGCACTTGGAAGGTACTCTTCCTTCCTCCTGTTGCTCCTTGTAGTTTCCTTAGATCATTTACTGCTGGTAGTAATAGTCCTGCCCTTCATGGCATCGTTGCTATGGTGTCTTTTGCTGGCCCTTTTGGTACACCTGCAAACAGGACTCACTGGAATAGCCCATCTTCCCCTCCGACACGCTTTGTCCAGCAGTGTTTGCAGGCCAGCTCTAACAGTGACACCAGCATCAATTCCTGTAATGCTTGCCTTGATTTTTGAAGGTTCAGATCAAGGTTCCCAAAGAAATGGGTTCTTGGAGGTAAGGTTACCTGCTGTGAGTGTTCCTGTGATCACTGGCTCATTTGTGTGTCTAGTGTGTGTCGTGAACTTACTGGACATAGCAGGGCAGTCCTAGCCTAGCAAATTGCTTGTCAACCCTATGTGCTCACCAGCTTGGAGAGACCGTGGGACTTCATCATCTTTTTCCACCACAGTAGCTAATTTTTGGATTAACACAAGTGAATTGGGAAGGGTTAGAAGTAAAACACTGCAGGTGAAACCCTGCATGGTATGTTTCTGAGCTAAGTGAACTTTTATCATTGACTTAAAGATGTACGTGGGTAGCAAATAGGACATCATTAAGATTCACGATGCTGTTAGAGCCTGAGACTTAATAAATCTTCTTACGTGTGCCTTGTACTTAGTTCATGTACTTATTCTGGCCCCTGGGATTTATTTTTAGCCCAGATGCGCTTTTTTTTTTTTTTTTTTTTTCCCCCAGGAATTGCTGTGCCTCTGTTAAATGGGAGCAATACGCAGACTGTATCCTGGGTCAGATTTGCAGTGGCTTGTCTCAACCAGGCACAGACAGGGGTGGAAGATGCCTTGGAAAATGGAAGGGAGGGAGGGAAGGGGCAGATTGGAAGTTGGAAAGGACTGGATCTAGCCTCCTTCTGCTGCCTGAATTAATGCACATTTGACATTTTCAGAAAGTCAATAAATACTCATAGGAAAAAGATTTGTCCACCTCTTTACTTACTTGCCCTGTCCATGACACTGTATTTAGCTCTTCTGGGAATCTGCATGTGTTGTTTTACATATTAGGGTCTAAGGAATATGAGTACTCAACCTGTCTGTCTTCATAAGGAAAGTGAATCTTTTTGCTAGTTTCTGTGCTCTTGAGTGTGCAGTTATTGCATGTACTCTGGGACTTGTGTTCATGAATTTAATTCCAGGAGTAGGAACGTATTAGAAGTAATTGAAGGAGCATGTGTCAGTATTGACACTACTGGTACTGCTTTTTCTCTGTTGATGGAATGTCAGTAATAAGTTCTTACTGACTTTAAGAAAACAAGATGCTTAGTTCCTGAGAACAGAGAGAAACATAAATAAACTAGCCCTACAGAAACTTGGTTGACAAATTCTCAAGTGTCTTTGCACATGAGAGGGAACATATGAGTTTTGGTGCAGTGTCTCTGTTTTGGATCAGGAGAACCCAGAAGAAGCTGCACTGCCTGATGGTGCTTGGCCTTCCTTTGACTTGAGTTTTGTTTTTCAAGTAAGTCTGCCTATATCTCACATTTATATATTTTTGTCTTTGCCTAAGTATTTGTCTTGTTTTGTTTCAATGCTGACACAGTCCATCGGAAATGGTGATGCTGAGCTACATCCACTTGCTGACTGGAGTTACCCACGTTGGCTTTTTCTGGAAGTGGCTTTAGAGGGTAGCAGGGTTGAACCCAGCTGGTACAGCAGGAGCTCTCCCATCTGCTCTGCTCTGGGGTGCAGTGGCACAGTAACAAGCCTGACTGAGCTGGTGGTGTGTTATTTAAGTTAAGGCACTTGCTGACTCATTTGCAGAAAGGCAGTAATGGGGAAACACTCTGCCTGCCAACAGACCGTGTACTGTTACAGTCACTCTAGCAACACGGCAGTGCTGCCTGTCAAGGTTGCCCACTACCTGCCTTTATTTTAATACAAAAATTAAAAAACCTGAAATGGCAAGGAAGAAGAGTTGCAAAGCTGATTAAGGCTGCTCAAGCTGGTCTGTGGGGAGCAATTGGGTTTCTGGAGTACAGATCCCCCCCTCATTTCATCCTTCCCTGTCTTTCTCCCCATGAGCTGCCCAGAAGTTTGGACAAGTACCCCGGACCTTGACCTTATGTTGACACAGACTAAATTATTCTTCTCTGTTGCTTCTACATCGTCTCCTATGCTAATTACTGCTCTACAAATCTACCCTCTGGTCTGATTTCTAAATACATCCAGGAGGCTGAGCAGCTCTGAGTATCTGCTGTAAACATGACTTATCCAGGAGGCAGTAAAGCTGCTCTCAAACTCTCCGAGAATTAAGCCTTCTTGAAAGCGACTGTCTGTTGGGCAGCTGGTTTTATCAGTCTGTGTTGGGAGATTAAAACATGTTTTGCTGTCCCTTCTATCAAATCAGGAAGAAAAAAAAAAAGTGTTCTAGTTACCAGCTCCCCAGCTGCATGTTAATAGAGAACTAATTGACCAAACGTCAGTCACTTGTGCTCCTTGAAGGAAAGGGCCGTCTCCCATGTGCTGAGCATACAAGAGCACAACCCGTGTCTTTTCTCAGGCTGACAGTGGTTTTTACATCTTACCCAGCAGAGGCAGGAGCTGCTCGGGTTACATTGCACTGAGCCCAGACTGCCGTGCCAGGGATGTATCTGCTCCCACGCTCCTGGGACGTGGGATGTGTTGTGGAGTCTGCATTGCTTTTAGAAGGGAAAGGTTTATGGCCTCTTCTAGCCCAGCTGTTAAACATATACTTTATTCTGAGTTTTCCCACTGTAAACCTCCACTTGTGACGACTGTGGCATACCTCATTTTGTCAGAAAGCTCTAGAAGTCACCAGTTCAAGTTTCGAAGGCAGTTATGCCATGTCAAAATTGGCTGGTGTCTATTGAAGAGATAAAATTTTGTAGGTCGAAGAGCTTCTCAGCCCTGCGCAGGTCACAGGTATTTGGGCATTTTGGTTGCTTGTAGTGACTCACCAGGTTTTTCTTGTAGGAGTGCTGAGAGGTTGAAACATTGAAAGTGATTTTTAGAGGAGTTGGAAAGAGGAGATCATGGTGCCTACATGCTGTGCCTTTATGTTGTTGGACAAACCAAAGTACGAGTTTATAATGGCACATAAGAGTCTTGGTTTAAGGCCTTCTTAGAAAGAAGTATGAGATTTTTGACTTACGTGGAAACCAGATAGATTGCAATTTTCTTGCTTTCTAGTCATCAGGTTGATACATGACTTTACCAGCTTTTATTTTTTGCCAGCTTATCTTCTTGTTCTGTAAGATGAATTTCTTTTGTCTTGATTCACTTTCTATTGTGACACCACAGTTGTAGTTTTTTACCCTTGTAAAACTAAACATCTCCCATTCATACAGGTACGGATGTCTGTAACACAAATCTTTCTGCTGTAACTAGTCCTGGAGCCCTTTTTCAATACAGTGTTGCAAAACTTTAATTAGGGCTTCCCTGTGTCATGGTAATATTAGACCCATTAAGCTGTAACCCTGCTTTAACAAGTCTGTGAATAGAGTGCAATGCCTAATGAAAATGCAGTTTTTACTGGGATGAACGTGTTTATGTTGATGAAGCTATGTGCATACGTGCTGGATCTTACAGATACTTTCTTTGCAAACCCCCAACTGATGTGTTGATAAGACTCTTGGTGAGCATAATCCTGGATTTAAAAAACATCTCATACTAAACATGGCCTTAAAATACTACCAGGGCAGGTATGAGATAAAAAGAACCCTTTCCACAGTGCAGAACGCTTGGTTTAAGAAGTGAAAGAACATTTAATAAAAGGTTTTGATCACACTATCTGCTGTAGAACAAAAAGGTTTCGTTGCTCTCTGTGAAAGTTTGTAATTCGTTTTTTCTTAGCTGTTAGGACTGTACAACCCCAATGAACAGACCATGGCTGTGGAGTTTGAACTCTGGATCAAAACCCACAAGCAGATGTTGTCTGAGGTAAAGTACTTAGCTTGCAGCCAGTAACAGGTTCCTGAGCTTTATGAAATGGTCAGTAAAGGGTGACCAAAGGTAATTTTTAAGCTAAAACTTAGAAAAGTAAATTTTTAAACTTAACCTCTGTGCCCTATGGTGCAGGCTTAGAAGAGATACTTCTGTAGTTTGATTCTTGGTAAATGTATTGGGCCATGGGTTGATGGAAAGAACATTTATCCTTCCCGCTAATTTATATTTGTGTTTCGGTAAACCTCTGGACTGTGAGCAGAGGTCAGGGGCTGGTCTTGAGAGTACAAATGAACTTGAGTACATTGTGCCTGAGTCTGGGTTTGGAGAACTCGGGTGTTGGGGAAAAGTGAACCAATTTTAGAGGTCCAGAGGTCAGCAGGGTACATGCATGCTCTGGGAGTTTGCTGTTGCCATTGCTGACTCAGCTATGTGGAGGAGGAAAATATGTTTTTCCTTTTTAGAATTGCTTATCAAGCTGCTGGGGGAAAAAAGAAATTACTCTGGAGGAGAGGGAAGAGCCTTGGCTGTCAAGAACACAGTTCAACCTTGCAGATACTTTCCTGTATAACTCCTAAAATCCAGGTGTGGTTGAGTGACAATGAAGTTGTATGTTACATATTACGCAGGAAACCTTATTCAGCTGCTCCAGCAATTTCCTGATACTGCAACACCAACTGAGGAATGGATCAGGCAGAAGGTGAAGGTGGGTAGGTGTTCACACACACCACCACATTGAAGCAAATTCTGGAGATGTGAGACAGCCCCTTAAGAGTATATTTGAAGCAGCTACAACAGAAAGTAAGGAATATGGTGTCTGATTTAGCTGCAAGATAGTGGATAGCCTGAGCAAGTGGAATAAGTGTATCCTGAGATCAGTGAGTAGAAGAGGTCAGAGTCTTGCTTGTAGCTCACTGAAAGCTTGCAGCTTGTATCCAGGCACAAGCTCCAGACTTTCTTCCTGAGCTTTTGCTTGCGGTATCTAGTCCAGAAACATCAGCCCCATTTCTTGGAGCATCTGGGATTTTCTGAGGCCTCTCCTTCAGCCCAGCACTGACCTGGACTGACACTGCTTAGCTTGCGAGGCAGAACAAAATTGTAGCTAGGGAACTATGAGTCTAGTAAGCAGATCCTGAACAAAATTGAAGGCTATTAAAGTGTCTTAATTGAATTATTGCACTACAGGGCCATAGTGACTCATAGTGAAGCTAATCACCTGCTGCCTTATCTTGACTGCAAAGAATAGATTGCTAGTTAAACATTTAAAGGTCATAGTCATAGAAATTATAATAGTGTTGCATTCTCCCACCCCCGCCCCCTGAGTGTTATGCCTGAAGTTACTAGGGGAAGTCGAGAAGATGCTCTTTGGAGATCTGTATTCTGAAGATGAGTTTCAGTATGCTTATCTTTCAGGCTCACACTGTGGAGCTCGATGAGTTCATTTGAGAGAGGCCATGCTGAAAAATGTTGCATTGGCTTTGCACAAATTTCACCAAAACACTACCAGTATGGCATTGGTGTTCTATGGAGAATCAAATTATCCTAAAATCTGAATCACAGATATTTGGGGGGTTCATTCTTGTTCATCACAGTGAATTCCAGGAGTAAAACTGGAGCTCATGTCTCTTCTCACAGCCAGGCAGCTTCAGTATTTTCAATTTAATAGTTCTTCACTGGGCCAAGAGCCATCTCATAGGAAATAGGGTTTTCCTAGTTCTTCCTAAAGATGCTGTAGACCTCTATTTTTACTGCATTGGCTGAGAAAAGAACAGACTTTTTCCTTCTGGAGTTCACTTGTCCATGCAGACTATCATTCCTGTCCCTGTGGTCACCAAATCAATTGTTGGGAAGGTTTTGTAGAGAGAGGACTTGGCTTTTTGCCTGGGGGATCCTCCCATGCTTCCTGCTGTAGGAGAGTCTTCCAGGTTGATGAAGGTGATACACTTTTCTTATCAAAATGCTGGACGTGCTCTAAATATCTCTTCTCAGTGATTCATTGTCCTTAGATTGCATCCAGTTCACTGCCAGGAGTCACAAGGACAGGTGGTGTCTGTCTTGGCAGCTCTCCTGGAGAAGCATTCAGATGATGATGGGGGAAAACTTACAGATAAAATAACAAAGAGCTGCACTAAAGCATCTAAACCTCTAGCTCGCTTAAAAAGACAGTGGTGAGCACGGAATATCAGCAGTGATATCAGCAGTGTGTTATCACTCCAATTTAAATATAGATTTGGAAGGAAATTTGTAGTATTTGCTGCATATGGGATGTTTTATGGCAGGAAGCATATCCTGCTATAAAATGTATTGGCCTGTTTGAAAGACTGGGTTAAAGACTTAAGCCTGAAAGTTTTTCCTTTCGGAAGTGTTGGCTGTACTAAATTGTTAAACCACTGGCATATTTTGAGCTTGACCATTTCCTTACTTTTTGGAATGGGTTGGAAAGAGCACAGTGGCGGAAGAATGTGTTTCCTATCATCTGCCAAGTTCTTGTCTTTGGTGGCCAACAAACATATGAAGCTGAGCAGCACATTATCTAGAGGAGAGGTCTGGGCTACAGACCTGTGTTCTGTGATCTGAGAGAGGATGGACCTTGGTGACATCTGATTAGGTGCTGGGTGATGTTCTGTGTTGCTTTCTCTCTTTATGTCTATCTTTCTAGTGGGTATTCTCATCTCTAGTAGCTGTTACTTTTAGGATACACCCTTGTATGCGTTAGTGGCCTTTTCCAGGGGTACAGAACTGCTAGAACTGCTGTTTGGAGATGTTGATGCCAGTCCTGTAGAGACAGAAGGGGCCAAAACATCTAAAGGAATAGGATACATAACAGCATCCAGCTGCAGATCCAGAGATCCCCATTTGTGTCTGGGTTTGCACTGTGCCAGAGGCTGTCCCTCATCAGCCTTGCTCCAAATGCACCATGTCACATTGGCCAGAGAGCCAAAGGAAGCTGACTGAGATCCTGAGCCCATCAAACACTTGTGCACTGCTGGCTGCAGAAGTGCCTCACCCATGAGGGCTGGTGGCTTGCCTAGATTTCGGATGGACCTTTCACCTCACTAACAAATGGCAGAATAAATTGATGGGGGATGTATTTTTAAATGAGCAAATTGCACAGGACTTTTACTTTTAGTCTCTGCCCACTTCTCAGAATACTTTTGCTTGGAGTATGCCTTGACGGAGAGATGATGAAGGTAAGTGCTCATCTTGCCCCAAGCGGCTCTAGTGCCCCCACTTTGACTTCTTCAGGTTAGAGATAGCTCAGTGTTTCACACTATTGCCTGGCAAAGCCCAGCAGCATCAAAGTTGTTTGAAATGTGTCCAGTGTGGCTCTGTTAACAAAGCCTTAAAGCGAAGGTGCATTTTCAGTACCCAGCAGCTATGTTGGGATGAGGAGCACCCTGTGTGACTCCTTGGAAGCTGCCCCGCACAGGGTTCAGGCCAAAGGAAGGTGGTGCACTCTTGGAAAATAGCTTCTGCTGAAACTATCTCTTCACCTTTTCTTGCAAGCTCATGTCTTTAGATAGTATTTTTTGTTCCTTTTGCAAAAGGCAGTTAAACTTCAAAGGAAGCTGTATCATACTGCCTTCTGTATGCACTTTTAAGTTTAAAGCAGAGTCTTTTCACGTTTGATTCTTGGTAGAAAGTGTCCCTGGGGATCTTCTCCTTCCTTCTGCCCATCACAACTGCTGACTTGACTTGGAAGACCTGCCTCTAATAGAGGAGAGGAGTCATTGGATGTGTAATTGCTGATGCTGATTTGTACCTATTTTCTCTTCAGTCACTTTCTTAAGTGCTTTAAAATAGTGTTAGGTTTAATTTTGTTTTCATAGCAGATAACTTGTCATGTCCCTCTTTGGAGCTCAATACATTTTTTAAATTATTTGATGTGTACATTTGCCCCTACTTCACATACATTTTAGCAGATGTGGTGTAAAGCTTTCTTAGTAGAGAAACTGGAGCTCCTTGAGTGTGATTCTGGTTTTATTAATATTTACAATTCATCAGTCTCCACAGAATTTTTTAGTGCTTCCCACTTCTGCTGCCGTAGGGTTTTGCCACATCTCCTGTATAGGAAAATAATGCATGGCATAGAATACATTCCATGTGTGTTCCTGGTTTATCCTGGGTTGCCAACTGAGGTGCCTTGTTTTTATACAGTCTGACCTGCGAGACGTGCCTTTCACAGCCTTTTGATTCTTTTGAGAACAACAGATTAAGTGCTTTCTTTGGACAGATTTGTTTCTGAACTGTAGTAATACTGCTTACATCAAGACCCATTTATACTGTCCTTACTCCCGTACCAAAAAACAGTTCTTTGGGGGCTATCTTTTTAATTGAATCATTTATTTTACCTACTTTAAACAAACCATTACAAAAATCTAGGCTAAAGCCTATTGCAAGCAGTTGCATCTGAAATGGATTGCAGCTGGACAGGTTAAACATGGCAATTATTTCTGTTCAAGGCATGCCCTTGAGTTTGCTCAGGATGAGTGACGGTGCTGCTGCCTCAGAAGACAAGTTCAGAGATAATCGGTGCCCATGCGAGTGCTGCATTGCAGTTACTGTCAGCTTACGTCACGGACAGATACTCCGGCAGCCGAAGGGCTGCTCAGGAGCCTGAGGAGAGCATGGCTTTAGTACCACATAATGACAGATCTCATGGTCTGTGTTTTCTGTGCTTATTGCATATATTGTGCTTTCTGCACAGAGCAGCCTTTATCAGCAGCTCTCTGTTCTCCTTAACGCAGTGTAAAAAGCCAGAGTGCTTATCCCTTTACAGAGTTTTGGTTGGAGGGCTTTTTAGCCTCATTTTTTTAATATGTATATTTAGAGACTTACACATGTCATACTGTGATTACAGCTTTTACACCATTTGAACCTGTCTGCTTTAATTAGCAGTTGGTGTTGCCGTATTTATAGATAGATGCAAAACGCACAAGCCTGCCATAGTTTTCAGTGCAGGCTGTATTTTCTTCTGTTGGCAAGTAGTTTGTATCCATTTTTCCATAGATAAACCAGCTTGGCAACCTGCAGATGTTGCAGGCGTTGGGTACTGATGCTTGAAATAGAAATGGACTCTGAAGAGGATGTGGAATGGAGGGAAATAAATCAGAAACTGCTGTTGCATTGGAAGTCTATTAAGACTGATGATACGTCACGCTTACCAGAGTGTAGCTCCAGAAGTTGACCACATTAAAAATACATATTTTTTAAAATCTTGTTTTTATCACATTATTAAGGTTTGTTTTCATTCTGGCATGCTGTGGTAATAAAACTAGTTTACCAGTACAAGTGTTTGGCTGTTTAGCATCATTTTGGTGGGTATTTGTATGAGTGGGAGAAATGGATTGATTCTTTCTGGAACAAATTGTGTCTGGTCTATAGATGATGTGAAAAGCATGTGTGTGTTTTTCTTTGCAACTGAAACTTTAAATTTGCAAAAGTTTTGGCCTGCGTTGACCCTGCAATTCCCAGGAGAATGTCAGGGAACGAGAGTGGTGTCATGTTATTAAACTCTGGTGTGTTAGCTGCTCCTCAAGAACTGTCTGCAGATGAACTTTACTCTGGGGAAAACATTTTAAGGCACCTTTGCCCTCTTTCAAGAAGCTCCCCTTAAATAAAAGCATAAATTACCTCTCAGTACAGACGTTAAATATAGGCATGTGAGTGTTGTTGAGCAGCTCATGTGGGGGGTCACTCGATGGGTATGTGGTGAGAAGATGCTTTGCTGTGTATGGCATTTGGTTGCCATGATACAGTTGCAATACATTTGTATTGCAGCCTGGGCTTTGCACTGTTTGTGGACTTGGAGTAGAGTACACACCATCATCTTGAAAAACACAGCTCATGAATCAGTGCCTTAAAGCATTACTACCCATTAGGGGAAGGTGGGCAGTTTTGTAACTGCCTCTTTCCTGCACATCTTCTCAGAGCAGCTGCATCCTTATTTTGTGGATTGTATTTTTCACTGTCTTGCAAGATTTCTGCCTTTCAGTCTAGGACAGCTGAACATGCTGGTGAGCAGCAGATGGATTTGAGTCAAGCTTACACTTGGGGATTTGGGACTAGAGCCCAAGTCATAGAGCTTCTAAAACTTGGGGGCTCTCACTTCAGTTAACAAAATAAAATCTCATCATCTGTTGGCCCTGTGTGTTACAAACTGGTTTTGAGAACACATGGAAAGATGACTTTCTGTGGAGTGATATAAGGCTTTTCTTCCCCAGCTTGTCCAGCACTGTGCTACAAATGTTGGTGCTGTGGTTTAACCCTGGCCCATGACTAAGCCCCACATAGCCACTCTCTCCCCTCTGGGTGGGGATGGAGGAGAGAATCAAAAGAGTAAAAGTGAGAAAACTCATGGGTTGAGGTAAAGATAGTTTAATAGGTAAAGCAAAAGCCATGCACACCAGCAAAGCAAAATAACAAATTCATTCACCCCTTCCCAGCAGCAGCATCCCCAGGAAAGGAGAGCTGCCATCACATGTAACGGTTACTTGGGAAGACAAAAGCCATTACTCTGAATGTCCCCACCCTTCTTCTTCCCCCATCTTTATATGCTGAGCATGCCATCATATGGTATGAGATATCCCTTTGGACAGTTGGGGTCAGCTGTCCCAGCTGTGTCCTCTCCCAACTTCTTGTGCATCCCCAGCCTCCTTGCTGGTGGGGTGGGGTGAGAAGCAGAAAGGCCTTGACTCTGTGTAAGCACTGCTCAGCAGTAACAAAAACATCCCTTGTATTATCAACACTGTTTTCAGCACAAATCCAAAACAAAGCCTCATACTAGCTCCTGTGAAGACAATTAACTCTGTCCCAGGCAAAACCAGCACAGTGAGTTTCCTCAAACTCTCTGTAACCATGTGCACATTTATGTGTATGTAATTTCTGAGAGACCATCTTTGGGAGGATAGCTAGGTGAATTGTTCCGTTCCTGCTTCACATGGCTGAGCAGGAAGGAAGAAAAACCTTTCGTGTAACAATATCACTGTGAAATGTGGGAATATGGGTTACATGGTATAAATCAAGATGGTCTCTGGGGGCACTAAATAGGAGGTGACCTTTCCTGAGCATTTTCCTCTAAACTTGTAATTTATATGCTAGTCCTGTGTATTACAGTGCTTAAAGCCTAGGTCAGAAATCCTCCATCCAACTTTGACACTTTCTGTTGTCTTTAATAGACAAATTAATAGCAATAGGTCACAGCCAACTGTGTATTGTAGGTGTGGGTTGATGAGATCTGTTAAAAGAATAAGGGAGCATCAGAGCGTGTGAGGAGCTGTGAGGTTTAGATGGATTTCCTGCATTACCAGAGATGTCAAATGGCCAGATGAATGTTTCTGTATTAAAATCTGATTAACCACAAAGTACCATGAATTCATTTTTTGATAAATTCTAAGATACGCCACAAAAGTAAATGTACATGAATGCATTTGGATAAGTTAGCACTTGGGCTGATTGCTTTTTGTAGGTGAGCTTTAATTGGTTTTATATCATTTTGAAAATACCACAAATGCTATTTTTTCCCAGATTGGGTTGTGACAATGCTGTTTTATCTGTGTAAGGTGGATGTTTGGATTCCTTTGACATCAAAGCTTTTACTTGGATAAAACCAATAAACACTTTCCACATGTATCTACTGTGTTATGTTGACAAAGCAGTGTGAGGGGAGCACAGCCTCCCAAGAGGCTCTTAGAAAACTAGGTTAGAACTGCTGAGACAATGGACTCTGGAATTTGGGTAAGGAAAACAATTTTCACAGCGGCACTAGTCAGCAACTGTAAGAGGAGCCCAGGAATCTCCACCCCTAGAGACACTCAAAGTTGGACTGTAAGGACCCTAGGAACCTCATCAAAGTTGGCCCTGCTTGTATTGGGGAAGCAGACCACAGAGCCTCCTGGGGTCTCCTCCAGTTTTGTCTCCCTGTTTTTTCCATGAGATGCTGAAAGGAAGGACCGATAACCAAACATGTTACACCAGTATTTGGAGGAGAGGAGTCCAGGCACATGGACTTCTCCGCTGTGAAAGGAGGGACATCCCCTAAGAAGGGTCTTAACTTTTTCATGCAGTTGCTACGAAGCCTTAGCAGCACTGTATATGGATCGCAGCCTTATTTAAAATTGCCCAGCCCCAATTGGTTTGGTGATTAAGGACTGTAAGATGAGTAGGACTTGACTGTAATGGTAATAGTACTCTGAAGGTTTGTTCTATGTGGAGTGTAAGGTGCAAATCCCCTCCTGCTCCTCTCCTAGGGGCTCTTCAGTGGGAGGAGGTACAGAAAGTGTTCTGTACTGCAGTGATGAATGGCTAAAATGATGGAAAAATCGTGCTGTAAAGCAGCTTCTGTGGGCACAGTTAGTTTCTGCTCCCTTTTTAAAGCTTAAATTACAGGATTTCTAGAGCCCTGTTCTTAATTCATCTTTGTTTTCCTTCTGCCTTTTGGCTTCTAGTCTTTTTCATTGATTGAAATCCTAGTTTCCTGAAGCTTCTTGCAGTTGTTCTTAGTAAGGGTGATTGATAGTTTAAAACTAGCCTTCTTGCACAGGTCTTATAAACCTGCTGTGCATTACATGTGTTTGTGTCACAGCAGTCAAATACAGCAGAATTACATGCGTGTGCTCTTACAGTGGTTGGGACATGTTCACTACATGTCCAGCAGAGCTTGTTTGGAAGAAGTTGTTCTGTCCTCACAGAAAAAGATAAGCACGTCCTTGGTGTTTTCATGCCAATCAGCACTGCTAAGTGTCTTGTTGTATGCTGTGTTTGTAATGTCGTACACCTCTGCAGCTTCATTTGATCTTTTCTACAAGATGTGCTTTTTTCTTTTTGTAAATCAAAGAACTCTTGAAGCTTTTCTCCTGCTGCACTCTTCATGGTTTAAGCAGGCACACTTCAAATGCAGCCTGACAGCATAGATTGTTTGGAAGGATTTGTGGGATAAACAGGAGTTTGCCTGTGGAGCATGTGAATCTGTGCATTCAAAGCAGCCAAAGATCTGGGGAGCACAGTCCTGTGCTTGTAAGCTGTCTCACCTGATCTGCATGAAGCCTTGTTCTTGTGTGCAGCTTGCTTCATTTGCTACGTATAAGTAAAGGAGAAAATGCCTGTACCTTTTCTAAATTCAAAAGTATGAATTCAGAGTTTGTTGTGTCTTTTGGTGCGTGTGTTTATTGAGTTTATGGCCAAAAGCACAAAGACCTCTGGTTTCTGTGCTTGGAGATGACTGTCCTCATTTCACTTTATGTAACAGGTGGAATATTACTTTTTTTTTTTTAAAGCTGCGTTCAGTGTTGTGTATCAAATTCCTTCATACTGCGGGCTTAAGCAGCCAGCTGGTGTCAAACCCATGTGGTGACATTCTCCTTTCCTTTTGTGAAAATTCATTATATTGTAGTAAAGCTGAGGAAGCTGAAGTTGAAAATAAGTGGGATGCTGCCAAGAATAAAAGCCCATCACTGAGGATGAAACTAGTTAACTCTTTGAGAGCTTACCTGAGGATCAGTGCAACTGTCTTTATATATAGCGGTGGGCAAAATGAGCTTTGAGGCCATTCAGATAACTGTAAACATCAGTGCCCTGGATTCTTGTTACTCTTTCATTATCTGCCACTCTGTTAAAGAGGTGTGCAGGTTCTCCACGTGTCTGCTGATGAGTGTCCTGGGTTTTAGAGGAGAAGTCTGCAAAGTCAGTGTGTTTTTAATCTCTAGGTTTCTAGCAGGCCATGTTGAAATGAGTTTGGATGTGCACTAAATAAATCAGGGAGGATGAAGTTGAGCCATGGGTATTTCAATATATATTTGAAATTATTTTTAAACGACCTTTGGAGCACACAGAGCAGCTGCCTTGAGAAAGTACCAGAATGTATTGCCTTTTGAAGCATCACCACCAGCATCCACCCCATATATGCCAGCTGCAGTTAGAGATCGTTAATGCTGAGCAAAGCAGGAGGTTGCACCAGCGAGAGGGAACCATGTCCCTGAATACCTGGGGCGGGGGAAGAGCTTCTCCTTGCATCCAGGGACTAAGATGCTGCGTTCAGTGCTTAGGTGTGCATTGAGTCTTTTGATGGTTTGATGATGCTGTATCTCTCTATAACTGAAATGTAACAGACTTTCTCTAAAATTTCTTGAACTGATAATTTCTTAAGGTGATTTGGATGATTTTTACTTCCCATTGTGCCTCCATGATCTTTTCCTCCGTTCACTAAGGAAGTGTGCTCTGTTGGAAGAAGTGACAGCATGTAAAAATAGCACTGCCTTATCCTGCAGATCTGCTTGCTGTAGGGTTTCAGTTAGATCTGCTGACTTGAATTTAAAAAAAAAAAATCTTCTGCTTTTTGCACCTGCTTGTTCTGGTTGTGCTTCATTCTGTGTTTTGGAGGCAGCAGCCATTTGGTCGTAGCTGAAATCCTTGCTGGACTGGGATCAGCAGCACAGGTGGTTGGGAGACCTGAGTTAAGGAGCTTTTGACTTTTGGGGCCAGAAGTATTTACAAGGCCGATGGCTAAACACAAAGAGGAGAGTTACCTGTGGGCGTTTCACAGCCTCTGTGGAAGTTGCCAGTTCAAAATAAGCCATGCGTGTTTTGCTGAGCATGTGGTAGAATTGCTCTTGGTGTTCCAAGCCGTTTGCTCTAAGTGTATTATCCTTTCCCCTCATTGAATATTGCTGGCGTCTAATCAGATTACATCCCAGTTCAAAGCTGTGCCCAGATGAAATAAGAGCCGTACTTCAGAAGTAACAATTTTGAGTTACTGACTTCTTCACACATTGAGCTGACATTAAATGTTCATTTAGAGCCAGATTCACGAAGGTATGGAGATAAATGAGTCTGTCTATCTAAATAGGCCTGAACCACATCTCTGTCTTTTCACCATCTGGAACACGCAGTGGAGCGTGGTCCTTGGTGCAGTGAGTATTCCTGGCTTATGGAGCCAGCCTTCAGATACCCGTCAGCTGGCAGCTTGGCTCTGGGGCACTGCACAGGTAAGGGTTTACCCTGAAATAGCAAGCAGGCTTGACCTTGCATACTTCAGCAGCTTCAGGAATTCCCTTTTCATTACAAAGAGTCCCTTCTATTAGCATGCTGCTTTTTTTTTTTTTTTTTTGAGAACAAGCTTGATGACTCACAGCACCTGCCTTTCTTAAACCATTAGTGGGTGTAGTACTGGGAGCAGAGCAGTTGGATCTGCTCAGATTAAGACCATTAGGTTTACGTAACTATTCATAGAATGATTTTGGAAATACATTTAACTATAAATTTGAAAAGAAAGAAATGGGGAAAAGGTATGGACAGTATTATTGGGTGCAGCTTTATTGTAATTACAGATGTTTAGCAGACCCTGTATGTTTTCAGTAATGAAATTATTTATATTTCAAATAATAAAATGTAAATAATGGCCCTTGGAAAACACAAGAGTGGTATTTACTCTTCTAAACAAATCTGTTTCTAATGATGCTTTATTTTTGTGGTATTAGAGCTTGGATGCGGAACTCAGGGTTTATAAAAATGAGTGACAAGCACCTGTGAGGTGGGGTGGATATTAATTTTTGAAAGAAACCTCCAGAAACAAAAGGTTGCTGTCTATGCTGGCAACACCATCTATGAAAAGGAGAGAAGGAGGGATCAAGCCACCTTGCACTCCTGACAAAAACATGCTCAGACTCGAGGCTTTTGTTACTGGGAAGCCCTTCTGCCTGGACTTTTATTGCTCTCTAACAGGATGTCATGGTTCAGTGATGCATTTTGT
The DNA here is from genome assembly GCF_003259725.1 of Athene cunicularia. Classification (NCBI taxonomy): domain Eukaryota; kingdom Metazoa; phylum Chordata; class Aves; order Strigiformes; family Strigidae; genus Athene; species Athene cunicularia. The sequence continues at coordinate 141,816,212 of NW_020799095.1, read as the reverse complement.
GTCTCTTACAAGTTTGTGAATCAATGACAGACTTCTAGGTTTCTCCAAAATTGAATCGATGTATCCTATGTCAACTTAACTTAAACCTTCCAAAAGCATTTTCAGCCACCTGTGTGTGTGACATCTTCTTTAAGCAGAGGGCCACAGGTGAGCTTTTCAGCATGCCCTGAAGGCTGACTAAATCCGAACTTCCAAAGATCATAGCATAGCTTGTTCATGACCATATTTAATATGTTGGACATACTCTGTAGTGACCTCTGTGTGCATGGGTGAAATTCTGACCCTGCATTTTTAATGGCAACATTCGTGTTGGCTCCCATGGGGCGAGGATTTTGCCGAGTGCTCTGCTAAGAGAACAGCTAGGGTAAGCAAAAATGCTGCTGAGCAGAGGAATAAGCTGCATCAGAAGAAGTCATGAGAGCTTTCTTGCCTGTTCTTTAACGTACTGACTGAAACATGGTCATAGTCCATTTTAAGGACTTCCTAAAGCTGGTGGTTTCCAGGGCAGGCTGTGGGCTAGGGATAGCTCACGTTTCCTGTTCCTTTTGCGTCTCTACTGCTTTAACTAGCTGCCACTGCCACTCTTCTCCTTAACTCTTCTTTCTCCTTTAAAATCAATGCAAATGCAGTTTGAGGTCCTGCAAGTCCCATCCACGAGCAAATTGCTAGTTTCTTCTGCAAAAGAGAAAAATAAACCACCTAATGTGTTTTCTTTTCAGGATCATCTGAACTGCAGGGGGCTCTAACAAATGTGACAGCTTCGTATCAGGTCTCTATAAATATGTTTTCCAAGTAATTTGCCCAGAAGGGCACTCGAATGAACACTGCAAGCAAGCTGTTTCCTTGCAGTGACAACCGCAGATGCAGTACATGACAGTGGCCTGCCAGGGTTGTTTTATTAAATACAGTTAATCTGAAAAACTTAGGTGAGTTTGACCTTGAATCTGCATTTGTTGATCCAGTCTTCTCTGAAAGATGTGTAAACAAAAACTTTTTTAAAGAAATACTTCAGGAAATGTTTTTTTGCTGGTTTTGAGCAGCAACATTCAGGACTTTGCCAAGCGCTGCTCAGAAGGGCTCATAGTAGCTGTAGGAATAAGGGTGTCCTGTTTTCTTTTTCCAGCTGGTAGATGCTGAGCAACATCCCTCTGTGGTCTGCAGTTCTTGACGTGTTTTTCCAACTTATAAGCCTTACCTGGAGGTAGTTGACACCGTGAAACATAAAGTGCTACCATCCCTCCACTTTCAGGTTTCTGTCCCACCAGTTATGCTTACCACTCCTGTGCTGGCCGCTTTTAGTCAAAAGCCCTCCTTTTCCCTGGCACTGATACCGTCATCCTTGAGTTTCACAGAGGTATCTGCATAAACAGTTTTGCAAGATCAAGGTTTGTGCCCCATGTAATCAGTGATGGAAGCTGCTTGCTCTCCTAACAGCATGAGTTTGGGTAAGAGTTGAGTAATGACCATTAACTTAAAATGTCCTACTGTTAGTCATCTGTCATAGCCTCCATGTTCAGAGTTGTATTTAATAATCTAGCCTCTGTTCCGCTCCCACTTTAATCTTTGCTCAAAAATGGAAGCCTCTTCTGATAACTTTGAAATTACAGAAATTACAGAAGTATTACACCCATTTTTCATCATTCTTTCCCTTTTGGGAAAGAGGGAAATAACTGGCACATTTGGACTCTGCCCTTGAAGATAAAGATGAGCTCGTTAATAAGTTGGAGCCTTAAAGGCACTTCCTGAAAGGCAGTCATCTTCTGAGCCTTCTGGGGTTGCTCAACAGTGAAGGGAGAGAAGGAAGATAAGAGGTCGATTGTAGTGGGTTGTTTGGAGTATACAGAGGCCATGCAGTTGTACAGCTGCACATTTCATCAAATAATCATTTGCTTGATATATGATCATTATTAAATACAAACATGATGACTCCAATAAAACAATTGAGTCTCTTTCCTACAATCTTTCTCTGTTGTCTCTCTGCAATGTTGAATGACAAGCAAGCATCGAAAGAAAATCATTCATGCCTTTATAGTGGACTCATTGTAGTGTCATGGTCCATAGGCTTTCATTTAATTATCTTGCATGAAAATGGTTTTTGGTCTTTTACAGGCTTGGACAGGAATAGGGAGAAGCAGGGAAGGTGAAAGCAAAAGCACGTTTTGCCTTGCAGAGTTTCCTTTTACTTATAAGGCTGATGTTATCATATACTTTCTAATCAAATTTGACAGGAGCATTTTGTTAAGCCACTTTCTCTGAGTGGGAATTCTGATGAATACAGCTCTCGTCTCTGGTTTCGAAGTATTACTTTACACCGTTCCCAAGCATTGTTTGTTTTAATGGATGAATTACTGTAGTATGTCAGAGCAGTAGATAATTCATAGCCTCACAGTAGTGTAACTTGCAAATGCAGAGCTGTGAGTGGAGCCCAGGTCACCCACCCAACATACTCCTGATTTGATGAAAAGTTTGCTAATGTGGCCTTGGTATTTCTCTTCAGGAAATTATAGCTACTGGAGAATGTCATGACTTTTTGCCAGAGGCCTGCTTGTATGTGAAGTGGAGACGGGCAGTGCTTTCATCATACTCCTGACACACTTTTGTTTCAGATGCTCTTTTTGCCACTAAGTTTGTGCGTTGATAGCAATGAAAAAGGAGTTATCTCCACTTGGTCTTCTGCCTGCCTGGCTCATGGCTCTGGCCTTGAGTAAGTGGGCAGTTGGTCACTTATGGAGCTGGTCTTTTTTAAAAGATAAACCGTAAATTAATTTGGAGACTGAAGCAGGTTTTGTATGACCATGGCATAGCCCAGTGCAATAAACTTCTTACCAGATTTTGAATACTCAGCTGTACAGCTAATACCAGGACTTGCACACACGTTAATGTTGCTTGTAAGATCCATCTCTGTTTGCAGAGTATGCATTTTGGCCACCCACTCCTTCTGTGAGCAAACAACTACTGTAACATTGAATGATAATTTATATAAAGCATATGTTACTCTTGTTTCCTGAGGCTGTCTGGCTGAGGCTGGGTAAAACAGGCAAATCCAAATTATGTCCCTTGTTATGTTTGGACATTTTCAAACCACTGCAGTGGTACAAAATGGTTCCCTTCTGCCACTTTGTATAGCTAGCTGATCCCAGCCCTGTGGAAACAGAAGCATCACTGCAGTTCTGCTGGTGGGAACCAGCCTTCACAGAAACCTCCTGGCAGTTGAGGTAAACTGTTTGCACCGCACATGTTCCTGGAAGGACTGCTGAACGCATTGCTGATGGCTGTGGTGCTCCAACACAATAAATCAAGGGGTGGTGAGAGGCTTGTATTCAATTTTTTTTGCCTTCTCAGGAAGTATTTTGATTCTTCACAGATAATATAGTTGGAAACAGGATGGTAAAGCTCTGTTTGGTGCTGTTAGAGTACTTAATAGATTGAGGAGGAGCGGTGGGATTCAGGCGTGGGAGGAGATGAGCTGTACTGTCCTTCCTTCAGACTGGTGGCAGATTTTTAACAAGGGATTGCTGAGACACCCCCAAAACGCAAATTGTTTTGGCATATCTGAGGAAGTGATCATTTTCAAAATGCTACTGCTGCTGCAGAAACTCCGCAGGAGGTGCATCTGTACCTCTGTGGTCTGTCTTGCCTAGATAGGTATATAGGGAAGCTTGGACGTTGTTCTTGCCTCTGCTAATCGAGTGAGTGCCAAAATTAAAAAAACCCCTTGTCTCTGGCAAAGGTTTTCTCTCTCTCCTACACTTAATTAAACACCAGTAACATTGTCTTTTGAACAGCAATTGGAAATGCATAGTGACTTTATTGTAGGAGCAGGCGTTGAACAGAGACCGGTTCCCCTTTACTGGGGCAGAAGCTTCTGGCCCACAACAGCCTTTCAATGGGCACCTGCCTCCTGCCCCCCTCTGCCCTTGATGGAGCTGAATGGGACTGCATGTCCTTTAGCTGCCAGGCACGTGGTGGGATAGCAGTGGGTTGTGAATGTGGTGGTTCTGAGGAATAAAAGCAAAGCTCGCTCCTGTCTGCGTCCAACAGCATTGTAAGCCTTGCGGCGAGAGGCTGTAGAGAACTCTTAAAATGATCCCATAGCAGGAGGAGCAGAGAGGGCAGCTGGGAAGACTGCATAGGGGACATGCATTCACTGCAAGTGTTATGTTGATATTTTGCAGGACTGCAGTAATCTCATTTCGAAGGTAGTTAAACTTGGTTTAATCTGAATTCAGATTACTGTAAACTCAGTTTATTTATCAATAAACTCAGTTTATTGATTGTAGCGACTTACGGTTTTGCAGAGGAACAGGAATCCTTTCTTCTCGTAGCCATTTGGAGGGACTGTGTTCCCCAACGCTTCACTTTGAGGCTGGTTGAGTTTATCATTTAAGCGCAGTTTGGGAGGGATTTACAGTCTTTAGGGAGGGCTGAGCAGCATCTTTCTCAACAAATGGTTGGCAAGAGCTGCTGCTTCAGAAGTTCAGGTCACCTCGCTGACCCTCACCACTGCTGTCCGACTCCCCGCACACCTCAGCATGGGACTTTAAACTGGAGCCTCGCCAGCCCCAGCCCACTCCCCGCAGCCCTCCCTGGGTCCACGCTGACGGAGCTGAGGTGCTGGCTCAGCCCTCCCAAACTTTCCAGCAGCGCCCCTCATTTCTCTTCCTGAGCAGGGGCCTAAACCCATCTTCTGCAAAACCTTGTATCCAGAAGGGGCATTAAAATCTTCTCAAAATGACTTTTCCCCCCTTTGCTTTGTTAGAATAGTCTTTATTCACAGAATAGAATTAACACCTCATACTTCCATGCTCTTGTAAACACTTATGGGTAACATGAAGTTTCAAAAGGTGGGAAGAACCAGTAACCCCCTCGTCCTCAACCAGCTGGGTTTGTTTTTTTCCTATGGAATAACTTTTTTGTTACATGTGGGGTTTTTTTTAACAAGCACAACTACCAATGTACAGACCTAATTTGTATAGCTGTTTTGGTGACCTTGTCCATCCATTTGTACTACATGTTGAGGCAATATATTTATACTTTGGTTATTGGGATTTCAGTTAAATTTTTATTATCTTGCAGTTTAATATTAATAGTAACTGACCCTTGTTTCCTAGTCTTCAAAACACATGGTGCCTTATTTCCTATTTATTGTTCTGAAATTACTCTTCCTTTTTTCATGTAATGGGCTTAGGAAGGCAGTGTCACTTAACCATTGACAGTCCTTAATATTTCAGTTTTTCGATGAGTTTTCATCCTGAAAAAACTGCTTGTTGCTTAAACTCAATTGGGAATTGCTCTGCTGATGACTCTGGAAGTTTTTGGTTCATTTCTCCATCTGTTCTGTTGGAGTTGTGCTTCATTAGGCTCCGAGTTACTTTTATTTGGCAGTGGCTCCAGAGAAAAATGCACATGTTTTGGGACAGAGATCTACTTTTTATTGTGGATGTTGTCCTCTTCCTCCAGTTGTCTTATCTCCATTACACCTCTCCCCATCTTCTGTATTGTTTTCAAGTTACCAAAGTCTATGGCAGCTTGTGCAAGTGCAGCATCGCCGGAAGAGATGGGTCCGGATCCAGGCTGGATTCCATATGCTTTTCCCAGCCACCCGTATGCAGCAAGGCTACAGCTTTTCAGAGTTACCAAATAATTTTATTTCAAAAGCTCCTTATAAAAACATGAGCAATTGGGCAAGTGACAAAGGACTTTCTGTTTATCTTTTTGAACAATGGAAAATACCAAATAGCCACAATTTGTTCCAGTTATTTAGTGTCTTTGTTCCAGAGCCATTTTGTGGGCACAGGATTTAATTCTGCAAGAATGCAGGGAGATGTTGACTTGGTTTTGTGCTTAAAAAATAAATTTAAAAAAAATTTCAAGTTTCATTACTATGAAAATACTTTTTACTTGCACAATACCATTTTTAAAGCCTAAGGAAGATATTTTACTGTATATTACAAGTCTAAGGTTATTTTAATAATCAAATGAAACTTCTAAATAGATGCTGATATCTTTGCCATTTCAGAGAATACTACAGTTTGGAAAAGCTTTGTACAAAGGTTGATGCTTGTACCCTGAGAGCAGTAGATGTGGCTAGTAGATAGGAACTAAGCAATTATCAAAACTAACTCTAACCAAAACAAAATTATATTGAAATTTAATAGACTGATCAAAGTTGGTAATGCTGACTGAAGTGGGAAATGGAGGAACATGTGCTTTTAGAAGGGAAAACTTCAGAGGAGGAACACTTGCAAAAAATTATTCTTGCTGTCATGCAGTTGTCAGAAACTGAAATGAGTGAGGGTATAGAGCAAATAGTGCCACCTTCTGGCAATGTAATGAAAAATATGTGTGATCTGAGATGGCAGGTACGTGTGATACACTGATGGAATGTGTCAGTGATGTAGGATTAGTTACATATTCAGGAGGAGCAAAATCCTTCTGAGTCATTGGGTCTGAAGGACCTGGAGATGGGAAAATTGCATCGAATCCCCTAGGTTTGTTTCTAGAGTGTTGAAATAAACTGTCCATAGACACCCACTTGCTTGCCAGCTTTGCTTCTTGTCGTTTGACATCACGAGCTCTTTTCTTTTAACTCTTCTGCCACGGAGTTTGGCCTCATGGCACAATAAAGCTGCTGGGAAGAACTGTGTTTTAATTGTGTTTAATTGGTCAGTTCTGGTCTCTGGATGAACAAGAATTAATCTCTACCCAAGGTGGTAGATATCCCTGAGGTCTGCCCAGTTAATAACCTGATCAATTCTACAGTTATGAGTCTGGTTTACAGTTGTTCCGGAAGACTTGGCATCTGCCTCCTGGTTGGCATGCCTCTACAGCACTGACAGGAATCTCATCAGGAGTCTCACCTGCCTTGCGTTTTGTTTTTTAGGTGGTACCAGAGAGATTGGGTCTGCTCTCACCAGGATGTGTATGAGGCACAGAAGTATAGAGTCCAAACTCCGGCAGTTCTCAAGGTGAGTGGCTCTGTACCTGGACCGGAGCTCGAGGTTCATCTTCCGTTTGATACTGGGAAGCACCTAAAGCTGTTCTTTACAGCTGATCTCTGGCTGTGTCACTGAGAACAGTAGTTGTTTCCTCCCCCTCAGCACAGCAGATGTGTGAATATGCAGGATTTCGCTGCATGTTCTGGGGACTGGGCTGATCACCTCAAACCACTCTAAATGCTGCATATTCCTGCTGTAGGTTCCTGTTGCTTGGTGCTGAGCAGGCAGCTACTGATGTGATCGACCTGTCTTTGTTTCAGGACTTAAAGTTTTGTCACTGAGTTTTAAGGCAGCAGCAAGTATTGTGTTGCTTCCTCAGCTTACTGGAGAGCCCAAATAGCTTGTAGCCAAGAGAGAAACTTTCAGCAAACAAGTATGGAAAACACAAATTCTCTCACTCTCTTTTTGTAGTTAAAGTTAGACCATAGAAGTAATGGGAGAGAATTAGCTCGTGTAAGCTGGTCTATACATAAACGACCTACTTCTGTAGTAAGTAGTAGTTTGCACTTGTGCCTTTTTTAACCAGACTTAGAAGTTATAATTGACCTGATGTGAAACAAAATGATGCTTCACCCTTTGCCTGACAACCTGGTGTGTTTTTCCTGTTTAAAATAAAGATATATGTGAAATTGGCTGTGAGGAGACAACTTTAGTCTCCAGTTACCCCAGAGTTAGCTGTTTAAATGATTCGATCCCAATCTCATTAATTAGTGGAACATTATTAGTGCTGTATCATGGACTCCACTGGTGAGAGGTGAGGTGCAGGACGTTGTTTGCTTGTACAACTGCTCTGTCTTCTTGTGCATATACACGTGTTATTTAAGTTTATAATCTTCATGGCTGCATGAACCTTTCTGGTCTCTGTGGAGTATCCATTTAGACTGCTCTTTGTGTGACAGATGAGTAGGATCTGACTGTTTACATTGGCCCTGTTTTGGGTCACTCCTCTGGTTTACTCTCTGTTCCTCACTGTCCTGAACTTCTGTGTAGTAATTCTGGTTATCTTGTGATGTGGATTTTTTTTGATCCAGTCCTTTCTTTTGCTTTCTCCAGCGTAAACATTTTTATGTTCTGATATTTACATTGTGACACTGGTAGCTGTCGCAGCAAAAAGTAAAAATACTCCAATATTGACCTTGGCTCTCTATATAAGAATAGGGGCATCTGCAGGATTTGATTGCTCTTTGTGTTTTTTCAACAAAATTAGTGCTTTAATTGACTGTCTGATAAACCCACTTCAAGAACAGATGGAAGAGTGGAAGAAAGTGGCCAATCAACTGGATAAAGACCATGCAAAAGGTAGTTACAGAGGAAGAATTCTTTAATAGGAGTAAGATTGTAATATCAGCTTTTCTTCCTCTTTTCATGTTTGTACTGGGGAACTGAATGACGTGCTTAAATATGTATAGCAACTTTTCTCTTCTAAAACAGTCCTCTCCCAAAGTGCCTAACAAATTTTTAACCCTTGCATATACATTTTTAAAGTTTAGTTTGCAGGGCCCCAAGGGATGGGTTGTTTTTCTAGACTGGTAAGAACTGACTAGCTTTGACTCTGTTATCCCACTCTTACTGTATGATCTCCAACAGTGCTGAGGATTGCAGATGCTGCATCTATCTCTGCAAAGCCCTGGGGTGTAGTTAAAAGCTAACTATAAGATCATGTTATGTCTCAGACATAGTGTCCTCCAGAGAATGCACAGCCCTGTAAAACATTCAGCATCGTCACTTTATATCTGATACAATACAGAAATGTGCACCTGGGGAAGGGGAAAGCTGTGTCGTTGCACATGGGATGCTCAAAGCTGCAGTACTGATGATGGCTCCAGAGGCTTTCCTGGGGGAACGAGCAGGAGGCAGCAGTCTTGCACAGCAAGAGCATGTTGGCAGATGCCTTTGACTTTACAAAACTTGTATTGAGGATGGTGGCCCTCTAGCACAGGTGCTGGAAGCAGGCTGCAATTTACCACTGACCCTTGAAAACTGAAGGCTTTTACTGTGTCTGAAACAAGCAGCAAAATCATAATTTATTTTGGGAAGGGTGAGAACTGATAGAAAGAAGTGTGCTTGGCCTCCAAAACAGGACTTGTTTCTTGCCTCACTATTACTGTGGTCAGATAGAAGCAGCTGAGCCAGCAGCTCTTGAAAAAATTTCCCCGTTGTGCTGCAGAGGGTGTTAAGCGGGTAATGAGCAAGAGGGAGGAATCACCTGGGTTCCTGCAGGTAGGGGTGATCCCAGCCAAAGTGGCAGTGAGATTTAGTGTTCAGGGGGTAGACCTGGGTGTTGGGGGTGCAGTTGGCCCCGATACAGTTCCTGTCCCCGCCACCAGCCTGCTTGTTTTTCCATCTATAGAAGAATAATAACATTGACCTCCTTTGTTAAAGTATATGTGTATATGTATATACATGCATACATGCATTTTATCTTTTTTTTCTTCTCAAAGTATCAGTTTTCATATCTAGTACCTTTAGTATGCTTGGACTAGAGGTGGGATATTTTGTTCTGGGATTTTTAATTCTCCTGGGATTTGCAGCTCATCTGAAAATGAGGACAACTGCAGTGTGCTCCACTTCATCAGCAAGAGCTGGCAATGTGACCCTTCCTTGGGCAAAGTTTTAGCACCCTCTCCCTCTGCCTGACTCTCATGCTGGAGAGGGATCACAGGATATTCTCTGCCTTGCCATTTCTGGATACTTGTTTTTGAACACAGATGTTTCGAGAAACCTGTCATCTCTGTTTTCCATTCCTGAGAGTGGATGAGTCTCTGAAATGAAAAGCACTCTAATTTTGTACTGTGTTCTCAGTTGTTATTTCTGTAAAGGTTTTGTTTATTTGAGAAAGATTTTGGTATGTGAATGTACTCACACCCTAAAATGTTATATTAAGCCAAACGTATAGGCACTACAAAATGTGAGTTCTAAGTCACTTTGGTTAATAGTAGCTGTCCGCTTAAAATCTGTAGTCTAATGTCTATAAACATAGCCTTTTCTGTGAAAACATTTGTTTTGTCATTATGTTGATAATAGAGACTGTGTGTTTTTTTAGAATACAAAAAAGCCCGCCAAGAGATAAAAAAGAAATCATCTGATACACTGAAACTACAGAAGAAAGCAAAGAAAGGTAACTTGCTTCATGCTTGTACTGTTAAAAACCTTTTGTGTGCTGTGCTCATTGACAAAGACTGAACAGCGATAGGACTTTCTACTGTAATAATTCGGTCCCCTGTATTGTATTCCTGGTACATACTTGAACTCCAGGGTACAATTATTATGTGTCATTTAAATCATATTCTGAAGCTGGTATCTAATGTTCTTATACAAAAGTCTTAAAACTGTTTGTACAAAGTCAGTCATGTTTAAAATAGAGCACTTGCTGCTAACTTATTCCTGTTAGGAACGTTGACACTGTAATATGACTTGTGCAGATACCTGTAAAATTTTCTAGAATCTTTTGGAATAATATAAAAAAGCACCATTACATAAATGTTCTGTAACTATTAACATTTCTCACTGTTCTCCCTTTCTACCACCTTTCTTTTTTTTTTTCTTTTTTTTTTTTTTAACAGCCTATAATCTCCTAAACCTTACATTATTCCTCAGTGTGTGAGAAGGTGGCATGGGTTGTTGTCAGGGGGTGGGCACTTGGCAACCATAGAGAACTAAAGATGAGTAAGAAAAGAAAGGGAGTTCTCCACAAAGGCAATTTGTCTTTTTTAGCAGCTGAATCTCGTGCTCTGTTGCTCTCCCACCACCATCTTGTCACAGGAATTTCATCAGTATGTTAATGGCAACGTGCATCACTGATAGCTGCAGCATTGCCATCACTAAGGGTTTTACTTGGCTAAGTGCAAACCCCACCAAGCTTTGCAAGAATGATATGGAGCTTGTACAGAAGCAGACTTTCTGGTACCCTTTCCCGGCACTGGGCTCTTCCTAGCTGGGTAGAAAGTGTGGTTTGAGCAGCTCTCAGCCTGCAGGTTGCAACTTGTGCTTCCCCTTTTGCCTAAAAAACTGTGAGCCCAGGGACAAGCAAAATAAATGCTGAGGCGGGGAGTTTCTTGAACTTACACTTAAATTGTGTAAATGTTCTCCAGAACAGGTGAGCTGTCTCTAACTGTCCTTCCTAATAGGTGAGTCAATAATTACTCTGGTAGAAAGCCACATGACTGGAAAACTGCTCTTGAATTTTAGCTGACTTTAGATGAGGGAGAGATTGAAGCCAGCAAGAAGGAGCTTAACTCAGTAGGCTGTGTGTCTGTATGTCTGTGCAGAAGTTCAGTGTTATAAATCAGAATGGTCATCTTCAGGAGGACGTGATTTTTTGGGTGATGTGTAAACATGTTTCTCATTCTGTGTGATGAATTGTCTGGCTTCAGATCAACAGCTTTAGAGAGTTTGTGATATTCCCTCTGTTTCCTTCCCTTTCTTCTCCCTTTTCTGGTCTCATTGCTTCTTGTCCCTGTGTGATGGAAACAATCCCTCAGTGCATGGTAGGTGAGAGCTGAGAAAAGCGTGTCCGTGATCTGGGGAAGAAGGAACGATTTTTTGAACCTGTTTGTGTGGATTGACAGTTATCTGGCTCCATCTTCCTTTTATCCTGCTTCTGAGTATTGAATAAATCAATCTGCAGTCTTGGAGGAGGAGGCAGAATTTTCTGTAAGGTAGGAAGAGGAGAGAGAAGCACACAAAGCCTTCTGAATAAAAACCCCACTGTTCTCATACTGCAGACTCCACCATAGGTGTCTTTCAGCAGTGGTTAAAGCAAATGGACTTTCTCCTTGGATTTTCTGGGTTCCTATCTCCCTCCCAAAAGTGTGCCATGTCTGGTGCCGAAGGTCAGCACACTGGTGTCTTGTCCTCCTTCAGGATTAAATATCTTTGAGCAGGGAGTGGAACAGGCCTCATTTTGCTACCATTTTTTTTTAGCAGCCATGCTATGATTGAAGACTTTTTAAAAATGTAATTTCCTTGATTAATTTTGCTGTTATGACATGCTTCTAGAATTATCAGTGAACCTGCTGTATTTCTGTGCTGTATCCCTCAGAACTGCTGTCACACACATGGGTGTTTGGGTCCAGAGCACAAATCCAGTGGGGTTGAAGCTGGTTGCAGAGGGACGTGTATGGGGAAGGTGGGAGCAATGGAGGCTGGCAGGGGAAAGGAGGAGCTGAGAGTTGTTCTCACGGCTCCTGGGGAAGAGAGGTGTAGTGAGGTGCTGAGGCTCTCATGGATGTGAGAACATATACTCAGAGTTGCTGGCCCTGTGGGTTTCCATCACGAGTGGGTGGGAGGTGGGAGGGAATTCACCCTGTCTTCTTGCAAGTTATCTACAGCATTTAAATATAGAAAAAGTAGCAGGTGCTTTTTCCCCTCCTTGCCTTTTCGATCCCTACCTTGAAAGAATAAAGCATTGGTCTGTTGTTATGAAAACTCTTTTGTATGTGCCCACCTTGACAGATCTTTTTAATGTACTACGTGGTGAAGTACGTTGCTCTTGCTGTCACTGAGAGATTAAAAAAAATCAAGAGGAGGTTTATTTGTAAAATGAAAAAGCTGCAGAAATGATTTTGCTGTAGGTCACAAATGAAGTTTAAACTATGGGTGGGCAACTCTTGGGCAAAACTGTCCTAGCAGGCATGTGGCTGAGTGCATGAACGTGTCTTACTGTGTCTTCAGCTTTCCTGTTTCCCTGTTGCTCAGACTTACTTTTTTTGTTCTGTTCTTCCTCAAGCAGGACCTGTCCCTTTGATTTTTCTGTAAAGTTACTGACTCACCTATGGGAACTCTAAAACAACCAATTCATTCCCTTCCTAGCGCTTGTAAGAATATTTTTGAATTAACCTTATGATGATCTGTGGGCAAGTGAGATGTTTGCTGAATTCTGGATTTGCTTAAATACTGATGCATGCTACTAAAAATGTCCTTCAAGCTTTCTCTGCTGTGACTGGATGGGAAAGTGGTTTTCTTCTGCTTTGGGCAGTTTCAGATCTAGGAACTCAAATATAACCCTCTACTTTTCTCATTCGTGTCATGGCAGCGGTGTCCTCTCTCCCTGCCGCAGCAGGCTGCAGAGACTCCCCTCCCTCTCGTAGCCGACGGCTGCAGCATGCATAGCAGCTCCTCGCTCCTTGCCTGCATCCCAAGGACATTTGGGAGAGAGGGCCATGGGCTGCGGGGCTTGTCCTGGCAGGAGTGCTGCAGGTTGGGCCCCCCACCTTAGTGCTAAGGGGCTGATACACTGGGGTTTGCCTGTTCTCTGGCTTGTGCACGGTCTGTTTGTTCTGGTTCCATGCGGCCAAGATGAAAGTTCAGGCCGGGCACTTAAGATCATTTATTAGAAATTATGTTTGTAGAGTAGGTGTGTTAATTGCAGTAAAGGTGTTACCAGAGCTTGAAGTGCTGGGAAAACACCAAAACAAAAACGTGTTAGGGGTCCTTTTTGGAAGTTTGCTAGAGTGTATCTGGTAAAATGGCGAGTCTCTGTGTAAATGAAGGTCTTGCATTTCAAAAGACCCTATGGGGATCGTTTTCATTCTTTTTGTTGTCTTTGACTATTAAAAAAATCCATATGAAGTCTAACTGTATGTACTCATGGTACACCTCCCAGATCCATGCAGTCCCTGGGCGTGTTGTGGTGATCTTCAAGGTGCATCCTTATCCTTACGCCCTAGTTCCCAAGGGGAACAGGCCTGCAGGGCATGTTGCCCACCCCAGCATTGAAACTTAGCTCTCATCTGAGCAGATGAAGCTACATAGTGCCTGGAACTGCATATATCTTCTAAATTGCTCTTTGTTTTCAGACAAACATTGGACATCAGAAGTCAGCCCAGCTAACCTGAATCAGCAGAATAATTATGCATATATTTAAAATAAATTCCATGTTTAGGTTTCTGCTGAGTCAAGGCCTCATAAGTGGATCCATAGCTGCTAGAAGCTGTTGATGCTATATTGAATTCAGAGGAGAGACAGCAGCTGTGGCTCTGCATGTAACCAATTTTGAAGGTTAACAAAATGCATGATTCTTAGTTTTTTAAAAAAAAAAGCATCAAGTGATTCACTTAAAATATAACTGAATGTACATGTAAAATCTGGAGTGCATGTTGGCTTTATTTTCTGTATCTCAGCTTGGCTATTAATTATAAACTAGACAGGTTTCCCTTCTGCCTGTAACTTGATTGGTAGGTTTCATTTTCAGGTTCTTCATGTGATACTGTGTGTGAGCTTTGAGGAAAATGTTTAAATCCAGGTGGATTTGTGAAAAGGAGTTATATATAATGCTTCCAGTAATATAACATGTGTTAACATGAAAACTGAGTTTTATCTCTAAGCCATTTGTAGAAGTTTCTGCAGAGTGCCCTTAACATTCAGTACAACATTTCATCTGTGTCCCATCAACACTGAGTTGAGTGTCCAAACTCACAACCTCTACTTTTGACTATGCAGCAGTTTTGTAAAGTATTCTTAACTTTTAACAAAGTTGAGAGATTAGAACATGATTATTAATTTACTGTAATACTGCCAAAAGTGCTTTTTCTTCTCCTCCTCCCGGTTAGCAAAGATGACATGTTTATGTATTAGAAAACTGTAATAGCGTTATACTCCTCTCAAGGATGACTGTGCAAACGCTGTGACTCTTAACTGAAAAACATAAAGCTCTTCAGTGTAGTTATCACTGAAAAACATCTCAGTTCTTAAAGCAAATGCAGACCTTTTCATTCAAGTACTTTTCACTCTTTCTATACTTGGCACTTGCCCTGTCTGGAGTGGCAGGCTGGGGAGAGAGGACCCCTGGCCAGAGCCTTTCCCTGCCAGGAGATAGCCTTACTCCTCTGAATTGATCAGCTGTGGCATGACCACTGAAGTGAGGGCCAGGACTCACTGTGGAGTCAGTATGGTACAGCTCAGGAGGGAAGCTAATGAGCAAATTATCCTTGTCAGCTGTAGGGAGAAAATCCTGTGTGGATGAGGCCATAGTGCCTGCAGGTTTTTATTTGTGTTTTTTTTCTCCCCCCACCCCCCCGCAAGCTTATAACGTAAGCTCCGTTTCATAAAAATTCAGTGGAGACGTTGCAAAATCAGTGGCTGGAGATATTTCTTTGATTTATTTTCATTCCTTGAGTTTTGAATGCCTCTTGGTAGTTCCCCTCTTTTTGTCATTGAGCCAAGTTTATTGCAAAACTTTATATTATATATAAAGTTTTTTAATTAAAATACACATATCATGGTTAATCTTTTTGATGTTCTTCCACATTGCATCAGCAATTAGCTTTTTGTTTAATTAACAATCTATTAATGTAATTGCAATAGAGACCATCAAAAAGCACTGTGGTTACTTATGCAGCACCCGCCTGGAGTTTTGCAAGTTTGAGTTCCCTCTTGCCTATGAGGGGATGAGCTTTGTGCCACTTCATCAGTTTGACCAGAGTTTGACAGTTGTCTGTGTTGTGCACTTTCTCTGAAGCACAGGTTAACATGTTCTCACCTAGGAATCTGCAGGCTAAACAAAGTTCCTAAACTGGTTTAAGTCTCTTAAAATAAAACTGTATGGTAAATAACTGGGAGTTTAATTTGAAACAGCTCATCAGGAAGCAAAACTAATGCATTTGTCTTTATCATCAATGGAGGAAGTCAAAATAGTCTAGTCCAAACTGCTCGCTCTCTTGTCTTGGCACTGATGATAATGTCTAAACTCTAGGAATGCTGGAATACCAGTTTGACTTTTTTTATTTTCCTTTCTGTGTCAATTTTGTGTCCTGCAATTTCTCACCATGCGCACCTGCCTGACAGCTGAGGCTCTGGGTAAGTCTGTGCCATGCTGTAACCCTGGTGGCTGGTTTATTGTAGCCCTTGCTGTGGCCTCTTTATGGTGTCTGGTCTCTACTAACTGCCTAGACTTTAATTTCTAATGAAACTAAAATATTGCCTAATCTTAATGAACAAACCATCTTTTGATTTATTTTCTTTTGGCATCTAATTGGAACACTGTAAAAGAAGAAAATCAGTATTGTAGATAAACCTCTGGTTTATTTTAGAAAGGGATTAACATGGACTGATATGTCACAGTTGGGATAGACGTTAAATGGAATAGACACGTCATCAAGGTGATTTTCAAATAATTGAATATCTTATTGTTAATATGACTTTTAAAGTCTAGAGCTTAAAGTCCTTAGTGTTGTTCTTTGTAAACCTGTGATCCAAGTCCCCCTTTTTTCTGAAAATCGCATGCACCTTTTTTAACTGATAGATAAGAAATCACAGTATATAACTTCCTGATGGGAAAGGGGTGGAAATCAGCATCACAGTTGTCTCTTCTTCAGCTGCCTGATCACATCACAAATCTGCTTAAATTGGGAATGTTGTTTCAGTTGTATTGCAAATTTAAAGTAGCTGCTTTGAGATCTTCTTGTGAATGAAACGTGGTGTTTCTGAATTTGAGAGAAATAATCATACCTCCACTTGTAGGTGTAACAGTGTAGGTGTTGCCCTTTGGAGAAGCCTGGACTGATTAGATCAGGACCTCAGCTGGTGCTCCTGAAGCTGGGCACTGGTGCATGCTGCTTGTCTGCTTTTTTGAAACCACACTTTTTGTTTTTCCTGGTTTGTAATTCAATCTGGAAGTTTCCTTTGGTAACCTGAAACTTTTCTTTTAAGGGCCAAGGTAGTACTTTTGAACATGAGCAGCTGATTCAGATCTGGTAGCCACCAGAAAGACTCAGATTTGATTGCTGAAGGGGTCTGAAGTTAACCCCAACAACGCAGTTTTCCATGTTTCTGTAAACAGTGACAGAATTCTTCTGTTTTCAGCCTAGATCCATATTAGTTTATTTGTTGGCTTTACTGTGCAGGATTTAGAGGGGTTATTCATCCTGGCAGCTGAAGCAGGCCTGCTCTTGTAAAGAAGGTGATTGGGGAATGAATGACTTGGAGCCTGCTTTGGTTTGAATGAGTAGAAGTGTACTCAGCATTGTCTCATACAGTGTAAATTCTGCCACTCTGTAAAATGTCCAATATTGGATATTCAAGTTCTGTGCAGACACCTAAAAAAGTGCAAGGGAGTACTCTTTAAGTGAGAATGTGGTAAATAATAATTGTGCCAATATTTGCTATATTACTTTATCAGGAACAGCATTAACTTTAGCAGTCAGACTTGCACTGAGAGCATTTAAAAATCATTTTTCTCCTTTGCTGTTGCTGACAGCTTTGCTAGTTTAAGTTGTCTTACAAAGTAGAGGCATGAAATTGGGTTGAAAATTAGATTTACCTTTTTCCTTCTCCCTAAGACATTTCCTTTACTAAAGTTCTTTTCAAATGATGGTTATTTAAGATGCTGCATGAGGCTTTCAGGCAGGATTCACACAGAACTCTCTACAACTGAGGTTTTAATGCATGTTGGTGCTTTAAAGCTCTTGCATGTCGTGGCAATGATGTGAAGCACCTGCTCTGAAGGTAACATATTAAGACTGTCCTTGGAGTAGCAGTGGATTCATGTTAATATTGATGAGAAGCAGTTCAGCTCTCTGCAGTTCATTAGCTGCCACTTGCCTATGTCAAGCCTGAAGTCCCCGAGCTGTCAGAGCATGGTGCTGTTGGGGCAGTCAGCCCACAACTTCTGGTCTTGCATTTCTGCTCCTCCCTGCAACACCAAAGTTCCACTTTGAGAAAGGCTGGATTTGAATTTCTCCTCAGTTTTCAGGTTGTTGACTCGTTCTTCTGAGTGCAACCGGACATGCTCTGCAGAACCATCCCTACATCGTGTTCATGTCTGGCTGGTTGCAGACCACAGACCTGTGACTACATTTGATGCTAATTGCTGATGCTGTTTGCTTACCGGGTCAGTCAAGCCTGTCTGCAGCTGGGGTAGGAGTGTCCTTCCAGGTGCACTTTTACAGATGAGACTGTTCTGGAACTATTTTCTGTATTTACCATAGTTGTGTTGGTTTGGAAATGTTTCCAAATAGGTAACCTGAAGGCCAGAGAATTTGGGCTGGAGAGAATAATCAGCTGCTGATGTTCCTTACGAAAGCATGCCTCATGTTCACAGGAAAAATAGTGCAATCAGTTGTCAGGGATGCCATTAGACAAGTGGCCTTCCCCTTGTGATTCTAAGGGGAAAAGCCCTGTATTGCTCTCCAATGGTCATTATTCCCTTCTGAGATAAGTAGCGGATTCAAACTAGCAGAGACCCAAGATGGGTGAGAGGAGAGGTGATCGACAGCTGGCCCTCACATCCTCAGTGTTTTCTGGGTGTAGGAGTGCTGTTGAGGGGCTATGCTCTGCTCTGCTTAGCAAAGGAAGCTGGTTAAATTGGACAGAGATCTTGTCCTTCAAATTCCCGAGCTGTCTGAGTGCCATGGGAGGCAGCTGGCGATTCAGAGAGTGGGAAGAATTATGCCTGATTTCAAAAGACTTATTAGATTGGTGTCTGCATTATGGAGCTTTCAAAGGATGTTAATAAAGCTTTCCTGCTCCTAAAAGATGAGTTGCAAGGAGACATCAGGAGGGAGCTGTATTCATGCCATGTAAACATCTGCCTTCAGAGCCTCATCTAAATAATTCACCTAAGCTTGTTTCCTGCTCTGAATTATACCCCGGACAGCTTGTGTGTTTTCACTGACTGTGGAGGTGCCCAAAAGCCGTAGCATAAAAAAGGGTCTGTGAAAGTAGCAGTGAGGAGATGGTACATCTGTTAATGTCCCGACTACTGAATGGAATAAAATGGATCTTTGTAGAGGTACAGAGGATGCTGGAGAGTGATGCGGTTTTACATGCGCTTTTGCCAAAGGGTTAAAATACACAGCTTGAACATTGTCCTGATAACTTTTGTTGAATTGAGTGGGTTACATAGGTGTAAATGAGGTTTATTTTTGCCCCATGTTTTGGGTGCTCTTCTTGCTCTGGTCCAAGACATAGTGCTCTGTGAGGTCCACATAAATCACCAAAATTCACTGTAAGTGAGCTCACTTTGTCAGTGTATCTTCTGTGTGTATCTTCTCACTGCATAGACAGATGCATTTAACAAGAATTTACTTCATTAAGGGCATTATCATATGCTGGAGCAGCTGAACTGAATAGGCAGTTCTCCAGAGCTAAACTAATGAGTGTGTGATTTAGTTTGCAATTAATGTATTTTGCATTTGGTACATCCACAGTAGTGAGCCAGTATCTAGGTTTGAACAACAGGACATTATTTAACCTGTTGTAATTTCCAGGCAGCTCTCAAAATAAGGGGTCTGAGTGATGATGCAAGTTCAAATGTGATAAGGAGTTTGAAAGAACAACTCCAGAGAAATATAATGCTTAATCGCTGCATCTAACAGCAAAGAAGAATATGGGGAAGGACCTGAAATGTACAGAACTGTCTTCAAGCAGAATGGCCCAGTTTGTCTCCTAAGGATGACAGATGAGAAGGCACAGGACCTTCAGGGAGTTGCCCAAAACTATTCTGTAACTTGTTTCTGGCAGCTGTTAATTTTGAGAGAGAAATCAGGTGACTGCAACTTTCAGAGTCTGTTGTTGTGAAAGTTATTTACTTCCAAAACAGTTTTATGACCACATTACAGCAGTCAGCCTGATCTAGAGGATCAGACATGGGGTGTTCCTGCTGGCAGCTTGGTACCCAGGTGGCCTTGGCGGTGGCTGTGCCAGTGTTGCACTGTACCTGATTCTTCAAGGATCCATTGCAGAGCTCTGCTTGTGGGTATCTGTGCAGTTTTATCTGGACTATGTCTAACTCTTTACAGAGGAGATTTAGATATATCCAGTCTGTAATGCCACTAAGCCGGTGTGATTCTTTTTGCTTCCATTGCTACTCTCTTTCCTGCAGCTCTGGCTGTGTATCAGTGCAGGGGAGCTGATGATTTCTCCTCGCTCTGGAGTATTGAAGAAATACATATGATAATAAGGCAAAGGTTTTCCTTTGTAACCTTGACCTTCAGTCATCTGCATTGTGTACTACACACATAAAGAGACTTTTTTTCTTCCTCTTGCTCATAGCTTTAAATCCTCCATGCAGAAAGGTTATTGCCCATAAAAATTGATTTTTGGGGAGCAAACTGTAACTCACCCACTATTTTTCAGTGTTGCCTTCCTGGTATTTAGCAACAGCAGCATGAAATATGTACCTGGATACCTAATTTGCATGTGATGGTGTTTCTGGGAGACCTAAGACAAATCTACATAACTGAGGTTTTTAAAAATATTTAGGGGTATAAGCTCCATGAAAACATTTGCAATTGGCTCAGTAATACTATGGCTAAAGCAGCAGCTCTTAGTTCCCAGAAGACTAAATTTTTGGCATCATGCAGAGTGAGCAGTTGTTGCACAATAAGGTACTTAACTGTCACAGAAAGTTTTGGTATTATGGGTTTGCAGTAATTAACACAGTGAAGCTTTTTGATTGCAAAATATTTTTTTTTTTTTTTATTTCCATAGACAAATACTGGACATTAGTATGTATTTAGGATGTTGGTAGATTTTTGTTGTTGTTTTGAATTGTAAACAAAGAAAACTGGTTTAGCCATTGCTTGTGTAGAGTACTTGAATGCAGTGGTCCAGTGATCAGTAACGTGTCCTTAATACCATCTCATATAGGAGATCATTCCCTCATTTAGTGACTCCACAGAGTTGTCATTAGGACCTTGCCAAGCACAAAAGTAGGAAGGAAGAGGATTATACCTGAGGTTAGTGATTAATACTCTAGCAGTTAGTAAGATGTTGATTTTCAGCAAGGGTGATGTGAAGGGTTTCTACAGCTAACACTGAGAAAATTCTTATGTGAAATGCTGTCTTTGGCTTGTTGAAACCTTTTGAATGGAGCTGGATTTCTATTCTGTGCAAAAGGGGAAAAAAATAAATGCTACGAAATACTTAATTTATTTGGGAGAAAAACCCTTACTAATTTGAATTAAGGGAAAATGCTAGTTGAGAATTCATTGCAAAAGCACAATCCGGTAGCAGTGCTGGCTGAAAATAAAGTCTTCCTCTATGGATGTCAACAGTTTTCACAAAATGTACTCTTGATTGTTTCCTGCATACAGGACGGGGTGACATTCAGCCCCAGTTGGATAGTGCTTTACAAGATGTCAATGATAAGTACCTGCTGCTTGAAGAAACTGAGAAGCAAGCTGTCAGAAAAGCTCTGATTGAGGAGCGTGGTCGATTCTGTACTTTCATCTCGATGCTGCGGCCCGTGATAGTAAGAGCTCTCCCTTTTAAGTGGGTAAAATTCACAAACTAGATAAATGGCCAAAAGCCTTTAAAAAGAGTAGCTCATTATGTCTTAGGAATGAAATTCCAGAGCCAAAATTCAACCTACATCTCTGCCTAGGAAGAGTTGGGACATTTCTTGTAGGCATTTGGAGTAATTCAGGGACTGAAGACACTGAATACTTTCAAGATGACTAATGGGGAAACAATGGATGCAAAGACTTAAGTGGGCTTGAGTTCCCTATGCATACCGACCTGAGACATTGCTAATGCTGTTTTTTTCAACTGCTTTTTTTCTTAACATCACTTTTTAATATAAATTGTCCTTACTTCTACTCCAGTGCTAGGTCTGATAAATGTTTCAAGACCTCCCCCGTGTATATAATGACATTATCTGACAGATTGCAGGCTGCTTCCATGCAGTTTTCTGGCAGCTCTTTTCCTCCTACATGACAGCTTTTTCAGTTCATTGAAAAGGTTTGAGTATGTTTTCATCTTCTCGGGTTGTCTGAAGCCCAGCAATGAATCGTTTGTGGCTTTGTGCAAGCATGATGCGTTTCTGAAAGGTCTCCACAATGCTTGTTTACAAAGAGCATCAGTCTCAACAAAAAAACATGGTTAGAGAAGTGGGGAGGTGACGGCTGAGCAGGAGGAGGTGAATTCCAGACTTCAAGGACCTGGATGAAATTACCATGGTAGCTAAGGGATTACTATGGTAACTTACAGTGCAGAAATCATTTTGAGTTAGCTGTTAATGTAGCTTGAGCCAGAATTAATCATAGATATATTAATGCTTTGTCCCTGTATAGTGCCTTTATCTCAGAAGTTTTGAAAAACTAGCAAAAACTATGAATTTAACCCCTGTTTATGTTCAAGATTAAAATCCTTAGGGTACATTAATGAGTATACATAGAAGAGTTAAATCTTTTCCAAATGCAGCAAAAATTACACTCTCTTTCTGAAGATGTCACAGAAGGCTGAGACTTACTTATCTCATTGATGAGAGAAAAGATTTCTGGGCCTCAGAACTTAGAGCGATCTTAAAGTAGTTACAAAACTCTAATATTTTTAACCCTCTTTTCATAAGACATGACTGCTTAATGGGCACAGAAAAAGCAGCTCCATTGACCACTCCCACAGTCATCAGCAAAAAGAAAAAGATAATGTGTTGTATTATGGGTCTGATTTTTAAAACCAAGGCTGTGATTAGTCTTGTTCTTTTGTCTTTTCAGGAAGAAGAAATATCAATGCTGGGAGAAATAACCCATTTACAAACCATATCAGATGACCTGAAAAGTCTTACCATGGATCCACACAAATTGCCATCTTCAAGTGAACAGGTTAGCTCTTGTTACTTGGAAAACATTTTTATCCGTAGCTTGTACCAGTTTTCCTTTTGTGTTATGAGAAATATTGCCTCCTAGCATTTAGTGGCTTAATGTTATGCTTGGTGGATGCATCACTACAGCAAGGTCATTTTTAACATAAGCATTTAAAAAAAATAATAATAATTTTGAAGTACCAGCTGAGTGCTCCTGAAGTATTTGGTGACACCAGTGTGAAGTAGCACTTTAAAGATGCTTAATTTGTGCTGAGAGTACATAAGGAATGAGCATCATCACCTCAACCTACATTTCAGCACCCTTGGTCTTTATGTGGTCGCAAGATTGCTGGGATTAGAGAGCTTGACAGAGTCTAACATTTGAGCATTTTTCCATGATGTCTTTAAAATGTGTGGGAAAATGCGATTCATTAAATCACTCCAAATAGGACCTTTTTTCCCAACCCTGCTCTGTGAACTCAGTTTTCTTGTAATACCTTAATTACCTTATCACTGACATAGAAGTGTAAGGGAGGGAAGCTTTCCTGTGGTTAAATATTGGATCTTCAATTAAGTTTTTAAAATACAATAGTTTTTAAACTGTAATAGTTTTTTAAAGGAAAAAACAAAACCAAACAAAACAGCTTTACAGCATGCATAAAATAAATCTCCAGTTTACTTTTTAAAGACTTTCCCATTCAAATCTGAACTTTGCTTCTGTGATAGCAGCCCTAGTGTTGAAGTATGGTAGCTCCTGGAAAGCCAAGGATGAAGCTGACTCTCCTGTGTAATATGCACAGTGTAATTCTGGAAGAGAACTGAGGCTGGGTCAGTTGGCACTGAAAGTTTGTAGTGGTGATGAATGTTGTATGAGAAGCGGATGCTTTCTGTTAATAGAGGGAAATTTTTTTTTTCCATGTCCTTGATGCTATTGATTATCTTTCATCAGGTAATTTTAGATTTGAAAGGTTCTGATTACAGCTGGTCTTATCAGACTCCTCCATCCTCTCCCAGTACTACCATGTCCAGAAAATCTAGTGTTTGCAGGTAAGTAGACTGGTAATACTCAATTTTAACCTGTTTGGGGGCAAGGGGAGGCACATTCAGATTGTTTTATGGATTTGTGTGCATACTTAAATCTTAAATAACAACTGTTAATGAAATCAGTCCCTCATGGTCTTTATCCATTTAAGTGTGTGACTGGGAATATTAAGAAGGATGGGAAAGACTGAACAACTTTGGAACTCAAAACAACTTGGAGGTGCTTTTGATTCAGTTCTTTTGAATCCATTTCAGATCAAAGAGCAGACTGTACTGAACTAAGCTCTGAGATTGTTCATTCATAATTTCCTTTCCTGTTTTTCATGTGATGACTTTTTAGATTATTCTAAGTAGCCATTACTAATCAGTAAGTTAAACTGTTTGAAAAGGAAAAACATCCTTGGCAATTGCCCTTTCAGTCTGGTAGATGGAAATGCTTTTTTGATACAGGTTTTTTTGACTGTTTAATGCTGTCTAATGCTGTCCTGAAATATGTTGAAACACTGGATTCTGTCTATGCTTTCTCCATAAAAACTGTTTTCTCTCATAAAACAGTTTATTAGCATGTTGCCCCCATACCCTGATGTCTATATTTACTCTTTCCTTTTACTGAAAAGGAAGATATCCTATTGTGTATTCTGCTCAACACCTTTCTAGCTGCTCTCAGATGATTACCTTTTAGTTTGCTTTATGAATAATGTACTACAGGTTCCCCGTGTATGAGCAAAGTTGCCTATAGCATGTCAGAGCAAGTGAACATGACTTCTTCTATGTACCTACTTGTCTCTGCATGCAGATATATATAAAAAACCTAAAGTACTTTTATATATATATGTGAAAACATGCATATTTAGAGCAATGAGCACAGGCTTAAAGATGCAATATCCTGAAGCTTTAAAAGAAAATGGCAAAAAAAATCTCCCCAGTTCCATCATGTGTTCCTAATCAGCCTTATCTTTTTGTGTGGTGTACCTGTATGACAACAAACTGTTGAGTATGGGTAAAATTAGGTAGAGCTCCTCTTACCCTGCTCCAAGCTGGCTTGTACATCTTGTGTGTTACATGGAGTCAGTCGGTGAGCAGGAGGTATAGTCCTTGCCCATGTACCCTTTAGAGCCATCCCTTCAGCTAGTTAACGGGCTCCTGCCAGCAGAGGTAGGAAGGTGCCTTCAGATTGAT
This sequence comes from Athene cunicularia, assembly GCF_003259725.1. Lineage (NCBI taxonomy): Eukaryota > Metazoa > Chordata > Aves > Strigiformes > Strigidae > Athene > Athene cunicularia. Next base: position 141,791,471 of record NW_020799095.1, on the reverse strand, counting down.
GCATCCTGCTAGTCCTGCTCAGCCACCCCAGCAGGAAACTTCAGAGGTGCCCACATTGCAGCTGGCATGTCGCTGCTGTCATTCATGGATAGTGGTTATTAGAAATCAATCTCTTTGGAAAATCAAATTATTTTTTTAATGGATATTAATTCAGAATATTTAATTCTCTGATCATCTTTCTTAGTAACTGAAGCTGCGTACCCAGAGGCTTTACTTCAGTCAATATGCCATCACATGCTTTTTTTCTGGTAGAAAGCCTTCATATGTGAGCGAAACTTGTCCCAAGTACTCTGAAGCATGGAGTTTGGTGATGCTTTCAAAGGTCTCACAAGTTGGCCTGCTGGCTGACTGCAATGGCATGCCCAGAGACAGACTTTTAGATGAGCTGTGATGCCTCTGAACCGCCTGCCAAAGATGCTATTGAAAACTTGGACCATGGTGCAAGAGCAACAAGGTGTAAATCAGGAATAAGAGAGAGTTGTCAGCAGACATTTTCTGTGCAAGTGCTGTGCAGATCCTAGAGAGGGCATGCAGCAATCCCTTTGGTCCCTAACCTGACTTTGAGTGGTTAGAGAATTTGATCGTATGAGTGAAATCCAAGGTAAAATGCCATTTTCTCTCTGGTCGCAAGGGATACTGCAGCTGCTTATGGTTCTTTACTGATATATATGTGTGTATATATATTTAAATTTAATTTGTCAACATTTTTTTCTTTTCCGGTTTATGCTGCCTGTTGCTAGAGACATGTGGAATGTTAATTGTACTGTATATGGGTCTCTCCCCACCCCGCCCTTGTGTCTTTTCCTCTCCCCTTTCCTTTCTTTGTTCCTTTTGTCTCTCACAGCAGTCTGAACAGCGTTAACAGTAGTGATTCCCGGTCCAGTGGCTCGCACTCGCACTCACCTAGTTCACACTATCGCTATCGCAGCTCCAATCTGCCTCAGCAGGCACCCATGAGGCTGTCCAGTGTGTCCTCCCATGATTCTGGATTCATGTCCCAGGATGCTTTCCAGTCCAAATCGCCATCCCCCATGCCACCAGAAGCACCTAACCAGGTACGTGCAAGCATGAGAACAAAAACCTGAGCGTGAGCTGGACTCTGTAACTTGGCTCACCTTTCAGAAAAAGGATCTGGTGTGGTTTTGGGGTACATTGGAATCAGGTTAAACACTGAGAGTAAGGTTTGTCTTACTGCACTTCATCCATCTGAAAGCTGGGCCTCTAGCTGGAGTTGTTTATGCTGCTTTTGCAGTTAGCACTGAAGTAAGGGATGAGTCGCTCACTCTCAGGGGATTTGGTTTTCACTCTAGCCCTGGAGGTAGCCTAGATGCCTAACTTTCAGATACATACTGACGAGAAAGAGCAAGAAGTCCCACCTTACAGGAGGGAGCAATATTCACTTTACCCACTTAAGTTACCAATTAATATCCTGCACAGATTGCAAGTTGTTGATGTCTCATGGCTGTTTGCTCTTTAATGGACAAATATCAGTGCCAGAACAGCCTTCTGACAGCTTTAGTATTGATACTGGCAGCTTCAGCATCAGAAAGACTACTTTTATTCCTCCCCTGCAAAGGGCCTGGAATACTCAAAATACTATTAGCGGCATCATATGAAATTGGTTTTACTGGGTTTTATGGTATCTCTTTCTGTGGATAGGCTTGCTCTTTTTGACTCTCAACTGAGCACCTTGCAGAAATAAGGTTTCTGCATGAAAATGAGAGGTATTTTTAATTCTTTATGGAATTCATAAGAAATGAGCATTTGTGTAGTTATATATGATTATGTCCTGAACCCAGTCAAACTAAGAGAATTTCACTATAAATATAATAAAAACATTTCCAGGCATTTTTTTGTCTGCTGAAGAAAGTTGCTGCTGTGTATGTTCATGGCATCATTCCTATAAAAACTAACTGGCTACCTTTTTTTTTTTTTTTTTTTTTTTTTTTTTTTTTTGTAATAACAAACCACACAGCAACTGCGATATTTTTTAAACAAGGCTGAACTGCCATCTCACATTATAAATGCCATTGTAAATCTTAGTTACAATCAGAAATGGACCTAATATCCTGTTGTTGAGTATCACTCATTTTTAATACACCCTGAGGTCACTGGAGAAGATTGTCCTTTAGTTTAATAATTGTAGTTGCACTACTCCTTTACATGTGTTGGGGAGTAGATGGTTTTAATCCTTGCAGTCAGCAAGTAGCCAACAATACCAGGGTTAGCAGTTACCAGGTGTCACCTGCACACTTAAGCTACTCTTAGACCACCTTTGACAGCACACTGACCCTTACTTTTTGCAGAACATTTAGTAAGTAGCAACCTTAGTGAAATTTTCAGGATATCATCCAAAACAACACTGGTTCATTTAGGCTTGGAACATGTTCTCAATGGAAGTTGATCCGTTTTTAAATATATTAACCTCTTTCATTTTAATAGAAATGCTTTCTTTTCAAATGAATACATGTTCTGCACTGTCCCAAGTCTGGACACATCAGCGTATTTTTATAGATGACATCCTAAAGAACTTTGAACTCACTAATAAAATGAATGTTTTGTTTCGATTGGCTATGGCTAACCTAAGTGAAATGCAAAAAGTAAATGAACAGTAACAAAGTAAACTGGAATAGTAACAAGGTAAGGAAGTTGCTTTTAAGATACATACATCAGTTATACATGCTAGCATCATCTTTGGTTTTCATAGTATCCACTGCACTTGCATAAAAGGGCAGTAATCTACATGATGATGCTATGTTTGCAGATGACGATGTAACTTCGCAATTGCCCTTAGCATGGGAAAACCCCAACACCTCTCTTTGCAAGTTCCCCTGTTAAGCAGGGAAGAGAACTTAGGCTGGTATCAGCTGGCAGAGCATCCTGAAAGTTGATGGGAGTCATGCTGATTTGCGCCAGCTAGGTTGGTATGCTTTCACTTCATTTCAGAAACTGTCCATAAAGTTGCAAACTGATCCAAGCATCACTTGAGCTATTCATGAGCTGTAGAAGGCTGCAGCAGTGTGGTGTTGACCTGACAAGTGTAGTGTGTTGGTATAACAAATAGGTATGTGCTCTGTATGTCTCTAGTTCTGTATACCTTTACACAGAGGAAAAGGTAACAGATCATTGCCTGGCCGCTTCATCTTTGCTTAAGTGTCTTGCTTTGTATGTTCAGCACTAAGTAAATCGTGTGTGTTGTGCTGACAGATAATTGTGATCGTGAGCTTACCAAGAAGCTGTTTAATTTACAGCGTTATTTCGTGTTGTGTGTCTCTAACCAACTGACAGATCTTCCTTGTGGTATTGTGCTTTTGAGGCTTGGTGGTGGGTGGGGAGGAGCAGCAATATGGGCTGCTGTTTCTAAAACACTGATGTCATTGTTTCTAGTAATGACACTGAGAAAGCAGAAAAGCAAGCTCTGGAATCAACAAAGGAAATTAAAAGCTTTATATCTTGTGCAGGTGGATATTTAGCTGATGCTTGCTAGCTACATGCTGTGACACCTGCTGGGGCAACAAAGCCCATTTTCTTTTAATAATGGATTAAAAATAAATAAATAAAAATGGGCTACATAAAATCCCCATATTATGGGAATGAGAATATATGAGCTATGTGAAGCTTTTATGCTATTTTAAACAAGCAAGTGTCACTGAAAATTAAACTGAATTTATTCAAAATCACAGATGGGGGAAAAAAATAACCTCAAACAAGGAATTAGTAGAGACTTAAACAAGATACAGACTATACCAGAGGAGAGATGACTGGCAAAATGAAGACTGCTTTTCAGCCTATAGTTTGAGTAGTCAGTTCTTACAGTTATCACACTCTGCATAAAAAATAGGAAAAGGAGCAATTATAAAACCAGACTCTGCCCTTACACTGGCTTAGGATGATCTCTTTTCTGCAGCGTTGCTGTTAACATCACTGGGACTAAAAGTGTTAGTCAGTAACAGATAGCTCTACATGTGGAAAGGTCACTGTAAAATGCTTTAATCTTAATTAAGAAAGTACATTTGCAGGTAGCTGAACAGCTGGAGAAGCATCGCAGGTCACTTTCTGGAGCAGAACAGTTTCTTTAAATGCCAGGTTTGAGGTGAGCCATGGTCAGCATTGTCCATGGCATGTACTGACACCATGTGAAGCCATCTGACACACCTGGGGAGCATAGAGTAGCTCTCGGATGGACACTGAATGTAGCTGGTGCTGCCAAACCCACACATTGCCCTGTGTAGTAGACAAACTGAGGTCTGAGAGTGTCTGTGATGAAGTAATATGGTAGTAGTACAGTTATTTGATTTAGTACAATTTGATTTAGGAGGATTATAGAAGGAGCCAGTGGACTTGGAGTGAGCACGCATGAGGGAAGCAATTATACAGTTGGATTTTAGAGGCTGCTTATGATTTTGTGGGGATGAAAGCAGAGGGAGAAAAAGAAGCAGATGAAGAAGAGAAAAATACCCTGTTGATGTGCTGTCAAACAGCGGAGGACTGAGTCTTATTGTTAGAGTATTCTGGAAATCACTTTCCCTAAGCAGTGAAGTAGAGGGAAACTGAGTATGAACTTGCTTATGCATGTACAGATTATCAAGCTGGAAAGATTCTGCTTTTGAGGAGACTCCATTGCTTGATATAGCTTGAAGTTAATAGGGGAAATATGTTGTTACAACTCTTCAGTTTTCCATGTAAATGAAGAAATTATTTTACATGAGACCTTAAAAAAAAAAAACAAAACCAAAAACCCCCAAAATAACTGAAATTCATCTGTAATTTATCAAGTATTATAAGTATTTGTTTCTCCTAAACTTCCTTTTTTAAGTTAAGTTTCCCAACAGTTTGTCCCTGACTAGAAAAGAGGGGACAGTAGAGACATGTTCCTGGAAGTGAGACAAATCAAGGAGGTGGCCTCAAGTCACTATTCAGAGCTTTTTGAAAGGCAACTGAGATGTCTTCCACTGACTGTAGAGGGACAGCGGACGAAGCTCTTCATTAGGATTTGGTCTCCTGGGAAGCCCTTGCCCAGGAAGCTCTGTCTAGTAGTTGAAGAAGGGAAGCGTTTAAGAAAGCAGTATTACATTTGAATGGAAAACAGCAAAGAGTGCAAGTGCTCCACGATAACTGCAGTCATTTTATAGGTTAGTAGGACAACAGATGGAAAATATGATCATACAGTCCAGTAGCCCAAATTACAGGGTTTTTTTTATATCCTTTATGGAATTCATAGATACCACACCAAGCAGTGGGACGCTGTCCAAGAACAAGCCATGGCGCAATGTCTGAGACACAGACTGGATACCAAGCTACATATGTATAATGTACATTTGAGGAACTGTTTGTTACTGTGCAGAACATGGTTTTAGATTTCTGCTGATACTGTTAACTTCAAGGTTTTTCTCAGAAGAGGCGGTTTGAGAGAGAGCAGAACCACCATTATCACAGTTATGGAAAAAAAAAAAAAAGTCCCAGGATTAAGATAGCTAAAATGAAAGATTTTTTTTAAAAAATCATTCAAATTAATCATTTGAAAAAGGAGTTGACTAAAATACGTTGAAAAAATTCAATGGGATGTGAAAGCAGAAATAGCTCCGCTCAAGTGTTTTCCTGTGCCTGTGCTCCCAGGTGTGCGTGTGCATCTAGAACAAGCACTCAAAACTTTGTAGACTTTTTGCCCGAGCAGTAACTGTGCAGTTTCTGTTTTCAGCCCCTTTTGTACTTTCTGCTAAGAAATGAAGGGTGGTCTGTGCTTCCCACACCCGGGTCCAACCCATGCATTCAAGACTGTTCTGCAGTCTGATCCAGGCAGCCTTTGACCTGTTGCCACTCCAAATTTTCTTTACACTTTTCTTACAGGAGTTCAGTATAATTCTATCTCCCTCTCTATTATTTTCTTAGCGTTATAATCCTTTTTTAGCAAGACCAGAGGCTCCCCTACCCTGTGCCTTGCAAGTTTGTCAAGATGAGGAGGAGAACCTGTTTCCCTACCACCACCTCTTGCATTTTCTTCAACTACCAAGGTGTTTTCCCCATGGCATCTTGGTTCATCCTTTGTCTAGCTTTACCTGCTGAAAATGTCCATGCTGAGTTAGTGGGAGAGTCCTTTCTTTCATCTCTTTTCACTTTGGAGTCGCTTTATTGCAAAAATAAGTTAACCACTTAGAGTCTTTTTCCCCCCATACCTGACGTAAATTGAGTAATTCTTTGCATCTTCAGAACTTGCATTTTGGCCTTTTCCTATCTGTTTGCTACATACAGCTTTGTTGCTAATAAACCTCATTTATGACCCATTTCTACCATTACTTGACATAATCTCATATAAGTTTCTGGCTTGTAATCAGGAATAGTCATATCAGATGTAAACTCCAAATTCTCACTTGTCATCCTTGAAGCATCTGCAGAAAACAGGGTGGCATGATACTATATTTGGAACTCAGACCCTTCACTGCCTGTCCTGCCATGTGCAGAGTATGCAGAGCCATGAACGTCTTTCAGGCCATAAGCATGAGGTAGTGTAAAAGCTAATTTTCTATAATGTATTTTTCTCTACAGATAGAAGCAATAGGCTCATCTCCATTTAGTGTACTATAGTTATGTCTGATGGCGGTCAACTGCAGCCCATGTTTGTCAATGTTCTTATTTTTAGAGGTTTTTCTCCTGTGAAAGGAGTTGCATTAAATCAAGAATGTGACGAGTTTCACAAGACATCAAGCCACTGCATCACTGGGTACCCCACTGCATACTTTTCATTTCTCTCCTTACCAGCTACATGTCATTTGTTGTAGTTTCTTCTGATCTTACATTCACCTCAACTCTTACTGTACTTTGAATACGAGCCTTGTTAGCTGAGCTTACTTGTACCCTAAACACATTTGATAGGTCACCTGCAGATCTGATATAATGTCAGCATAAGATGGGATATGCGTTATTTCTATAAAATAATCCACCACATTATATGGTTTTAAAAAATTTTTAACAGCTTTTGCAAAGTTCCACTTACATACACAGTTTGCTAATAAATTAAGATGCTGATACTGGATTGGTTTCTCAACAGCCCCAGTAGTCTTCAACAAAATCTTTATGGTGATTCTGTCTCAGGAGACCAGCATCTCCTTTTACGTAGGCAATTAGCTGTACAGTCCTTATATGTAGCTTCTGGTGACAAGTGAGACAACTTCTGGGTGTTAACAGTAATTACTCCTCTACAGTGCCTCTTATCCAGCTATCTTTTATTGAAAGCCCACACCAAAATCTCATCTAGGGTTAACTGATGAAATTTTACTTCAGATGAGATTTCCCTTTCTTTTCAAAATGCCATTCCTTGAAATCTGGGGCTTTGCCACACAAACTTGATACAAGAGTTCATTCTCTCTGCTGTCATAAAATAAAATGCCAGGAGTATCCTTAGACAGACTTGTTTCACAGGTCTTGGGCTACCAAATGATGAATTAGTCTTGCTAGTGTCCAATTTCCTGGCAGTAAATAGAGCCCAGTACTCTTCTGACAACTTTGCAGGTATTCTTGACCATTTCGAAGCTCTCGGTTAGACTTGCATGCACACCCCTACTGAGGGGAATGCTGCTTTCAAGAGGGAAATATAAGAGCACTATAGTTGTTAAAATTGTCCATGTGGTTATTCACCTTGGCCTGTCTCTAGGTGAGTTAGATGCTGTTGTAGAAGTCTTACAGCAGCAAATGTACATAAACGCATGTGATGGAAGAGAAGTTCCTAGCTAGGAGTAAAACGTTTTTGATGAACAGTCTATGTCCTGCATTTTCCTCTGCTCTTCATCCAAACCCCTGATATTTCTCTGTGTGCTGTTAAGAGAAAGCAGGTGGCAAGCACATGCCACCACTTATGCACTCAGCAGAGTACATGTACCTTCATACTGGCTGCTGGGCAGAAAAGTTTGAGTGAGAGTGTTTTTGGTGTATGCATACTGCTCACAGAGGCACATGCATATGGATAATGCACTTTGGAAACCTCCAGTTTTGGTAAGTATCACTTATTTCTCTGTTCCATAATATTTGAACTCAGATGAGCTTTTCACAAGCACTTTTGCAGATAAGAATATCCAAGAACTTGTGAATGTAAGTGACGTTTGCTGCTCCATGTTTTAAATCTAAACTTTGTGTCTTTGAAGTACTGATGATCTGCTTTTCTGTATAAATCAGTTGTCTCAGTATATTGCATGTTTGGACTGTAGGTGCCCCCAGCTCCCTCAGCTGCTTGCTCTGAGACAGCTAACAGAATTGAGACGCTGAAATTGCAATGAGGAGTTGAGATCGCTGCCTTGATTCCCTCATTCTAAAGCAGTGTGGCAAGTTCTCGCATTAAGCAAATGGCTTATTTTGTTTCTCATAGATTTCCTGAACATTAGCAATGGTTTTGAGCAGTTTCTAATTGATTTTTAAAACCCTAACCCTTTGCTTCTCTCATCCTTCCCTCTCTCCTGTGTGTGTCTCTGTGTACGTGCTTTTTGTCTTTTTTTTTTTGTTTGTGTTTTTTTTTTTTCTTTCTTGACGGCTTGTGTATCCTTTCCCTGCGTTGCGGTGCTGTTTTATGCTGCAGAATTCGTCCAGCTCTGCCTCTTCAGAAGCCTCTGAAACCTGCCAGTCAGTGAGCGAGTGCAGTTCCCCCACCTCAGTCAGCTCAGGCTCCACCATGGGGGCTTGGGCCTCCACAGATAAGGTGAAAAACTTCATCTCAAAGACATACAAACCTAATAGCTTGTTATCCAAACCCAGCAACATTTGGACAAAAAAATTTTTTAAAAAGTGCATGGGACGCAGCCAGGATTCCACTCTGTGAAGATGAGAATAGGAACTGTTGCATGCTCCTGTAGAAATGAATCTGTCTGAATAAGCCACAGCAACACTTGCCTTTAAACTAGCTGCTAGGGGGAAGCTACAAATTGGGCATTTTACAAAGGTACTTTTCTAAGAAAAGCTCCTTGTCCACCTTTTCTACTTAAAAAGATTGTGGAACACTGCCCAAATCCAGCTGGTTGCCTGATAAAGAGCATCTTGCCCAGGTTGTACTGTTTGTGGCTTCTCCCTTCTTTCCCGTTAGGTAGCACTCATTAAACTGAGCAATTGGGGTTTGGTTTTGACCAAAACAAAAAAGAAAACAAAACACACATGGTTGGAATAAATTACGGGGGATACAGTTTGTATCAGGGGAGGAAGTGATAGCAGTCTCCATTCTCATCTGGTAAATCCTTGCTGTTGGTTTTTTCTTTTTTTTTTTTCTTCCATATCATCACACAGCCAGAACACGTCATGTTCAAAGGCTGTATGCTTTTCCTCTCTGTCCAGCTACATAGAATAAACGCCATCAATGCAAATGCCTCCAGTATCGGAAATGTTTCGTTTCTATGTCCACAGTCTGCAGGGTACCTAAATTGCAAAGGCTTTTTCACAGTGTGCTGCTTTCATGGACAGAAGGCAAAGCTGCTCAGCCTGGAGACCATGACTGCTAGATTGATGTCTGAAATTTGTTATAGCAAATAACAACTTTCAAGCAATCTCACTTCTGAACCAAGCATTGTATCAATTTTCTGTTGTTTATTTGCAGCAAAGCTAAGATTTTTCTTTCTTTTGTTTTAAGATACAGAAGTTTTCTCCCCAGAACATCAGTCACAGTATATTTTCATATTCATTCTGTTTATATTAATTTCTCTGTTTTTGTTTGTTTATTTGTTTCGTTTCCAGTTGTCTAATGGGTTTTATCACTGTAGTTTATCAAGTGACCCATCCGTAGCTTCAGTTGGTGCAGGTCCTTTCCCTCATTTCCCGCCTGTCTCCCGCGCGTGGACTCGGGCTCCCTCAGCCCTCCTTCCAGACTACGTTCATTATTACACCATTGGGCCAGGCATGTTACCATCATCTAAGATCCCTAGCTGGAAGGTTTGTGTTCCTTTTGTTGTGGCAGTCCTCACCTCCTCATACCAACAGTGTGCACACGGCAGTTGTTGCTACCTTTCGATCCATGTAATTACTCGTTGATTTGCTCTGTTTAATATCACTCTGAATGGGCACTGCATGGTGATAATCAGAGAGCTGAAATCTGGTAGTAGATATTTCTGAATGACCTTGTCTATTCTGGCACTGCCTAAAGCATATTAAAGCTGACAACACCTAGGTAGGAAGGAACAGTTTAGCTCTGGAACATTGGTGAAAGCACTCTGGGCTCTATTCAGCGAGAAAAGAGCTTGTTTAGCACCATCAAAGCGCTCACTTGAGCAGGGAAGTGCAAGCTTGGCATCCCGTTGGCTTAGTGAAACCATACATTGAACAACATGATGCTCTCACTGCGGCGGCTGTGTTTGGCCTGCCTTGGTGGTAGGCAGGCATGCTCTTGTAGATCTAGCTGGAGTGGTTTAAGAATGTGCTCGTCACCAGGGGAGCCTAAGTGATGACCAAAGCTATCTCAGCTCTACTGCCACAGACTGAAAGTGCTCACCCAGCTTGCTTTGCTCTCTTGGGTGAGACCACCAAAACAGTCAGAGTGCAGTAACTACTTTCAGTTGCTCCAGCTGGATCTGCAGGGATCTTCCTTGGCATCAAAATATCTCTGCTCTGCCAGAGCCTTGACTTTCATCCCTGCCAGGCGATTTCCCTGGGAGACTGCCCTGGAGCAAGGGGAGAAGGTCTCTTGTCTGTTGTCCTCAATCTTCACAAGGATGATGTGCAGTTGATAGTAGCTGCACAGGTCTTAGGTGCCTGTGGATGGTTATATGATACTGCATATGCACCCTTGGACCTTCTTAGACATGTAAATTGAGATACTTGTTACAGATCTCCCTAACTTCTCTCTCCAGCAGCTGGAGACTGTTGAGACATACACACAGGGTGGCCACAGTGGTCCTGGAGCTTCAGGGTAATTAGTTGTGTCTATGCTAGAAGCACTTTGCCATTATATTTCACAGCAAAACACTTACAGCAAAGACACAGCTGCTAAGGCAAAGCGGAGTTTCATATGTGTTAATAAAAGCAGAATATCTGTCTGCACAAGGGGCCTCTGTCAGTACAGCTGCCTTGCACTTCTCATACCTTGGACTGAGACACATCAGTAAATTCTGTAGTGTGGTCTTAGCCCATCATTAATTGTTTATCAGGAGGCAGTACAGAGGCTGCCCAGCAGCCAGCTGCTGCCCATGGTGGGGTGTGTGTGACCTGTTCTCAAACAAAAGTTGTTTCTTCTATTTTTATTTTTAAAGCACCCTTTGTTTTGGTGAGGGAAAACTCTCTTAGGATTGGACTTGCCCCTGCAGCAGCTTGCATTTGGGGAGCAGCTGCTTAGCAGTGGTTCTGAGTCCCAGCACAGGTCACTGGTCAGTCCTGCTCGTTGTGTGCAACGTGTGGTTTCTGGACACCCTCAGGACTTTGCTTAATAGAGCCCTGAGTGAATATAGCCCTCATGGCCTGAGGAATTTCTGTTTCAAATTTGGCACCAGTAATTCAGAGTGAAGTTACTCTTTCTTCAGTACAGATCATTATTACAAACTAGATTTCAGCTAGTAAGTAAAATAAGAGGTTACTCAGAGTAATTTGCTCCTCTAATATCTATTAAAAATTCTCCGCAAGCCTAATTTTACAGAATTGAAGATGTGCGTAGCAGCACGTAATACTGTAACTTGTGTACATCTAGAACAGCTGAATCACTGATTGGACATTTATGTATGTTTTCTGCTGTTGTGCCAGTGATTTTGCATTTGAATTTCTGAAAATAAAGGCTTTAACACAATGGAATTTCATTCAGAGAAAGCTACAGTATTAAAATGTTAAATATCTTCATATAAGAATGCTTAGGTAGAATAGGAAATCTGGATTCCCTTTAATAAAGGAGATAGGTTGTATAAGTGAAGATTTTTAATATCCTCAAAATTAATTTATTTCTGGCCTTATTCAGAAAGGCATACCCAGTTTGATACATAATCTGTTGCATTAAAATTGTCCTTTTGCATAGTTTTACATGTAATTAAAGCACAGTTACTGATGCAAGCTATCACTAACAAACACATTTCCTTAGGACTGGGCCAAACCAGGCCCATACGATCAACCAATGGTGAACACGTTGCAACGTCGCAAAGAAAAGCGTGAACCAGAACTCAATGGAGGAGCTCAGAGCGGGCCACCCGTGCCCCCTGAGGATGCCCAGAGACCTCGGAGCATGACGGTGTCAGCTGCCACAAGGGTGAAACTCTAATTTTGTTATGCTCTTTGGTGCAAATGAAGTGGATGTGCTAGCTCCTGCCAGTACTGTTTCATGTGCTTTATGCTGGCACACGTTTATCTGACAAGCTGTACTGGTGTGGTGTTGGTGTGGTCAGTGGAAATTGCCTGGGCATGAGAGAATACGCCACTAGGTACTGGCATTTGCAGAGCAACACCACTCAAAGTGTGTCTGTTTCTAAGCCCTGGTAAATGGTTGGACACAATCCTGGAGGGTTGCAATGTTGACAAGCTCTGCTTGGGAGGAGAGACAGCTATAAGTCAGTGAATGTAGCCTCGCCCTTCTAGACGTAATGATTCTCTTTCCTGTGTGTAACCAGCAGGGTGAGGAGATGGAGGCCTGCGAGGAGCTGGCGCTCGCTCTGACGAGAGGGCTGCAGCTGGATACCCAGAGGAGCAGTCGGGACTCTTTGCAGTGCTCCAGTGGCTACAGCACCCAGACAACAACTCCGTGCTGTTCAGAGGACACCATCCCATCTCAAGGTACCCATCCAAGAGATGCTTTTTTTCAGAGCGTTCCCAGCTCAGCCATCATACACTCACCCCATGGTGCCAAGGAGTTACATTCTAGCACCTGTCACTCACTGGCTTTGTAGTCAGGTGGGGAGAAAGGGGTGAACCTTGCTGTTGTGAACTTTTTTCCAGCTTGGAATGCAGCCTGGATTTATTAACTAAATAGAAACCTGGATTGCTGCATAGTGTACTGAATGATCATATTTTCTCATGTATTACTAGGATTTTAGTATTGCTAGAGTTTTAGTTTAAGGATGCTACCATTTTAAAGAAGATGCTGGAATTATATTTCATGGGCTCATAGAATCACAGAATAGTTTGGGTTGGAAGGGACCTTAAAGATCATCTAGTCCAACCGCCCCCTGCCATGGGCAGGGACACCTTCCACTAGCCCAGGTTGCTCAAAGCCCCGTCCAACCTGGCCTTGAACACTGCCAGGGAGGGGGCAGCCACAGCTGCTCTGGGCAACCTGTGCCAGGGCCTCACCACCCTCATGATGAAGAACTTTTTATATCTAAATCTACCCTCTTGCAGTTTGGATACCTTAACTTGGGCATACCTGGGAAGCTCCAATAAGGTGTTGGGTTTTGTACCCTATTTCAGAACCAGCAGCAAGCTGAGAGAGGCCAAGTTTGGTGTTTGCAGTTCAGCAACTGCCTTGTTTGCTCAGCTGAGGTTGGTTGTGCTGTGCCATCACAGGAGGCAGTAGGACTTGCGGAGGACCTAGCCTGGCACAGCAGTTACCTGGAAAGGAAGGAACCTGATGCAATTATTAAAGCTGAGGCTGGGATTTCAGAGCTGACAGCTGGGATTTACTTTGTTTGCAAAATAAGCCAATTTGTTGCTGAAATCACTGGTACACAGTCCCCTGAGCCCCATGTTGCCTAGTCTGAAGTACTTTTTAGTCACTGACTTGTTTTAAGTATTTGTATCTACAAGTGGTAGCATATGGCTTGTAGGGTGCTGGTTTTGGTATCTTATTGGCAACGAACATTGAGTTTTCACTACTTAATTAGTTCTTTTCAGAGAAGGTACTGAATGTGTACAGTTCTCCTTCTCTTTCACAAGAGATGTGGGCACCCTACAGCAGCTTTAGGGTCGGATTGCTGTAGTGCCTGCCTTCAGTCATGCAGTCTGAGAGCTTTGGTGACGATGACTCAGGCTTCCTTCCTCCTAAAGGTGAAACCTTTCTTAATTGGTGTTGACCTCCAGGCTTTTTTGGTTTTATATACTTCTTTGGTGACATGTACTGTAGATTTACTGATATGATTTATCTGTCTTCTCCAGCTTGTTCCTAACTGTGTCTTTTGGCATCAGTTTCAGATTATGATTATTTCTCTGTGAGTGGTGACCAGGAGGCAGAACAACAAGAGTTTGACAAATCTTCCACCATCCCAAGAAACAGTGACATTAGCCAGTCCTATCGCAGAATGTTTCAAACCAAGCGTCCTGCTTCCACCGCAGGCCTGCCAACCACGCTTGGGCCCGTCATCGTCACCCCCGGCGTCGCCACCATCAGACGGACCCCTTCCACCAAGCCGTCAGTCAGACGCGGTACCATCGGGGGGGGTCCGATTCCCATCAAGACGCCGGTGATTCCTGTCAAAACACCAACTGTCCCAGATATCCCAGGAGGGTTGCCCGGCACCCTCGCTGGGACAGAAGAATGTCCTGAGCAAAGTCCCGAGTCTCCAGCAGCAGGAGATGGTGGGCAAGGTGTCACCAGCATGCCCTCGTCCTCATGGAGCGGACAAGCATCTGTCAACCCTCCGCCGTCAAGCCAGAAACTGAGCGCTGCCGACGAGCAGAGGCAAGTGGTTCCTGAGAGCGAGGGGGAAGAAAGCGACCGGGATGGTGTCAGCAGCCTCGCACCTGCGGGCCAGCCGGAGCTCGATCCCGGAGACCTGAGTCCCGGGGATGTCCCGCAGGGTGAAGATATGCTGAACGCCATTCGGCGCGGTGTCAAACTGAAGAAGACGACCACGAATGATCGCTCAGCACCTCGTATTTCCTAGGAGTGGAGAAGCTGCCAGAGTACTAGCTGCCGAGAAGGAACTGTGAGGAAACTAATTTGTCTCTATCCATTCCAATCTGTAATCAATAAATTTTTTAAGATACTCGGTAACAGACAGTCTGAAAGTACTCTAAAAGAGAAAACAAGGTGAAAGAGCATAGTAAGACATAATCTTCACTGGTGTTTTAATTTGTAAATATCAATGATTTTGTTTCTGCATTTTTTTGATCTGAGTTACACTTTTAATTTTTTCTGAAGGTGCCAAATCCCATTTACCTTTTTTATAACTCTCTTTGTAAAGTTTTAAATCATAGGAGAAAAAAAATGTCAAGTAGTTAACTTCAGCAAAGGGATTTAATGAAAATTTGGCTTTTTTGCAAGCTTTTGTAGAGCGCCTTGTAATAGTGAGGTTAAAAAATAAAACAAAACAATGGGACTTATTTTAAGGTTTAAGTCAAGCTGTAAGGAACAGATCCTTGTTTAAGTGTTAAAAAAAGTTTGAAAAGCAGGAATAAAAATTGACAATAAAAGCAATATATAATGCAAGGAAGAAACCTGCAGTTGGTAGAGTATTTGGGGGGTAGTGGGGGGAGGGAGATGCCATCAAAATAGCAGATGCTGTTGCACAAAAGTAGCCTAGTAGGATTAATTACTAGTAGCTTCATGGTAAATGCATCAGAATAAGCCATATTGGATTGCAGTGTTTTGTTTCTGTAGGGTGTTTTAAAGACTGGGATTTTTCCACATTTCTTTTTTGACTGCACAGCAACAACTCTCAGTCACATGCATGCAGCCTTAACTGTATAGGCTTGGTTCTTCCACCTTCACTTTTTGTTCCACTCATCCTTTCACTGAATACAAACAAGGACGACAGGCTTAAGGCAGTTATAAATGTGAAAACATTTTTAAAATGCAAGCAGGGAGTTCTTAGATATTATCAAAATGCCTTTTTCTGACTGTGCCCAGCAGGCTGGGCACCTTGGAAAGCCCAAATATTTTGAGAAAACACTTAACAATTTGACAGGTGTAACCAGCTTGTGATCTAATAAACTGCGAATGTTTCTTTCCAATACAGGGGCTTGTTTTTCTTAACTTCTTTTAAATGGCAGTTGATTGGCTTTTATTAAATACCGAAAAGAAAGGGGTGAAGGGTGGGGGGTGGGGAGAGATACTGTTTTTTTGATAATACTGGGAGTCTGACCACTATATTCTCTTTTTTTGTACTTTAAGTCATGTTTTTTGGAACGTTATCGATAGAATTATTAAGAGTCGGATTTTTTCCTTAAAGTAAAAGTAAGTTATTGCTGCAATACCCGTCTCCTAAAGCTGATAGAAATATGCAGACACCAGGGCACGACTCGTGTTCTGATCAGACAGTCCAGAAGGATGCCATCTGCCCACCCACAGCAGACCCAGACGTGGATGGACACCAGACTTCCGCATCCAGGATTGTTTAAAAATGCACCAAATAACACATATAAGGGGCCAGTTTCCACCGCACACTGCAGATTTCTGTTGGCTCTAGACTTGCCTACATAACCTCTTATGCTTTAATACATAACTGCATTGGATGTGAAACTTCTAGTAACTGTGTAGTCACTGTGTTCTATATAACATTTTACACTGCTGTGGTTGCTAACCTATTTTTTTTTGTTATGGCTTAAAAGCAAAAAGCAAAAAAAAAGGCATGATTCTTAGAAAATATTAAACCTTCCTTTCTTTGAAAAACAAGCTCCTTATTACAGATTATAATAAACAGTAGTGCCTGTGGTGTAGCCCACCAATCTTGATACAGTAGCTGATGCATTGTGCAAATGAGGCTTTGAGATGGTTTTTGCATAAACAAAAACTGCTAGGAGATAATCTCAATAGTTAAAAGTGTTATTTAAACCTTTGAAATAAATGGATGTAACTGTACCCGAGTACAGCTTTTCACTTGTTTAGTTCTTAAACGTTAGTATAATCAGTAAAATTTAATATAAAATGTTGCCAAATTCAATGTAGAAAGAATGTGACAAAACACTTTGGATAGTTCTATTGTTTGTGTTTTTGCATATTGTAAAAGCAGTGTCACAGCTAAAAAATAAAATGTTTCTAATGGTAAATTATTGTGGTTTAGTTGCTAGTTTGTACTGAGAGTTGACCTCTCCCTGTGCAGTTTTTTGTTCTAAACTGGTATAAATAATTGCTGTAAGTGTGTCTCCCTTCTACATTGTAATGATTGCTTAAGCCTACATTATAAATAAAGAACTGCTGGAAAACTTCTGTATTTCGGTTCTTAAAGACTTTCTGCTTCGAGAGCTTTGGAGATCAATGGTGTCCTTCATCAGACTTCTGAAGATCACGCAGGTTCCATCTGCGTGTGGCAGAAGCAAGAGACAATTGAAAAACAAGTAAATAAAATCACATATAGCTGCATCTCACTGATGTGCACTGGAAGGGTACTAGTGGAACAAAGGTGCGGTGCTAACAGTGGAAATTCACGTTAAATAATAACTGATGACATTTCTCTGTCCCTTGCAGTTGTTATCTGGCCAGGAAGCACAGTCAGCTCGACATATTTGTGCATCTGCTTCAGTGCTGGACTTCCTTTTGCCAGAGGAGAAAAATTGCTGCTGTCAACATTGCCCGTGCTTACAGCCAGAATTTATCAAGCACGCCACCAGTGCCGTCTCCTACATGCCCCTGAATGATTGAAGACTCTTTTGTTCAGCTTTCTCAGGAACAAAGGTAGAGAGGGATGTTGTTCCTGCCTGCAGCTACCGTGCAGTGGCCCAATTTATTTCCTTGCCACTGCAGTAGATTTATTTATGTCCAGAGGTTTCCATTTGTTATGGTATTGGGCTTGCATGTCAAGGTTCTGGAAGCGGGGTGGGCTGCAGGGGTGGCTTCCGTGAGCAGCTGCCAGAAGCTTCCCTCATGTCTGACAGAGCCAACACCAGCCGGCTCCAGGACAGACCCGCTGCTGGCCAAGGCCGAGCCCATCAGTGAGGGTGGTAGCACCTCTGTGATAATCACAGAATCGTCTAGGTTGGAAAAGACCTTGAAGATCATCCAGTCCAACCACTGACCTAACACTGACAGTTTCCAACTACACCAGATCCCTCAGTGCTATGTCGATTCTACTCTTAAACCCCTCCAGGGATGGGGACTCCACCACCTCCCTGGGCAGCCCATTCCAATGCCCAACAACCTGTTCTGTAAAGAAATGCTTCTTAATATCCAGTCTAAACTTTCCCTGGTGCAATTTGAGGCTATTTCTTCTTGTCCTATCGCTTGTTACTTGGTTAAAGAGACTCATCCCCAGCTCTCTGCACCCTCCTTTCAGGGAGCTGTAGAGGGCGATGAGGTCTCCCCTCAGCCTCCTCTTCTCCAGACTAAACACCCCCGGTTCCCTCAGCCGCTCCCCGTACGACCTGTGCTCCAGACCCTGCACCAGCTCCGTTGCCCTTCTCTGGACACGCTCGAGTCATTCAATGTCCTTTTTGTAGTGAGGGGCCCAAAACTGAACACAGGAATCGAGGGGCGGCCTCACCAGTGCCGAGTACAGGGCTCAGATTCCTTCCCTGTCCCTGCTGGCCACGCTAGTGCTGACACAAGCCAGGATGCCATTGGCCTTCTTGGCCCCCTGGGCACACTGCTGGCTCCTGTTCAGCCGGCTGTCAATCAACACCCCCAGGTCCCTCTCTGACTGGCTCTACTCTGATAATGTATTTAAGAAGGGGAAAAAAACCTGCTGCACAACAGCAGCTGGAGACAGGAGTGAGAATATGAGAGAAACACCTTGCAGACACCAAGGTCAGTGAGGAAGGAGGGGCAGAAGGTGCTCCAGGCACTGGAGCAGATTCCCCTGCAGCCTGTGGTGCAGCTGTGCCCTGCACCTATGGAGGTCCATGGTGGAGCAGAGACCCACCTGCAACCTGTGGAGGACCCCATGCCGCAGCCGGTGGATGCACCCAAAGGAGGCTGTGACCCCATGGGAAGGCCACGCCAGAGCAGGCTCCTGGCAGGACCTGTGGCCCATGGATAGAGGAGCCCACACCCTTTGGTCAGTTTGGGTCAGTTGTCCTGACTATGTCCCCTCCCAAGGTCTTGCCCACCCCCAGCCTACTGGTGAGGGGGGATGGAGAGACAGCCTTGATGCTGTGCCAGAACTGCACAGTGGTACCAAACACTGGTGTGTTATCAACACTGTTCTAGCTACCAGTGCAAAGCACAGCACTGTGAGGGCTGCTGCAGGAAAAATTAACTCCATCTCACCTAGAGTCGAGTCATGACGACATTAAAGGAGAACTCAAGGTGGTTGGGCTGGAAATATGTCCCATCTCCAGAAGGTTTTAGTTTCATTCCTCCTGTCTCTCTATGGCTGTATCTATCTCACATACTGCTTGGCCAGGTGCTCTCATTTTGAAGTTTATCCCTGATGCTTCTACAGGGAATCCAATTCACTTCCATCTGCAAGTGCAAAACATTTATTCTGTTGTGGGGTGTGGGTTTTTGGTGTTGGTTTTAATGCTGGCGTGTGGGGTACCCATCATGTTACAGACCATGTCGGACCTGCTTGAGTGCTTGTAAAAGTCCGGAGGATCTTTTTGTTGGTTTACAGCCCCCAAAAAAATGATGTGGTTGGTTTGACTGGAGGGTGCAAAATTGCACATAATTTAAAAACTGAGTGTTTTGGTGTTTGCATAATTACTGAATACAGTTACCAGGCAAGCAAAGCACAGAAATAGGGTTTTGGTGGAGGAAGATGGGGCAGTTTTTGTAGCTTGTATTTGTCTCAATAGAAGACCCACCTGGTGTATACCCACCAACTGCTCCGCTGGCTCTGCTCCACCATGGTGCAGAGCACTCTGGTGCCAGCCCGCCTGTGCCGCCACCACAGCCCGTTACGGCTCCGGCTCCGAGCCCAGGACTACTCATGCCAGGCTGGTGGAGATGGCAAAGCAGGCTCAGAGGCAGGGCAGGTGAACTGGGTTTGTTTGTGAGGTTGTATTTCCCAATGAATTTTGCCCACATGTGGTTGTGGCCTTTCATATTCTGGCTAATGCAAGTAGCTGCTAAAGCAAATCAACCTTTTTCATTTAGGGAAGTGCATCGCTGGTGGTACAGACCTGGTGTTAGAAACCTCTACCAAGTTTGAAAAAGGGGCACAGGCAGGAACTCTCTGAACAAGCACCTTCAGTATTGATAAACAGCAACGCAAAGCACGGGTACCCGAGCAGAGAGCAGACACAGCTCCGTGCTGAGCAGGTGAACAGCCTGGAGGCAGGGGTGTGCTGGACAGCCCTGCTGGAAAAGGGCACGCCTCGACCCTGCCACTGCCTTGGGACCAAGGGAGCGAAGGCAGATCCTGCCTCCTGGTAGGAATGGAAATTTCAGCAGTGGAATATGTGAAGCCATTTTTCTGGAGGTTGGGATTTGTTTGGGTTTTTTTTCCAAAATTCAGGAGTATTTAGTACATAAGCTTTCTGGAGAGGGCTGTGTAAAATTTCTGAAAACCAGTCAGATTAAAGCCTTTTCTTATACCCAAGCTAAGTCCTTAAAACACCTGAAGATAGTGCCTTTGCCATCTGTTATCTTCAAGCCTTAAGTTGGGAGTTCATGGAAAAAACTGGCCCTAGGGTTAACTATGGTACAATCAAATAACTTCTGTAGAATGGACTGCAGTTGAGGTAACCCAAATCTCTCTTCCAGCCCTAAAAATGGGAGAACAGCAGAAGAGTCAGGAAGGTTTTCCTGTGAACTTTTACTAGGTGGCTATATCCCACGTGTTCTCTTAGGGGAAGGTTAGTGAGTGCTGGTCAGCAAAATTTCCTGTCTTGTGTCGATGCTTTGGGAACGTGTCCAGAATCACACAGCTTTTTGTACTGGTCTGTTGCATCGCATTGCCTGCAGAACTGCTGCTGCCCCATCAACGAGCACACAGCAGCCCTGAGCCTCAGCAGGCCACTTGTTTTAAACAATACCACTCCATAGTTACCCACAATCCAGTTTATATGGGGATGAACTTTGTTCCAGTGCTCTACATGTTATCTGTGCCAGCAAGAAAGTGTGGCATTGTAAGGAAGGTTTATGTCTTGTGAGATGATACCCAAGTGAAAAATGCAGCAAAGAGCCTAACAAGGTAAGGAAGGAGGGCAAAAAGTCATTATCCCTGAGCAAAGTTACAACTACCCTCACTCCAGGAGCAACCAAAGCCCAGGGCTGTAGCTGTCAGTATCTTGAAACTTCAGCATTAACACCTTGCCTGTATTTAGTTCCAGATTCCAAGTTACGAGGCTGACTGATACAAATTTATTAATTTTTATCCACTCCCCCCACCTTTTCTGCAGCAGGAAACAGGCTCTTGGCAGAGTTATTTTCAGTTTAGTTGCTTATCATATGATCCAGTAAATCTGCTTCTCCCACTCTTCAAGCTCACATTCTTTCTCTGGGAATGTGAGAGTTTGTGTGGCCAAATTTTTCACCCTCATATTTCAGTTTTCTAACTCTTCCTCTGACAGCTGCAATAAAACTCACTCTGGTGTCAGTACCCCAGTAAGACTTCTTTACAGGCTACTCAGCGCACTCTGACATCTTCACTATACTGTGTGGATGTTAACAGTTATCTATTCTACACTGCACAAACTGAAGGGAAGCATGTGCATGTTACAGCAAACAGTATGTCAGAAAAATGCCTTCTCTTTTACTTTATTTAGCTTTATTGTGTATTACTTAGAGTAGCATGCACTGACACATCAACTGCCTACAGAAGCCAGACTGCTTCATTTCTCAAGTGGAACAATGCTTTCACATGGGTATCTCACGAGGTCTTGTAACATAGTGCCACCACAGCGGTGGCAGATGCCCCTCCTTACGAGCTGGAGGCAGAGCTTCAGTTCTTGGACCATCAGCTGGAGTTTCTTCCTCTAACTGCTTAATCTAGAAGACAAGACAAAATTTCTTTAGTTCATAAATGCACATTTCCATAATGTACCTCTCAGTGCCCCAGCACTAAGCAAAACTGGCCCCCGTTTCAGAAGGGAAGAACCAGCAGTGACATCGGCGGTTCACAGACAGGTTTCATGCTTTCCAGTATTCTGAACACAGTAATCACTGCATGCTCCTATTACCTAATTAAGATGGAAATTTTAGGAGTAAAAAGTGATTTACGAAAGAAATCTCATTTAAAAGGTCATTATTTCCACATGATTCATGTCTACCACTGCTACACTAAACAGACTTGATTCTCTTGCTGCTTTGAAAGCTGCCAGATGATTACAAGTCCTGAACAACTTCCACCCCAGCCTGCAGACCACTATTTCTGCACGCCACCAGCAGCCCTCTAGATGTTTTCAAAACATGTTTCTTGAAGCAGGCTTCACAGTTTCTTGAAGCAGCATAAGTGCTGGCTGCCACTATTGTTAATTCTGGTAAAAGTGTCATACTACAATCCAACTATTTCTCTACAACTGGAGAACTATTCTAAGAACATCAACTTTTCCCAACTGAACCTCAGTTTAAGATGGCCAGAAATTAGTCTTGATTCCCAACTGATGTCAACACTGCGGTAAGACACCTTCAAAGGTGCAACCAGAAACTGTGAGAGCTTCCCAGCATCAGAAAATAAATTCTGTGGTCCTTAATCTCCTCTCATCTCACTATGGAATTTCTTTTAGCAAAACTGCTGCAACAGCCCTGCATTAACTGAAACATGGTTGGAGGTTCAGTTTTAACTTCAGAATCCCTTCACAGTCTTTGAGTTACAGCTTCTTAAAGATCTCTGTGTAGGCATTTTAGGTCAAGTCAGTGTTTCACACTGACAAGAGTTCTAATAAAGCAGACTAACTGAGACTGCAGCAGGCATTCAATAATTTTTTCCAAGAACATATCTAGATTTAGCACAAAAGTATTTTGTGCTAAAGCAGCTTTACTTTGCACTGAGCAAGCACTGACCTCTTTATCCCAGCTCTCCTGCCGCAGCTTCTTCCATTGCTCTCGTTTGGCAAAGTAATCAGGATACATTGCCTTCTCAGAAGGATGCCAGTAATCCAAGCACCACTCAGGCAACTGTTAACAAAAACCATGATTTTTATATATTACTTTTAAATGTGAAATCATACACAGTACACACACATATAAAAACCTAAATGCAATTGCTGAAGCCAGTATTAAAATGGATAAATAACCCAGGATATAAAGTACTACATAAAAACACCATTTAAGAGCTACCCAGCTATTGTTAGTCTCAAGGCGTTGTATGGTAGAGGTCAAGTACTTTCAATCTTTGTTTCACACATTATCCTAAGTCACAGGAAAACTTCATAGAGACCTGCTTAAATCACAGCATCCCAAAGAAAAGTCCCAGGTCATCTCAGTTTGCTCTAAGGTTCTCAAAATAATTCCATCTGGTGGAAGGGAAAATCTCATTACTTCTCTTACTTCTCCCAAAGGCAGCAGGTTAGACACATTCTTTTCTCCATCTCCTTATTTATTTTATTTGACAGAGACAGAACCTTACAGCTCATTTCTGCTTGTCTACAACAACTAAAAAAACAGTGACCTTTATCTTGATAATGGTCAGACCTCTAAGATGTCCAGTCAAGAAAAAAGCCAAATTAAAAATACTGCAACAGCGTATCACTAAATGTTAACATTTTAAAGACAAGAACATTGATTAAAAAAACAAAACTAAACCCCACCAAAAGCCCCCATTCTTAAAAAAAGAAAATTAATAAGTTGCTCCAATACTACCACTAAGTAACATTTACATTTCCAGTTTCCTACTGTATCATCACTGAGTAAACCTTTGACTGAACAGCAATAGCAGAGCTGCCAATAATAATATAAAAAGAAATCCACACACAGCAAACAGCAATTAAAACCATCAAACAGCCTGAGATCTAAAAAATTACATTTTATAGTAGCATCCACAATGGACACTCACTGATGTATCAACAAGCCAAATCCCTGTGACAGCCATTTTGTGAAAGGACAGTTTGAGCATATCAAATAGGGCAAAGAAGAGAGAACATAAACCAGTTTGTATTTCTACATGAAGACTAATCTTGACCATTTATTCTTCAACTGGCCTTTTTTCTGTCCAGATTCACTATTATCTCTACTACTGCTAAGGCCCACAACCTTGGTATAAGCTTAAATTCTCCTCTTCCCTTTTCACTCATAGCTTCTTTTTTCTGCCTCTGATAACTACGTCAGATTCTCCCTTTCACATGGCTTCTTATGCATAAAGATCTGATCAGATCTAATCTTGTGTCAGCACTTTCTTCAAATCCAGGAGAAAATGGGTGCATGCACTCTCTAGGTTAGTATTAATTTCTTGTAGTATATTAAAAGAGTCAATGCCAATAAAGTGAAAACCCTGTGTTTTTCTATGAAACCCGTTTCTTTACTCCTAAATAAAAAAAATCTAGCGGGGGAAAAAAGCCTCTAGAAATGCCTTAGGTTCTAAAAATACAGCTTCTATTTTTAGAGATACCACCTATCACAGTGACGCACAGATATGTATCTAGCACTAAAGCATATGAAGGGAAATGATAATTTGTACCATTACTCAAAACGCTGGAAGAATGATGGGACCGAATCCCCCGACAGCCAAGCTGATAGCTGACAAGACTAGAGAGAAACCAAAGCCGTGACCAGATGGCACCACAGCGGGCATCACAGTTTCCTCCACACTGCTTACTCTCACAGCTCAGTTCCAACCCTTTCACTGTGCCTGCCTGACCCATCGCTGAGCAGCTTCTATTTGGCAAAAGAGCAAAAGTCCCTGCATAAAGAAGCTAGCTGTGTTCAGGCAGACCACCAAACTCCATTTTCAGGGATCTGACAAGCAGGACAGCTTCTTCCACACAAGCAGCAAGATGTTCAGCACCACAAAACTACTACTGAAATGATATTGTTGAGCCAAGCTGCAGTGCTATGGAAGTCCACTTAAAGCACTCACTTTACATTCACTAAAACAAGAGCAAGGCAAGCACAGTAATACAGAACTTCACAGGCCACCTTACCTTGTAGCACTCATATCTCTCATAGGCAGTGCCCCCCGGGGAGTCAGAGAAGATGTACGGCTGAGGATGCTGGTTCGCCCAGAACTCCTCCTCGCCTGCCCTCAGCAGCTCCGTAGCTTTCACCATATCCTTCACATCCTTGTTCTTATCGAATCGTTCTCTCAGGAGGCAGGCAAAGTAGCGGTACTTGTCTCTATAGAGATTGAGTGACGTGTAAGAAAACACTAATCGTATACAGAAACGAAGTTTGGCAACATCACCAGTCACCCCTGAGCAAAGACAGGATTTGGTCAAGGGCCTCTGAGGAGCTCCTGTTCCTACATCGCCTTTTTCTGTGGCAAGCCCTCCCAAGTGACTCCAGAGGGGTTTTCCCTCACCCCTTCAGCCACTCCTGGGCCAAGGGAAAGACAGAGGACAAAGCGCCAGTCAAGTCCAACGCCCTGTCTCAGCAAGGAAGGGAAGGGCAGGCCAGACACCGCGCCAGGCCCCCGCCCAGCTAAGCACGAAGCTAGAAGGCCCCGCTCCCAGGAAGGCCAGGCCTCCCCAGGCCCATTTCCCTTCACCTCTTACCGGTAGACGCACCAGGACTCCAGGTGCCGCAGGGATTTCTTATAGAGCCGCAGCACCTTCTGCTGGTGCGTCAGGTAGGCCGCCATTTCGGGCCGTCCTACCCCTCACCTTCGCGCGCGGGGGGAGCCCCCCCTCTCTGCTCCTCTCCGCGGCGAGGGGCCGGGCGCGGGCCGCGCCGGTGGCAGGGCCTGACCCTCATCCAGGGCTTGTCGCCTCTGTGGTCCCTCTCGGTGTCGCCGGGGCTGCGATGCAGGCTGCCTCTGAGCCTGCAAGGAGCGTTTGGGAACGTTTCTAACATCGTTGGGGCTTACCGGCGGACTGCCGTGTGGCTCCTCAAACTCCAGGTTTTCTGCTTTTCTGACTGCCCCTCGTGCCCTTTTTCGCTTTGGTGCGCAAACCGTGGTTGTTTCCAATTGCATGGAATTGGCTTGGATGAATACGTTAATACTCTTAGGCAATTCGGCAGGAAGTATGTAAATAACTTTAGATGGTGGGTTCAGATTGAAGCTTTATTTGTGGCTAAGCAGCCTAATATTACCTTGGAAAATTTCCCGTCCCGCTAGAAAACCCTTCTAGAAACGTGGGCTCTGGCAGCTGAGGGGTGGTTGTTCTGACGCCTGTGCTTCAGGCGGGTCTGCAGGCTGCGGCTCAGGGAGAGCCCCGGCAGCCGAGCGAGCCGCACCGCCGGGGCGGGCCGGGCTGCATTGCAGGTTCTCTTGTTCCAGCTGCTGGCGCGGGCAGTGGGAGGGAAAACGGGCACTTACATGAGGTAGTCTGCTGCTGATCCCACCCGTGTAAAAGCTGTATGTGAGATGTTGCAGTTTCCCTTCTCTGTTACTGCTTGTTGTCAAATTTGTATTTTCATGTGAAAAGCAGAACTGCAATAAACAGTGTATGTGTATTCCCTCTGGTGATTGTAAGGGCGTATCTTATACACTCTAGAATAAGTCTGGAGTTTCACAGAAGGCCAAAATTTTATTTTTCTGATATTTCTAGTAAGGAGTAAACTCTCAAGTTATGCAAGTAAACTTATGCTTAAGCTTTATATGGCCTGTCAATGTAGTAGTCAGGGACAACTATGAAATGCTTTTCATTGTCTTCTCAAGTTGGCTAATGCTCAGAATTGAAATGTAGAATGACTAACATCTCATTTTCTATATTTGATTCTTCATAGATATTGGTATTAACCTAACAGATCCTATGTTCAGAGGAATCTACAGGGGAACACAAAAACATCAAGGTAAACATTTCTTTGTATCTGCTGAAAGACAGGATCAGTCTTATTAAAATCGAAGCCTCTTATCAGAAAGTGAGGTTAGATTTTTTTTCTTTTCTGCTCAGAAACTGGATGCTTATTTACTTGGCTTGAAGAAGACTGTGGCTTGAAGAAGAAAGCATGACAAAATAAGTTAGATGTTCTAAGCAAAATATATTCTTTTCTACAGAATTGCTATTAAGTTGTCATACTGGTAGCTCTGCTTCTAGTGCAAAATGGAAAATTACTGATGTATTTATGTTAGGATTGCATGGAAGAAACTGATCTGAGAATTACGAACAATAAACTACCAAAGTGTAGCATTGCTGAATTGTAGCTACTAATCATAACTAATGCTTTTTTGCTTTCACAGCCTGTAGATACAGATGTAGAAACAGTCTCTACTAAAGTATGAGAAAAACTTCTGTTGACTTCTTGTGATTTAAAGTGGGTCTTCAGTTACTACATTTCGTTTGTGTCTTCTAAAGATTAATAAAGTGTGGTTTAAAGATTGTTCATGATAGGCATTTTGACTGCATGAAAGTGATTTTTAGTTGAAAAGTAGTTAAATTATACTGTAAAATCTTAAGTTCAATTTATGGCATTTTTATGAACTTTCACAGATGACTTTTTGGATGTGGTAGAGAGAGCAGTCAAAGTTGGTGTTAAAAAGGTAATTTCTTGTCATAAAATTTCTTTAATGTTTTTAACTGCTTTCTAATACTTTGGTTTTTAGTGCTTTGTATTAAAAGTTTCTGGAACTTGCAGTGGAAAATGCAATAACTTTGTTCAATAGCATAAAGCAAAAGTGTTCTGTGCAGAGTGTTTTCTTTCATTTACACAGATCATTAGAAGCTGATTATTGCAGTTCAGTGCTATCATATGTGATAGGTATGTAGAATTTCTTTTGTACAGTTTCAAAAGAAAGATGTTTTCCTCTGACCTACTGCAGTCGAGTTCTTAATTTTCCATGTTAGCTGTATTATAGGCAGCCTGTCATCTTGTATTCTGAGTGATTCAGTCAACAGTTACCACTACAGATCAAAACTGAAAAATTGGTATGGTCATAATCCCTCAGATATTTCTCTGTATAAAGGAAATTTTTAATTGTAGAAGAGCCGGGAGTGCCTATAAAGTCTTACAGTTGAGACATCTGAATGTCGGCTAGTAAATACTAGCTTATGTGTATTTAAATTGCATTATTATGAGCAGGTTTGTAACTCTTAGCTTGAAATCAGTGCGTTCAGCTGTGAACCGCGCTCCTTTAGTTATAATAGTCCAGCCTGCTTATACATCTCTCTCTAAACTGAATAAATTGTCAACACAAAAATATGAATTAAAAAAGCATACAGTGCTCATAGTCACAAACTGTTGTACTGCTCTAATAAGGCTGATGGATTAGGAATAAAGAAATAAACCCACCTCTAGAAGAGGAACAGACATCTTGAATGTTTGCTGAAAGGTTCTCATCTGAAAAGAGTAGGAGATAAACTGGGAGACAAAAAAAGAAAACTAGTGATGGAGAAGCTACCACACCGCAGCAAGTCCAGAATCATAGTCACTTTTACTGCGTTTATATGTGCTGTGTAAGTAGTGTTTAATCTTTATACCACCCTCTGAAAGTAAGTGGCAATTTTCCTATTTTATCATCAAAAGTAGATTGGCTGCATAACTTTTTCAAGGTGCACAGTGGATTCAGAACTGGAGTTCGGGAGTTCCGTGCCCTTAGTTATGTCTTGAGTCTTGCTGCTGGCCTGTACAGTGTCAGAAGTCTATTTCATCCCAGACTGTTTCTACTTGCCTATAAGATTAATCTCTTTATTTGAAAATATTTCTATTTTTCCATATAGCTGCTGATTTATGGTAATTTTTTTTGTGAAGTTTTGCCCTGTGCTGTATGTACGCTGACACAATTTCAGTTTAATTTATTTTTCTGGTTATGTTGTTGGGACATGTCTGTCTCTAACAGAGCATACTGCAGAAATGTCTGACTTGGTGCTGATCAAGTCTGGTGTAGCATGTATAGGGATAAGAGCTGTCCAAAAGCAGTGTAGTCATGATATATTAGGACCTAGGCTGCAAGATACTGCAAGTGGTAGTTCAAAAAACAATCTGAGCAACAATTCTGGTGTAATAACCTTTGATCTTGAGGTAAAAATAAAAGATCGGAGCCAGAAATTCTTAAATTTGTAATCATGACTCTGATACAGACTCCTTTGTTGGTTTATCTACTTAACTTACTCGCATCTTGTTTTGGGTGTTAGGGAGTTTTTAGTTTCTCCGCCTGTAAAACAGGGAGATTATTTCTGAATTTCATTTCTTGAATGCAAATAAAGTTTCAAGTCATTATCTAATGAAGTTAATATTGATGCAAATAGTATTTTACTCATTTAATGGTTTAAATACTTATCATAGAACATATTTGATAAAGAAAAAAAATCAGGTTTTGATACGTATTTACTAGCTCCTGAGGACCACTGAGGTTTGTTACCAATTTATGAAATTCTGTCGTGTATATATTTATATCAGTAATTGCCTTCTGACGTTCTCTGCCTAGATTCTTACTTATATCTGTTTTCTTAAACATTGTTTGATGTTCAAAGGAGAACATACTTGCTGACACTGCTTTTCTTTCAAGTTTTTGATTACAGGTGGGAGTCTACAAGACAGTAAAGATGCATTGCAGCTGGCACAGACAAATGGTATTTTCACATTAAATTTGTGTTGTCAGTCAAAAATATAACCTTTTCCCCTCTCAGAATTAAGAGTTCACAAGGACCTTCCCCTGAAGGTGTTTACAGAATCTCAGATTAAAATGAGAAGTTATGTTTCAGAGTGGGGTGAATGCATTGTATATGAGTTTCTGTACATTTCTCTTTAGATCGCTGGATGTTGGAATGCATCAGTCCTTCCTGTAATTTCTATTTCTAGATAAAAATGGAAATTTCAGAAAATTTCTGGAATAAAAGTTTTGTTACAAGGGTCCCTTCTAGAAATAAGATAGAATACTTATATGGTGTGGAATATATGGGTTTTGCTGGTTGGTTTTTTTTTTTTTTTTCTTAGCAATCTATCATGACCAGCTTGAACACGAGGGTTATCTTTCTCTTTATGCTTCTCCTTGCTTTTCCTTTCTTTCTGTGAAGAGACAAATATCATTCCACTAATTACTTAAATATGTGTTTGAACTAAAACACATGTTAAAGTACTATTTATGAACAGAACCATAGAATAATTTTGGTTGGAATGAACCTGAGAAGGTAGTCTGGTCCAACCCAATCCACCTCCCCACTTCCATCAAAGCAGCTCTAGCTTTAGCATAAACTCACATGGCTTGGGGTGTTATATATTCTTTCCCTCCCCACTCATACTTTTACATTCTCCACAAAGGCATTTAGCAGAAGTGTTAGATTTGGCACTAAGGTAGTCTAGATTAGATACTTAGGTAAATCAGGTTAGATGTTACTTGTGGAATTTTCTAACAGCTAATGCAGAGACACACGATGGAAATTGCATGTTGTCTGCAAAACTTAAGCTGAGGATGACCTGATACATTTTGAGTGAGATGTATTTCTAGATGATCTCAAGAGGTCTCTTCCAACCTCAGCAATTGTATGATTTGTTGAGGGCCACTCCACCAGAGTAATTCAGCTTTGAGTTGCAGTTTTGGTGTATGCTAAATTATGTGTATAAAAAGAAACAGGTGCACACACCCCCACTAGAGATACAGTCTAACATTTTTAAAGCAGAAAATAGCAGTGTAATAAAATTATGACCAAGATAAAGTTGTTCAAAGAGAGGGGTTTTTTTAAATTATGAGCAGTAAAAAAAAGTTCAAATACAGATACTGTCTATACCTTATATAAATTTTGTTTCTTTTTTTCTTAAAACCTTCTGATACTATCTTGCTTTAGATGTGTTTTACAGTACAGTTGGTTGTCATCCTACCCGCTGTGGAGAATTTGAGCAGAGTAGTCCTGAACAGTATTTATCTGAATTAAAAAATCTGATTGAAAAAAATAAGACAAAGGTAATAGCAGTTGGAGAATGTGGCTTAGGTAAGTGTTATTTTAGTAGTTCAATTTATTTTTCTAGACATATATTAAAAAATTCTAAAACACTTAAGTGGTTTTTTGTTCTTTTTATTTGTAGATTTTGATAGATTAGAATTTTGCCCAAAGGACACCCAACTCAAGTAAGAAACTGTTGATGACTGTACATTGACTTGTAGCAATTTACAGGAGTGTTTTCTATCTTGTGTTCTACAAGGTAACATTTTGTCAGGCATAGACCTGCCATTTGCAGGGTTGGATATGGGTTTTTTTGGCAGAAATGGGACTTTAAAGATGCATGTCTACATTCAAGTAGTGTTGTGTGCTAAATTTTGCTACCTGCCTGGTGTTGACTTAGTATGACTTTTTCTGTGAAATCGATCAGAATGTGTGGGTTTCTGAGTGTGACAGATGTTCATTTTTGCTAATAAGAACTCTTAGAGACTCATGGGGACAACAACATAATTGTAGTATGTGAAAGAAAATTTCAATTGAGTGAAAGGCACGGGGAAGGGAACATAACTGTCAAAAAGGGTAAGTCAACAGTGGGAAAAAAATGAGCTTTTAAGGGAGGTGTTAGCTGGGAGCACATAATTGACAACTGATGAAAAAGGTAATCTCAGAGTTTTGAAGTAGTATCTGCAGCATAGATACTGAATGGAAAGAAGCTATCACAGCCCCTAAAATCAACTTGCATTCTTGTATCGAGAACTTCTGTCTACAGAGGCAACTGACTGAAAGATAAGAGTGATAAATTCAGATAAGACGAGTGATTAATGAATTGCTCTCACATATTATTGTTCTGAGTAAATTAGTCACTGGGGGGCAGTGGTTAGTTGTATTTTTTCTAATTGTCACATGTTAGCAGTAGGTAGGTTAATTTCTTCATAATGCTACAGTCATACAGTAAAAAATTCAGCAAGTGGACAGGACATTTTTGCTGGTAGAATTCAGTGTACAGTTCAGCCAAGCACACCTTGGAGCATAACCTATTTTCTGTGGCAAACTAGAACACTAGTGAAGTATCATATTTTAAGATCCTTACTGCCTTGATGTTATTGGGAGAAAAAAAATGTATCTGATTTTCCTTATCTGATGAACTGCAGCTGAAGACCTGTAGTGAAAACCTGATTAAGTGCACTGAAATTGGGTTGTGAGAAAAGAGGTGACAGGGTGGAACAGAAATACTTTTTAAAGTGGTAGGTGAGTCCTTTCTAATTATGGTTGATAACGACAGAAAGTCTTTATCTGAGCTATTTCAGTGAATCGTATGAAATACATAAATCTAGCTTCTCAGAGCTATTTGGGAGCCCTTCCTGGAAATTACAGTTGGAAGAAGGTGATTGATGAAACAGACAAAAAGCAAGAAATGTAAGAAAGTGAATAAATATTGAAAGCCTCAGGGATATATGCCTGCCAACATTGTGTTTGGAAATGCTCTGTTTTCTGAATGGACAGCTTTCCCTGTTCCTCATCCTCCATGTGTTTGTGAAACATGGTCAGGGTTTATGGTTGTTTTAATTTTTGCTAATTGAATGCTATGGAGTTGGATACAGTCTGGCTTTCATGACTTTTAGCAGGCTGGGTGGTAAGTTCTTCGAATTAATAGTCAATGAATGCTTTATAAATGAACTAAATCAAAGGAAGGCAACATGTGAAATGCACGGAGGCATGTCACTGGTTTTCAGCTGATGCATGTTCAGGTGTTGGAGCAGTCAGTGGAATAGCTCACAAGCAGCTGCAGAGTTAGTTACCCTGTAGAAGAGAGGTATGGTAGTTTCCCAGGGGGTAGTATCTGAGCATGACCTCTATTTGATTTAATGTTTAATCATTATTTTCTAGTTAGTTATGCTGTGTTTTCTTCTGGATAATTTTCACCTGTCAAAAAAACCCCAGTATTTTTTAAATCTTTTTTTCTTGGATTAAAAAGTTAATAAAGGTGAGGCTAATAAAGATTAAATTCCTTTGTTGAAGCAGCCCTAAGATCTTTGTTAGAATTTTTCTCCATTCTCATAACTTCTCCAACAAAAGGGGGTAGTTTGAATGTTAGTTGGATGAAGATACTGCCTTCATATTGCGGTGAAGGTCACAATATAAATGGACTGATAAGTGTATAGAAGTCTTACTTGTGCTGTGCTACTGGGAGGCGTTTGTGGGGCTTAACGACATGGAGACGGGAGGGCTTGTAATCAAATTGGAGGGGATGAACAAAATCACTTGCACTGTTATTCATACATGAATTCAGAATTGTTTGGGGATATTCTACCTCAGCAAGGTGAGTTGGCTTCAGCGCCTTTAGTGCCTGTTTCCACATCCCAAATGTGGAAATACCACAGTATTTGAACTTCATGGTCAAAACTAGACCTGCAAACAACCCTGCAGAAATATCTTTGAACCTCTTCATTGAGAAGTAACATAGAACCAGCATGGATTGAGTGACGGTCGCTCATCCAGTAAAAAAGGTTGTTCCTTCAGCACTGGAACTAGAAGGGTTTAGTTTCCTCCTGACTTATTTTGTTACCATTCTGATTATTCTGATTTCTTAATGCTTTTCCAGGGTTTATCTGTCTTTTTTTCTCTCCAAGAACTTCCCCATTCACCTCCCCTTTCTCTCTGACAGGGCATGTAGCAACATTCAGCTTCATTGTTGCTAGGAATGGAAGAAGCTTGAATTGCCTTTCCATTTGTAGGGACACTAAACTTTGTACTTTCAAGACCACTGCCCTTCTCAAAATTAGATTGAAATTGGTAGTAAGTTACTTACTTGTTTGTAGCTCAGCCTCTAAAACATCACTTCCTTATGAAACAAATCTTCTGTTTAAAAAAAACCCCACCAATAATCAAGCAACTGTGGCTATTTAACCACAAGAGCAATCATGAGTTCTATTGAAATTTGTATTTAGTCAAACAAGCTCAACTAAGCACAGAGTCTAGACTACAAAGAAGATTCAAACTGTATGTAATTAATTCTCTTGAATTTTTATGTCAGTTTTTAACATTACAGGTGCTCTCTATTCCAGCTGTTTTATCTCAGAGATCTCCACTGATAAACAAGGAAGGTAACTTTTATCAGAGAAATCACAGAATGGTTTGGTTGGAACAGACCATAAAGATCATCTAGTTCCACCCCCCCTGCCATGGGCAGGGACACCTTGCACTAGCCCAGGTTGCTCAAAGCCCCGTCCAACCTGGCCTTGAACACTGCCAGGGAGATGACAGCCACAACCTCTCTGGGCAACCTGTGCCAGTGCCTCACCATCCCCACAGGAAAGAATTTCTTCCTTAGATCTTAACTAAATAAAGTGGCTTACTTTAAACCCACTACCCCTCATCCTATCCCTACACCCCCTGATCAAGAGTCCCTTCCCATCTTTCTTGTAGCCCCCTTTAAGTACTGGAAGGCTGCTGTAAGGTCTCCCCAGAGCCTTCTCTTCTCCAGTCTGAACAGCCCCAACTCTCTCATCCTGTCCTTGTAAGGGAGGTGCTCCAGCCCCCTGGTCATCTTCTGGGCCCTCCTCTGGACCCACTCAAGCACGTCCTTCTTATGTTGCCAGAGCTGGACACAGCACTGCAGGTGGGGTCTCACGAGAGTGGAACAGAGAGGGAGAATTGCCTCCCTTAGCCTGCTGGCCACACTGCTCTTGATGCAGCCCAGGATACAATTGGCTTTCTTGGCTGCAGATATACATTGCGGTGTCACATTGAGCTGCTTCTCAACCAACACTCCCAAGCCCTTCTCCACAGGGCTGCTCTCATTGCACTCATTGCCCGGCCTGTACTTGTGCTTGGGATTCCCCCTACACTTGTGCAGGACCTTGCACTGGGCCTGGTGGAACATCATGAGGTTTGCACAGCCCCACCTCTCCAGCCTGTCCAGGTCCTTCTGGATGGCACATCCCTTCCCTCCAGTGAGTCGACTGCACCACACAGCTTGGTGTCCTCAGCAAACTTGCTGATGGTGCACTCAATCCCACTGTCCATGTCGCTGACAAAGGTGTTAAACATCTCCAGTCCCAACACCGACCCCTGAGGAATTCCACTTGTCACTGCACTCCCCTTGGACATGGAGCTGTTTACCACAACTCTTTTGAGTGTGACCATCCTGCCAATCCCTTGTCCACTGGAGTGGCCCATCAGTCAAATCCATCTCTGTCCAATTTAGAGACAAGGATGTTGTTTGGGACAGTGTCAAACACTTTGCACAAGTTCAGGTCAGTAACATCTGTTGCTTTTCCCTTCTCTGCCAGTACTGTAACCCCATCGTAGAAGGCCACCAGATTTGTCAGGCGCAACTTGCCCTTAGTGAAGCCATGTTGGCTGTCACTAACCACCTCCTTATTTTCCATGTGCCCTAGCATAGTTCCCAACAGGATCTGCTCCATGATTATCATTGGGCATAGAGGTGAGACTGATTGCCTGTAGTTTCCTGGGTCTTCCTTTTTTTTCCCTTTTTAAAAATGGGGGTTATGTTTCCCCTCTTCCAGTCAGTGGGAACTTTACTGGACTGCCATGACTTCTCAGATATGATGGATAGTGGCTTAGTCACTTCATCTGCCAGTTCCCTCAGGACCTGCAGATGCATCTCATCAGGTCCCATGGACTCGTGCACTTTCGTGTTCCTTAGATGGTCTCAAACCTGATCATGTCCTACAGTGGATGGTTCTTCATTCTCTCAGTCTTCCCTTTTGCCTTCTGCATCTTGGGCAGTGTGACTGGAGCACTTGCCCTTGAAGACCGAGGCAAAAAAGTCATTGAGTACCTCAGCCTTCTCCATGTCCTGGGTAACCAGGTCTTCCATTTCCTTCTGGAGAAGGCACATGTCTTCCGTAGCCTTACTTTTATCACTGGTGTACCTATAGAAGCTTTTCTTGTTGCCCTTGATGCCCCTGGCCAGATTTAATTCTGTCAGGGCTTTGGCTTTCCTAACCTGATCCCTGGCTACTCAGACAATACCTTTGTATTCCTCCCAGGCTTCCTGTCCTTGCTTCCACCCTCTATATCAACCTGTAATATACAGAAAATACTGAAAATTTTACAAAACTACATGACCAGTCGTGTTGTTTGGGGTTTTTTTTCCAATTTTGCTTATTATTTAGATGTTAAGAAAGTGTAAATCAAACTAATGGTTTGCTGCTGCTTTCTCCTGATTGATAGGTGAATCATACACAGTGATATGTCAACACTTGATTTTGTTTTTGAAATGTTTCTGATATCTGATGATGGGAATACCCCAGTGCCCCAGACTCTTTTAAGAATAACACCTAAAGAAATCCAATACATACATACAGTCCTGGCCTGTTGGGACAGGCAGTGTTCTTCTCCTGCCTTCTCTAAATAATGTCGTCTTTCAAATTGTGTATGGATACCGAGTCACCTATGCACTGCTGGTCTTCTGCCATGCATAAATTCTACTGTTTCCTGAGGGTTGGTCATTTGCATGCCTGGGTGTAGTGCAGCAGACAGAAGTGGTAAATGATAATGCTCTGGGATCAGAATTGGCTGCCAATGACAAGTGATGGGTTAGTTCAGTGCGTGCTAATTAGTTTCCTTTAAAAACTGCACTGGGGAAGCTGGCTACCTAGTTAGCTTCCCTCTGCCCATATTTTTATGTCTTTTCATAGCATGGCTGCTTTGCTGTTACTGCTCCTTCTAGGAGTAGAAGGTAGGAATAAAATGGGTGAAAAGGAAAGGATGTAGACACACAAAGGGGAAGAAGGAAGACAGTGGAGGACTTCAAAAGAGTGAAGATAATAGTCAGAATGAGACAGAAGTAAGATGCCTAATATTGGTATTTGTGCCACCCCAAGGGAGGAAAAACTGACTTTCATGGAAGGGCAAACAAAAACTCTGGATTGTTATTTTACAGGCCAGTCAGCTCTGATGCAGTTTTTGACCATCTCAGTCTGCACAAACTCCAACCCTGACACTGCACGAGTACATGCTTAGCATGTGCATGTGTTCTTCAGTATTGATGCTCTTGGCCACTTCTTGTCTGTCTTCCAGCATAGATCACAACTATGATTATACTTCGGGAAAGAGTTCCTTTTAAGTCCTTGCACAAGGAAGAGCTTTTGCATGGCAAATGCATTAATTCTGTCTTTAGTTCTTGAGGACAAAAGCTGGAAGAAACTAATTTACTGTCTGTATTTGCTCTTACAGTGTGTTTGTGTTTAAAGGTGGTTTTTATTTTACAGGTATTTTGAAAAACAATTTGACCTGTCAGAACAGACCCAACTGCCCATGTTTCTTCACTGTAGAAACTCACATGCTGAATTTTTAGGTGGGTTTAGTTTGAGAATTTCATATTCAGAGCAAATTCTGAATATGTAAAATCTGGAAACCTGAATCTTTGACCTTTTTCTGTTATAAAGCTGTCTTACATTTTTATTTATTTCCTTTCGTAGACATAATGAGAAGAAACCGAGATAGATTTGTAGGAGGGGTGGTAAGTATGGATTTCAGTTTAGCATTCTTTTTTATATGCCTGTGTGTGAATATTGTTGCTTAATATGCAACTTCTTGTTTGTCATAGAATCTGGGTAGGCTTCCTGTTACATGGTTTAAGTTATTACTAATTAGTGTTTTCCAGTCCCTTCTAGTATTTTTATTTTCATTGCTTATTCAACAGGTTTTTTGCAAGGTAAGAAGATAGGCTGAGAAAAAGCTTTGCAGCTGACATGGGCAGTTTTTCTTGGCTGTCAGAAGGACAGTTTAAGCACCTTATAACTGACACTGGCCTTTTCCCAATTTGTCAGTGTCTGTAACTGCAGTGCATTCAGACCACAGATAATTCAGATGCATGTTCCCAGTGGAAGCCATAACCTCAAACATTTGCTTCTTACGTTAGACATCGTTTTCAAATTAGATCCAGATGTAACTTTTGATTACTTTAGGTATTCAGATCATGTACTTTAGTTCACAAGCATAAGAGGAAAAACTTTGGATGAAATAGTTAGGAAAGTCTAGCAACGCGCTCTCAGGTTTCCATTATGGCAGGGTTTTCCAGAAGTAATAGATGCTTGGATTACTCTATCCTACTAATATCACCACACCTCCTACAATAGTATGTCAGTCCCCAGGTTTCCCTTTTGTTACTGCTAAAACTTTCCCCCCTAGCTGAGTACTTTGCATGTTGTGCTCTTATGTAATACAGTACAGTCTCTCCTTCCTTTCTTTCGCTTTTCTGCAAAACCAGTAATCAGTGGGGAAATGATCAGCCTCTGCAGCTGAGCGTACCCCTCGCAGCATGGGGGAGCAGGCAGTTGGCTTTGCTCCACTCAGGCTGACAAGCTGGCAGTTCCCAGATGCATTACACTGCTTGTACATTGTGACCTCTCACTTGCCTCTTCAGTCACTGTGATAACCTGATAGACTGTCCCTCTAGTTCCAGTGGGCTAAAATCTGTGGAGAACATAACATGGCTCTTACTGTGTCCCTGACAGTGTGCCCTGTGGGGAATACTGAAGAAAAAATGTAAAAATTCAGCGTGCACAGGATTAGTTCTTGTGTATAGTCTCCCAGCTGTCAGCTACAGGAAGTTCCTGGGCCAAAAGCAGTATCACTGGATAGGCCTTTTCTACACATATTTATCACTATATAATGTGGTGGCCACTTCTATTGCAGCATTCAAGTGACTACAGCCTGAACTTTGCCCAAATTCAGAATCATGTGCCAAATACAGAATCAGCTAAGCCATGCCCCATCTTTATGTTTGTACCAATGTGCAATGCATACTATCAAATATTTATGACACAAATAAAAAATTATATGTACTTTTAAATTATTCGAGTTTTATATTGAAGTACATATATTTGTATAAATGTGTTCATTTGTATTTATATATGTTCTAGGTACATTCTTTTGATGGCACAAAGGAAGAAGCAGCAGCTATTATAGATTTGGATCTTTATATTGGAATAAATGGCTGGTAAGTTCTTTACAAGAAATAAAACTATTTTTAAATGTCAGCTGTAGCGAACTCATTGCTTTTCTTTTAAACAATGAGATCAAGTTTTCAAATCTCACTAGACTGTTAATCATCTGACAGATTTAGAATTGCACTCATTAGTCTGTTAGCTATAAAAAGTTCTTAACTCACAGCTCAGTGAGTTAATCTAGTCTTAGGTCCATTCTACTACCCTCAGGTCAATCCTTGTTTGTAAATAAATATGGTTCTTGAACGTGGAAGCAGTCCTTCTGAGAAGCATTTAAAAAATAGTATAATTTTAAGCTGCCATGTCAAATCCAGGAGAAATGCAAATGTAACCTGAGCAGCCTCATCTACTGGTTACGCAGTCTGAATTCTCAGCAGTCATCTGGCCAAAAGCCAGCCAGCACTGCTTTATAAGTTCATGGGTTGCCGAGGCCAGGCAGGTGTGGGCAGTGCAGGCAGGGGTTCCGCATGCTTACTAGGGTGAGACGGCTTCACTGAGTAGCTCTCCAAATTTGCTGTTTTCTGCAAAGTTCAAATGTACAGGCAGCACTTTTGAAAAATGAAGCAAATTTTATTCATTAACAACATTATTTAGGAAGCTGCGTTTGCTGCAAAACATTTCAAGAGGCAAATTACTTATTTCTATATACTGTTTTTTTAACCAAACTCTGATCTTCTAGTTCTTTGAAAACAGAAGCCAACTTGGAAACACTGAAATCAATTCCTAGTGAACGATTAATGATAGAAACTGGTAAGATTTTCTATCTTGGTCAGTTTGTGACTTAAACACTATTGGGCAGCGAGATATGCTTGTATAGCAATGATAAGGCAGAAGCAGGACCTAAGGAGTTCAGGGTAGGAAAAGGACTGGCTGTTTCTCCGCTTTGGAAAGCAGTTCACAGGCTCCAGAAAGACTCCTTTTCAGCCTTCTGCTAAGTAAGCTGCTATGTCAGGTTCTGACACTGCAGGGGAAGATGGAAAGGACAAATGGACAAGCCCAGATTTTTAAATGTACTTAGGTATCAGAATCCTTCTTGATTCTCTTTTAAAATCTGGCTTGCTGGAGATGTGCCAGACACAGGGTTGTGAGCTTGCCACTGGTAGCAGTAGCAGCATTTGGAAACAACAGCTCTTTAAATGGGGTAAGGGAGAAGAATGCTTCAATTCCCCTCTTGGCCTAATGAGAAGTGATTTTAATTGACTGACTAGGTATGCCTTTTTTTTTTTTCTTTTGGCATGTTCATTTCAGTTCTCAATAACTGGCAATTATAAATACAGTGTTTATTTAAATTTGTGAATATGAGAAAGGAAAATAACAAACTGCCTAAATTCTTAGATTTATTGACATGTGAAGTACAGACCTGTTGAAGTATACAGGAACTTTCTGCGGAACACAGTGTATCTAGCTATCTTTATCACGTCAGAGGAAATTAGTGTTACATACTATTATTGCTGATTTTTTAAAATGTAAAATCCTGAAGGTTAAGGGTATAAAAATCCAAACATTGTGAAGATGTTAAATTGCCCAAATCTCTTAAATTCCATTTTGAATCGTAAGTCACTGCTAGAGATTGCAAGAACTTTTGTCTGTGGAAGTAGTTGATTAAACTATCCCATGCTATTCTCAAATGATTGCATACTCTTAATTCTTTTTTTCAAATTAAACTAGATGCACCTTGGTGTGGAGTGAAAAATACTCACGCTGGATCAAAATACATTAAAACTACATTTCCAACAAAAAAGAAATGGGAAATAGGGCACTGCCTGAAGGACAGAAATGAACCCTGCCATATAATGTAAGTCTACTGCTGTACCATTATTTAAAATACTTCATATCTCACAGGGAAAAAAATTGAAAAAATCAGTTCACTGAAAATGTAGTAAATAGACATGAACTCTAAATGTAGTGAAACTTATGCAAGGTATTGCTTTATAGGCTGTGGAAAAATTTAGTCTTCATTTTCCCACTTCAGCAATTTTGAATGTAAAAAGCTCCCTGAAAGGAAAACCAGTACTGCCTTTATCTTTTCACTTGGTACATTAAAGAAGGGGTTAAACCCTGTGAAGTAACCTGACTTGAATAAATTTCACTCCGTTGTTGTGCCAGTTATTTTTAAAATTGACAGCGCACTGGAGCTGTGCAGCCCTCTGCAGAGGGGGCACTACTGAGACACCCAGTAGTGCCTCTGCTCGTATCACAGCGCCTGGGACATGAACTGCCATAACATCAATCTGCTTAGGGTCATTTCTTCAGGCTGCTACTGTGCCTACAAAAAAATTAAGTTTCACAGAATAGTGTGATTCTATGTAGTTTGGATGTGAACAGCAGTCAACATAGAGAACAGCGAAAGAAAACTCCAGGGGCTTGTCGACAGAGTTAGAAAAGTGCAGAAACTGTTTTCATGTGCTTTATGGCAGAGGTGTGGAAAGCAGGGAAAGTTTAGTGAAAATGTTATCTCCATTAAATAGCACTGATGGATTAAATGCCTGAAATATCACAACACTTATTGAAGTCTGGTCAGTTAGTTATACCAATTTTCTCAGTCATCTTCTTGTTACCAACTCTCTGAAAAGAGAGAGGAGTTTGGGAAGGTTTCTTCTTGCAGTGAATGAATTTTCAGTAAATAAAG
The DNA here is from genome assembly GCF_003259725.1 of Athene cunicularia. Classification (NCBI taxonomy): domain Eukaryota; kingdom Metazoa; phylum Chordata; class Aves; order Strigiformes; family Strigidae; genus Athene; species Athene cunicularia. Next base: position 141,750,263 of record NW_020799095.1, on the reverse strand, counting down.
CTCACAGCTGTACTGATGCAGGTGCAAAGCCCATTTATTCGAGTTTTGTTGTTGTTGTGAAGTCTGTATATGGATGAAAAGCTGTGTAGATTACCTGTTTGGAACTAGCTTTTGAAAAACTGCTCAGGACAGTACTGAAGAATGTAGGTATTCAGTGTCTAAACAAGAGTCTGAGAACAGAAGGAAGTTCTGCTGCTTTTTTGGGAGACCCAAAGAAACTCTCGGAGAGAGACGACCACTGATCATGCTAAAAGCACAGTTTAAGCTTACAGGGTGACATCTCCTAGTGTTCAGATAAATTTTATGCAGTTATGTCAAGTTGTAATTCCCTTTGAAATTGGCTTTAAACACAACGTGCACACACTACCATGGAAGGGCTCTTTCTAGGGTTAGTCCATGATTTTGGAGTAGATGAATAAATCCAGGAAGAACAGTTCTCTGGTCCCAGCTGGAGGACCTCTACTGCCACTGAATAAGGCTATTTCAGTAAGCCTGGGTGTGTTACCACCACCTCCTGTCTCCCCGTCTGCAGCCTTAGTGGTAGTTTACACAAGTGTTCCAGAACCCCAGAACTGGAAATGCAGGGAGTCTGTTCTAGAACAGTACACAACTGCTATACTTTGGCTTTTGCTTTCTGTTATAAAACAGTATCTTATTTAGTTCAAAATTATTTCAAAGTTACTGTCCCTTTAAAACATTAAATATGACCTGTACCGATTGTAGAGTAGTAACCCGAGAACCTCTTACACCTTAGAAAAGATGTAGTAACTGAGAACTGGTATTTTGTGACTTCGCAGAGAGCAAGATCTGCTGTGAGGGGCAAGATAGACTCAGGCCAGAGCATATTTAATGTTTAGGGTATATATACTGTTTAATATAGCTCAGTTAGCAGGAGGAATTTTCCACTTGTCTTTTTTTTGGTGGTGCTGGATACCTTTCAGTTTTGATGCTGGGTGGTATTTCTGCTTTGTATGTATTTTCAGAACTGCACTACTCACCCTTGGAAGCTATTTTTTTTAAACTTTAGCCACAAGATGCTCTTTTTTTCCCCCTCCTTCAGTGACTTCATATATGCAGTGTTACATCTTGCATCCAAGTGGGAATAGATCTATAAGTGCTACCAAGGCTCTTCAAGGGTGAAACTCTTCGGTGTTTGTTACTTCTGCGTTGGCCTGATCTCACCCCATCTCATCTTAAGGGAATATCCCCTTAAACCCAGAAGCTCTTTGGCTGCAAAACACAAAAGTGGTCATGAAATGGGCTAATTCTGCATCTAGGAAAATATCTACATTCCAGTAGTTAAGAGCAACTTTCTCTATTCTGTCTTCCTCAGAAGTTTAGCTATTGCATAAGTTAAGAGACAAGATCTAAAAACCAAAACCACCAAACCCTACCACCAGGCTTGAGGTTCTTACTCTTTGCTCTGAAGGGTTTTTTCCTGCTAATAGAAGAAATGAAAGTATGACTTATCTTAGGAAGTGCACAGAATTTATTTTTTTTTCTGGAATGGTTGATATAAAATCAAGAAAATAAGTACAGAGAAAAGACTGCCTTGGTTTTCTGTTAGTGTTAATATTATTCATCCCATTTGTTTTGCCTCCTTTTCCTAGCTTGTATCAAGGCTATGGGCCTTTTAAAATTGCTCATTTAACATTAACTGCAAATACCTATATGTGTTAATCACAATTAATCTAGAGAATGAGGAAGTAGGAATAAGTTACTTCGGCAGCTATACTCTCAGATAAGGCTGTCTGGAATCTAAGCTTTGCCATAGTGCAGCTTTAGCCTTGAAAGGCTAATGAGTTTCAGTCTGGAAAATGAAGACCATTGATAAAGACACCCACAAAAGGACACTTTCTTTGAAACAGAAAGCTTTTTAATTACCTCCAAACAAGAGTCAAAAGACCAAAGATGAATCTGTACCAGTGAGCAACCAGTGTTCAGTGTAAAGGGAATGGCAGTTAGTGACTTAAAAGTGAAGCTATTTGCATATCTGAGCACCTTGCCCTGTTGCTCTCAGCATATATTTTTATTCCAGATTAATTTTAGTGACTTGTATATACACATGCAGCAGTCTGAAGTATATTCAGTACTGAGTTTCAGCCTTCTAATATCAATCCTTCTTTTTTAGTCAAATACTGGAAATAATGGCGGCAGTAAGAGAAGATGACGCACTTGAGTTGGCCAATACTCTGTATAACAACACTATTAAAGTCTTCTTTCCAAATACATAGTCATTTTTCTTACATTTATTCAGCATAACTTTAGTAAATATATTGCAAAAACTCAAGAATTATATCTGCAAGTTCTTATCAATGGAAGCCAATATGTAGTACTTTTTTTTTTATGGTACAAGATTAAAGCTGCTTTTGAAAAGGTGGTATGCATCTGTGCAGTTTCTCAGCCCTGTTTCCCTTTTGTCAAGATTCAGGATCAATTTTAAGGACAGCCCAAGCTAGCAACTCTTGTTAACACCTGTATGCCTTACAAGATGAACACCAGGCTGCCGGGTTCACAAGTAGAGCACTTCAAGCTACTACTGGTAATTCAGAAGTGTTTAACACATCAATGGCATGCTTTACTACTTCACCAGAAAGCTTAGCAGTTTCATCTTTTGTTCCACATATGCAAACGCTGTAACATTAAGTCTACCAACCTAATTCATTCTTTATTTTTTAAAAACACAACTCACTAGTTTTTAGCGATAAAGCTCTGCTAATACTGAATTTGTAAATAAAGCTGCTTTGGTTCAGGCTTTTCATTTCTGATTTGACCAGCTGAACAGTCTGTTTTCGCCAGTATTTTTCATTTGCATCCAGAACTCACTGATCAGGGATTACTGGTATACAGTCTTTGGCACAGCATTATCACTACATCAATTAAAGAGTGTTTTTCCAACCATCTTAAAAACATGTGAAAACATTTTATTCCATGTACAATAATGTACATAATTTTAAGGTGGTCATGAAAGAGACCAGCAAAAATTAGAGGTATATTTACAGTAGCACACACCACAGTAAACAACCACCATTCACAGACTCAACATTGAGATACTGCTGTTGTGCTTAAGTACAATAACTACAAAGTGATACTTTATTCTGTTGAAGTCAATCTTAAACAAATACCTCATGGCTTAGTAAAGGGCATCTTAATCACCAAGAGAGTTAGAGTCAACATTGAGAGTCTCATTCATGTGCTGTGCCACACACTCATCATCTTCCTCATCACTATCAGAACTGTCATTATCTTCATTTAATTCATTTTCAGCATCAGCAGCTTCTTCTGCAACTTGTACAGGATTTTCATTTGGTGCCACAAACCCATTGTTGTTAGAGATACTGGCATTTTCCTTGTCCTCAATATACACTTTCTGATGGCACATTGGGCAAGTGTCCTGAATGTACAGCCACTTCCGAAGACAAAGTGCATGAAAATAATGATTGCATGGCGTAATGCGAGCAGAGGTGGTGAACTCATGGTAGCAGATTGCACAGACATCATCTATTTCATGTAACCGACTTCCTTTTACCTCAGGAAGGGAGTTTATTTTCTTAACAGCAGTCCGGCGATTTATAAAAGTCTTCCAGCCATTCTTTGCTTGCAGGTAGATGTTGAAGTATGCGTGTAGACACATCATGCAAGCGCGAATCTTGCTTCCCGATTCGAAAACCATTGTGTAAGCTCCATTTCCAAACATGATCACTCCAAATATAAACTCAATAATATTGCCAGTTGAACGAACGTAATAGACATAATCATCAAGTTTTTCCCATAGCACATTATAGTAGCCATCAATCATAAACAATATATAAACAGTGATAGAAACTATTACTTTTAGGCAAAGCTCTACACAGAATGCTGTAACTGCAAAAAGCCACGTATTTAGTGCATAGTGGTGCCAGAGGATGTAACTGAGCAGAACTGGAAGGATGAAAAGGCAAGCAGAAACAAACAGTACAGGGAAGTGTCTGCGAAATGATGACACGTGGGAGGCACTAAGAGACATGAGCACGGGGTCTGTCATTCCATGGATAAAATGCAGGACTGCAGTCAACAAAAGGCACATGTTTCGACTCAGGCGAACTAACCGTTCTTCTGGTTTCAGTCCACTTAAACCAGTCTGCAGAGCCAAAATGAAAAACAAGACAGGTGCTACAAAACCAAGCCTTTTGTCATCCTCATCAGTTGATCCGATGAAGGCCAAGATGCCGAGTCCCAAATAATGCGCTATTGAGGAAATGACGGCACTCATGCCTAACACGGTTAACGTAGAGTCGCACCCACTTATGATCAGACTGCAGAGCAGCTCCCAGCAGTTATCCCATGATATCAAGAAGAATTTTGCTTCTGTATTAGTTTCAGCCATCTTTACAACATATGTTAATACCACAGCTTGTGCTGTAAGTCTCGTTAGCCAAAAGACACGTAGTACTGCTGGAAACCGAATCCTTTTCCATGTATCTTCCATCAATAGCTGTAATCCATAAATGCGATACATGTGCCTCACCAGCAGATAAACGTATCGCACCGAGTAATAGAACCATTTAATTTTCGTAACTAAAATGGCTGTGGTATTTAGAGTCAGAACTAGGCCTGAAATAAAAACTAGTATCTGCCGGACATTTAAAGGTAATTCAACAACCAAGCCAATTACAGGAATCAGTATATCCAGGATGATGAGCTGAGAGTATATGGACTGCACGTTCAGCAATGTGACATACCCAATGCCAAAGGTAAGCTGAAGGATGGAAAGCGCCATCCATAGCGAAGGTCCTTTATGAGGGAAGATCTGAATTCCGAACGCGGCTGTGTAGTAGGCACTGTAGAAGTTTATGTGCAAAGCAGCATAGTAATTCACCAACACTGAAGTCGCAGCCAGCAGAAATGCCGAGGCGATCATATAAAACTTGAAAAGTGCTCGCTGTTGTAAGACCAGAACAACACTGGATACAAAGACACCTAAAAACAGATTGAAATAGTTTAGTTCTCAGCAGAAATTCAACAACAGATTAACCTATTAGCTTTGGAGCTCCATTTATTTAATGTATCATTTCCTAACTAGTCACTTGCTACTCTGCATTACCAGTGGTGCCCTTTTCAGAGAACAGACACAAGAACAGTGTAATCTGTGTTTAATACATCAGGGCAGTGCAGCTGCGATGCAAAGCCAATGCAAGCATAAAGTCACAATCACTGTTAAATTCATCTGTGGTTTCAGACTAGAGCAGTGATAACTCCCAGCCTTTCAGTCTTAACTCCTGAAATCTAAGGGTAGACAAGTTCTAAAAGCAGAAAAGAATTACCAGATACAGCATCATCTTTATAGGCAAAGTTAATAAGGAATAAATAAGTGAAATTTATGAAGTCCCTTAATTCACTTGAGCAAAGCACTCGGCTACAGACGTCAAGCTGAAGTACTAAAGATAACAGTGGACAGAACAGTTTAGCTAAACCTTTTAATGGGAAAACAGCAAAAAAATGGTCATTTACTAGGGAGAGGGCACTCTTCTTCCAATTCCCTACTATTTGCTTTAATTTCTGAAAAGGCATCCTGAAACTAAAGTCTTACGGAAAAAAACATCCACAGTATAAAGCTTTTGTACACAGAATCCAAAACTGCACCAATCGCCTCTTTGCCAATGGCAGTGTGAACCTGCCTATTACTTGGTAGAAGTCAGATTTAGATCTTGAAATTCCTGTTTGCTAACCTTTCCCTCACACTGATCACAAACACATCTTGACCGTGACTGGAAGTCTGCACTCTCCTATGTGAAATCCTACCACAGCATCTGTAGCACCTTGGCATTAGATTTAGAACTGTGCAGTAAACTTCTGCAGCATAGCTTATGAATTTCATCACTACATACTACATAGGTAAGGGCTCTGCCCTAACAGATGTTTAATTAAACAACACTTATCACTAGATTCACTTCCTTTTTTTTCTTTTTTTTTTTCCCCCCAGGAAATACACTGCCTTTGTTTTGGGCTTCTCAGTCAGCTTCCAGTCTAGAACTGCTTTCTCATCCAAACCAATTTGGAGAGATTTCGATCTCTACAACTTATATTTTAAGTTGCTTTCAATCTCTGTAGTAAAACTAATGAAATCGCAAGTAATCCTCTTCCAACTGGAGGACAGTATCAGTCTTTTCTGACAATTGTCTTTTAGATTGTTCCAAATCCTCCATAATCAAGTGTTTAAAAAAAAAATATTTTAAGCCATGTTATCTTGATCATGGGAATAAAAAAAAAATGCTAAGAACCAGCATTTGATTCCACCAGTAGTGTTGCCAGCTGCTTGTATCAAAAAGACCCCAACCAACCCCACCCTTCCCCCCAAAAGACCCCCAGCCTAGAGGACTGAATAAGAAGGGAGAGGGTCAACATGCATCAACAGCAAAAGGCAGACTACAAAAAGTTATTAATGCACCTTAACAGTAGCACTGGCTCATACAAAAACATTCTCTTTAACTAATCATTAACCTAGTAACCTTGTGAAGTTGACCGAGGAAAAGCCTCAATCAGTTTTCAGCAAGTGCCTTGTATCACAGCTCTGTTCTTCCAATAGCTGGGTATGCCTCACATATAGCACTTATTTTAAGATATCCTTGATGGTTTCCCACCATAAACACCTTTGGGAAAGCCCACACTGCTGCCAAGTCTGTACCCTTTGTCCTTTCTCACAAGTCACAGAAAAGACTCAGATGCCCGTAACAAGCTCATTATTTACGTAAGTCTGATCATTTGAGCCAAATGAGATGCATTTTTCACTAAGCAAGCTGCTTTGAAACAAGCCTGTTAAAACCTATTTTTCTTGCTTGCAATTGCAGTAACAGGCCTGTATTTACTACAGGTCATCTTAAAACAGTGACGTTTCACATGCAAGACACATCCCTAAGCACTACAGAGAGTCAATAGAAAAGCTAGACCTATTGGTTCCTCTAAAGAGGGGCTAACAAAAGGTAAAACATTTCTCTGTCATCACTTGTGTGGGAAAGTCAAGACACCCCTCCCCCCCACAAAGGAATCACAAAAGACCACAGGAGGTAACTCAAATCTGGGAAGGGGAGGTGAGCACTCCTCTCCACCATTTAGGTCATTCAGTCTATCTGGCCAGGACAAGACTTCCCCCTGCCCTGCAAAGTGTTCTCCAAACAGTAAATCTTTTCCCACTTTCCCTTGATAGGAAATGGCACAGCTCCCCCTTTGATAAGATTTGTCTCCTCTTTCTGTACATACCGCTGCCCATCTTCACTGTTCCTATCTGTACAACCCCACCAGCAGCTAGCTGCTCCAGTATGGCCCCAAACACAACATTTAACCAAACCACACACATTTACTTTTAAAATAATTTGTGTTATAATGAATCCCTCATTTTTTCCTTTAACTCCTGCAATGTCAGTATCTTTATAGTAGCACACTACCTAGGATTCAACCTTCAGTCAGTAGCAGGGTTCAGTTACCTTTGCACATAAGTATTTTAATCATGTGGAACTGCCATATTATTTTTTCACTAGCCCTAGCCATTCTACTTTTCTTCCACATCTTTCTACAGACTACAGTATTTATTGTAACCCTCTGAAAAATCAGAGGCCTTGCAGAGAAGGGACTGCTGTCTGAAATAACAGTTTCACACTCCTGGGGATGGTGGTTCTGCTGGAATTGAAACCATGCAAAGGTATGAAATGTAAACATGGTGCTGGAGACAAAGCAAGGTTAATGAAAAAGACTGAAGAAAAATGGCACTCCAGTTGTAGAACTTGGTTCTGTGCTGTGTGTAACTCTAGGTACTTGTATGGAATAATCAGACCAAGGAATCCTGCAGTTAAAACTTTTTAAAAATCATACAGATCTTTACTAGTATTTTTGAAGAACTGTACTCACACCTGCAGAGTACTGCAGAACTGTTCAGTATCACCACTGAAAGCTATCAAATCTCTCCAGAGCTATGGTCTTCTTATCTAGAGGATAACTGTGCATTTATCCTATGCTAAATAGTATTGTGCTACAGCAAAAAATTTGGATCAGTCTTTCAAAGCCTGCAAACGATAGCTAAAAGGGCAACTTCCCTACTATTTAAATACATTATGATCCAAAAGAAGTATTTCAGTTTATCCTAACAGCAGCAAAAAACCCACCCTGTAATCCTTAAATTCAGATGAGGAAAAAATAGATGCAGAAGCACTGTTGTTTGAACCACTTGGAAGGTCTTTAACATCATCTTTAAGTGGTTACATTGTACTTTTTCTTTATTTTTGGAAAGCCAAGAACAACAGATGACTTGTCTCAAAGGATAAGATAAATCTCTTGGCATAAACTGTTCCCAAAGCTCTTTTGCAGGAGGCAGGGATTAACCACTTCTTCCCCCAAACACTTCCAGAAAGTGATCATATAAAGGCAATCCTGAAAACCACCTTCATCTGTTAATGCCAATATCACACACTTGGGAGAGCTCATCAAATAACATATCCACCGTTCTTATTTACATAGGATTAATTTCAAGGCACTGCCTACAGTGTCTGGATCATAGGACGAAGGACTCCTGAAAGCACAATGACTGCAATGTCATTTCAGTAGGAAATGGTCTTGGCAATTCCAGAAGTATGAAACAGAAGAAAACAAAGAAAATGGGAAGCGGGGAGGAAGAAGCCCTCCTCCCCCTCCCAAAAGCTGTCGGTACCAAGCTGCAAGGCCGGGCAAAGGAGGCAAGTCACCTCCTCAGCCTCGCCTGTCACACGAGAGGCAACTTCCCCAGGCACCCTTTACCAAAGGAGCAGCAGCCCAAATAAAATACCTGCTTTGTTTTGTTACTTTCTCTCTTTGCTCTCCTCTTACCTGCTGTCTTGCTATAGGTCATCCTCTACTTTTTTCCTCCTCTCCCGAACTTCTGCGATGCCATTACCACCACACTTCTCACCGTGTACCTTTCCTTTTAACCTCGCTTCTCAGCTTCCTACCTCAACAGCCATACCACCTATTCCCTTCCTGGGTATTTTTTTCTGCTATAAACATCAAACAAACCACAAAATCAACACAGCACAGGCTTGCAAAACACTCTCGCTGTTCTGGATCCTCCTTTCCTTCCTGCCTCAGGATTCCCAGCTCCAAGATGCGATACATGATGCAGCATCACCTGTACAGCAGTTCACAGACTGGGGCTCCAACCCAGCTGAAGCCACCCAAGATATCAAGTAATACTGAAAATAGTATCGCCTAGTTATACCAGTGATTTTCAACCTTCATTCCAGGGAAAAAAAAGCAGCTTAAAAAAAAACATCAACGAGTTTGAAGAGACTTCTCTTTCGTTTGGCATTTCTGAACCGCTGTTCCTAAAATAAGGATTTCGCAGCCTATTTCAGGAAAACATCACACTATCCAAAGTGCTTTAAAAAAAAAAAAAGGTATAGCCGCGAAGTCACATGTTTTCCGCCGCGGAGGGGGCTCAGAGCCCCGAGTGGCCGCGCACATGGCGAGAGCCGCCCGCCCGCCGCCACG
>NW_020799095.1:141708042-141740721 GCF_003259725.1 Athene cunicularia | reverse complement strand
GCGGGAGCGGGAACGGGAACCCGCCCGGGTGGCGGCGCTGAGGGCCCGGGGCGCGGCCCCTCCCCTCCCGGCGGGCCTGCAGTGGCAGCGCAAATACGTAACATGTAACCGTGCGTTAACTCCTCTGTCCCTAAAACCCGCCGCTTCAGCACAAAGAGCCCTTCCGGTGCTGGGCGGGGCCGCCCCGCCTCCCCGCCGGTGGGTGGCGGGAGCGCCCCGGTGACCGTTCCCGGGCTGCTGAGCAAGTGCTTCACCTGGATGAGCTAATGAGCTTTTAATGAGGGCAGAATTTCCTGTTCTTTGGTGCGGTAAAAGCCCCGCCTTACTCCGTGCCTAACCATAGTACAGGATCGCAGGGGAGAAAAGGCATTTTCCTTTGAAATTTCATTCCTCGTGCAGCTTGATGGAAGCCACAGATACCGGGGCTCTTGGAAGCTTCAAGCTGACTCGATTGGAAAAAAAAAAAAATCGAGTTAAATGCAAATGTGTAATGCACGATAGCCCGTCTGAAGCAGGGACATTTCCCGCCGTGTCGCTGCTGCGAATTAAAAGCAAGTTTTAGGCCGCAGCTGAGATCAGCTGGTGAGCCCGCTGGCCTCTGCCACCTGCCCCGTCCTGCCAGGGGCTGCCTCCAGCTTCACCTGCCACGGCTCAGCCTCTTCATGAGCCTCACCAGTTCCTGGCTTAAGCCCTTGGAACTCGTTCCATTATTTTCAAAGCATTTTGGATCAGGCAGCAGCAGTATTGCATAGGAACTTTCCTAAGCAATGCCCCACGCTAACAAAGCCAGAAATGTTGCCAGATTGCTAAAGGATTGTATTACAAAATCCATGGACGTGGACAAAGTGCACGTTTTAATCACATGCTGAAAGACATAACTCTGACCTAGTAAGTATCGCCATGCTGAATAATAGAGGTTAGGGTTTAAAATGTGTTTATTTTACTTAGATTTGGAGATGGCAGAATCACAGGGATTCAGACTTGCCTGAAGAATTTTACTCAACTGTGAGGCTGCTGAATGTAAATAAAAGTATTTGATTTGGAATCGAAAGCAATGTAAACCAAGCCAATTTGGGTACTTGGTAATTCTCAATAATTCACATGAAAATATTTATTTATATGAGGTGTCATTTCAAGGAATCAACAACTTAAAACACCATTTAATGGAAATGGAATTCCCTGCCCTCCCAAGGTCCTTCCAACTTAATTTAATATCCTCATCAGTAAAGAGGATCTTAAATCTATTTTTGCAATGCAGGCTTCAGGGTCAGAGGCAATGCTGTAGATCATATTTATATTCCTTTAAGGACATGTGGATTAAATGGAATCCATTAAATGGATTTTCAGGTTTAAATACATGCATTTACAGGCATATTTTACAGATGTTATTTAGGCATCTAAGCACAGTCATGGATATCTGCAAATTATTTTGTGCATAAACAGTTCCAGGTTGCAAATATTCCAGAAATCCTAGCGTTAGTAAAGCGTATCAGATCAAATTCATACATATTTTATGCATGTTCTTCAGAAAACTTGTTGTAGAGTATAAGACTCCTACTTTTAAATTCAGTCTAAAAAAAAAAATTAAACTTGATTATCATACCTACAATATGTAGAAATATGACACCTACTGGATATTTTTAATTTTGCAATTTACACTGCATAGTTTCGGATGTGGAATAATAAACCAAATTTCGCTTTGTTACACAAGCATAACTCCACTGAATTTACTTCAGTTATATATACAAATTCAGGAAAATCTGCCACGTTAGTTCCGGGGTTAAATGCAGTCTTAAATGCAGTCTCAACTGCTTTGTAAATTTGGGTGTCAAATCCTATTCTAAGTAAATTCATATTAGTATTTCTATAAAAAATGTTTTCTTAGTTGGGGACTTCTGCAATTTCTTGTTCATAAACTAACATACAAATTAAGCCGAAATCTCCCTGATTTGTCTCTGTAGATTAACTGTTAAGGGCAAATAGTCCTGAACTCCAAGGTGAAGGTTGTTCCGTGTATTGTTGTGGCCGTGTGTACCTGACTTGGTAAATGTGTCGGGTGTCAAGCCGACACCCCGTGACAAGGCAGCACAAAAGAACATGCCCTAGGGACCTGGTTCATAATAAATAAGAACTTAACACTCGAAAATGCTTTCCGAATAATTTAATACATCTCCTATATCAGGCTATGAGTCACGAAGTCAAAGATTGATTTACATCAACCACAAATATAAGTCCCTGGACTTCTTTGATGGTCTATACAGCAAATGGCAGAAGCTTGGAGTTTTACTCTCAGTCATGTGAAAATGATTTTGGGGGATTTTTTTGACAGCTAAGAGTGATCAAAATTCATATCATTTTTTCAAAAGCTAATAATATTTTTCAATTTGAGATTTTTAGAACAAGAGGAACTGTGTATATACAGATTATCAAGTGCAGCTTCTGATGGTTTCCTTGAACTACGGCTGAGTAAGTAGCATGCACTGAAATAACCAGACATAAAGCAATCTTTATTATCTTATGGAATGACAGAACTGCATATTTTCTATACCAGTCTGCTGAGGCCGTGTTAGGGTCAGTGCCCATATATGATGGCCACATCTAAAATCACTTTTTGAAAATACAACTTTTGAGTTTTTAAAACTCCACCTTTTGCTTGAGTGCTCTCATGAGCCCTTCAAGCCAAAGGCTTTATTGGATTAACACCAATGCTTATATCATATATTACAAAATCACATGGTCTTGTAAATATCACATTATTATAAGTAAAAATAAAAATGTGGAGAAGGTCTTAGAGTACTTTTTTTTTTCCTAACTCCAAGATCCTGAAAAGCTTTAAATACACACACAACACCTTTGCCTTGAAATACACCCTGTAAATTTAGCCTGATACAATAACAGTAAATTCTGTAAGAATGAAAACAGTTGACTGCTAAGAAAAACAGTGCGAAAATATGCATGTCAAAAATTAGTTTTAGTTTGCAAGGAATGTAGAAATCCATTAACTATTTCCAGTTCTTGTTTCTCCTTCCTGAATACCTTTTGTGGTGAATTACCTGATATAATTTTGCATTCCTTATATAAGAATAGAGTTCTGTACGGTATATATTTCATTGTGTCCTGACAGCTTTTTCATTACTATCAGCACGTCTGATATTTGGGACTATATTTTGGACTGAAACAAAAATCAAGAGTCATGAAAGGAACCTAAAGTGGATTTTCTTCTCCTAGGATGATAATCTAGCATTAAGGAGACCAACCCACATTTTTTTTAAAAGCCAAATATCAATGTTTTCTTAAAGTAGGCTTTGGTGGATTCAGCATGTGGGTGACACCCAGCTGTGCCTTGGTGAAGCTGCTCATTACCTTCTCCAGAGGACAGGGTGTGCCACCAGCTCCGCCTGCCTGAACGCAGGGTTCATGGCTTTGTCTCTGTGTATGCTACTCATGAGAGTGAGTCACCAGCTAATGCAGACAGATGTGTAGACTTTCCTACATCTAATGTGGTGTTCTGCAGTTTAGTATAGGTAGACTTTCATATGGGGCATTTCCAATGTGGTACTTGCAAAATATTTAAAGACTAACATATTGCTACTTAAGGCTCAATGGAAACAATTTATACTCGCACAACTATTTTTAAAATTATAATTAAAGACACTGGTAGTCTTTACCCAGGAATAGTTTATATCTGTGTCTTCTTCTGAAGAGAAAAACTAGAAATCAAGATAACATTTTAAGGTAAAACCTGTAAATATTGTTACTGACATAGGGACCTTTTAAATATATTAAGAATTTCCCTATAAAAATTAATGTGTTTAAGATTAGTTATTGTATTTCGTTTGGTGTTTATTCCTTTGCTACAGCTAAATGTTGTGGCCTTAGATAGCATTTCTTAAAAGAAGCTGAGAAAGCAGAAGGCAATTTACCCATAGTAACCATTTGATAAAACAAATTGTAGTAACTTGTTTGTGTGAAAGATCAATTTGGATTTCACATCTGTGTGAAGTGACGTCTGTAACATATGAGCACTCATTCTTCTGTTTCCCTCAATGGAGAATGATGATTTTATGCTTGTTATTTGAAGAGAATGCTCACTTGGAAAGTTCAAAATGCCTCGAGGAGTTTTCTGTCTTGACAAAGCAAGGCATGCACTGGAGAATCAAAAGACAGGGATGAGTCTTGGGTCATCTCTAACAGGAGACAAGATTTACGTACAAGTGCATCATCTGCATGAGGAAAATCTCCTAGTTCTATGATTTTCCCCATATTCCTTTAATGACAAACTTTCTCATTCTATTTAAAGTAAATAAATGTGTTAGGCCTTGCTGCTTATGGCTTTAAACTGAGCAGAGAAAGAGCTTTTTGGGTTTTGCCTCCTGTGAAAAAGGAGTGGTAAGAGAACTAACATTAACAGTTGCTCACTGGCGTATTTATCTCATTTCCTACAACCAGCATACTTAGCAAAGAGACAAGAAAAGAAAGGGCAGGGAGTATGTCTGAGGACTGTAGCCCCCTTCCTGGTGTCTCAGGCTACCAGAGAGGTGTACCGCCTGCCACGGGCCTCTCTCCTCTGCGAGGACGGCAGACGTGGACACCACCACCGGGCTGCCAGCCAGAGCTCGGCTGCCCGGCTCCTGTGGCGGAGGTACCGTGCTTCAGGCACTGCTCGCTTCTGGCTTTCTTGGCTCCAGTTTTCCTCTGTGCCGGGGCCTTTGGGAAATGAACCGCTTCTCCCTGATCCTTCACCTACACTGTGTTTGTTGTTTTGTTTTCCAGGCACTGCATGGAGAAATGTCTGTCTTTCAGAACTTGCCACACACACACATTGTGGCTTCTGCTGCAGAGGTTTGCTTTCTTTTCCAGAGCTGGAAACTTTGTATTCCAGACTTGATTTAAAGAAAGCTAAGTAAGCAAAACCAATGGTTAAAGATCCTTTCTTATTTTATTTTTATTACTGCTAAGTATGCCTTTTCCTCTTGCCTTGATGTTTGATTTTTCAAGTGCATCTTGCTATAGACAGACAATATTATGTGCCTGACTGGTATCATACCCCTTCTTAATGATTTCCCGAGCCCCCCCAGTCCTATTATTAATCGATGGCAGAAGAGGCAGCATGCTTTACTATAAATTAGATACTCTGCAAAAATAACTCTAGAATGTTAAAGTAGTAAAATATATTTAAAGTATCTCACATCAGATGCTTGAAATTTGTCCTAGGAATTGTTATTCAGTATTTTTCTGGAACTGAATATTAGTTTCTGTTCTGTAGATGTTCTTGGCTATTACTTCTTGTGAGCTCAGTATCTAATTGTTCAGCAAAAAATGTGTCTTTGCTAAAACAGATGGGAAGCTGGAAAAGCCTGAAAGCTGGGCCAGCTCATTTTTTTCAAATGCCAGACAACAGTTCAGAAATGGTGTGCCTGACTGAGAAGGAGAAACAGAAATGATTGTGATATTTTGTGTGGAGCACATGGAAGAGCAAATGCTGCCATCATAGCAGTGTCTCTCACCTCAGGCAGGCTTTGTGTTATACAGCTGTAAATGTAATAAATAAAATGCAAATTCAGTGTTAATTTTAAACCTTATTAATGAAAATTTTCCCTTTGAAACCACAAATTAAATAGCAGCTGTACATGTAGAACCTTGCGCTATATGTTGTGTTTTTAGAGCTAACAAAAATAATTATACGTTACACTCAACTTTTCTTCCCCTTATGAGATGATGCGTGGCTGCATGCGGTGAGCTGTACAGCTGAAAGGCAAGATCTGGCTATTCTAATGCAATATATGCAAAGCAAAGGCCTTGTAGAACTGTTTCAGATATTTAGCAACATCTGGAATATAATTGTAGAACCCTTGAGTTACAAAGTGAAGTAACAAAGAGCAAGGCAGATTCCTTCAACTTGGGACTCAACATTAGTTTTACCACTTGTGCTGTTTGTTTTGAGAAAGACAGAAGCGGAGAGAATCAGAATTATACTGGAAACTAGACATACTACACAGAAAATGTGGTCTTCCTGAAAAATCCTGCCTTGTAGAGGAAATCCCAGCTGTGGAGACATTAATGTCCCTGTCATGACTGGGCTGAGCCTTGTCTGCCGGAGCTTTCCTCTGCTTCTCAGTAGGACTATGTTCAACATTACCAAACAGTCTTGAGGTTTGCACTGTAATTGCCAGTCTTGCTGAACTCAGTACAAAGCTTCAGCAGAAAAAATCGTAGTGGAAAAGCTCAGTTTTCTGGAGCCACATGCAGAACAACCCTGCCCCTAGTTCCCCTGCCCTTTGCATACACAGTCCCAAAGGGGGGCTATTTGCTAATCTGTGGGCTACTAAATTTAGATAGTTCTTGATAACTGAAAATGACTCACAGGCCCGAATTGTACTTCTGGTCACCAGTGAGACCACTTCAAGCTAGTTAACACCAGTTAGTTAATATACAAGTAATTAAAAACAATTAAAAGTGTCAGCTGCTCTGTATAGTAGCTTATTATTACTATTATTATTATTATTATTATTATTATTATTAATGAAGCATACTGGAAAGAATTTTTCTGGTTTTAGCTAAAATGAGACATCTCAGGGTGATTTCAGTCTTCAGAAGAGCTGATCTGGGAGATACTTTTTCACAGACAACATGTGAGAGACAAAGAACGCATGTGAAGTTATACTAGAAACTAAACCTGCCACAGCAGAAAATACGATCCTCTTGGAAGATCCTCTCCAGAAGAAGAGGATCCCAACATTGCTGCCATGAAAAGCCTTCAGCAACGTGTTTGTTAAATCGTTCAATCTGGTCAGCAGAACACCAGGCCTGAGTATTAACCATGCACGAGGCTGGGTCAGAGGGACTCGTGTAATTCAGACTGCGTATAGTTACCATCTTGGTGAGGGGGTGGGAAGAAGAGGGTAGCACAGTTTTATCTCACATGAAGTAGAGCATAAGTGATTTGTAACATACCACAAAAGAAGGTTTGGAGCGATGACAAGCCTAGCCTTGTCCTAGGGAAATCCAGACCTTAGTATAAATGGTGATAAACTTCATGGGGCTGCTGCAGAAATTTGGACTAATGTCTAGATGACTTTTGCCTGATGTAGAAAAGTTGAAGCTGGACATCCACTCAGCCTCACCTCCTCTGTTAATGGAGAGAAATAAGCTCATTTCAGTTCTTTGGTTTTATTACCATCTCAAGAGGCCTGGGGTTAGGATTTCTCTCAGCTGACTGCTGTCTTAAAGCCTTCTCTACATTACTATCCAGGCTTCCTGAGAAATCCGGGAAGAGACACAGACAGCCACTGTCTTAGACACTTGTCTTTGAAGAGGTGAAATCCTTCTCCAGAGATGCCAGAGGAGACATCTGCTCACAATCTACCCAGGAAAACTGGATGGTTCCCAGACCTTCATTTGACTTAAACTGGATGAGGGAAATGTACCGCTAAGGGCAGGATAGCATAGTCTCCATCAGTGATGTAAGAAATGGCCTTGTACATTTTCAGAGGGTGCTGAAACTAGCCTGACTGATGTTTTACATGCTCGTATAGATGGCTCCAGTTCTCACTCTATCCGTCTTAACTACAAGTGATGTGGAGCACAGAATTTCTGGTTTATGAACTAGTTTTAAAATTGAGGCACTGAAAATATAAAAAATATGAGCAATTCAAGTATTTATTTTTAAGATTCAATATTATTTGCATTGAAACGTATGTGTATACATATAATATACATATAAGATGTTGTTTATATGCATTTATTATAAAGATATACTACATACTCCATTTGATATTGAAAAGGAAGATCAATGTTTTGTTTTGAAAACATCATCACAGCCTTCTCCCTCTTTTCTCTCAAGTTCATTAGTGCAATGTAGTTCATGAAGTGTTTCGATTTTGACATGATTTCCTTTTCCTGCAGGATGGCTTTAACCTGGAAAACAAAATCTCATCATTCTGCTCTTGTGGGTTAGTCACAGACTTTAAAGGGAGTATTTAGGAGTATACAATCTAAAGTTCTGTGTAACAGGCTGTGAAATATCAACCACTAGTTCTTGTACATAAAATAACTCATGTTCTTCAGAAAGTGATTCAGCTTTGTTTTGAAGATTGCAAGGAACAAAGAATCGATTTCAGAATTTAACGCTTGACTTCTGAACAACATTTTACTCGCAGTTAGAAAATTCCTTGAAGCTTTCTAAGGTGATATCAAACTAGCATTGACTTTGATTAGAGCCACATCCAATATTTGCATTGGAACCTGACACCAACCACATGAACTTTGCTCAGCCTCCTGTTCCACTGCACTGTTGGTGTGTAATAAATATTAATGAAAACCATAATTCCAGTTTGGAACCAACATTGTTTTCCTATAAAAGCCACGGAAACTTGTGATTTAAATATAAAATAAGCATAATAATGACTCTTTTGGCTGAATGTCTCCTTTAGACTTTGAATAAATGAA
Source organism: Athene cunicularia (assembly GCF_003259725.1). Lineage (NCBI taxonomy): Eukaryota > Metazoa > Chordata > Aves > Strigiformes > Strigidae > Athene > Athene cunicularia. The sequence goes on along the minus strand of NW_020799095.1, from coordinate 141,732,273 downwards.
ACTCTCAGGATATTTCAGGTATGAAGATAAAAGGAAAAACTCATCAAACCCTTATGAATCAAGAGAGAGGAGTTTTGCACAGCAAGAAAGCTAAATTCTTCTGTGATAGGGGAACTTCACATCCCAAAGCTAGATTTAATTACAGTCTGCTTGCTTGGTTGTTTGCGTTAACAACTGGAAAAGCCCACAGGGTGCATTTCCAGCTAGCCCCTGGATGCTTGGTGGCCTGGCCAGAAGATGGCAGGCGTGGTTTGTGGGAGGAAGGAAAGTGTGCCAGACAGACAGGTGTTCTGGTTGTGAGAATAAAATAATTCACAGTCAAGACTAGAAACGTTAACATTATTTTCATTATCCTTGTAATGGTTGAACTGTAAGATAACAAAAGATAACAAAACCTGCAATAACTTACAGCCACAGAGGGAGGGAAGAAGCTCTCAGGGAGGCAAGTCCTCTGGCCCCACTGGCATCACTGATGTGGGACACGCTCCTGAGTGACGTGATGCAACACGGTGCCAGTCTTGCACCTGTGCTGCCCCACGCTTAGTGTATGGCTCTGAGAAAGCCACAGTTCTGAAAAAGCCACCGAAGAATCCCACACAGTTAGGTTACAAGTATTACCCAACATCTCCCAGCTCAGGGCTTTCTGATCCAGCATCCACTCTCACAACTGGCAGATGTCTTTTCTTGCCTTATGAAATTATAGTGAATTGTAATCTCTGTTAATTCTTTGCTTTGCTCTGCTACTATTTCCTTCTTGCTTTCCATAACTTTGGCATGGGGAGGGGCAAGGATGAGCATGCAATGAATTCAGATACTGCTTTACAGTCTGACATTTTTCCCTCTCAGACAGCTATCAAAGACTGGCAGTTTCTGAATGCTTTCCAGAACTACAAGCAGTCCTTTCACTTCCTTACAAGTAGAATAATTCTCCCTAGTGTTCCAGCCATTGGTAACTGGGTAAAGCTCTTAGTTTATCAACTCAAAAATGAGTCGGCTAGAAGTGCAAATTTAGGAAAGCAAAGTACTTGCTTCCCACTAGGGGCTCAACATGCAGTTTCTACAAAGCTCCTATTCACTGACCTGGCATTCCCCAGTGTGGAAATACTTTGTGTTCATAGAGAAGACAAAGTTGAAGAAATTCACATGGCACTTAGAGTAAAATATCATGATGCTCATAATATCTCTGAACCTGTGGGAAATCAGTTCATAGTTTTGGACCAGGACTGCAAGAACTGTGACTTTCTAGACCAAGGAACTTTACTGTAATTGTAAGGTAGTTGACTCTACTAGAGAGCGGAATTGCTGGCAGTGATTTTCATTTGTAGGCTTTAGCTGATCTTTCAGATATCCTGGACACAGGTCACTGGTTCCCCCAAAGGTCAGGACAGAGGTCTTGAACATAATTACATTCTGTAATGGAAACTGGCATAGGGAGCAAAGGGCAGGGTTGTGAAGAGGTGGGGCAATATTACAGACATTTGTCAAAGGTTTTTGGGCCAGACGTTATATCGCTGTAATCTGGCTGAGATGGCATAGATGTGTGGATAACTGAAGCCACATCATTGTTCTCCGGGACAGAATGAGTCTCTGGTGTCAGTGGAGGCAGTAACAGTAATGATGACGTAGCTGTGTGAGAAATTGCTACTAGTGAGGAATCTAAGAGCCTTAAATAAAGAATCCGATTAATTCTAGATGTGCATTTTCAACAGGAAATTAAAAGGCTCAAAATGTTTCCCATTTCCATGGACTTTTTTTCAGGGGGTGGTATTATGTCTACATTTCAGTCATGACCTGTGCACACTAAGCACGGTAGTGACTGCATGCGATGGCGCAGAAGTGTGAGTTGGAATATTGCTAACGCTTGACTGGGAATCATCAGACCAGGTCACCCGGGGGCTACATTCACTTACGAACCAGGCAGAGAATGGATCCCATCTAGAAAGTTCAGTTTTCTGTCATCACTCAGGGTGTGCTGAAACACAAATGCTGTCCAAAAACTCCAGTCTGTACAATCACTTTGCTTGCAGTGGAGCTAAAGAGCGGGGAAGAATTTTTGGGAAAGACAAATACAAACAAAATAGAACATACCACAGAGGGGAAAGGGGTTTTTTCCATTCATTTTCATTATAGCTATAGTGAAAGAAGAATTTTGTTAACCTGATTTCCATAAGCCTATTTTGAGCAACTAGGATTGTAATGAAATACGGAAGCTTTAAATGTTTTAGTACTCAGAAGTTATGTGGAAAGGGTACAGGAATGATAGGTTTCTTCTGCTTATTTGCAAATACTGCAGCCTTACAGGAAGTTTCAAATATTCCTGCAAAGGATAGTGTTATACATGAGATTGTGGAAGAAGGCGTAACATCCTCATCCCCATTACTTCCTGTAAGATTTATTTCTTTTAGTTAAAAGCACTGCAGCCTTCAAACCAAAACATATCCATATACCAGTTGATTTTTTGAGGAAAAAAGGACCAGTGGTAATCACATTTTCTGCATTATCTTTGCAAGCAGGAAGAAAAGAGGATGACATAATACGCAGTAAAGGATTATTCATTAGGTATTTCGGAAAGCTTTCCATCTACAAAGGCAGCTTAGCACAGAGATGAGCTTCCCAGTGAGCTGTGGAAATTCTGTCATTGACAGTTTTTGTAACAGCGGGGTAGAGAAATAGCTAAAAGGAATATTCCTGATGATTTTTACTCTAGTATAGCAAGAGTATGGATAGTCATTATTAATTTAAAATAGCATGTTGATATTTTTGATAATAGCACATGTGATGAACTGAATAAAAATTACTATGAATACTTATTTTAATAACTTGCATCAGTGTACTGACTAAACATTCATAATTAATATCTACAAAGAAAATTAAGTAGTGTTTCTACCATTTGTATTATGCCAATATGATGGGGTCTGTTCTGTTCTGTTCTACTCTAGTCCATTCTGTTTAGCTACACAGCATCATTTCATGGTGCATTGAACTGGAAGAGGCATCCTGCTAGACAAAAATCTGAAAGAAAAAAATGTTTCCCGTCTACTGGCTGGGCAGTTCCCCAGTCCAGCTCTGTGTTTCTACACAAGCCGGGTCCCAGGACTGCTTTTGAAGAAATGTTCCTGGAATTGCACCCTCATTTTTCCCCAAATAAAACAAGTCTTCAGATACCAACTACGGAAAATGTATTTGTCTGGCATGACAGTTCTTACAAAAGGATCTTTATTTGCACTGTCAGCAAAAAAAAAGCCGTGTTCCCCTTTCTGAGAGCCAAATTCTCAGTCCCTACCCAGAGTCTTATTAAACAGGACTCACTCCCTACTGATCAGTGCTGTGAGAAACTTTTTCAAAGTCACGATGGATGATTCCAGGAGCAGCTCTGGCTCCTGAATGCCTGAATGCCCCCTCCTGCTATTCCCAGGTCTTTTGGCCAGGGTGTCTCTAGTGCTGCTATATATATGAGTCATGCTTTCTCTGGTCAACCATCTCTGAAACCTTTCCAAACAGGAGATGATGTGGAGTGCTCGCACTGGCTTTAGCAGGATTTGGATCAGGCTGCCTGGTAAACTTTCTTGATCTCTTTGAGCTGATGGACTTCTGTGGTGCTGGTGAAATGTGTGGTCCCTTGTTTTACCTCCTGGCAGCACAGTTCAGTGGTGTTCCTTTAACCCAGCATGGAGCTCATGTGACTATACAATGAAACAGACTATGGCCTGAGCATCTTTCTTTTTTCCCCCTAGAATAGTTCACTGATTTGGCTGGCCTGAGGCAGAGGATGGGACCGTGCATAAGAAGCAGGGGAAGGACAGATCCACTTCACTGAGCAGTGGTGGACATTCTTTGAAAACTTGATTACACTGTTTTTCATCATCTGATGTCCCAAAAAATTGCAGTTCACATATGGTAAAGGCTGTAACTGTAGAAACTAACAGCTTCAGTTACTTTTCCATTATCTTTTTCTTTAATTGGAAGGAATATTTCTTGGGAGTCAGAATTGGACTTTTTAACAAAAGCAAAATACTGAAATAAAAAAGCCCCAAGCTGAAAACCCGAAAAAAAAAAAAAAAAAAGTATCATATGGTCTGACTGGGTCATACCCTTAACCATGCGTGCTGTGGGTGACTGTGGGAGGAGGGGAAGAAAGCCATGGAAAAAGCGTGGATACATTAGACCTCAGAGTAATGCATCCGACTATCAAGGACTGAGTGGCCCATTCCATTATTATTCTCTCCCATTGCTGCAGTATTTTGTAGCACTTTGTTTGTTTGCCTTTTTTTTTTTTTTTCTTTTCAGAAGCCAGTTTAAAAATAGAAACTGTCATGACAGGAATGTTTTTCTTGTGTTGTAAGATAACACCTCTAAGAATTATAAATGTGCCACTGAAAAAAATGATTTATAGGGGTGTGTGTATGAACTTTGCATATTCCAAAGCCAAATTAATCTCCAGAAGATACAAAATAGTTGTAGCCATTGCCCAGAGTCTGTTATACAGGAAGCACCTGTAGTGTTTGTATTGTTTCATCTCTGTTCAGCATTCTTAGAGCTATTTTGAAAAACCCATTCCTCTCCCCACCAAGTTTAATCAATATTCCATTTCGGTCAAGATTTTTGTCTCAGCAACCAGCAACTATCTTTTCATCTTTCAGATTTTGTGTATTGGAATAACATCTACATTTTATATAATGGCCATAAGGTCAAATTATCAGCTGTTGTCATATTGTTGAACTCAGTGAAATTAAGGAAACCAGGTGAGTACATGACAGATGGGGAAAGTTTCTACAGATTGGCATTATTTCTGTTTAATGACACAAAATCAAGCAGAGGTGTCTAAATGTTTTTCAACTCTGAAGAGAAACTTCTAAGTGCCATTTAACTTGCTTTCTTCTACTATAACAGCAACCATTTCGTTAATAACAGTAATTTGTATCAAATTCCTATTCTAGTAATACTGTGGCATGCCCTGTATGGTCTACAAACAGTGCATATTCAGTTCATTTCAGTTACCTGTGGGTAATTTCACCTTAGTCGGTAGAAGTTGACTGAACTGAGGGATAGGTTTGCAGCTCTTTTATTCAAAACAAAGTCTGAGAGAACTTTATGTCTCTGACATAAACATTATAGTGGCAGGTGCCAAGCATTACTTAAGTGAGACACTTGCTTAAGGGAAGCTGGTTTTCTTACCTCTGGTTGTTCTGAGCCTTCAGTGCTCATGCTGTCTGATGGAATCATCACAGCTTTCAACAGATTCCTTATCTTCTGATAAATCTCCTATTACAAGCCCTTCTTCTCCTGTTGTGTTCTTTAGTCTGTCATCCATCACTGACCTCCATCCTGGTCGTCATTCCAGTCACTATCAAATCTTAGCAGCTTTTTTAAAGGAAGGAATCAAAAATATTTGTGTATTATACCTGTATAAAATAATCAGATTTGAAAGCATTTTCTTTTGTAGCTCCTGTATTTCTCTGTGCTCTCCTTTCTCCATTATACTTAGTATAACTACTTTTAAAATATATTGTGTGCAGTGCATCTTTCTATAAAATCCAAGAAGCACATTGTGAGATATCTGATACTTACAACAGTCAGTGGAATAGGGAAATTACAGGTCGTATAAACCTGGTCAGGATAAAAGTGTTAACCAGAAACACACAGAGAATGTTCCTGGGCTGGACTAGGGGGATTAAACAACATGATCTGATTATGCTAATTTTCTTCATCTCTTAATTTCTTTGGATTGCTTCCTTGAAGTTGAAAGAATTCCAAGCGATTTCTGTGGAGAGATATTTCACCTTTCGTTTCCCAGAAAGATGTCTGCGTTGTACGATAAGTATAGTGAGTATCTGCACATGATAAGTATAAATTTGTTCTCTTTTCAGCCACACACTTTGTGTGCAAGAATCCAGAATATGATACAGTAAATGCTGTGTTACATGGAGCTGGTTTTGCCCCTAACCAACCACTGTGACAAGGTTTCATACACTAACTGCTACTTCCTAGCACCAAATATCTGGCAGCTTTTCACTGTTAGATACCTTAGAGAAGCAGAGTGAGTCATTTACTCTCCTTGCCTCTGCACAGTTTCTCATTGAGGCTGTTTTTAAACTCATCTAGTTTTCACATTATTTAAGCAGTTAGCCATATGAAACCCCTTGTTCTTACTTTTCTGTCTCTGAAAGGCAATATTCAACCAGATAAATCCATTAAGTTCCCGTTCTGGGACATATTATCACCTCTGCTGCCACGTACACAGAGAGGTGGTTGGAGCAAGGACCAATCTGCTGTTTTTTAAATGTCCCCCACTTCCATGTGTGCTTACACATCATTAGAGATGATAAATAAGGTAATGAAATAAGCTGAACAGCAACTATGATAGGAAGAGAAAGAAATCCTCCTTCCTTAGTTATTAGATGCTTTTTACCTTCCTCTTTAATTTTCACTTATGTGAAGCAGGAAGATTAGCCTAAGCAAGCAGCTACAGCAAGAGTTGGGAGCCAGCAGATTTTTAGGATTCATTTATCTCATAATGGGCTATTGAAAGTGATGCTGAGCCTCCCCTAATCATTTTAAGAAGGCACACTCCCATAGCTGAGTGCAAGGTGTAACATCTTGGTCCCTTGAAATAATGAGAATTTTGCAACTGAATTCACTGGGGCAGAATTTGGTGTTAATGTCTCCTTCCATTCCTACTGCTTGTTCTGTCTGCTGGAGCCAGTGCCAGGCTGGCAGGTATCTCCTGGCAAGATGGGTCTCCTGGGGGAGGATGAGAGGGTTGCAGCTGCAGCTTTGATACCTCCTGAAGGAGCCTTCAGACCCCTCCTCCCCTTCTCCAGGACAGCATAATGGCTGCACACAGGTCTGAATAATGCCTCCCACCTGTTGTCTTCGTTAACTCATCAGGTGTTGCAAAAACTGCCATAGCTGTGGATTGTTGACATACGAGAAAACCAAACTCCTACTGAGGCTTTACTTGATTTTAAAATAAAAGAAAAAGCAGAGGAACATGTGCAGTGGCTCCCAAGTGGCTGGGCTCTGTGGCCACAAGCTGCTGTCTCCAGCGGATGCAGGTATAGGCACAGTGCTCCACAGCTGCACCAACTGCTTGGGCTTTGTGGGCTGGGGACAGAAACACATCTGAGAGGTGTGTCACTAGCCGTGTCAACGCTGGCCTGTTAGATGGCTTCTGAAGAGTGGAGAGACCTGTCTGCACTGGTCACCTTTAGATATGCCCCACACAAGAGGGATGAGAGGGGCCCGAGTGCTCGGGACTTACTGCAGTTCTCCACACTGCCAGGAGAATTTGACAGGTCAGACTCTTCCTTCTGTTTGCCTTCTCCCTTCTTCTTCTACAGCTCCAGGTGCCTGGCTGTCCTCCACTTATGAGAATATGTAGGCGTCTCATAGCTCTTTTTAGTCCTTGCTCAGCCTCTTCTTTGTCTCAGCTACTGCAGGTTTGGACTGGGGTCTGAAAGACCTCGGGCTGTAATCCTTGCTCTTGTATCTCCACTGCCCACCCAGGATCAGACCAGAATTGTGTGTAGCAGCCTCAGCCTCCTGAGATGACCGAATGGAGTAGGTTGGTCTTTCTCCATTGTAACATGTGGCTAACTGCAACTTATGTGGATAACATTATTGCAGAGTATCACCTGGCAGCATCACCTATACTACAGATATTATACTCTCTGTTGCTTTCCCACAAATAAGTAGAAAACCACTATAAGTAGAAAGAATAAATTTGCAAATATCCCACATTTTCAGATTGCTTTTAAACCATTTGAGCTGCTAATACAGTATCACTGACTTGGACACTGGAGTTTCAAGGCAGATAATAGAAGACATTTGGAGTGAACTAATTTAGTATGGGATATTTCTGTCAGTAAACAAGCAGGAGCATATTCTACCAATTTAGAATCTGTAAAACTGAATGTCCACAGCAAAGGCTGAGAACACTGCTTTCTCCTTTGCCTACAGGGGTGTCCTAAAAAAAAAAAAAAAGGAACTAAGGTGAAACTTAACAGTCTCATTTTTACATATAACTAAAGTTCCTCTTCTGGGTTTGAACTCAGCCGAGGTGCTAATGAATCCTTCCATAACATCAAAAACTAAATCTCAATAACTGCATTTTAATGGGATCTTACTGATTCTGATGACAGTCCACAAAAAAAAATTTGACAATGACAGTCCAGCATTAGAATATATTCCAGGATAAGGAAATTTAGAGAACAGCAAGTTTGAATCTACCACACAGTGCAAAAAGTAAGCTTCTGAGTTTCATAATAATTAATCAAATCTGCATAAAGGTATACTATTCCTTTCAGCCCACTATGCACAGTAAAGTCATTATCTCAAAATTAAGAGTGTTTGAAGACAGTTAAAGGTAAAGTTGCCACAAACTTCACAGGAAAAATATTGACAGTAGGTTTCACTCCCTCTCACCATCTTCCCTCCTCCAGAACTAGCAAAAATAACATGAAATGTCAAGCACAACATCAAAATAATTCAAGGGTGATTTGCTGTTCCTAAAAATATTTGTAGCCACATAAACCATCAATTTCTATATTATTGCCCGGACATGTATCTGGCTGATGATGCATGCAAGCCAAAAGATATTTCTAAATCCAGCTATTTCTCTTGATGCTGCAAGCCAGAAGCACGAGTGCAGTGGGACATCAGAAAAAGGCCCTGGTGTGCTGGTGGAGTTTCTTCTTTAAGATTCAATACTGAGACTTGAATTGTGAGAATGAAAAGACCAAAGAATTGGGATCATTTGTGAATGTAGGAAGAAGGGGAAAAGGAAGATAATGGGGCATCCTGCAGAGCTGTGAAGCTAAGAAGGAGAAATTTTATCTTAATGAAGATGATGATGAAAGGAAGTGCTCAAAAAAAAGAAATAAACAAATAACACCCAGTTTAGAAAGTGTGGGTGGCAGGAAGAACAGTGACACTATTAGTCACCAATAAAAGAAGTGTGGGGACAGGTATGTTAAGAAAAATGCTGAGTTCAGTCATTACTGCACTGTGTCTATGCAGTTGCATAAAGCCAGTCAGTAAAAGAATCTTATTATTTGTCAAAGAGAGAAAATTGTCTTCAATTGTGGGCTTCAAAGGCTTTGAAAAAAGTTTTCCTGTGTTTTACACATGCACGACAGAGTTATATATCAGGAACAGATGAATTTGGGATAAGGTCAAAGAAAAGTGAATATCGGTAAATACCCTCTCCTCTCCTCTCCTCTCCTCTCCTCTCCTCTCCATTGCAGTTGGAAGGGACCTACAAAGATCATCTGGTCCAACTTCCTGATCAGTTCAGGGCAGGACAAAAGTTAAAGTACATTATTAAGCACTTTACCCAAATGTCTTTTAAACACTGACAGGTTTGGGGCATCAACCACCTCTCTAGGAAGCCTGTTCCAGGGTTTGACCACTCTCTTGGTACACAAATGCTTCCTAATGTCCTGTCTAAACCTCCCCTGATGCAGCTTTGATCCATTCCCACATGTCCTGTCACTGGACCCCAGGGAGAAGAGCTCAGCACATCCCTCTCCCCTTCCCCTCCTCAGGAAGCTGGAGAGAGCAATGAGGTTCCCCCTCAGCCTCCTTCTCTCCAAACTAGACAAGCCCAAAGCCCTCATCCGCTCCTCACAGGACATCCCTTCCAGCCCTGTCACCAGCTTTGGCCCTCCTCTGGATGCATTCAAGGACCTTCACACCCTTCTTACATCGTGGGGCTGAGCACCGCACCCAGTATTCAAGGTGAGGCTGCACCAATGCTGGATACAGCAGGATCATCACCTCTCTTGACCAGGCGGTTTCGCTGTGTTTGATCCACCCCAGGGTGCGGTTTGCTCTCTGGGCTGCCAGGGCACACTGCTGCCTCACACTGAGCCTGCTGCCCACTGGCACCCCCAGGTCCCGTTCTGCAGGGCTGCTCTCCAGCCACCCCTCTCCCAATTTAGACTTGTGCCCAGTGTTACTACATCCTCCGTGCAGAACCCAGCATATGGACTTGTTAAATTTAATCTCTTTATAATTATATTGTATTATATCAATATATTTTTTCTGCTGGATGACAATGAAGGAGCTCAGATGAAAAGAGCTAAGTATGTGGATGAGGGTTGGACATGGATATGAATATGGAAAATGGATATGAACCTTTATGTTTCAGGAGATGAGGAAACCATTAATGGCACATTCTTAACATGTTTAAGAAGACATTTATCTTTTTCATGTTGTTGCCTAATATTTTTCTCACTGATGACAATCAGACACTGGACAAGATAATCAAGTATCTAACCGATGTAGCCTGATTTGGTACGATAATTCTCTTAGGATCTAGAAACAAGTTTTTAAATTCAACTGATTTTTCATTTAAATTACTTTTATTTTTGCAAGGTTTTTTTGCAAAGTAATTCAAACTTTCTAGTTTGCTATTTTGAATGATTGTATAAAGAGCTAGGTAAAATATAGCTTTAATTTCAAATTAAAAAGGATCACAGAGACCAGCTAGTTTAAAAATGAAATTTTACAGGCAGTACATTGTATCTGAGTTTGTGATTCTTTAGTTGTAGTGAAATGCCAGTATTAGTATGCAGAAGCATTTGCTCCCTGTAAAATAATGTAGATTTCTCCAACATCTGTGGAGGAAATGATCTTCAGAGTGTTGTGGTCTACAAATCACCATCACATGACTCTATAAAAATAACCCAGTGGAAAATCTCTATTAAGAATTAAGAGCACATGTTCTTTCTCTCCAAAATCTCCCTAATTTTTATCATAGGTTTAAACAGTATCAGATAAGGAAGATATTTTTAAAGTAAATAGGGAAAAAAGAAGAGGGGAATTTCCAAACTTTAAGCAAAAGGCCTGGCTGTGAGTGCTACTTTATGGCATGCTGTACCCTTTTTATTTGTGTAAATAAATATTTTCTTTGGAGACAGCTGACAGTCTTTAAGATCATGATTTTCCTGTATTGAAGAACACTTACAGAAGCTGCTCCTCCTTTGCCTGTACCTGTCCCAAGCTCGTATGGGATTGATTTTGCATACTACACAGTAGAAACCACAGCAAGCCTAAAAAATGAATGAAATTATTAAAATGTATTCCTCTCTGTCACCCTTTCTCCCAAAGCTCTGTTTTTGTTTTTTTTTTTTTTCCTGGGCTCTGCCGAGAGCTACCCTTAATCACCTCCGGAAGGAGCTGTGCTTTAATCTTGCCACAGTTTTGAGGAAAGCCCTACTGAATTTGGTTGGATGGCTGCCTGGAGATGGGCTTTAGATCTAAATCTGCTACAGGATTCTGAGTAACCAGCTGAGAGGGGCTATTTCAGCAAAGAGGTAGTGTTCACATTGCTAGTGAGACCATGTTTAGTGTGCACAGAGAACTGCTGCATGGCTGGAACAAATCTAAGGATGGTAGAGCAGACTTTAAGTTACTTGATCATTTTCTTAGGAAGTATTTTAATAGGTGAATATATAAACAGATAAAAGAAGATGTGCACAGTGAATCAATATTCATCACTAACCTAAATAGTTTATATTGATACACAATTTTAAGCACACTTAAATAAATGGAAATATTTTCAAATCTACCCAAAACATGATACAGTATGTTTGTTCTTAACATCTCTATTTGTTACTACAGAGAGGTGGTGACCTCTAGCAGGGTCTGTATAGGGCTATAGCAAAGCTGAGACTTCAGGGTGGATGTAATTGCTACTATCAGTTTTTAAAAACCTACTGCACACCAGGGAGATGCTTTCTCAATTTTAAACTCAGTTGGAGCTATTGCATAAGCTTTAGGTGACTTGGACTTTTTCTATTGACTTTTTCAAAAGCCATTTTTAAAAGTCTTTAAAGCCAATTCAGGCTGCTTGGAACATGACCTACAGTGGGGCTTTAAAAGCAGGATTAGCAGAAATACTTTGGAATCTGGCTTGAATTTTTCATATTATGGTAGATTTTCCTAGTAAGGTGTGACATTTTATCACATAATGGGACATGTGACTTTGCACACCCACAGCAGGGCTGTCCATCTGTCCAGTGGGTCTCAGTCTGGGCTGTACACCTGTGCATCAGATCACACAACAAGGTAAGCCTGCATCATGATGCAAATCTGCACCTGAGGGCTTTGGCTTCTGGAAGGGCTCCCTGGCATCAGGCACCCGCAGCTGCAGAGCCATACGGCTCACCTGTCCCTACACAGAAGCTGCAGCAGGTAAAGAGATCTAAGATGCAGCTGGCAAACAGATCGCAGCACCTAGTGTGTGGGATCAGAACACAGGAGAGAGTCGATGTGGCTGTACAGCAAGCACCTGGCCTAGAACTGCCACAGCGGAGGATGATGAAAGAGGAATCAAATGAGTAAGTCTCACATGCAGTGCATGAGACTTGGCAGGTCTTAAATCAGTGATTCACTATTAAGTGTTTTCACTGCTTGTTAAATAAAATGGAAGCACCTCCTCCTAGTGAGAATTAATTCACTGATGTTTATCTATCTCTTTAGAAGTATAAAGTGCTATATAAATGTGTTATCAGAATGGCAAGGGGAAAATTTACCTGTGAATCCTTGGTTGCTGTGTATTCTTATCACTAGCATTTCATAATGGTTTTGGTATCAAGGTTATTGATAGGATAGTCAATGCCAGACTTCTCTGGCACAAAGCTCACAACAGCAGCTGCAGCAATCATACTTCTGTGGGTATTTTGAACCAGTAAAACAAATTTAAAAATAGTGCTTGTAATTTAATCCTTACAGATTATTACATATTACATTTTCATGAATATGTACGTTCTCCCATACTTCTACCCACAGAATTTAACCTATTTGGTATTAATTCTATACTTCTGTGTAACTGGATCCTTATAGAATATCTTTCTATATACTAAGCCAAGGGTTGTTTGTTGTTTTTTTTTTTTTTTCCATTCATTTTATGATTATAAAGGAATTCTACACAGGCTGTAATTTTTCTTTGATTGTTAAATCTGCTATTGAGCAATTCCCTTTCTGATGATTTGCTGAGAATGCAATGGAAAAGGGAGACATTTCTGTCATATCTTCCAAAACAAGACAGAACATGCCCAGAAGTACAGTGCAGATACAAGTAGAATTCAAAACAAGTTCTGTAACATATTTTATACATAATTCCACATTCTATATGAGAAATGCAAATTTCTAGATGGCCCTGGCTGTGTTACAGTTGCATTGAGGTCTCTTAAGAGCTCATGAAGATTTGATTTTTTCTCAATTAGATTCCTGGCCCTTAAATTTTCTTTTACAATAAGATGTTTTTATTGCACAATAGCAGAGTGATAGGGCTTATAAAGAGTGTAGACTTCATTTCCTTGAATTGTACAGATGTTTTACATTGTCAAGGTGGTTTAAAGGGGCCTTATCATAATAAAAAAAATTAAGCCTTTGATCTTGTTTTTGCCAAACACTAGCAGTATGTGTGGTAGAAAGTTAATTTCAGTGTTAAAAGTCTCAGGTCTGCATTTACGATCAAATGTACTCAGGAATCCACTAAGATGGAAAGTTTAATTATCTAGACAGTTTGGAAATTTGGCATAATTTGTTCAAAACACTTCTGGAAACCTTAATTTATTCATTTGATTATATACAATATTTACAAATAAAGTTGTAAAGTAAAAATTGGCACATGTACTACCAGGTTACTCTGTTAAGTACCTCTGAGCTTCAAATTAGAATACTTATACACCTAAATATATGGTGTCTCAGTTGCTATGTGATCTTCAGATGTGCTGAGGTTTCCCCTAATGTCATTTAAAGTCAAGGAGGACCATAACACTAAGCAAATCTAAAAGTTGCATGCAAGCAGTTTTAATGTCTCCCTACCATATAGTAAAACTCCAGTCCAGGCAATCACTAATAGTTTTAATGAATCTCATGATACAGTAACATGGGGGTTTTGAGAGCTCATCTAAAGTTTATGTGACAGTCTCTTTTTTTTTTTTTTTTTTTTTTTTTTAATAATAAAAACCTTGAAAATATTAACAGAATGTACTTTACAAGCCCCAAACTCCCAAAGAATAATAAAGAGGGACATAACCTAAAAGGTGTTTTGTATAGATGAATCAATACAACATTCTAAGTAAATCTCTGATTTAGGCTGTAGGCTCAATTTTATGTGTCAAGTGTCTTCCATATATTGAAACTAAGCAAGAGCTAAAGGTAAGTGGGAAATGGCTGACAGAAACAGGATCAGAATAAAATCTTATAGAAGTATTTTGATGCTAATTTTCTGAAGTTATTCCCAGTTTATAGCTGTGCTAATTGCTCTTCTGTATTCTGCCCTCAAAATACTGTATTTGTGGCCAGCCATGGAATCAACAACTGCAACTTTCTGTGCTGTGGAAAACCAAAGGCAACTCCTACTGTTGGGCATCCAATATTATCCTATCCTGAAATTCTTCACATACAGTTTGTGGTGTCTGATATACACTGTCAACTTTCTAAAAAAGGTTCTTATTCATTACTAGACTTCAGATTGCATATTCTAAAAAAATAATCTCATATCCTGGTTTATGTGTTACGTGCCATGTTAAACAACAAAGTCTCAAATCTCAAGTACATTTGTATCTGTGCCTTGTGATGTATTTTTTAAAAAGAGAGCATAGTAAGCTTATAGAATTGCCAAAAGGAAGAGGTGAGGCATTACTCAGGGGTCAGTTTTGGGACCGATGCTGGTGACATGGGGCAGTGGGATTGAGTGCACCTTCAGCAAGTCTGCTGATGATGCCAAGCTGTGTGGTGCAGTCGACTCACTGGAGGGAAGAGATATGCCATCCAGAGGGGCCTGGACAGGCTGGAGAGGTGGGCCCGTGCAAACCTCATGGAGTTCAACCAGGCCAAGTACAAGGTCCTGCACATGGGTTGAGGCAATCCCAAGCACAAATACAGGCTGGGTGATGAGTGGATTGAGAGCAGCCCTGTGGAGAAGGACTTGGGGGTATTAATGGATGGAAAACTAACTATGGGACAGCAATGTGCTCTCACAGCCAAGAAAGCCAACTGTATCCTGGGCTGCATCAAGAGCAGTGTGGCCAGCAGGTTGAGGGAGGGATTCTCCCCCTCTATTCCACTCTCAGGAGACCCCATCTGCAATGCTGTGTCCAGCTCTGGGGCTTCCAACATAAGAAGGACGTGGACCTGTTAGAGCAGGTCCCAAGGAGGGCCATGAAGATGGTCAGGGACTGGAGCACCTCCCTTATGAGGACAGGCTGAGAGAGTTGGGGGTGTTCAGCCTGGAGAAGTCTCCGGGGAGACCTTATAGCAGCCTCCCAGGGCTTAAAGGGGCAACAGGAAAGATGGGGAGGGACTTTTTACAAGGTCATTTATTGATAGGACAAGGTGTGGTGGCTGTAAACTGAAAGAGGGTAGATTTTTTGTTGGATCTAAGGAAGAAATTCTTTACTATAAGGACAGTGAAACACTGGCACAGGTTGCCCAGAGAAGCTGTGGCTGCCCCCTCCCTGGCAGTGTTCAAGGCCAGGTTGGACGGGGCTTTGAGCAACTTGGGCTAGTGGAAGGTGTCCCTGCCCATGGCAGGGGGGTGGAACTAGATGATCTTTATGGTCCCTTCCAACCCAACCATTCTGTGATTCTGTGACATACATAATGAACACAAGTGAACACAGTGCATTTTTTTGGTCATATATATTGAAGAGTTTGTTCTTTCTCCTTATATAATCACATAACTAGCTTGTATATAGGAGAGACAGAAATCCGGCAAAATTGTGTTGCAATGGCTGGTATTACCACTGCTGATCATTTATGTTGCTTGTAGCAATGCCAAGAGCAAAACTTCTGTTCATGATTCCACTTGTATTTTGAAGTGGCATTGCAATCTCCAGTTTGGAAACTGCTTCTCTGGAGAACACGACATCCTTAATATGTCTACTGATGAACATTTGCTTTAGATCCTTAACATCATGTCTGCTTTACCACCTATTTTTGTCAAGTACAATGTGCTTTCAAGCCCTCCAAAGGAATAATATTGTAAAACATTTACAAAATACATTTGTTAGTGGAAATACAGCAGAAAATTACAATGCTTGGTATCAACAAATAGGTCCTATGGTGATTCATGACTAACAACCTCTAGAAAAGTATTTGCTTCTCCCTCAGATGCAGTTCATGTGCAAAACCCTATTAATATTATTTTTCTGGCCAAAATACATAGTTTTGAGAAAAATACCAGTTCTTCTTCACATAATAACATGTACTGACATGACAAGTTTATATTCTGGATTAATTTGAGAGTAAAAAGTGTAAAAGAATGTGATAAATATGGATGAAGTTGGTCTGGACTGTGGGATTTACCTTCTGCCACATGCCCGATACAAGACGCAGGATCCCTTGTTCTGCACAAGTTGGTAGAAAAAGCAGAGGAAGTAAAAGTGAAGTAGCATTTGAGGACAAGGTAGTATATCTGTGCTTTAAAGGTGGTTTTGAGTGAAACTCATTGGCTAAAGCTTATGCATCCGGAAGTTAAGCACTTAAGTCATAGTGACTCCCAGCTCCCTTTACAGTCAGTGCTGATAACCAGGCATGAATAGAGGGTGGTTAAACTCATCAGACAGACCTCTGAGGTAACTCAAGTGAATTGCCCTCTGGAGGTGTCTGCATCCCTTCCCGTCTGTGTTGGGAGCCCAGACACCTACACATAGACACCTACACTGTAGATGCCACCATAGATACCTAAAAAGTTAGATGTCTAAATCTGAACTGGTTGCTCTAGTCTATATAGTCCATGGAAATCTGAAATTCAGGCAGTAAAGCCCAGGAGGGAAATTACAGATCAGACCTACTAAGGAGACTGATAGAAAATATACAAGGGTAACACAGAGTTAAAACTGTACAAGTTTATGTTGCTGATCCAGATCACGTAGGCTTCAGGGAGTAAGAGGCAAACTTCCAAGAGGCAGCACAAAGATGAAATGCAAGAAACAGATGACCTAGCATGCCTGGCAGAGATCATTGAGGTCTAAGCAATACTGAGGCAGAGTAATAAAATAAAGTCAATAGCTTCTTGGATTACATTGCTGTAAAGAAATCAGGGAGGACAGGCTCTAGCTGTCCTTGCTATGGGCAAGCAGTCTTAAAAAGTAAGGAGCATTGCTGGGGGCAAAGTTTTGCAAGCAATATAAAAAGACACTGGAATAAAACAAACAAACAAACCAAACAAGAATAGAAATATAAACTTGCAGTTCATTTTCCTGTTAAAACATCAGTATAAACTGAATGGTTATGGAGTAACTGAGTGATAGAGGTCATAGCTCCGTTGAGTCTATTTATCTTCAGGCACCTAAAAGTTTGGCTCAAACCCTCTGTTTACCAAATACAAATATCTACACAATACATAAATCCCCATAAAGGCAATTTATTCTCTCCCCATCTGTTATTTTAACAGAAAAATCTTCTTGAAAAGAATTCCTGTATAGCATTAAAGTACCTCAGGAAAACAGGTCAATAAATCGAAAAACCTGTTTTCAGATGTTGTAGCACCTGTTACCCCCACATGCATATTCTGTACATTTATCCAACCCATATTTGAAAACAAATTAATTCAAAGAGTCTTTGCTGTAGCCTGAGAGCAAAAGAGAAAAGCAAGAGTACAAAAATGGGCAAGTGAATTGGTAAGAAATAGACTCAAGGCTGATCTGTCATTTATTTCTTTAAAGCAGTGAACAGTTCAGTCACCCTGAACAGTGGCAATTCTCTGTCTGAGAGAACATGGGTCACTTTATTCAGCAGTACATTCTTCCACAGGTTATCAAGGTGCTGGAAAATTCAAAAGAAATATAAACAGCTTAAAAGCAAGGTAAATCCTTGGATTTCACAAGCGAGATACAAATGACTGGCAGCAAGCATTCTCCTTTATTACACAGGACTATTTGCTTGTGTAACCACTCTAACATCTTCCAAACAAATAGCTTAGGATGCGAGAGAGAACAGAAGCATCGGTTTTGACATTGTTCATGCAGCCTGTTGTCCCTCTAGTTCACAAATCTCATCTTTGACAGTGATCATTATCTGACCTTTCAATGAATATAGGAAACCCCTCAACAGGTAGGTACGGAATAACCTGCTCTCCATATAAAATGGCTTGTGACTGAAGTTTGGCTTCAGTCCTTGACTTAAAATGTTCATTCCCCTTTCCAACTTTTTCATATTTAATTTTGATAACCATCCTGCTAAGTGTCTTACCTTGTTCTGACTTCCTTAGCTCAGAGCACTTTCTTAAAGAGCTCACAGAGGACAGATTTCATAGCCTGCATATTGTTTTATAGCTCTGAGCAACAGCACAGGGTAAAAATAAAGGGTGAAGGTGGACCTTGAGAGAACATGGGGAATAGAGCCAAGATATACTGCCCCAAACCTCATACTTTGCTACAATGAATATTGCCAGTTCAGGAGGAGAATTCCATCTGTGCTCCTTGATCAGGTCTCCTGGATAAGGCTGGTGTATCCAAATTTTGGGAATGAAACCAGGTTCTTTCTTTTATTTAGAAAATATAATTATTACAATTATGACCTAAAATACTAAAACATAACTTCTGCAGAATATATGCTAATATTATAAGGGCAATAGTCACACCCTTCCTGTAACAACAGCTTCATTGGGTCATTTAGAATTTAGTGCCAAGTATCATGTTGTGACTTGAGCAAACAATTTGCATCTTAGAGTAGAAGACAGGTTGCTTAAGGATAAGCTTAGTTCTCATTGGAGAGAGGAGGATGGGTTGAATTTTGGAGTTGGAGTACTATATCAGGATTGGCAATAATGACTTAAACTGGAAAAAGAAAGGACAAGCAAGGAGCAACAGTGGACTTGCGAAAGCCTCCAAAAAGCAGCTGCAGGCCCATTTAGAGTAATAGACTGGGAAAAGCCAGGCTGAGTATATTAACAGGATAACATGAGTGGAAGAGTCATAGAGCAGAAAATGAGAAAGAAAGCAAGCGATGAAGAGGAAAAACGAGGAAGACAGAGAAATCAGTGATGTAAAACTGCCTGAAAGCCTCTGGTGAGGGGTAACAAAGCTCTTGTTCATCACCCCTTTCACTGAATGTGTAAAGAGGCTGAACAACTTCTTGGGCTGCCCTTTCGGTGGTATTTAACTCTTATCGTCTGTCACTAATTAGCTTTGTTCAACAGAGGTAAACAGGATCAAGGGGCAATACGGTTAATGCTGACAGAAATGTTTTATATAGCATAAGGAAATGTCTGCTTCAGTCACAGCAAAAAATTATCAAGATGGGGTCACTATAGGTCATTTCATCCATTTTACACCACAAAGTGGTGAATGTCTCCAAGATCCTAATCCAGCTGATTTGTCATGCTTTGAGAGCTTTATCTTTTTTCCATGCTTCAAAGGAAAGGTTATGGTACAATATCCTTTGCATGATACCCCAGCGCTTAAAGGCCAGATGAAGGTGCTGGGCAAAGGTGCTTTAACAGTACCTGTGTGTTCACCTGACTTCAGAGCTCTGCAGGAGCTGCTCAGGCCTCGCAGCAGGTCTGCCACTCTAGTTCATGCTCGGCATTTTTATATAGACAAAATGAATGTTACCAACCTGAAAGTATGCTCAGGCACCCCCTGATGAAAGTCTCAGCTTTACACAGATGGGGAAGACCCTCTGTACAGTGGAAATTCCCAGAGACAATTTTAGACCACCTAGTTCTTTTCCTGAGAAACCAGCTAAGTGGGCCCAATAAATGTAAACTCTGTATCCTGCTTTTCTTTGACATTCCCTACTGTCTTTTGGAAAATTTCTCTTCTTTCATACCGTTCCCCTGATACATTTTAATGTTCACTAACTGGAACAGTTCAGCCCTCTCACCTTACCCCATTTATTAACAAAATAATTTTTTTGAACTCAAAGGATGTAATGAACTTCTCTTTTTCAAGTGGAACACAAATATTGGAGGATAAAGGGCAAAGTTTTCCATTATGTTCAGTGTGAAAAACTGCAGGACTCGTTTGAAGAAATGCTGTGCATCCATGTATTATAAATGTGGGAGAAATTATAGTAAACACCTATTTTCAGCTCTTCTAAGTTAAAAGAAGAGCTAAGAGCTGGTCTAATCTAAGGCTTCACTTAATTATTATAAGAAGCATATCCAATCTTTCAGAAAAATTAACCTTTAGAAAGCTGTTCCAGTCGTTAATTATTTTCACTGCTAAAATTTTGTACAGTACTCTGATTCCCCCTAGTTTCAGCTTCAAGATTGCTATACATTGATGGCTGTGACTGTTACATATAATTTTATGGTGTGCTGAAAATGTTATTTTATAAAGCAAATTATTCAGAGATTATGTTAAACCCACAAACTTCCAGTTAATACATTGATATTTGGAGTCTCTTACTATGAAACAATTTTCCAAACCTTTAATAATTCTCCCAATGGTGTTTTGAGCTGCATGCAATTTATCTTAGACAGAGGACACTGTAGCTGAATGCAGTATTGTAAAAGCATTTACTTTGAAAGACAGAAAAAGTGTAAGTTCTCATCTTGTATTTGATAACTCCATGTTTATATATATATATATATATATATATATATATATAAAAGTACTATCCCTTTCAGACATAGCATTCCAGAGGGAGCTTACTTCAGTGGTTGTCTGCCATGATCCTCAACTTTGTTTAAACCACACGATGTGCCTGTCTGCTTCCTGAATGTAAAAAACACAGAATAATTTACATGAACAAGATGAGGACCAGAAAAGGCCTTGACACTGTGTAAGCACTGCTCAGCAATAATGAAAACATCCCTGTATTATCAACACTGTTTTCAGCACAAATCTAAAACATAGCCCCATACCAGCTACTGTGAAAAACATTTAACTCTACTCCAGACAAAGCCAGGACTAAGTCTTAAGCCAAAAACTGTTCTTGAAATCATTTATAATGTTCATCAATATAATAATGCATATGATTGACAAAGCTGTATAAGGAGGGAAACAGCGATGGTCAGATCCTCTGCATTTAATCTATGACTTCCCAAGATTATTGTAACTTCTTCTTTTATTGCTAAATGACAAGATCTTACTAAATTTTGCACCATTTCAGTAAATAATGATATTTTAAGCTTCCAGTCGTGTCTTACATTCATATTTTAGACTGTAGACAGGATCTTGAATTTTAGCAAGTGGTCAATATATTTCATTGAGCATTTCAAGTGAGCATTGTGTTGTGTTCTCTGTGGATTCCTCCATCTTCCAGCACACAAACAACTTCAGGATCAGACCCTAGCTGGGCTAGCAGGACCAGAAGAGCCAAGTGTTTTTCAGAAATGTGAGGCAGAAAAAAAGTCGCTTGTCCATGCCTCTCTGGAGCTATTTATCTGCAAGCTTCCTAGAAATGTTGATCTGCCTAAATATAGTACTTAACTGGTAAAATACAAACTGTGCATAGTTGCAATTTATGGTATCAAATATTTACCAACCTTTAAATCTTGGTCTTGCCTTAACTAATAATGCTTACCTTTAAACTGGGGAGAGAAATCATCTTACACCCTTAACAAAAAGTTCCGTCATGAATAATATTCTCTTACTTTCCCACATAAAAATGTTAATTATTAAATGTGCACTCAGTGTTTATATAGGATGAGGGCTGCTTAATATTTCCTGCCAATCTATCTCCACATACAGTCTTGTCTCCCAGCTCAGCAGTCCTTAGAAGGCCTTGCAGAAATTCTGTTAAAGATTGTTGGCATTTTTACGCTAATTTCTACATAAACATTTTTCTAGCTTTTAGGGCTGAACATGGCCAAATTTCCCATGTAGCATTTTAAACAATTTCCTCCTACTTCTGTCAGCTGGTGTATAAACCAGCTTTATTAGTTTGGTCACCCATAAAATATATCATGTTAGGAGAAAATTAACCTATCAGCAAGAAAACAAGAAAATAAAGGGAAACTTCTGCATTTTTCAGAATGTTGTAAGAAACATGCATTTCAGCAGGTTTACAAGCTCTGCTGGAGTGTCAGGAACTAATGAAATCTACTTTACACCACCTGCTGAATCTTGTTAAATAGATGGTCTGATTAATTAAAGTGTCAGGTTAGCCAATGACTTCAATTTCATTTTTTCACAAAATAGAACTTCCAACAGAGAAAAACCTATTAGGTTATCTAGTTCATTTCCTGTCATTGCAGAATAGTCCCTCTGAAGATATTTTTATTCCAATTTGTTCAATTCAGTTTAAAGACTTGGAAAGGCATAAGCCACAGCTGCTGCCCACAGAAGAATTTAGTTTGCTAAACCCCAGTCTCTATCTTCACATACAAGTAATGTCTTAATATTTGTAATAGTATCATGTCTACTTAAATAATGCCCTTGCACCTCTCTGGATGGCTGATGTTCCTATACAGCAAATACCTAAAGGCTATATTAGAAACTCCCCTTTAATTGTCTTTGATTTCATATTCATTTCATCAGAGATCCACAATGGCACAGGATCCCATCTATAAGGAAATCCTTGAGAGACTGGCACGATAGACTGCTAGCCCCTCCAGACAAAGAAACTTTCTCCTTCAGTGTCTGAAAACATCTGCAATGTTTCAAGTACTGTCAAAACACCCCAAGAATAATCCAAATGCAATCACCATTTACAATAGGTGTACAGCATAGCTGGCGTGGGCTGTGTTGGTGGGAGAGATAGGAAGTCTCCTTTCTTGTCAGTTTCCAGTGTTCCTTCTTTGCTCTGTATTTGTAGTCTGGTGCAATCAAGCTGTGTGAATATAATATCAAATATATAACATATAACATAAACAATCAGAAATACGTAAAACTGGTTTAGTAAAGGTTTGGCATCTGGAAAGCTTGTTTTTTCCTGATTTTTCAGATGGCATTTTTTCAGGTGTCGAGCAATCCCATTGCATGTCTTGCATTTCTGTATGGAAGCATCCATTTTTATTGAAAAAGCTATCTGATTAAGAAAATTTTAACTAGGTTTCTGAATGCTTTTATGGACTCAGTTGGTTCTCTGAAAGTGAAAACTATCCCTGACTGCCATGTTGCCCCTGAGGAGTAGCAGAAGATACCATTTTTTCAATAAAACACCTGGGAAGATAACTACAGGTCTGAACATCTCCAAAGGCTTAGTGACTCTAGATCAGGAATAAGCACTGGTACAAAGAGTTACAGAACTGTAAAACATCTCGTCTGCCAGTCAGGATCTATTAGCTGCATGGCAAAAACACATTAACTGGAAATAGTTGCCAACACCCATTTATCTCCACTACGTCTCTAGCAGGGTGAAAATTGTAACATCATATATCCAGGCCTTTATTACTTTCTGCATTTCTGCGCTCCCTTGCTTTCCCTCTCTGCAGTATACATACTACATGTGAAAATATCCGTAATATTGAAGCATACCCTGGGTAAAACGCTCTGTTTATCAAGAGATTTTTGGTTTTATACCATGCATTAACTCCGGAGCTGTAAAACTGGAGAGAAACTGCTGCTTTTTCACGTAAAGAGAAGGCAGAAGGGAGAAGTTAAAATTTTTTGCTTTCCTCCCTTCAAGAAGGCAGCAGACCCCCCTGCTGAAGAAACCACCTGGCTGGACATCCCCACTCCAGAAGTCTGCTGCCTTTGGCATTAAAAGAGCTAGACATACAGCAATAAATTTTGAGTGCTTCCAGAAGTCGCTTACCCTAGTATTAAATGAGATAGACATACAAGCGAGTCCCTTGTGGTTATTTAGGTTCTTTGCAGTCTAACTACAAAATCTAATAATTTTTGAATACAGTGTTTTGAAATAAACAGAACAGGGATTAACGCCTAGGACGGCGTATGTCCTAGGGAAGTGTTCAGACTGTGTGGCAAAACACTTAAAATCTGTTTTTAAAAAGCCCTCTGTTCTTCAAGATGTAAACTGGGCCCTAAATGTGTGTTTTGGTAAAAAAAAAAATAACCATTCCGGTTGGCTCCGACACAATGCCTGCCCATTAATTAAAAAGAATACGAGCGCTGCACGCAGCTCAAGTGTACCAAACCAAACACCGAACGCTGCGGCGCTGCAACGCTCCAGGGCAAGGGCCTGGGGAAGGGCAAGGAGAAGGAAATCCTTGTTTCTGTTGCGCTGCCACGGCGCTGGAGGCTGGCACGGGCCGCCGCCGCCTCCCGTTACTGAGGGGTCCGGGGCCCTGCGGCACCTCAACCAGGGCGATGCGGCGCCCGCGGGACCTTGCTGCCGCCCCCCGCAGCCCCCGAGGCC
>NW_020799095.1:141696789-141707992 GCF_003259725.1 Athene cunicularia | reverse complement strand
CATCTACAGCCTGCACTCCACCGAGCGGAGCTGCCTGCTGCGGGAGCTGCACCGCTTCGAGTCCATCGCCATCGCCCAAGGTGAGCGGCGGCTCCCTCAGACCGCGGCCCCAGGGCCGGCTCCCGCCGCCTCCCTCCTCCCCGCGCCGAGGGCGGGGAGGGCCGGGCCGGTGCGGGGACCGAGCCCCCGAAGTTTGGCGTTTGGCTGCGGCGGGTCCTCCCGCCCTCGCCCAAGCGACTCCTTCGGGCGGCCGAGCGAGTAGGAAACTCCAGCAGGACAGGGCATCCAGAGGCGTGCGCCAGCGCGTTTCAGCGTAGTCGGGTATAAATGAGACACACAACCTGAAATTTAGTTTCTAGAAGCGTCTGCAGCACCTTCCAAACTTAAAACGACCCACTTGCCAAATCCTCGGTGTGTTTGTCATCTTACGAGGAGTTTTGGGGAGGCGCGGGAGCCGTTTTTCGGAATGCGTTTCTCTCATAAAACCCTCTTGACACTCGTGCAGCAGTAAATTGATTTCAGACCTCTTAAGAGACGCCGGGCTGCTCTTACTCTGGGAGCTCATTCATGAATTACACTTCCCCGCACAGAGACCTGCCTGCTTGCTGGCATTGCTTCTTGGAACTGTTGGTTCTTATGCGGGAAGGTGTGTGTGTGCTGGGGAGGCTTATAGATGTATCTTTGAACATAGCGCTATGCAATGCCAGCTAAAATAGTTCACGGTGATTTTTTTGTGTGTGTGTGTGTGATCCAGCTGTTCTTGCCAGCTCGACACTTTTCCTTAAATCAAAGCCTGACAAAACCAAATCTTAATTCAATCTTGATACTTCTGGTTCTGATGCTTAGCTGTAATTTACAGACCCTGTAGCAATGAAGATGATAGCAGGTACTTAAGAGATCAGCGTGCATTTGATCTAGGCCTCTTTGTGACTTTGATAGTAGCGTGCCCTTGGAAAGGACATTTCTGTGCCTTGTGGCTCCTCTGTGTGTCTGTAAGAAATCTTATGGTGGGCAGAGAACAGGTCCAGGGGTCAGCTATGAGAGTGCTGTGTTCAGGAAGAGACCGGACCTTTTCAGGTACCTCTTCCGTTTTGTTTATAGAACACTTGCACTAATGTTTCTACTCAAAGCAAGAGTAGTTCAGTCAAATGGTTCATTTTAGAAGCAGCGCTGCTGTTTTGCAGAGCGTGAATCGGTTGTTTGTTTCCCAACATAGTGGGAAGTGTGCTTTCAGCTGTAAGTTGACACTAACTTTTGAGTACTAACAACTAATACTTTTCCTAAATAAATCCTTCCAACCTTCTGAAGGGTTCTTGCCATGAGGTTTTTGTGTGAGTTTTGATCTTGGCAGTTACTGTTCAGGTGAAACTGGGCTGCTCACAGTGCTTCTGAGTACTTGGAGGATCATGTGCTGGATATATCAAAATGAGTAAAATGCATTTCAGTATAATGGCTCAAGGTTTATACAGAGATAATTCAACAGATGGCCCTATTTAATGTCTTGTTGCTCAGTTTCTGTTAGAAATAGACTTTGATATTATAGCTATAAAATACTGTGACTTTCTGATGATTCAGGATTTAGAAGACAGAGTAACAAAAGCATTAGTTTGAGTTCAGAGACTTTACTGCATGGGATCTTATTAGCAAGCTGCAAATTTATTCCACTAGTGGAAATTGCAACTCACTTGTGCCTGAAACTCTGAGCATTAATCTCACTGGAGAGATCACTCCAACAAAACCTTAGCTGTGAGCTTCATAGCCTTGCAGGTGAGGGCTCCACAAAGTGTTGCAATGCCCTCAGACCTCAGTCCTTGGGGTCGGATTCTTCATCTGTCCATCTAGTAGTTTGATAAGACTTTTTTAAAATAATCACCTTTTCCTTTAGCTAGCTCCTTTCATTTTTAATTTTTTTTTTTTTTTACTGCAGCATAACGGCTGTCAGCTTTTAACTCTAAGAAATTATATTTCCACATGTGTTGTGGGGAAAGAAAAATCATAATCAAGAGGGCTTCTAGTAAGTCTGTTGAATAAGAATTAGAGGAAAAAAAAAAAGGTAAAACTGCAGTGTGTACCTTGAGTACATTCCCTGATATTCTAGAGAACTAAAATCGTGTGAACAAGAGTGGAAATGTGGCACATAAGTCATTCAACACTGATAAAATAGGTGCTT
Source organism: Athene cunicularia (assembly GCF_003259725.1). NCBI lineage: Eukaryota > Metazoa > Chordata > Aves > Strigiformes > Strigidae > Athene > Athene cunicularia. Next base: position 141,705,822 of record NW_020799095.1, on the reverse strand, counting down.
TGCTTCTGTTAGGTGCCCCTACCATAGCACTGGATCCTCCCTGGGGTCTGTGTGCGCCAGCTGCTCAGGGCTGAGGAAGGAAACAGTAATGCCAGAAGTCCCTGGGTGGGATGGATTGCCCATAGCTATTTTCTGTAGGGTGTTAATAGCAACAGAATTCAGACTTTACATGAAGAAAGGCAGTGAATGTAGAGCCAGGCTCTTGAGGAGTTGTTGGATATGTATCATCACTCTCAACACCGAGGAGTGCCAGAAGACAAAGTGAACAGAACGGCTGCACTGGAAAGAAAATGATATGATTTCTAGGCCAGATGTCGATATTCTGTACTTCACATGCTTTATTATAGTTATAACGGTTTTATTTTGTATGTTTGCTCTTTCCCGCTGTTGAAGTGGTGACTGTGTAGGAGTGATCTAACTAGGTACACGGGTTGTGATTGTGAGTAGCAGATGGGGGGTGAGAGGTGTTTGTGACCTGCTTTCCAAGTATTTTTTCCAATCTACTAGTTTCACTTTTGATTTTTACAACTGATGATCTCAATCAAGACAAAGTCATTTTGGAGACGTTGGGTTTCTTCTCAATCTCATCATTTGGTGGCAGCATGCTGTAGCTCCCAGTAGCTGATTCTTTAGATGAGGTCACTAATTCTGATTTCTAGTGAAAGTGATCCAAATGCAGCTGTCAAATTCACTTGTCTACCTGCTGAGTAAATTCTGTGTCCTGTTTGAGTCTGGAAAATCAAGTCTCTCTTCAATCATAAAATGCCTATGCCGTTTTGCCACTGTGCTTAATCTTGCTTTGTGCCTGTGATCTTTTCATACTTCTATATGGAAAGGGAGGTCTTAGTCCATACCCTTCTTAACACAGTCCTTATTGGGTTAAGTTTTGACCTTCTTCCTTCACTACCTCTTCTGTGCCCTAACAGACCCCTTATCAGCTAGGGGAAGCTGTCAGCAATATGGGGAGACCTGGGCACATCAAGAACCAAATGGGGCCTGTTCCTCAGCCCATTCCCAGGCCTACCACCAGAAGGATGCAGTTCCATCAACTAATTGCCCTAGCGCGAAATATGACAGGACACACTATCTGTGGCCTCCGCTAATGGCAGAGGCTACAGGGAAACCCATCCTTTGCTGCGGCTGCTACGCTGAAGGACGGTCCTCAGGTAGGTGAGTCGTAGCTGTTGACCTGTAAGTTAGGTGAGTCTCTGAAGCGTTTTTGAAACTTAATACCTCTGTTTGTGCTGTAGTCACAAAAGCTGTAGGTGGGGAGAGGTTTGTGAATGTGTTCCTGACATCATTTTGTCACCTGTCTTACCTGGATATTTATGTCTGGACTCTTAGAGCTTCCAGATGCTGAGTGCTGGCAGTTGGTTTAAACAGTTGAGCTAATTAATAAACTCAGAGATTCTTCTGTTTCTTTTAGTGCATCAGTCAGAAGACAGCTTTATCTGTGAGTTTGTGATAAAGGATGGCTGTGAAGCTGGGAGCCTGAGCTGAAAGTAATAGATGGGTTTTGCATAGGAGAAGCTGGGGGGAAGTCTATGAAACTGGATCTTGATGGATTATTCTCGAAGATATTTTGAGAACTGTCCTGATTTAGACTATGATCTGTATATTATTATCTTAAAATTTAGTCAAAACATCACTAAATTGCTCTTTTTAAAGACAGCTGCAAGACCTTCTCACCTGGATTTAGTTGTACTTCATTTAAGTATTTTTTTTCCTCTCCTTTCCAATCTTGGAAATGTGAGTAAGGTCTCACATTTTCCCAGTAAGAGGTCTAAAACAAGGTTTTTAAGCTTCTACTTGTGTTTCTTGTAAGCATGTCAGCCACACCAGATGCAGATGATGCATGTGGACTTGAATACAAATATTTTGTATTTTTCTTTCTTGTAGTTACAGCACCACTGAAGTAGCAAGTAGGCCAATGCATTTTAAATGTAGTAGTTCTGCTTTCCTGTTTGTGGAAATGGTACCCCATAATCAAGGCTTAGTTTTGTTGGCAACAGATAGTCAAATCCTTCTTCCTGTTGCTCCTTTCTTGCATGGGGGAGATGAAAGTGTAAAAATCTTACTAGCAACATGGAGAATGATTCTCTGATCTTCTATAGCAATTTTCCATTATAGAAGAGCGGTATTAGAAAAGAGATGTAACTTCTTTAAGGGACTAATATTCAGGTTTTCTACCTTTAGTTTCCAGCATATGATAAGAAATGATTCATGGAAGCGCTTCAGAGCAGTGTGGCAAGAATGGTAACAAGGTGGAAAAATACTTAAGGGCTTTACTTGCTTAGATAAGAAATAATAAACTTAGCATGTCTACTGAATCTTTATTTCTTCTAAGGGTGCTGTTGTTCTTATCTGTGCTGGGTTAAAATATTCTTGAGCCCAGATGTAACAGTTTTCCATTAATAATACTAACATGATGGCTATCTAGGGTCTCTTAAGAAATCTCAGGTCTTGATAGTGACAGAATCCATTGTTTTCTCATCTTTGTGTACATATATATATAAAATATATGTACAATATATATCTTTGTATATAATATATAAAATATATATATATTTAAAATATATGATGTATGTACATTGAACACAATTCCTTGGAAGCACTAACTTGCATTTTATATTTTAAATGGAAGGCTTTTGTGGTGTGATCACTAAATAAAAGGCCTTCTGGAGTGTAGTTGCTTGTTTCTCTGCCTGTTGAGGTTGTGTATTAACTGGAAAACATTCAAAAATCCAGTTGCAATGCAGTTTTGACAGCTAGTTTTGTTGGCTTAGTTTATAGGTCTTGGAGAATGCAGTCTCTAGCTAGACTCTTGTTTGAAAGCACTGGTATGTCATACCATACATAGTTTAATACATAATCTGACCAAACTGGTGCATTCTGATAGAAAAATGTTTATAATTTCAAGTTACTGCATCTTGTCTTTGTTTAAAAAAAAAAAAAAAAGTGCAGGTAAAGGGCACTTGCTTGTATGTGTTCAGTAGGGCTGACAGCTGGGGCAAGCTTTTAGCCATTGTTGGGTGAAGACTTACTTTGGTGTCAGAAGAAACATCTCTGGTTTATGATCTGGTGTTAAATTTATGAGCAATCCTGTTTACTGGAGTACCTTAGGGAGCCTAGGTGCCTCTACTGCCACAGCTTTAAAAAGAAAATTTAATTCAGAAGACTCCAAATGTTATCAAAACCAAATGGGTTTTACTGAGGTTTTTAGACACTCCAAATGTAATCTATGAAAAAGATTCCCTTTGCTGCATGAGTCAGACACTTCTTGCTAATATGAACAAACCGGTTCATCTGCCTTGGTGGTTTAGAACGGCTCAGATTTTAGTACCTTTTTTTGTTAGAACTTAATCTGTGTTAACACAACAAAGCATAATTTGATCCTTCTGGAAGCACTTGTCTTGTTTGAAGAGTGATTTCACGCTGCAAGTGTGAGGTTTCTTGGAAGGACTGCCCAGCCCACTGAGCTGGGAGAAGAGGGAATGGTCTTGCTGGTGTGCTTTGGCGGGTGTGATGGCACCTGGGGGGGGGGGCTCTCTATCCCTCTCTACAGACCCAACGTATGCAGGTTAACTCTGAGCTGTGTGTGGAGAAAGATCATCTATCTCTCCCTTGCTGTGACCTAGGTCAAGAAATTGTTTTTTAACTCCAATGTTTGGTTGCTATTCTAGGAAAAGGTCTTCTGACAGGCTGCTGGCAAGCATCTCATTTGGAAGTTTGAAGTGTCCTGTCCAGCTGGTAAAATGGCAAACTCTTGCCTGCCTGCCTGCATTCAGTCCCTTTGTGTTCTTAAACCATCACAGCACAGCGTACACCAGGACTACTGCTAATGTCACTGCTGAGTCAAAAATGCTCAGTGCTGAAAGGAGTATTGTATTTCAGATGGAAACATGTGCTGCTTCTCTTTGTGCTACTTCTCTTTTTGCTTCTGAAACTTTTAAAAACCTTCCCTCTTCCATGAATCGTGGAGTCCTCTCATGAAGGCAAGAGTGCAGAAGGAGGAGTGCTACACAGACTCTACTGACTGATTTTTTTTTTTAACAGCTACAGATAGAACTGTTCTATATTCAAATGATGGTCATCTGTTTAATGCAAAGTATTTTATTAAACAGGGTAAAGTAAAATTTATAAAATACTTCTCACCCTAAATGTCAGTTAATGCTAATATTAAATCCTAGCCATTTATTTGAAATTGATGCCTTTCTGCCGGGGGGGAGAGGGGGGAAGCGAGGCATGTGAGTTAAATCTTTTTCTAGTTGCTCTGACACTATCTTTCTAAACCTTAGTGAAGAGAGGGAGAAATCATAAGCTGTATTCAGCCTTTAGCTGTCATGTGCTTCTATATGTGGAATACTCGATGCATAAACCTGCTGTGGCTTTCCCAGGCCTTGATGCTGAAGAGCAGGGCTCTGCCTTCTGCCCTCTTCAGGGAGCTGAGATGGAGCCTGGCTGGGGGAAGCTGGTTTCTCACTCTGCTCACAATGGTTACGTACAAAACTCCAAAGCAAAAAATGAACAAAACCTCACCTCCAAAATACACTCTTGGGCAGTAGAAAATATCTATTTCCATTGTTCATTCTAGCACTTACTGTGTTTCATTAGTCAGTCAGACATTGCATGTCTTTATTGCAGTGCTCCTTCATGTTTAAGCTTTATTTCAACTGGATGCATATGATTTATTCAGACTTCCTTTTTTAAGTAACAATAAAACTGCAAATTTATGTAGCTTGGGGAATGTGAATTTTTCATTGTGTTGTCATCTGAATACACACATAGTATTTTATGGAAATGTTAACTATATAGAAAAATTTTCATAAAGTTTTAACTTTGAATAGATTTGGTAATTCTCTTTTTCTGCTTTAAACTCCATTTGTAAGGGTTATTCTGCTCATGCTAATATAGATAGTACTTTGGGACAGGGCCATGTGTATGTTAAGTATTAGAAGGGGCTGAGATTTAATGTTGTAAACAAGAACGTTAGTGCTTGGTCACACATGGTAAAACTATCCTGAAACTGTTCTCTGAAAATGTCAAATGTCACCGTAACTGTCTGCCTTTCAACCACATTCAGCAAGGTGTTGTTTTCTGAAATTCATGTTGGTTTTGCTGTTGTGGTTTGGTTTTCTTCTATATTCTGAAGTTTTACTTGTTTGGGTAATTTAAAGAGGGTTCTAATCTGAGTTCTCTGCTTAAAAGCAGAAACTTTGCTGTATGTTTTTGCAGAGGAGAGACTGCAAACATTCAGGTAGAATCTGTGTAAGAGCTAGAGAAGTCCAATCATCTTAGGACTTATAAAGTCTCTTTCCTTGCTGGCGGATACTCCTGTATGAATTGGAAGACTTTTAAATAATGACTTATTGCTCTCTTGCTTTTGAAAACACGTAGCATCCAGATATCCCAAACCACTGGTACGACTTGAGAAGTCAGCGAAGGAGGTAGTATCACCAGAGACGACCAGTACTGTTGGTACAGTAAAAAAAACCCCAAACCCAAGCAAAAAAGTGTGTTTGCTATGATGTGGCATCACATAAGACCAGGCTGCTGGTTTGACAGACTTTCTGCTTGCTTGTTTTGATGCAGTTGGCATGTATTGCTACAAGAAATAAATGTAGACAGTTTTTGTTTATTTATATTAATATAAAGCCCTCAGTCTCAAGAATTTCGGTGATTCCCATAGTACTTCAGGGACTTAATGTGTCTGAAGAAGTATTTCAAGTCCAGGCCTTGTGGAAACTCCTGAGCTATACCACAGTTTGTAGATAATATTTGGCCAGAGATTTTAGACTGTGAAACAACTTCACTTACTTGAAGTTGTCTTCTACCTTATGCCTTTTCATAGGAAAATGCTGTACATTAAATTACATGGTCAAAACATAATGCAGAAATATTACAATTAAAAAAAGAGATATCTTTAGTTAGCTGCCTTTGCCCTTCCCCACAATTAATGTTTTAGAAAGGTAAAATAGAAGGTTGCTCTAATTAAAATTTGTTTTCCATCTTTTGCATGTGTTTAAGCATGTGATGTGTACAAAATAGTTGTAATGCATGAACACCTTTTAAATCACAAATTAAAAAAAAAAATCTAAACCTTGAGCCGTTGTTCTTCAACTGTATCTGTCTTATGTAAAATAATACATTTTACAGTTATCAGGAGACAGATTTTCCTTTTAGCTGGTACAAGGGGGTGCTTCTGATTTAAGTATTTTCAGGAAAGATCACTTGAAATGCAACTTTTACTTACAATGCAACTTAAACCTTTCAGAGTGATACATTTGAAACACTTAAATCTCCCTGTAATAGGCATTCATGCAGTGGGTCTTGTTTATTCTGTGAACACAGAGATACTGTTTCACTGTATAACTGAAATTAAAAGAAAATGAAATCTACCAGTTTCTCTAAAAGAAATTATTTGAAGCTTACTCACACAACTGAAAACTCTTAGCTTTAGTCAGCCTTACTTATTTAATCAATCCAAATATGGAATGGTTGATGTCTCCAGGAGAAAATCTTTCCTAAAAAGAAAGTAGTAAATGGAAAAATGAGATAAGTGTATCATGCAGATACAGAGTACTTAAGGAAGCTGTCTTGGATCTCTCTGGTATTCTTTATTTTCTTTCCAAGCAGTGAGTTATCTGGGGAAAGCTGGACTTGAGTGTATGAGCTGTCTTGTGTCCTCCCTCCTCCTTTCTTTCTCCTTAAATTAGCACAGTGTTATTTCAGAAATCTGAAAGCATATGTTTTTGTTTCTTTTGTGTTGCTGCATGTGGGAATTTCCTTTACACTGAAAAAGCCCCTTGGAATTTTGGGGATGTGACTAACCCATGCCTGAAACAAAACCCTTGCTTCCTCAGAAACAGAGGGACATGGGGAGCGTTTTATGGCAGAGCCCACAAAACACCATATTTAACACAGCAGAGTGCATAATTCATTCAAAACTACAGGATATAAAAACATAGCTGTTTTTTCCAGTGTTCATTTACTTTGGATTCTTAGATATTTTAATGTTAATTATTAATAAAGTGTCCTCTGTAGCAGCCATTGTACATTCTGATACTTGTGATATCTTTTTTTGCTGCATCATTTGCTAGTTTCCATTTGTATGTGATGGGCTCATGTTCATCGCATTTTGGATATTCTTTGAGGTTTTTTAAATTTAATTATGATGAACTGAGATGATTTAGCTTTTGGCAAATTCTAGCAGGCTTACAAGTTTCTCTCTAGATAATAAAAAGAGCAAATAGGAACATAATTAGGACTGCAATATTACGTGTTTAGAGATGGGGCATATTCTGTATCAACCCTCCTGTTGCCTTAAAGCAGACATAAGGAGCAGGTGTCTTGTTTTATTTTCTCCTACTGCTTGTACCCAGAGATAAAACCTTTCTTCAACATGCTTGCTACATTTACTTCATAGCTTTTAGAATGTCAAATAGGAGAACAGGCATTTACAGAATTAAAACTTGCCTTACTCTTTAGCAGTGATCCTGGTGAAAGGCTCCCCCATGACCTGGGGCAAGAATGAAGCCTTGAAAAATCTTTTTCATTTTAAAAAGAATTGAAAAGTTGGAGAGAGCAAGATTTCTACAGTGAGGCCAACTTGAAATGAGAGGAGCCAGAGGCATGGGACTCAGCAGTGGCCCAGGCTTTGGTTCACAAAGCTCACTTCTCGGAGATAGTCTGGGACCTGTTGGCTGAACATCAGCACTTCTTTCAAAACTTTCTTGGGAGTCTTCAGGCAGGGTTAGGAGATGACATGGTATGTGATTCTTGTCCATGCCATGGACAGGGGTCTCTGCTTTGGCGTGTGTTGATGGATTTAAAGTTGTATTGTCACAAAGCTTGGGTAATTTCTTCAGGTCCAAATGCATCTAACAGGTACCTGCTCCATTTTTCTTTTAGACTTCATCAATTTATGGTTACTATACTATTAAAATAACTTTTTTTTGTTCATGGCTTTCAATTATTTTCTCTTGATAGCTTTTGACTCTAGGCAGTGATTCATCTCTTACTGCTGGCCAGTTTGCTTTAATTCATAGAATCACAGGATGGTTTCATTAGAAGGGACCTTAAAGATCATTTAGTTCCAACCCCCCTTCCGTGGGCAGGGACACTTTACATTAGACCAGATTGCTCAAAGCCCTGTCCAACTTGGCCTTAAACTTTTCCAGGGAGGGGGCATTCACAATTCTTTTGGGCAACCTGTGCCAGTGCCTCACCACTCTCACAGTAAAGAATTCCTTCCTTCTCTCTAATCAGAACCTGCCCTCTTTAAAATGACTACCATTTGTCCTGTCCCTACACTCCCTGATAAAGAGTCCCTCCCCAGCTTTCCTGTAGCCCCCTTTAAGTGGTGGAAGCCTGCTATAAGGTCTCCCTGGAGCCTCTTCTCCAGGCTGAACACCCCCAACTCTCTGTCTGTCCTCGTAAGGGAGGTGCTCCAGCCCCCTCATCTTCTGGGCTTTCCTTTGGATCCACTTGGGCAGGTCCACGTCCTTCTTCTGTTGGGAGCCCCCGTGCTGAACACAGCACTGCGGGTGGGTTCTCATGAGAGGAGAATAGAGGGAAATCACCTCCCTCAACCTGCTGGCCACACTTCATCTTATACTGAGTGTGAATCATCAGCCTCCCATTAGGATATTATTCCATTTTCATAGCAATCTGAATGGGTAGGAATTATGTTTTATTGGCTTTATTGGGTTTCATGGAAGACTGGAGAAAAACGTGTATGGAACAACACCAGTTTCTTTAGCCAGCTGCTCTTTTGAATACCATCAGTTTGTATTTTCAGATCGCAAATAGCTTTTCAATCCAGCTGTTTCTTTGCTTCATTAAGTCCTGACAACAGGCTGATTTTTACAAAGCACAACTAAAGATGGTGTGTTATAAATGTAAAATTACCAGTTTTGTTCAAGATTCAGAGATGTAAGAATTGCCAGCTGGATCCAATACCATCTTGCCTAATAAAGATTTTTGCTATAGAGAAAATGGGAGAGCAGCTTGAAAGTCCTGCCCCGTTCCCCC
>NW_020799095.1:141686556-141696739 GCF_003259725.1 Athene cunicularia | reverse complement strand
CCCCCCCCCCCCCAGTTTTCCTGTTACCTATTTATATTATTTCATGGAATAAAGTAAATAAATCAAACTAAATAGGCTACATAGCTGAAAAAGTGGCAGTCCTATTACAAATAATCAGCCTGGTGACCTTTTTCCTTTTGAAAATGTCAGACAGACTTTTTATGTCTGTGTCCTTCTCCCTGAACAGAAGGAATGTAACAAAGGTGCTTTTGTGGTTCTGATACAGCACAAATGGCCTGTCAAAGATAACTGGTTCTGGTGGGGAAATAGATGTGACTTGTTTACTCATTTATTGCATCTGGTTTATCGGAAGGAAAAAAAAAGGCTTTGGGTTTGTAATGTTTTCACTGTTGGTTTACTTCTCTGGGTTGGATGCTAGGAACCTATTGTATGAGCCTTGTTTCTGTGCTTATTTCAGTTTTTACAGTTGGCCACTAATATGGCTGAGTTTTACTGTGTCTTATGTCTGACCTTGTGTTAAAACCTCGGATAAAAAAACCCACCTCACTTTAACTATTCTTTCTCAGCTGTGGAAGAAAAACATTTAAATGGCTTCCCTGCTGTGGTATAAGAGCATGCACAGATGAGCTGTGGACAAGCTGATGTGTAATAGATGCAACTTGTCTGTATGGGCGTGGATTCACTGTTGGCTTCACCCGCACTGTTGTGAAGGGAGTGTCCTGTTCTTCCTGGCCCAAAAACCTCTGGGTGTAAAAATCCTACTTCTGCTTTTCATGCCAGCACTGCTGTTCTTCTCTGGGCCTGGCTGAGCACAAGTGCTAGAATAAAGGAATAGTCCCAAATACATGATCAGGAGGGAATTTAGGAAGGGAAGAAAAGTATCGAATCACCCCTTGCAGCAGCAGCATGACTTAGTTCACTTCAGGGTGCAGTTTTGTATTTGACGTGAGGTGCTGTCTTTCCTGTTTTCTCATGGGAAGTGCGATGAGGTTTGTGTGCCTCAGGCAGGAGTCTGTTCTGGGATCCCACTGTGTCACTAACAGCACATACACTGACTTGCACCAGTGAGCAATATTTCGATCTCCCAGGTTACTTTCTTTGTATTGTCAAGTACTTGCAATTATATCTGGTAGCATTTTTTACCTCAAAATTAATCTTATGGCTATGTAGGGAGCAGTGTTCTCCCTTCCTCTGGCTCTCTATTTAGGATTATTCTTTGTGGGAATATGCTGCCCTCCTGCATCACACAGCTCTTTGCTTCAGCACTGCACAAGGCATCCTCAGCCTGAATACAGCCTTCCTTGCTGCTGGAGAATAGGCTGTGTAAACATTGTCCGAATTTTGGAGAAGTGGATGACAATGAAGGAGGGAAGGACACTGGAAGCACACTGAGATCAGTCCCCAACGCACAGTATGAAAACAATTGTAGTAACACAGATTTCATTAAGGTCTTCAGTAAACACTGGCATTACACGTATGTCACTGATCCAGGCAGTACGCTAGTGCCACAGCGTGCTTTCCACTGCCAAGGGGAAGAGCTTTAAATAAATTAGATTCCATATTTTCTCCCATATAAAAAAACCAAAACAGCCTTATGGGTGCAGAAGACCTTGGATTCAGCTGTGGGTTTGAGTTCATAATTTACTAATTCTTAAGCTGATGAGCAAAACTGGAGGTGGAGGGTGTAATTTTAACAATGGAGTTTGCTGTGTGCTCGTAGTGAAATTGTGACAAAACAGGTGAAAAGTAGCAGTGTAAAAGGGAAAACATGCAAAGTTGAAAAACAGACTCTGCTAAGTGGTGGAACCCCATTTTTCATTAACTGTCATTGGGTAGTTTCTCAGGAAGATTAAGCAACATTGGGATTAAATAAATGGACCAGATGTGTATTACTTCATAGAGCAGAGGTCCCGAAGTGGCTTTAGAAGGAGCGTGTATGCACAGCTGTGACATGCAGTGGTGTGACGTGGGCTGAAGCTTGCATTAGCTCTGCAGTTGGGAGCTGCAGAGATGAATGTGCAACTGAGGTAATTAATCCTCCTGAGAGAGGGCTTGTGCTTACCAAAGGCTGCAGAAACACTGACTGGGAGAAGACTTTTTTTGTTTTGCAGAATAAAGGCAATTGGTTGAAGACGTTAGAAGTTAACTTAGAACTGTTCACTTACAGGAAGAGTAGAGCACAGTAGTTTTTGTTGTCCTCTGCTTTTCCTTATTTATATGACTTTACAAAATTAACAATCTTGGTAATTCCAGATCATTTTCATGAACAGAGTGATTTTTTTTTTAGTAGAATTTAAAATTCACATTCAGAATAAATTAATAAATAATACAGCTGCATGACAACCCAGTAGATATTCCATATTCTTACAACATAAAAGCTAAAAGAAAAATTTTGAGGTCAAGTTCCATGTAAAGTGTATTTTATCTGTTTTTACTTTATATCATATAACATTCACTCCTTCAGCCATTTGCCAAAGATAGCTGACATTGCAGCTTGGCTTTGACTGTGCAGAGAGTCACATGTTGAAGTCTGATTAGTTTCACCAGTGCAGCCAGAGGCTTTGCTAAGTTACCTGGGGAAGGGAAGAAGAAAGGTACCCAAGTGATGTATCTACAGTGGCAGGTTAAGAGTTAAAAACAGCTTCATTGTTACTGTGTTATATAGAGATAAAAATTATCCGAGTATAATTGATGGCTGGAACTTAAATTGTCAGGTGTTTGTTACAGTGTTTCTTTTGCTGACAGGTATGAATAGTTTCTTAAGAACTTCAGGGGACCTCATACTTTTGTTTGTTTCCCCATGTGAGTCTGTAACAAAATGTTTGAACATAATTCAGTTTATCTCTCCTCCCTCTCATTCTGGTTAGCTGTCTTAATTCTGAGACAGATGAAAAGCAGTAAACTTTACATGCATTTAAAGTTATTTCAGAGAAGCTTGTTTCTGCACTCTTACTTGCTTCCAAGATTGTCCTCAAGCAGGGAATGAAACTTTCTGCTTAAGAAAAGGCTGGTACTTAGTGGTATATTATTTAATAGCAGTTTGTCTTCAGCTTTCTGTAAAGAGTAGAGTTCTCTTAAAGGAAGAAAAAAGAATGCCACCAAACGTTAAATTTACCAGTTGCCCTCCTGTTGTTATTGCACTGCTGTAACTGCCTACATGTGGTGTTGGCTGTTGGAAGGGTTGTTGCTGTCCCACTGAGTACAGGTGCTGGTGCTGCTGGTACCAGGTCTGTGGGAAGCACTGGTGTTGCTGGCCTTGGATTTGCTCTTACGGTAAGCATCTCTCTTGATAATAGCCAAGTTGCTTTTTCTCATTTCAAGACCCTTGGGTTCTGCAAAAGTAAAATCTCACATCCTGTGCCTGGGAATGACAGTATAAAGAGCAAGTGTGTTGAAAATAGCCAGTGAGTGTAGAGTGGACCTGGTGCACATCTGCTATGAGGTGTTAAGTCCCCCATGTTATTAATACACTCAGTTTTGTGCTAGGGCAGCGGAGGAGGAAGCATCATGGTTCCCCCGGGTGCTGCACAGGCTGTCATCAGTCAGCTTTGTCCTCCAAGGGGATGTGCTGCTGGCTGCGAGCACAGGATCATGTGCCTGGGCTCGAAAGCCAACGCTGCTCCCCGTTCTTCATAAATTACCTTGCCACCTTCCTCTGCCTTCTTCCTGGGGAAACAAGTGTGGGTTTGGGCAGGTGGGGGAAGGACATAAGGAAGAAGAGGAGTGGGAATAAACAAACTCATCTCTCACCACCTTCTCAGATTTCTTTTTTAAAAGAAAAAGTTCCTGGGGGGGAATATCATTAAATAAAGGCTATTATATATATAACCCCCTGGTTATTTCATGAGCACTTGTATGTAGTCATCAATGATGCCTAACACTGCTCTATTTAAAGGTGATGAAAGCCCTCTACTAGATCAGATCTCTGATTGTGCACAGAGCTCTGATAAATCTTGTTAACAAATCTTTTGTGGTGTCCCACAGAATTGCTTTGCTTATCATGTTGAACCTGCTATGGAGGACAACTAAAAACCTCATCTCACCCTGATAATGCATAGATACTGTGATCTTGTATCAGGGTCAACACTGTTGCTGAGCCGCTGCTCTGTTCAGCTGCAAACTGGTGAAATAATTGATAGATACCTCAAACCAGAGAGGCCCCAGCAATATCAGTTCTGACAGAGAAGTGCCAACACCTCATTTTACTGAAACAGTTAGATGAGGATGTTTGGATGAGATTAATTCCACTCTGATGCTAGTCTGAAGTACTTATCTGGTCTTTTTCCATAGCTAGTGGAGAGGGCCTTAGTAATCCCAGGGGAAGATTCATTAATCTGAAGATGAAAGTTTGCTGTGCTCTCGGGAGGTGACCCTCCTCTAGCTCTCAGGAACTCATTGGAGTCCCTGAGCGTTGAAAAGGAGAGGGTGAGGAGGGAAAGAAGACCCAACCTCCATTTGGGATGGGATGATGGGTATTACTTTGGTGTTTTGAGGCAGAGAATTTTGACTCTGGATGGCTCACTCTAGTCAGGGAATTGCTACAGCCAGTTTATTTCTTGACAGCACACAAGTACCTTCTTAGTTTTTATTTTTTCTGTTAAATAATATATAACCACTTCCAGAATGCACAGAGCAGAATAACACATTACTGTTCCTGTTCAGTCTGGTATCAGTGTTACTGTAGCATTGTTATACAAACACTTCAGCTGGGTTTTTTTTTAATGTTTTCCATTTCTCTCTTAAGGAGACGGCTCGAACTCTGTGTTTGTATGATTACATCTCTATTACAAACTGGAAGTCCTTTCTGCATTGTCATCATTTTAGCAGATTAACCCCCTTGAATCTTGAGGCGAGCATCTTATTTTTAATGTTTTTCAACTTTGATTTGAGACCTTAAGCAAATGACTGCAAATCCTATTTTGGTGTAAACCTGCTTGAGTGGAAATGAAAGGTTGACCTTTAAGTTTATAAGGCACTGATAGAATTGGATTAGATAAGGGAAAAAAATCATCCTAGTGATGAAGACAGTGATTTGAGTCTCTGGATACCTGTTTGCATTTTATGTTCTCCCTAGGTTTCTGGTCATGGTTTTTGCCTTAGGTCTCTGTCTTGCTAAGCATCTTTAAAAGGATATGAATGGTGTATCACATTTTTAGAAGGGATAGTAGGATAAGTGTATTGTATACTCACAATATTTGATGATGAGCATTCAGTAAGCACTGCAGATAAAGCTGAAATTAAGTTCTACAATATTTAAACCTAGACTATCCTGCATCTGGTGAGAAATTATGTACATTTCTGTTGCTAAATGCATCTGTTCTAGTGAGTAACTACTGACTGCTAGATGAGGTGGTACAGAGTAGTTGTATTCCCAGTCACAGAGGTTTTTTCCTTTGGTGCAGGCTGGCTGCATCCATTGTATGTGGCACTTAGCCCTGGATTTGTCCTGAGGCCCATATGTCTAGGCTGTCCACCTGCTCAGAGGGGATCCCAGGAATGTACTATGCCTGAAATCACTCCTGGGTTTTGTTCTGAAGGGAATTGGTTGACTGATGCCAGAGAGCAAACAGGACTCCAGCAAATCTTGTTCAACCCTTGGTCAGGTAGATAAAACAACAGATTCAAATAAAGATGATAATCTCTTCTGCTACTTCAAGGCTTTTCAGGGAGGGGAGTGGAATATGGCCACTGTGTAATTTTCTGCAGTGTTACAGACTATTAAAAAAAATCTTTAATGTCCTATTTGTATTTATGAAGAGTATTTGTTTGGACATAGTTATCTTTTCAGGGGTAGTCAAGAAATTATCCTATCATGTCCTCTGTCTATTCATCTCTTACTAATGCTTCACTCAGCTTTCTCGTGTGCATGTGACTGAACGGGCCGTTGGCCAAGTTTATATTTAGCACTGCACGAGTCAGCATAATTTCATGCCTTAATTGCTGTAGTAACAGGAAACCGTTTGTGAGTTATAACAAATGATGCAGATTTTTTTCTTTGCTGTCAACTCATGGATTGTTTTTTCTCATCTGAAATATGATGGGAACCCAACTGAAGATCAATGGATATGGTGTTTCAACTTTGTGTTTTGCTGTATGTACTGAGATTTTTGCAGGTTTTGTTAAAATATCAAGAAAAACAGAGGAGAAACAAAGGGCTATGGAGATGTGCCTTATGAGCTTATTCCATGAATGAACTCATACATCATAGTCAGAATTTACTCTTAAGGAGCCACCTCTAGAGACTGAACAAAGCAATAACACACCTCATTTCTAGGCTCCAATCTGGAATTTTGTACCTCTTTTTGATAGATGCATCAGTTGCTTTGATTTCTTGTTCTGTGCAAGTGAAGCCTTTGCTGCATCCACGGTGTGTATCTGAATGATTTGTTGAAATGACCTGGACAGGCTTTTTGGAGGAAACCATTTGATGCACTTGAGACAAAACCCTCCCTAACTTCCAGATGAGGCACTATCCTTCAGAGCCTACAATTAGGTTGTAATGGAGTAGATTGTTAATATTTTTCCTATTGCTATTCCCTCCCTTCTTGATATTCAGTGTGAAATCATTGATCTTAACAATTTGCTTACTGTTTAAAAATGCATAAAACAGTGCTCGTATTTTTGTCTTGGATTTAACACTACTCAGCTCTAGCATGTATCTTCCTAGGCTAGTCCTGGCCATAGTACCTCCTAACACTGTTACATGTCTCTTGCCCCTGGGTGACAGTAACAGATTTAGCTATAAAATTTTACGGCAGTGTTAGCTGCAATTTTAATAAAACATAACACGTGCCTTTAGGCTTGCAAGTTCTTTTGTACTAGTTCTTTAAATATGGGTAACTCAAAAACTGGTGATGACAGCTGTCTGGTTTTTGGTTGGGCTTTTGTACCAACTGCCTGAATAAATGCACCTCCATTATCCATTAGTAAATTGGGGGTGGAGGGTGGGGGGGTGTTCAGCTAAGGAAAATAATCTTAAAACTAAATTGCAAGTACTGTCTTGGTTTAAATTGGCTACAATTGCCAGAGTGAATTTAACTTGCTGGATTTGGGCCAAGTAGTGGATAATGGTGGTATTTATGTTGACAGTTTTATATTCCCCCCTGAGTTCTATTTATTTTTTAAAAAAGTAAATCTTCAGTTAGCAAAAAAGTGATACTGTAAATTAAAATAGATCAAGAACAGTTTAAGAGGTAGTTACATTTCTTTTTCTGCTCCCCAGACTTTGCTAATTCAGTGTGTGTGACCTTTATTGCACTTGAACCTTGATTTATAACTTCATTTATGGTAATGAATGTCAGTTGCAAAATAGCATTATTCTTATGCTGCTATTTAATTTCATTTTATTCCTTCTGCGATAAGATGAATTCTGGTGTCTTACTGAGCACTATGGCACAGGATGAGCTGGTGAATGGCTAACATGAAATGCAGTACTGGAGTACTTCAGGTTTTTTTTCCCAGACATTTGAAGTCTGAACTGTTGGATTCTGACTGAATTCAGTTCTTGTTTTGCAATTTAGATTTATATTTTTCCTCCAGTAAAACAAGAGAAGTGCATGTTTCCTTTGCTGTACTCTGAAGATTTTTTTTTTTTCTTGTTTTTTGCGGAGCCTTGACAATTCAAATAGTCAGAACAGCTTCCTATGAATAAATACCCTATTCTGAAATACATTTTGCTATCTAGAGTTTTAAAAAATTGCTTTAAAGAATTTTTTTGGTTCTCTGCGAGGTGTATTCCCCAGGTGCCTTCATATCTTGCAGAGTTTTGAAGTATGTTATGCTTTAAAGAAGTGGTATTGGATTCTGTAAAAAGGTTATTGGCTTTCATGACACAGAGGTTATTTAATTCTTCCTGCTTTAATTCTTTTTTTTTCCTCCCAATGTCCCAGCTTTAAACTAAGCCTTGGCCTCTGCAAGTAGAGCTAAGCTGGTCCAGCCCTCTTCCCCATAGCAGCAGTGCTCTGTACCTCACAGTGGCAGACCATACTTCAGCTGTCTGTGAAGTTGTCTTTGTGCTTAAAGGCTTGTTTTGGTGCTCCACAGGGAAGAGATTTTTCCTTGAGTGTGGTCCTGCAGGTGCCGTGTGACAAGGTCCTGGGCATCCTGGTCTGATTTGGCCATCCTTTGAGCAGGGCTGGGACTAGATAACCTCTCTAGGCTAAAGATGTGTCTTGGCTCAGTCAGAGAGAGTGTCAGGATTGGAGCTTCCCTCTCTGATGCATGAGCAGGGCTGACCTGCACTACTTACCTGAACTACTTCTATCAGACTTTTCGTGTCCCTGTCTCATTAGTGATGTGATGTGATGTGATCCCAGATCTTTTTTTCCCAGATGAATTTTTATCTCAGTGATGTGAGAAGCTGTATGTCAGGCATGCTTCCAGATGAGTTTGTCAAGACTCTCTTTTTATAAAAAAAAGTTCTTACAGATGCGATAGGAAAACTGTTACCTATGCAAGGGTTTCTTATGGCTGGACAAGAGCAGTCTGGTCTCCAGAGCATGGTGCCACCATGCTGTCCTTAGTGACATCTCTTTTAACATTTGACTGCCCTAGTGGTGTTGAAGCACCTTCGGTGCTCTGCTTCATAAAATAGCTCTTTACGAGGAATCCCATGCTACTGAAACAAGTTATGTCAATGATAAAGTAATTTTCACTTATATTTGATCACTTGCTGTTTTCCCTCTACCTTGCACTAATTTATCTTTCCTCTAACTCCAAAGAAGTAATGACTTCAGCCTCTCCTTTTAAAACCATCCCAAGATAGTACCTGACTTAGGCTCTGAAGGAGGAGATTTATGTCCTTTTTAATTAATGCAACTTGAAACTCCCATTATTCATAGATGTTAAAGTGTGGTTGGTTTGGGTTTTTTTCCATCTCCTACCAAATGCTTGCCTTCAATTTCTCCTTTTGGTAGTAAGTTTCTAAAATTGGTTACACACTGGGGTTTAGCTTTTTTTAATAGCTTTCTAGCTACACTGAATAGAGTGTAATTATGTAGACTGTCATGTGCTATCAAACTCAAAAGTCAGTTGTAGTTAAATCCACAAGACTGATGTTCTAGAGCTTTGTAGTATTTTGTGACAAACCAAATAGTCTTCTGTATTCTGTGTGTTGGTACCCAAAATACTTCACTTGGGAATTATCTAAACCAACTGGTTATCGTAATCAGGGCAAACTATGAAAAAATGTCTTCCTCAGAGATAGAGTGTTTCCTGGAAGTTTGTTTATGCTGTTACAGTTTTTCATCGTGAAATCCTTGTATCTGAAGAATAGATGGTACTTCAGTGGGGATGGTTTCAGTGGCAGTGTCACATGGACAGTGTGATAGCTGGCTGATGTCATAGCTTCCTGTTGGAGCAGAAGGAGGAGTGCAGGTGGAGGGCAGGCAGCACTCTTCTCAGTGACCTCCTGTGCTTGAGTTAATGAGTCTGGGTTTTTATTCTCACCCTGGCATCCAGCAGGAGGGAACAAGAGGAGGTTAGAAAAGCATCAGGAATGTGATGGTGCTGGCCTAGGTTTCTTGGCCATCCCCAGAGCATCTAGAGCTTCTGGGAACAGTTGCCTCAGTTAATCTCTTTGGTCCAAAGTGGCTCTGATTTTGCCCAGTGTTGTACAGGTTTGCTGTATCTGAGAAAAGCTGCTGAAAGGGCAGTTCTAGTATATATAGACAGAGCTCTTTTTCCATGCTTCTGTAAAAGCTCTGCTTAACCTGTGAGGATGGAAGGAGACCATATGCAGACCAGTGCAGAGGAAGCTTGTGTTGGGAAAAATGGGTCCCATCTCCAGTCCAGTCAGTCCCATCCAGTTCCTGAATATAAACTCAAAATTTTGGTCTGATGTTTTCTGGCTGTCAGGCACCAGTGATGCCTGTGGCTTTGGAAGACTGGCTCTTGCAGGGCTCCCCCTGTTTAATAGGGATGTTCCTTCTCCAGCCTGAGGTTTGAATCTCTGAATTCCTAGGCATTTTCTAGGGAAGAAAAGTAATCTTTATTTCTGTAATATTTGTGCTGTACTTCTCCTGCTTGCATGATAATTACAACTGGTGTTTGAAGAGCTTAGGTAGTTTTGCTGGGCAGAGGGAAGAAGCAGCTCTTCAATAACGGCTAAAGCTTGAAGGCTCTTATAGTTTAAGACCTTAAATTAATGAAATTATTTTGGAAGTCAATGTCCTGGTTGAATGAATACTGGTATTATAGTATAACCTTCCCCCCCCCCCCCCCC
>NW_020799095.1:141605531-141686506 GCF_003259725.1 Athene cunicularia | reverse complement strand
AAAAAAAAAAAGTTAATTTAAGTGAATATTTCAGTTTCTCCTTTACAGTAGCTTTGAATATAGGAGTGACTTGGATGCAGGGATACTCACTCTAGTCTGCGCTGTTCAGACGTATACTCAAATGCTGTGTTGGCAGCATTGTTTTTTCATGTACTTGGGTGCACCAAGTAAAATCTGAGTACTTGAAGTAGTGTTGTAGACTCCTGTCATGTTTTACCATTTTTTATCCTTTTCTATAGAAGTTACCTAATCAATAGTATGGAAGCAACTTGTCAAAAGCTCAGGATTCATAATACTGGAAGATACAGGGGCAACTTTTTTTCTGCTTTAAAAGGGGTCTTATGCTCAATATCCACATTAAGAAAAAAAAAAAAAAACCACAAACAAAAAAGCCTAAAAATGTAGCTTGTTTTCTTTCCCTTGTCCCTGTGAAGTAGGTAGCTGTTGCTGCAATCTGTGCATCACCTCTATTAGATTCCTACAGACTGTTCTGTCATGTTCAGGAGTGAC
Source organism: Athene cunicularia (assembly GCF_003259725.1). Lineage (NCBI taxonomy): Eukaryota > Metazoa > Chordata > Aves > Strigiformes > Strigidae > Athene > Athene cunicularia. The sequence continues at coordinate 141,685,996 of NW_020799095.1, read as the reverse complement.
GTCCTGGTCCTCCCAAGCTCTTAGTGGTTTGAACCCAGGATACCTGAAACATGCATCAAATGACAAAACTTGATCTGCTGTTACTGAAATCAGTGGTCTCTAGTGTAGTATTTTTCATTCATTCTCACGCTAGTCTGTCAGAACATAAAAGACAGAGTTTGTTTCTTTTTTTTCAGACTTTCTCTGGAGGAAAGAAGGTTGTCTGATGCCTGCCTAGAGCACCTCTAAAAACAAATACTAAAATGCAGTTCTTATTAGATGTCCTGTTTTTCTCTAATTTTAGTGTGTTTTTCTAATTTTCAGTAATAAAGATGGCTGTTGGGTGGCTTCTAATGTATGCTGTTACTTTGCATAATCACTATACTAGTTTAGTTTTGTAATATTCTAAGACTTTTTAGATTTTAATATCATGTTACCTTTTGTAAAAATAATACAAATGTAGATGTAAAGCATTTTTCTTCAAATTTTAAAGCCTTTAAATAACACAACTGCTTTTTTGCCTGTTAATAATTTGGTAAACACTTCATAATATAATAAATTGAATTTGTGATGAACTAGCTAACTTTCTTATTTCGTTTTGACTTCTCTAGAGAAGTTGGAGGTTGCACCACCATCTCCAGGACAACTGAAACATGGTAAAAGAAGAATGTTTGTTGAATATGGTTCAGTACTTGTGCCGTCTGTCTTTAAATTGCTTCATCTTTCTCCTACAAGTGCTGGTCTGTCCTCATCACTGTCATATGGAGTAACAGAAAATGAAAGCAAGAACTAACAGTCACCCTGCCTTCTTTATTTTCATAACACCTCAGCTGGAGAATGTGCACCATTTAGTGAAAGTAGGACAGAAAGCCCAAATGAGACCATGCTGTTTAAAGCCAGCAGCAAATGTTTTGTAAGCTGAGTGGTGTTGATGCTGCAGTACCTTGTGGGGGGGGTTGTGTTTAAGCTTAAAACTAATGACTTGCTTCTTATCGCATATATTTTAAGTGGAGTGAGAAGTGGGAGAAAATTGCAGAGAAATTAGGAATAGGTTTGGTGTTTTTTATGATACCATAGTCATTCAAATTGAGATTTAGCTTCCAAAACAGGGTATCTTTGTGTTTTTAAACTCTGTCAGTGAGCAAACGTATTTAGTTGAGCATTTTCCTATTCTAGGTATCTTCACTCATTTTTCTTTGGGTTTTTTGCTTGGTCCCTGGTGTTCTGTTTACTCCATGGAATCCTAAATTCTATCAACTTCAGTAAGAATTTGAGCTCCCTTTGTAGCTCCAGAGTTTGATGCACACATTTTGAAAATGCTAGGCATCTGTGTGTTTTTGTTATTTACATTTTGGGGAGTTTTGTCCTGTGATGGTTTAAAAAAAGAATAATAATTTTCCAAATTTCATACGTTCTGTGCTTTAGTCTTTTACCTGTACATTTAACACGGTATGTGTGTTCTTACAAAGTAGTTACAGAAGTCCAAACATGTTCCAGTACCTGAGCATGAAAGACCTCTTGAGTGTGACTCTGTTTTTTTTATATGATTGTGAGTTCTTGCTGTCTGCACAAGGTAAACCTAAAAGGGACTTATACCAGTTTCTTTTCACACGTGTCTGAGGTTCATGCCCTTTTCTTTTTTTCCTCTTCATATGTTTGCATCTCAAGTTTATAAAATACAGGAATTATTGGTCACACCTGAAGTGGGGAAAAAACCTAAAAACCCTAAATAGCTGATGCATCTAAAATGTTAAAAAACCCAAGAAGTTCTGACTTCCTAGGCTGTTTTTTTAGTCATGTAGTCTGTCTTCAGTGCTGTATTTAGTGTTATGATGCTACCACCTTGAAACTCAGCTGGAGGCAATGCTGTGCAAATTCAACACTTATTGCCATCAGAAACTTACAAGCTAAAACTTGAAAGAGAAAATGGAGCAGGACAAAGGGGAATGCTAGAGTAACACTGTGCTTGTTAGAAATTATTCAGACCTGTATATTCAAAGTTGTTGCAATAGAAAATATTTTTAAATAGGGTTTACTTGGAGTTTTGGGAGTGAAAAGGAAAAAAATGCATGAAACAAGGTGGCATTTGATGTCTTAATATATTGAGGAGCAGCTTCAAGTCTAACTTGCTCTCAGCATAGTGCCCAGACAGAATCAAGACACAGAAGTTTGAGTTGAATAGTGAGATAATCAATGCTGTATGACATACAAGTGAAAACCACCTTAGCATTTGCAGATTAAGCTGAAGGGGCTTTGATAACAACTGCTTAGCTCCAAGCATTCCTCTTAAAATATGAATTTTTAGGAGTGTGTGAAGAAGATAGAGCTCTTGCACAGGAATAGGGAGGAACTTTCAGAGGAAGAGGCTTTATTTCGAGCAAGAAAAGAATGTGGGGAGTCTGAGACAGTTTAGCAATCCTTTATTGATACTGCAACATCAGTTAGAAATAAATAGTGTCAAAATTTGTGTAGGTTTAAATATTTCTCTTATGCAGTAGTAGGCATAAGTGGCTTCCATCCAAAATTGTACAAGTGTTTGCAGAGTAAGTTGTAACTGGTTCTTCACAAGCCACTAGTAACACTTAGGGGTAGCAGAAGGTTTTACCAAATTTGTCAGAAATAAAAAGGTCACTAATAGAAGTAGTAGGAAAGGGATTTTCTTTGTTGTCTTTGTTTCTCTTAAAGGCAGTATTAGACTGACATTTCAGTAGTTCGTGTGAACTAGTGAACTCCCTTATAAATATTTATTTTTCTCTTTGTTACTTATTTCTTTTAGTGTTCTTCCACAATGCATTACCTTTTGTAGGGTTTGGATTTTTGGATAACGCAATTATGATCGCTGCGGTAAGTTCATTGTTTAATTCCTTGATCGAGTTGGTAAAATTCATATTGTACAAGTACTACATGAGTAAATGAGAGCTTCAGGAAGACTCTGTTCCCTCTGTATTGACTCACTAATTTCTATTTTAATTTTTCTTTTTTTAAAGAAAATGTCCATGCTCTATTCAGCCTTTGCAGAATGCAGTGTTGTTCCTTCTAAGGGCAATATTGTAACTGATTTTACTGAATTGAGGTTTGCTTTTTTCTTCTCCTAATTTGTTCTGCATGACACATTTATGATCATGTAGTCAATATTATATGTTTTTTTGTACTGACTGATGATAATGTGATTATAATGTGTTGGTGAATAGTCTTAGGGGGTTTTGTTGATGTGTTCCTTTGTTCTCAGGCAATGTTAGTGCTGATGTTGATTTGTGCTGATATAGCCTGGCATTTCTGGGTAACACTATGAGATATTTTCCTGTTCATTTGGAAGATGAAATAGGCTAGTGGAACAGGAAGATGGATAAAGGCCAAAGATACTGTTCCTTGTGTAGAACTATCATTGACAGTGTGATCTTAATCATGGGATAATTCAGGTGGGAAGGGACCACAGGACCCAGGAGGTCTTTAGTCTTGCTCCTGCTTGGGATTTTCTCAGGGTCTCTAATCTAACCAACCTCCTGCGCAGTGTAGGGTCAGCTTTAAGGTCAGACGAAGTTGTTTGTGGTTTTATCCTGTGGGTCTTGGGAAGATCCAAAGACAGACACTCCACAGCCTGCCTGGGCAACCTGTTCCAATAGTCAACTGTTCTCACAGTGGAAAACATTTTCCTACATTCAACTGGAACGTGTTGTCTTTTAATTCATGCACATTGTCTATCAATCTTTGGACCTTGAAATGCTGTTCCATTGTACAGTTCACTATGATTTTGTTTCTTCAACTGAAAAAGTAAGGAGCTATAATACGATGTTTTATTTGCTCAGTATTTGTAGAAGTTTGCATTCAAAGCTATGCATTCAGCTAAGAATTACAGTGGGGAAAATGGTGTGCAGAAATAGGAATTACAGTTTTGTCCATTAGGTGGCCATTATAAAACAATATAAATAATTAAAAGAATATCAGAAGTAGTCTCTTGTCCTAGGGGGAAATACACATGCTAGGAGGGTAAGAGCTCTGCAAATCTAGTAGAATTACTGTCCATTTATCCTTTCAGTCTTAAGTGGTAAACAATACTTTCACCAATTAATTCAATATAATGTATTTTAACTCCAAATCCCTTAATGAGAAAACTCTTATTTTTCAGGGAACCCAAATAGAGTTGTCAATTGGAGTTGTCCTAGGAATTTCAACTATGGCAGGCAAGTAATAAAAATACAGTATGTATAGACTAACATGGTACATGCCTATATTTTAGGCTGGAAGTGGGCCACAGGGCTAGAAATAGCTCTTCCTTGGGCTTGCAGCTGCCTTTCTTAATAAAGAAACAATCTTTGGTTGAACCAAGGATGAATTCCATTTGCAGAAATGGAATTTCAGTTCAAATAGCTTTTGAAAGCTTGTTGGTTTTAATCTAAAAGTTCAGATCCTAGGTTGCTTGGCAAAGTGTATTTGCATTTCTGTAGTGGAACTGCTCTAAATTCCCTAGTGTCTGATATTTATGTGTGTTTCTATACATATTTGTAAGTTGCTGCTTGCTTGCAGTGCTATGTGAAGATCAGTGTTGGTGTCCTTTTACTGCGTTGGCTGGTGTTCTTGGCAGCTTCTCTGCCTCTGTGTGATACCACGGGAAGGCCAAGCACCACCCTACTCCTGCACTGGCCAAAACTGATAAGCTCTGTTCAGCAGCTTTGGTGCCTCTGCAATGTCAGAGGAAAAAGCCTGCTCATGGGTGCACCAACTGCAGGTGCAGCATTGTTCGAAAGCGTGCAGAGAGCTTAAATGAAAATGTATACAGCAGAACAAGTTAATTTGGAAATTTGTAGCCCTCTGTTGCAATGCAAGACAGTCACATGCAAGCTTATCTCGGTAAGATCTGCTGTGAAATCATGTAACTTTATTTAATCATATGTACAGTATTTATTCCTAAACTGACACAGTTCATGGATATGTTGGAAGGTTTATCAAAGCTACATACGAGTGTAACAGCTCCTCTGGTTTCCATTGCTCCTGTGCCTCTTCAGGCACTGGAAAGCCTTGCTTGGTGTCCAGCTTTAGCTGTATAAAACTGACAACTGCGTGTGGCCATATTTAACTCTGATCTGAAAAGTTGTTACATTGATTTCCAGGCGTCAGTGTTGTCTTTTTGATATTTCTCAAGTTTTCTTCTATTATTGTTAGTCTGCTGCTATTATTACAAACTGCAGAAGAAAAGGTCAGAAGAAAAACTCTAAAAGAAGCTTACTTCTAGTGCTATAAGTACTGAGAAAAGAGAGAGGAACTGTTTGGTTTTGTTTGTAATTAAAATAATACTTTGCCTTCTCCCATTTTGTTTGTAATTAAAATAATATTTTGCCTTCTCCCATTCTCTTCCTTATTCCTCCCTCCAGCTGCAGCTTTGGGAAACCTTGTTTCAGATTTAGCCGGACTGGGGTATGTCTGAATTTGTGTTGAGTATATGTTTTTTTTTTTCTCTCTTGCAAACACTGTTGGTGCTACTGAACTAAAATATATAAACTGCTGAAATAGTTTTATTTTTTTTCCTAGCTGAGTTTTGCTTCAGTAAGCTACATGACTGTAGAAATGTATTCTGTCCTTCATAAGAAAAGTTGAACTATTAGGTGATTTTTGTTGAGGTTAAAACTGCAGTGCCGTAGTTCTGAGGCAGAATAACACTCCTGCTATTACAGTATTATGTATTTTAAGTGATAAAATTGGGGTTGGCATTTAACCTGATTCAGTGTACTTCTGTAAGTAATGCTTGATTTTAAGGAAGTATTAGAACTTTTTCTACAAAAAGTGTGTTCATTAAAATACAAAATGGAAAAATACATTTTTCGTGATGTACTATATTGCTGTGTTAGAATATACCTAATATACCTCCTCAGGTTGTTATGCCTAGATGTGAAGACATTTCCTTCTCAGATAAAACAATTCTGTATCTGTAATGTCTTCAGATCTAGGCATACCTATTTCTGATATAAATAGATACACCTGACTATTTTTTAAAAGAAAATTTCTGACTAATAGCTGAAAATAAAGCTGTCTGTTATGCCTCTTTTATTCCCACCTTCCCTCTAATTCTTTTCTTCTGCGGATAACAAGGCTTATTACTAACTCGTGTGTGTGTGTAACCTTCCCTCCAGTAAAGGTTACTTACAAGCTCTGCAGAAATGCAGTAATGGACACAACAGTTGTGTCTCACTGCTATTTTTTTTCTGGAAATATTGCCTATTCATTCAGTGAGAAGATTAGTTACCTTACATTGCAAAATGTGACCATCAGAAGTCTGAATGCTTTCCCATATTTACCTCTCAGTGGCTTTACCAGTAAGCTGAAGGGGAAGCTATTAATTTTAAGTTAAGCACTTCAGATATTTCAAAATCTGTATTAGACGATACTGTCAGATCCAAAATCATTTGTACTTGTTTTCTTGTTCTTAGTCTTGCAGGTTATGTAGAAGCTTTAGCTTCACGGCTGGGTCTGTCAATCCCTGATCTGACACCCAAACAAGCTGATATGTGGCAAACACGTCTCAGTGCACACTTGGTGAGTATACTGTAGGTCGGCACTGTTTGCATGGAGCCTTTTTTGTTTAAAGCAATACATGATAAACCCTTTTTGCCGCTTTTGCCATTAAATACTTAATAGCCACCAACATTTTGGCCATTTCCTGGAAGATTTAGTTGTGAGCCTATGTCAGGGAGCATCATGAGACTGGATTGTTTTGGCCTTGGGTGGTTTGAATGACTAGTAACATGGATGTCTCAGCAGTGACTTTATGTATTGTATGCAGATACCTGGGTTGAACTCTGGCTACTGTGATAAGATAGCTTATTTGAAAGTTATGACCTCTTAGTGGTTTACTCCTATACTCTATTTGTGAATTTCTTGCTATTCATATACCTGTGCTAGCATGTATTCATTTCTAATATTCTAAATTAGCTTCGATGTGAAATTAGCTTTCCCCTGGGTAATCTTAACTTTTGAGTAATATTCACTGTCTGCATTTACAGTTACGGGACACTCACCTTGCAGATTAATTTTCAGGATGATTACTTAATTAACATTTAAACATCTGAAGCAATCCCACTTAGCAATGAGAGTGTTAGTTTATTTTGATTAAAGAAATATTATAAGAAACTGAGTAAAGAAACGGATATTTCTTTCACTTTCCTAGAATGAACCTTCATGGGGAGAAGTATCTTTGTAGATTTAAGGGGAGAAGAACACTTGCTGAAACAAAGTTGGGGGGGGAAAAAGTCTGCTTTTAGCAGTGATAGGTCAAAGCATTGAGTGGGAAAGAATTGGCATGTTGTCAGTGGGCTGCCCTCTAGTCTGTCTGATGTAAGTCATCTTGGTGGAAGCTGAGTCTGTGGCAAAAGCCTGTCATTCCACTGCAGTTCATTCACTTTTCTGTGAAAGCACTTCTGAGCATCTTCACTTGTATGCTAGCATTTTTTCTTTTTTACCCACTGTCTCAAGTTTCTCAACACTATCCACCTACAGCTGGTGATGTGGTTTGGATGTTGCCTGTGTTAGTTCTTTCTCTCCTCTTGACTTTCACATCTAAGTCAATTGTGAAATGTTTTCTAATCTTTTTTTTTTTTTTTTTAAGTCTTTGCCTTGTGTCTTTACAAGCCATCATGTTTCCAAGAAATTCCTTGTTCCTGACTTTGATAATTTGCATTATCAAATGCAGATACATTTATAGTTGCACCCAAAATGTGGGTGGGTGGTGTGTGGTGGTTTTTTTTTCCTTCCTTGTCATCCTGACCATCCTTCTAATCCTTTTGAATCTGTCTCCTCCCTTCCACCTGTGCATCTCCTTCTGGGTCATTCCCTTCTTTATTCAAAATTTTTGTCTTTATATGTCTCTTATCACAGCATGTGCTGTTTCTAACCTTGTCATATCTGTGTGTCTCTCATAGATTTTGTTTCTAGTCTGCATGCTAAGAAAAATGTGGCTCCCAACCAAAAATTAGAACAAAGGGTCTGTTTTCCTGGTTGTGTTGGTACTCCACAGCAAATGGTTAACAACTGATCAATGAGAAACTTAATTTTTTCCTCCTTTTTCTAGGGTAAAGCTATTGGAGTGACCATTGGCTGCATTTTAGGAATGTTTCCTTTGTTGTTCTTTGGTGATGAGGAAGAAAAACTGGAAGAAAAAAATTAACCTTTTTACAAGACATATACAAATGTAAACTACTGTACCTCAATTATTCAATTATGCTGTCAATATTTAGGAATTAACAGACAGTAAAAAATGTATAGACTTGGGAACAAAACCTTCAGCATGTCGTTTTATGGAAACACTAATTTATTGTGGCTTTGTGTTCAGTACTTCTTTTTATAAGATATCATTTAACTTTTAATTGTAAATTTTTGAAGTGTTTTCACTTACGGCAACTGATGTTTACCACTTTCCCCTTTGATCTTATTCTTTAATGGATTTTTACTGTAATAATCCACTATGGATGACAGTATCACTCGAGTTGCATATTGGTTGCTTAACAGTTAATTGCATGACAAAAATTTCACTGCTGTCCATCAGGTCCTTCAATGCAGATTATTGAGAAGGTCAGTGATGAGTAATTTGAAGTCACTCGCTTTGCAAGATGACTGGTTTTGTGGAGGCTCTCAAAATGAATAAATAACAAACAAAATAAAATTTCAACACAATTGACCAGCACTCTGCAAACAAACAGCAGGTTCATGTGTCTGTGAGAGGAGAACAAAAACTATCACCACGCAGACTTCTAGGATTTAACGACAATCCAAAATGCTTGGTCACTCACCTAGAAAATGAGGGCTTTCAACCTCAGGGAATTTCTTTGGGCAGCGTTCTGACCCAAGGGGAGAATCCTTGACCACAGTGCAATGATCCAGGAGGGACTAGCTCAAAATGGCTCCCCAGGGGACTCCGTTTATACCTGAGCCAAGTCTGATCTGTGGTCAATGTCAGCCCTTACTGGCTGAGGGCCCCAATTACCATAAAGCCCTGAGAACAAGGGCACAAAAAGAGAAATCAGTGGCTGCTACATTTCAGCGGCCAGGAAGCCCTGTTTTCACTGGGTGGGTGCACCTGCCACAACTGGTTGCCCCCTCACCAGCCATCATTTTGCACTGCCTTTGGATTAGATATTTTGGTGATCTACAACAGTCTAGTTTGCATTTTTTCATAATTCTGACTAAGTGTCTCTGAATTGTCTTCTGAGATTATCATTTTAATGCTTTGACAAGGTAAGTGTTTCCAGTGTAGGCTCTTTACCAGGTCCATTTTTAGTGTGTTTTAACACCTTCTGTACTTCCATATTCATGCCTCTTTTTTTCTTCTGTAAACAGTATCTTGAGAATTGAGTTTGAGATATCCTTAAATTTGTGTTCCTGAGTTTTGAGTGTGGTATTAAAGAATTCAGACCAACTGTTTCAAAACCACAAACAACTTTTTTTTTTTTTTTAATTGTTCTTCCTAAAGTAAAGTGTGAATAGTTGATTGGGTGGACAAGGCCAGGGTATGAGTGAGTTGTAAATAAATTTGCATTGCAAGGTTGTAATGGGTGGTTCAGCTGAAATAAAGTGTACCACCAGTCTGGATTAGAGGACCTGATTTGCAGATTATAATTTTGTATTTAAGTTTAAGACTTGCTACTTTTTTTTTTTTCTTTCCTGTGAGACAATTAGTTAAACAACAAAAAAAGAGACTTGCGGCCTTTTTCCTTTTCTGCCTTTTATTTTGGCAGTCTTGCTGTATTATAGATCTGGCAGTTCAGTCATATGTAACTGTGCTTTTTTTATATGGTCATGAATAAATTTAATTACAACTATTGAATATTCATATTTCGGGATCTCACTTGCCAGTAGCATAATGCTAAACTGGTAACTGTCGATTAGAGGAGAGAGTTTCTAACCTGTTTGAATACAATTTGGAAAAGATGCTAAGAAGAGAGGCACAGCCAGTGCACTTTAAAGTTTTTATAGCTGGAATTGTTAGCACTTCTGAAACCTAGAAAGAAATATTTGAAAAAAAAATAAAAAAAGAAAAATTCCCTGATGACACTTATTTGCTGTAGGAAAAGTCTTACTGTAAGATATACATCTTACAGAGGTCATTGCTTATCTCATGGTCATAAATCTGACTTCTCTGTTCTCGTTGCTAGGAGCCCTTTAACAGCAGTACTGAATCTTGACATCAACCTTTAATGAAAATGACAGTGTTGTATCTGGTTTTTAAAAAGCAGACTTTAAAAACTTGCTGTGAGTAGTCCTAGTAGCATGTACTGTACATTGTACATTAAACCATGAGAATCTGGACCAAACTGTAAAACTGAAAGAGATCTCAGCCAGGCATAGAACACAAATGCAGGGGTGTTTTGGCTTGCATTTTCAAAGTTGGAAGCTTTATAAAAAAAAGAAAAAACAACCAACAGAAAAACCCTCCAACCACAAAAAAAAACCCCAAACCAATGAAACACAAAACCCAATCCTGCTAGAAAATTATGCACTCTTTCCCCAACAGATTGCTGCTGGTTTACAGTACTTCAGTGACAGGTCTTTTTTTAGCCATCCACACATTTGTCTTGCCTTAAACTCTTAACTTTTCTTCCTCTGCACTACTTTTGTTTCTGGTATGTTTCTATACAAAGCTGTAAATATTTCATGTGTGTTGGTTTTGGTTTTGTTTTTTTTTTAAACTGAAGCACACATCAAAACAGTTTTGCATAGCTTTTTTTTGTAGCTGTTTTTACAGTAATTCCAACACTGTTTCCCTTTATGATACTGGCATCTTCATTGGAAGAAGTGGCCAAACCTCTGTTCTTTGCTATCATACCAACTGGAACACTGTTTTCATCACTTTTTAGCTTATGAGAACAATTGGACGGCTGTGTCATCTGTCATAGTAGTATTCATTTTATAATGGCAATAGGAAAGACCATGTACTGTTGTTAAATAGCTTGTGCATGTAAATTGAGTACGTTTTGTTTCTGTATGTCAAACTATTGTACTGCAACCAATGCTTTTATCGAGAATTAATGAACTAAAATATCTTCAAAGAAATTAATCATGTTGTCTTGTTAAAATATTTAGCTGACCACAAAAATGTTGAGGGCAAGTGACACATGGTAAGAAATCTTGGGTGTTTCAGGCTGTTGTCTGATACCATAATCTAAATGGTGACTTCCGGGGGTTCGGTATTTGACAAATGTGAAGAAATAATTAGTGATTTGAGAGGAATAGTGGACCTGGATGCTGAGAGAAAGTGCTTGTTGGGGTCAAGCTGCCACCCTGAGTACAGTAGGGCTAGCTTGCTTCGCCTGCAGGGTCCACTCTTGTGTGGATGTGGTACTGCTTTGTGTGGCAGGGAAGATCTGTGCCCTGTCTCCTTTCAAGGAGGGTAGGATTTTCTGGGGTATATGGATGAAAGTAATCCCTGATGCTCTGATTGCTTTTTAAAATACTTTTTAAACACTTTTTAAAACACTGAGGAGAGAGCACTAACGAAACACTCGTTTTTGTTTTCTTTTGTCTTCTCCCTCCTCAATAAAAGGAAAAACAAACACTACAGGCTTATTCAGAGACTTCAGTATTGCTCCTTTTCTTTATTCTATCAGTTTGTTCTGTGTTAATAGGAATTATTCTCATTGAAGGGCTGGTAGACCTGAAATTGTGTTTATTTTAAAATGCTGTCTTTTATTGTAATTTAAAATATAAATGTATTTTTGACTGTATGTTATCTCTAGGACAAAGAACATGCATCTGATAATACAGTTACCCAAATCTTTTTGCCAATATTTTCTCATTCATATACTTTTACCTAAATTATTTGAATTCCGACAACATATTTTGTATTGTCGTTAAAATTGTCAAACTTTCTGTAAACTTTTGTACTACAGCAAAGCTGTTCTGTGTTTCTTTATTAGACCAGATGCTGGAGGGCAAATGTTAATAATATCCTGTGGGTATTCAGCCTCAGTTATACAAAATGGGAATTTATTATTTAAGTTGTAAGCAAGTGGTCCTTTGTCACTGTCATAGGAGATAGGACTGTGGAGTGGTACTTCTCTCTCTTCATGCTTGGAAGAGAGCGATTTAAACAATTAAAATGTTTCAGTGGTAAACTGTGGTGTTTGTGGTTAATATTAGTCAGAAGTCCACTTGCACTTGAACTTCTGGAACTAACTGAGGTTTTGTATGCAAACTAATACTTTTTGAACTTTCCTGGACTTTGGAGCTCTTCACCTTTTTTCACTCCTTGGTCAGTCCCTTTTGTGGATGTCTGTGCATAAAGAAGTGCTGTGAATAAAACATCTGTACTGGAAGGATGCTCTCATCTCGTTTTAACAACCCATAGAGGTTGGCTGTTATTTTATTCTGATTGCATTGTATAGTAGAACTCTTCGTTAATGTTGTTCAGAGAGTCTATCACACTTCTAGTCAACGTTTCCCTCTTTTCTGATGTTTTACATGGTCTAGTGACAAGCTGACAGAGCGGTGATGTATAAATTAAAGACTTTAATAAAGTATTGAGGAATTAATCATCCTGCTCTGAGACTCTTATGTCTGGATTTTTTTAACCTAACATGCTAAGAAAATAGCTAGAGCTACAAGTTGCAGTTAATATGCTCATAACACAAATTCAAGCACCTGTTTTAAAGTTTTACCCTTGTCCCAGCGTTCAGGACCCTTGGCATCCAGAGCGTTGCTTCAATACAGTATTGGGATGGGGACAGAGGATTTGGGGGAAACTTGGAATTTAAAAGCCAGCTAAGATAAATGCAGAAGGGTTTTCTTGTTTTGTTGTGGAAGGTTATCTCCCCCAATCAAAACAAATGCCACCTTCCAGAGATCTGAGCTTTGCCCAGCCCTTGCTCCCCCAAGAGACTGTATTCACTAATATTTGAGCAGGTCAGTCTTTGAGCCTCAGGAATGTAATGCAGAATAGTGACCTTGGCTACCAACAGTGACTGTGGTGTGCTGATGTAGTATCCTGCGAGTAGATGATGCCAAGATAAGGTCTTTTGCATCAGCATGAAGAGAACTGACAGGAAATAGTTCTGGTTTAACAGTCTTCACCTCAGTAGTCCATAGGTATCTAAGCAACTGACTTAAATATTGATGCAGCTATGAATGCAGCTCCACAGTCTCAAGAGTTGCTCCTTCTGTGTATGTGTGCAAAGACTTAAGTTGCTGTGAAATATTAAAGTTATCCAAGACATCAAACCTGATGCATTTTGTGTCCATTTTGTGTTCTATTCTTGATACTGTGCTTATTAGTATCCTATTTATATATCATTGATTATGGAAAGGGCCTTATGCTTTTGCTTAGAGGGTTCAAGTCCTCCCAAACGTGTAAGTATTGATATTATCTATCAGTAAATAGGTTGTTTTGCAGTGGATTGTGAAGCGTACTGAATGGGACCATTCACTGGTTAGAAAACACATCTGAAGAGTAAGATTTGCCAAATTGGACCTGCAGCTGCCGTTCTTGTTGGGAAGAGGTTGTCCCTGAGCAGGATGGTAGTGCAGTAACAGAGAGTGCACTCTTGTCTTTGCCCAGCACTGCTGCTTGGATTTGACAGGGTGATTTGTTTGCATTGTGGTGATGCTATCTATTTTTGCTGAAAATGGCTTTTCTGTTACTTCAAGGTAGGAACAGGGAGGAAAGGGAGTAGAATGGGATTCTGCTGGGTCATTTTCCCTACATGGGGATGCATAGATGATCTGTTCAAAGAGAGAAAATTGTGATTTGCATTCGTGCTACTTCCTTGCTGTTCTCTGTGCCTCAGAGTGCTTTTAACATGCTGGGGAATTGGAAGAATGTTTATGAGGCTTCCCTCCCCCAGAGTGCACACCTCAGACATTAAGCTGCTAATAGTCCCTACATAGAAGTAACTGTCAAAGGAAAAATGATAGTAAAATTCCCCCTTTTGAACACAGAAGTCCTCGAATAGGAAGAGGAGAATGATTACAGGTGACTTACCTTTGCAATACAATGGCCTGGTTGCCAAAGACCTCATCAAAAGTGAGTTAGATCTTAAAAGGAGAATAGCCCCTTCTGGTGAAGTTTCAGATAAGCCTTGATGTGGATCTGCAACTTTTTCTCTACATGGCTTCCCCTGACCAGTTACTTGTCCCGTTTTGTGTAGGAACACAAAGGTGGTGTTTTCCTTCTACCCGCTTTCCTCTGTGAGAGCACCAAAACCTCTAAGGGCTGGCAGGACTGGGAGAGAGGCTGTGACGAGAGCCATTGCTTGTATGAAAGCATCCCAAGAGGAGGTCATGATGTGACAGGCAGTCTCATCTTCATTTATAGTCCTCAGTTGCCTTGTAAAGGCAGGCAGACAGTGGAATGGTTCCTCTGGGGAAATAATTTATTCTGTTGTATTGTGTTAATTTATGCCAAGGGTTATACTGGCAAGCTGAGGAACAGGGCACATTTCTTCAGATATTTAAAGAGGAGGAGGCTACCTTAATGTCTCTTAGAATAAACATCTCCTTATCTCCACAGCAGATTAATGGCCTGGGTGTATGTTTTGGCAGATTATAAAGTCCTAGAAAAAACGAAATACAGTTGCATGTGGTGTTTCTATGGGTCTTCTAGATGACTGGGGAGTGTTCTGGGTACTGGTGAACTCAGATGTCTATCAGGCTTCAAGGCTCTGTTTTCGTATATGTTAGGGGGATTCCTGAAATGAGATTTCTCTGCCTAAATGTAGCCTTTCCATGTTGCAGCTGGACAACTTCATCTGGGTTACACATGCCATGACCCCTTTGCAGGTGGTAGAAGTCAGCACTGGAGAATGTGTTTTGTCTGATGTATTGTGGGTGTCCTGTTCAGGGTGGGATTGGTCATGCTCTGCAGGCAGGACGTTACTGCTCTACAGCCTCTGCACTGAAAATACAATGTTTATGTTAATCCTTGTCCTCTGTTATTCTCCAGGCTTGATATCTGGAGTGTGTTGGAGTTAGCCCTATCCTTTGCCCAGAGTTTGCACAGCTTTTGATCGACCTGGTCTTCACTATGTTGCTTCTGATCAGTGAAATTACTAATTGTGCAAATCAGCTTGTAGGTGAAATGGAAGGGTTTGATTCGAACTGAAATAACTAGTTCACTGGATGGGAACTGTTTACTGTTCTAAAGCAAACCTACTTTAATTGCAAGCGCAGCAGCTTGGTAGTGAAGAGGGGTGACAGGGAAACAAATTACTTCTTTAGAAACTTTCCAGCGGGGAAGAGCTGCTTTCTGGATGGCTGTTCTCTGTGACACTCCATGTGGGTAGCAAATTGTGACTTTTTTGTTTTCATTTCAGCTGCTGTGACAAACAATGCAAATGTCACATGTTGCACAGCAGAGGGGCTTCCCGTTGTAATTTGCTTTGCTTGAAAAATGCAATCTATTAAAATAAAAAAATTGGCCAACAAAAAGGAATTTAATAGCATACTTAAAACTAATGTGCTGCTGAATGCTGTCAGCTTGATGTTGCTGAAAGTTGGTATAACACAAAGGTAGGTCAGTGGTGTAATATAGCAAACAGTGTTACTGAGAGTCATTAAGAGAACTGTGGCCTACAAAAAGAAATTATTTTTGTGAATATTCTGCAGCTGCTCCCTCAGTGCTGGGTTTGCTTGTGTCTCCTGGAATCACTTGTAGTTCTGATACTTGCGTAGGGGGCACATAATGAAACACTGAAGAATATAATTGCAAAAGAAGAGAACACAGGAAATAAAGCCTCCTTTCAAAGAAATACAAACAAATTAATTTTATTAAAAGATTTGAAAAAGTTACAACAGCAATGTTTCAATCTAAACCAGTATCTTTCATTCTGGCAGTCCCGCAGATCGTTGCAAAGCTTCTGAGGTTTCTGAGTTCTATCTGATGAAAACCACTTCAGCGCAGGTCCTGTAATGACTTGACTTTGATTTAAACCGAGTCATAGTAAATAAATGATGGATTCTGCGTGTTTTATTTCTTAATCCTTTTATTTTCCAGTTTAATAGGTTAGGATGCTCCCTATATGTTCAGTCAGGCTACAAAAGAGCAAGCATTGCTGTTTCTGTTTTGTGCTTGACTTTGTAAATGATTACTGAGAACAATAGTGTGGGGTTTTTTCCTATACGATAATATAATAGCATATATTAAAACTATTATCATATAGTTCTTATCTGGATAAATGTTCTTAAGACAGCATCACATGTGAAAAAAATAATCTTTTTTCTCACTCTGAATCTAAAATGGAAAAAGTTGTTAGGATGCACTTTCTTTTCTCTGTAATCATATAATCATAGAATAGTTTGGGTTGGAAGAGACCTTTCAAGGTCATCTAGTCCAACACCCCCTGCAATGAGCAGGGACATCTTCAACTAGATCACAGGGTGTTCAGAGCCCAGTCCAGCCTGACCTTGGATATTTCCAGAGATGGGGCATCTACCACCTCTCTGGGCAACCTGTTCCAGTGTTTCACCACCCTCACTGTAAAAAAATTCTTCCTTATATCTAGCCTAAATCTACCCTCTTCTAGTTTATGATATCTCCTGTAGCTGGAGTAAGAAGGCTTTTTCAGTAGGCTCCTACTGATCATGCAGCCTAGACACCAACCACAGGGTTCCCTTTGTTGCCTCAGTCTCTAATTCTTACCCATAAGCTTTCAACCTGCTTGTGGCTATTTTTCAGAGACAGCTGTTCACACTCTATCCTATTTCTTGATGTAGAGGGCAACCCCTCTGCCCATTCCTTCCTTGCCTGTGCCTTCTGAACAGCCTGTAGCCATCTATTGACACTCTCGAGTCATGGAATTCATCCTACCAAGTTTCAGTAATGGCAACTAGGTTGTAGCTTTCTAGCAGCAGGGTGTTTTCCAGCTCCTGTTTGTTGTCCATGCTGCATACATTGGTGTAGAGGAACTGGACTGTCAGCTGTGTCACCTTCTTAGAGGAACACCCCTTAATTCCTTTGAAGTATTTCACTGGTGTTCCCTTCTTGGCTCCTATTACCTCAGGAGCCCCTGGCTTATCTCCATATGACTTAAGTGTGCTCCAGTGTACCCAGCACATCACAGAGCAGCAGGCTGAGGGCCCTCGCTAGCACCATCCCTCCAACCTTGGTGTGTTGTCCCACAGCTTGTCACGGACAAGCCTGATATTATCCCCCCCACCCTTCAAGTCTCATTTAAAGCTCTGTCAATGAGCTCTGCTAGGTCATGAACCCCATCCCACGCCGGCAGGCCTGGTGCTGTGTAGACCATCCCATTATCAAAACCCCCCAAGCTGTGGGAGTGACACCAGTCACGGAACCACATTTTAATAGACCAGATCTGTCTGTTTCTTCCAATGCTGCTGTCCACAACTGGGAAGATAGAGGAAAAAATTGCCTGTGCTGAGGATTCCCTTACCAACTGTCCCAAGGCCCTGAAGGCCCTGAAGTCTCTTTTGTTTGCCTTTGGACTACACATTGTGGCTTCATCACCACTGACATGGAAGAGCAATAATGGGTAATTATTGGTAGTCTGTGTTTCACTTCAGTTAGGTGATGGCAATTATTAGCACAATTTATGATTTGGCTATTTCCTTTAAAAGACCTTTCCAGCCACAATGGAAGATACAGTGGTAGTTAACTTGTTCACTGTGTGGTTACCATACTGGTTTCATAGGTTTTGTTTGCTTCTTGCTCTTTGAACTAAGCATGAAGCCTTCTGTTGCTTTCTGTTATGGCGTTGATTTTGTATATGTCATGGTGAAACGGCACTGAATGTTGCTGAAGAGACTTTTTCACATAATCCACTACCAAAATAATCTGGCTTGTGTCATCAGTTCATAGATATCAGGTTAAAAATGTTCTGATGAAAGCCCTTTAAGTCTCCAAGATATATTGTGACTCACACACACTTATGATCTGGTCTAGTGGAGTCATGAATCTCTATTTAGTTCCTGTAGTTTTTTAGGAAGTATTTAGGAAATCATCTGATCCAGCTCTGTGAGCGGAGTGATGAGTACTCTGATGCCCGCACACAAGCCCAAGCCCGGGCATGGTAGCGCAGGAGACGTGGTGCCCGTGTTGCACCAGTGCCACCGCGTGCCCTGAGCTTTGCCACATTGACAGCTCCGAGAGCTCAGGTGAAGTCAGCAGTAATTGCGGTGTGATCAGAGTCCCTCGGGGGCAGCGTCCGTGCTTTGTACCTGTGAAAGCAGAGACCAGAGAGCAAGCGCAGAGACTCAGAGCCTGGAAGGCTCCTGCTGCCAGGAAGCACCTGTTTAAGAAAGAAACAGTCTGCCACAGGACAAGTGACAGGTTGGTGGATGCTGATGTACCAGGGTTTGTGTCCTCTGATCTTGCCTAAGTCTGGAACTGTCTTTGACTCAGTATGCACTGTGGGGTTTGCATATTTTATCTCTCATACTCATCTAATCTTATTCTGGGTAAAGTTGGCTGGTAACTTCCTTTTGATGTGTTGGTGATGGGGTGATTGCTCTTATTTCCTCCAGGTTGTAAGAAAATGCAGAGGGAATGGTGGTGGCACACTTTCTCAACGTGCTTTTTTCTTTACATGGATGCTGTGGAGATTAAATGTTCAAAAAGATACTAAAACGCCCTTAGCTGTTGATGCTGCTGTCCATGAATGACTGTTCTGACTACGCTTGGCAGTATCATGTCTGGGATGTTGCGGACATGGTGATGCTGTAGTTCTTTTGAAAACTGTCATCTACAGCTTTAATACATTTTACTTTCAATAGTGGCTGTTGGTTGGGGGTTTTTTGACCTTCATTTTTAACTGTTCTCCAGATTGCTGCTTTGAATTATTACTCTGCAGTGTGTCATACTAAGTAATTCCTCCCCATGGTTGGTGTATATGCACACTGAAAAATATTTATATATTGAAAAGATATCCCTTTTAACCATTCTTAGTCACTGTTGAAACATACTGCTCTTTTCTGTATATCCTATTAATTCTGTGTAGCGCTATCCTCTCTGCAAGTAAGTAATCTCCATTTTTCCTGTGCTTATAAACACAGGATGGAGTATTTCAGGGATTGTCACAAGGTAGCTGTAACAAATAGGAAAATTTTACTGCTGTTACTTTTCCTTCCTCCTGCTATTACTGTCTGTGCAGTCAAAACTGTCTCAGCATTCATTACGGCACAAAGCAGGTGTTCTTCATGTTCTCTCATCTCTGAATTTCCAACCCTACTCGCTCTGAACACTAAATGGTTCCTGATTTTCTTCTACATGTGCAATTAGATTTTATTTTGTATTAAAAATGTTTGAATTTCTTCCTGGCCTCTTTAAATCCTTCTTATAGTATGCTGTCGCTAGCAGAAGTGTGAGCAGTAGTTGAGAGAAAAGTGCATTTTTTTAATTAATATTTTACTTTCTATCTTCTAAATGCCAATTATGTCAAATTGTCCTTATTCTTGGCATTACTGGCCACCCATGCAAAGAACATCATCAATATTTTTTTGCTGTTTTTCTCCACAATCTTTGTGACTCTTTCTCTTTTCTAGCTTTTTTTTCCCCCATCATTTTCAAGAACTATTAAATGTTCAACCCACAAGAGGAAACTCTCTGGTTGTTCTGTTTGGAGGGTAGGATTTGTCTCACTTAACTGTGGCAATCTAGAAATCATATGTACCTCTGAGCCACTCTGAGAGCCAGATAGACATCTCCAGAGGATGCTTGTGTATCTCTGCTTCCAAAGACTAACTAAGCTGACTAACTTTAAATTATGCCCCGAACTTTAGACTTGTTGATGGAAATGAAGTAAATCCAATATTGGCGCCTTATGGCTTTTGAACTGCATGCAGCTTTCTGGCTCCTCAGGACTGGATTCTGTGCTCATGGTACATCATGTGGTGGGCTGTGGGCTGGGTTTGAAGGTTTCCTGCCTGGTCATCTGAATCCTGGGAGAAGACGAGCCAACAAAGACCTCTGTGTACCTGAGTCACTGTGGTGACCCAGCCCAGTGAAATGGGCATTTGGAGATCTGTTGAAAAACTCCTAGGGCTGTCCCACATTCATTTCCCTGACTCCTGTGACTCTTGGCTGTATGATGGGTTTGATACATGGCTTGTAGGGTCTGGAAGATGGGTGACTTTTTCGATCAGTATAAGTGAAAAGAAGAATAATAGTGGTGGATGAGACAATTTATTTTAACATGACTGTGCTCCAGACTTGGAGCAAACTCAAAGCTATAATAAAGTCTTTCACCTTCAGGACTAGACACTACTAAATTGAAAATAAAGGCATTCTTTCTAGTTGTGGTGCAGGACTGGCAGTCTGACATTTCTATTGGCAAGCAACAAAAAAGCTGCTGTCCTTCACTGAAAAAAGAGGGAGGCCATTCTGTTCTTGGCCTGAAAGAAACATAGTGCCTCATCCATATTGGAGACTTGCCTTGAAGTCTTAAATCAAGTGACTTTTGGAAAAGCTGCTCAGATTCTTTGCTAAGCTGCTTTTACAGTCTCTAGTTCTCCGTACAGCTTGGGGGCTGGGCCAGAACAGATACTGGTCATGGTGTATCAGGTCATCTAGGCAGTTTGAAGAAGATTCGTCAGGGCTGTATCCAGAACACACTCATAAACGGAAAATGTGCTGAGAATTCTGTGAAATTCATTGAACACATGACAGACCCTCAAGTCCAGTGGCTGCTGGTCTAGTTCTCCACTGTATGAGATGCACAGGGTTTTTTAGCAATGGGCAGTATCTGTATAGGATGCATGATGGGTGTCTGAGGAAGCAGGGAGGCCCCTTTTCCTGGAGCACTTGTTAGTTAAACTTGAGACTAAGATGCAGCTGCCACAGGATGACCCCCTATCGTGCACACAAGACATGCCTACCTGGGGCAGACTTGTGCTGTGCTGAGAACTGTGCTGAGGCCACACCAATTTCTTGAGACTAGCCCCTTAGCTGAAGGTTGATAGGGCCTATAAGATCTGTACGTAGATGAAGAGCGTCAAGCCATAGATACAGTGCATTCCTGCCCTCTGCAGTGCTGTAGGCTTATCATTTGTCAATTTGATGGGCTTCTAACATCAAAGTACATATATAAGTACTAAGGCTCCAGACTGTTGAAGCTGGAATTGCTCAGGTGTAGGAAGATACTGTTCAACGTCTCCTTGCAGAAATGTTCTGGATAGAGGGCTCACAGCATGTGAGGTGCAGCGCCAACACCAAGTAAGGTGTGAATGTTCCTTTAGCTTAGAAGATGAGGACTTTTTGTGGGCACAGAATCACTTTGACCAAATTATAATAAAGGTTTCTCCTTAAGATGTGGAAAAGCTGGCTTTTCTGTCACAAATGTGACAGATTCTGGCATGACATTGAGACCATGGAGAGTTTCGATTCCCGTTGTCTCAGTGTGTCCTCTGCCTGTATGATATACTCACTTGTCCTCTCACAGCTGCAGACCCACTTGCTGACCTGATGTTTATCCTCTAGTCACGTGGATGTAGAAGTCTGCTGGAGAAACTCATTCATTAAGGGAGCTGCTGGCAGGCAGGGTGAGTGACAGCAAAGAGTTGAGAGAGATTTGGGTTCACATCAGCAACAGGAAGCTGTGATGCTTTTAAAAATCAATTTGGCACTGGACACAAAAATAACTGTCATAGCAGCACAGTGCTAAGTCCAGCTACTCATACTGAACACTCAGTGCTGGGGGAGGGAAGCCTAAAAATTTTTCAGAAGCCCACATCTAACAAAAAGAGAAAGGGATGCAGGGCCAGCGGGAAGGGGGAGGCAGGGTGAAAAGTCATGGTGGTTGAAATGGGATGTAAGCTTTTTTGAACAGGGATGTTATGTATATGTGAGGGATGCCTGGTACTATGGAGGTTTACTTAGAATGCAAAGGATGGATGGGTCAAACAGGGAAGTGTGAGAGAAAACAGTGTTTGGGTGTTAAAAACTGAGCTGATGGGGGGCAAAAAAGTGATGAATCAGCAGCATAGAGGGTAGGGAAATGAAGGAGGACTGAGAATTAACTTCTAAGAAATTGAAAGAAAGAAATGAAGAAGAAAAAATGCTTCAAAATCTTATCAAATGAACCAACTATAATAAAAACTCGTGGGGGTGTGTTGTCCTTTATGGATATTAAGGCAGGAAGCAGGAGTGCAGACATGTGTCTTGCCAGTACTCTTTGAGCCCTGATGGTGGGTGTTACTGTGAAAATCAGAGATGTTTCGGTTGATGAGCTCGAGAGATTGTATTTTGTTGCTTTGACTAACCTGCTTGGAAGGTTTGGATTCTGCATGGTTTTCCTATGATCTCGGGTTTTTTGCAGATGTTGTGTGACTTATTTGGCAGAGGGGTGCAGTTTTTTGCATTTTAAAATGGAAATTGAATAAACTGGGGGGAAAAAAAGTCTGTATAGCTCAATAGCAGATAGAAGTCAAGAAATTTCCCTTTCAACTGGCTTCAAAGCCATCTTCACATGCATATTTGAGAACATGCTTAATCATTAATCTTAACATAGATGGATTTAAGTCAAGGGGCAACAAGGTTAAGTCAGCATGTGAATGGCTGTGGTATATTTCTTTCACCAAAGATCACGTTTATCTTGATGACATCTCTGTTGGAGCTCCAGCAAATGTACTTTTCCAGGGGAAATATGAGGAGGAATAGCTACTCACCTGACTGTTCAAAATATAAACCTCACTCTGCTGTTGTATTAGTTCTCAAGCAAAGCATGAATGTGTGTTGGTTTAGATAAGCATATAAACTGAATCACAATTCAAAGATCATCTTTATCTGAACTTTAAAATAACGTAATTTATTCTGTGGTATGTGTGTCATTTCTCAATAGTTCTAACTGAATTTGGGTAACCTTTTACAGAGACGACGGGCTTAGTGGACAAGCAGAGGGTGATGGATGTTGTTTATCCTGCCTTTAGCAAGTGGACAGTGAGCTGGACTGGAAACTGCCTGAATGACTGGGCCCAGAGCCATGTTCAACTGCAGGCCAGTCACTAGTGGTGACCCAGGGGTCAATACTGGGGCCAGTACTGTTTAACCTCATCATTAATGAACCTGGATGATTGGACAGAGTGCTCTGTCAGCACATTTGCAGATGATGTGAAACTGGGAGCGGTGGCTGGTACACCGCTGCGTTGTGCTGCCATCCAGAGGGACCTGGACAGGGCAGAGAAATGTGCTGACAAGAGTTCACGGAGTCCAACAAAGCAATATGCCAGGTGTTGCACTTGGGCAGGAGTAGCCCCGTGCACTGCTACAGTCTGGAGCCAACCCCAGAAAAGGCCCTTGGGGTCCTGGTGACCAAGCTGACCATGAGCCAGCAATGTGCCCTGTGGCAAAGGTGACCACCAGCCTCCTGGGCTGCACTGGGCCGGGTATTGCCAGCAGATCGAGGGAGGTGATCCTTCCCTTCTGCTCAGCCCTGCTGAGACACATGTGGGTGCTGTGACCAGAGCTGGGCTCCTCAGTACAGGAGAGACATGGACATAATGGAGCAAGTCCAGTAAAGGGCCACAAAAATGGTTAAGAACTGGAGCATGTGTCATATGAGAAAAGGCTTGAGAGAGCTGGGATTATTTATTCTGGAGAAGTGAAATCTCAGGAGGACATTAACCATGTGTGAATACTTGACTGGGAGTAGTAAGCAAAGCAGAGCCAGATGGTTCTCAGCAGTTCCCAGTGTCAGGACAGGAAATTCCATTTAAACATAAAAAACCCTCAGCATTTTATTGTGAGGGCGCTCAAACACTGGAGCAGGTTTCCCAGAGAGGTTGTGGAGTCTCCATTCTTGGAGATATTGAAAACCTGACTGAACACAGCCCTGAGCAACATGCTGTAGGTGACCCTGCTTTGAGCAAGGGGTTGGACTAGGCTATCTCTAGAGGTCCCTTCCTATCTCAGCCGTGATGCGATTCAGTGTGTACAATATATTTTTGTTATCCTGTGGGAAAAAAAAAATCTTCACTGGAATGAAACTGCAATTGTTCAGAGGTTTTTGGTGAAAAAATAAGAGAAAATAAGCACTATGTACCTAAAAGTTAATTGGTAGTTAGAACCTGGAAACATCGCTATGGTCAAGTCCACAGCTGGATGGGGGTTCCTAGATGAGCTTGTCCGCGTCTGTGCCTCCCTGCCAGCAGTAAGCAGGACCAGGATCCCTACTGCTTTTTAAATGCATCTCTGATTTGTTGCTTATTTCTATCTCGCTTCCCTTTTTGTGTGAGTATCCCCAAAGATGTTGGCTTTCCAGGTCAGTTGTCTCTGAGCAGCCTGGGGGTACAACAGCTGTTAGGGTCTGATCTCTCTGGAACAAGTTACTTGGAATGCATGTGGACAATGCAGCCTAATCCTTCTGTAGCTTGTAGGGCTTAGCATGAAATAGCTCTTCTCTTACAGGCCAGGTTTATCTCATTGCCACCACTTAATATTATCCCTACTCTCTGGGCCATTCTCCTTTTGAAAGCTGTTGTTTTCTAATCAATGCTGGAAAATATTGATCCCTGGAAGAAGATCACTGAGAAGCCCTCATAGATTTTGAGGGCTCTGTCTGAACTGAAAGTGACAGCAGTGGGAATGGGCATTTCTTTTTGTCTGGTGGGGAGAGAAGAAAACTGAAGAATTTTATTCTAAACCATCTTCAGTATTAATTTGTAGCTTAAAGAGCAGCGGGAGAGGGGATATAATCTGCAGTTGACTGGTGGTGGGCACAAGGAAAATCCTGGTTGTAATGTAGGTGAAAATGATGTTAGCAACAGGAGCTTCTGAAATACCATCTCCTATTGGGTTCCAGGCATTCCCAGTGTAATTAATATGTGTATGGACTGTGGGACTGCAGCTGGAGAAAATAATTTTCTTCTAAATATATTTGTCATTGTAAATAAAAAAACTGTAGGGGAGGTGGTTTTTTAAATAAAAAATGTTGCACATCATCAGCTTTATGCAAATATTAGATGAGATGTATCTTGCGTACACATCTTTCATGCTGCTGGAATAAAACTATTGGAAAACATAAAGGCTGTTATTTAACAGCAAATCAACCCTGATTTTCCCGAACAATTCTGCTTTTCATTCCTTTGCTGCTTTACAATGTTCAATGTGGGGAAGGCCATCAGACAGCTGTGCTGACAAGTTCTGGTTAAACTGTCCTACCTGGAGCCACAGAGTGACCTTGAGCAACACATGAGCCTGACATGATGAAAACACTTTTTTTTTTTTTTTTCATCTGTCTGCATTAGACTCCTGGATCTTGGGTTTCTTTTACAGTCAAGACTTTTGGGCACCTCTGGAAGTAGTGTGAATTCTCTATACCTGAGCCTGAGTCCAAGCAGAGATCCTGCAGTAAACCCGTACCTTGGGAGTATTTAAAATAATGCTTGTTCTGTAGGATTTTCCGGGTGAGCAGTAGAAACTATGCTGATCCCTACCCATGGGGATGCAGGGTGAATTACTCCATCAACAAAGAAATCCTGCTGCCTTGTGCATAGACAAGAAAGAGGTAAACCTTTTTTTCTTTACCCTTTCCTCCCTGACTTTCACAGCACTCGGCAAAGGCAGGCCCTTGGCGTTTCCCTGCCCAGCAGCTCCAAAGATGGGTGATGAAGAGTCATTTCCAGTGCGGCAGAAAATGGTTCAGGATGAGGAAACACATTTCCCTGTTCTTCCTCAGACTGCACTGATGCTCAGCCCTGTGGCACCAACACAGTACCCGGATAACATTCAGGCTGACACAGAGCTGGTGAGAGCTGTTGTCTCTGGACTCAGGTGGGACACTGGGGGAGGCCTTCACCAAGCGCCGAGACTGGAAAGAGCTAAGGAGAAGAGGCAGGGTCCAAAATACAGAAGAACAGAGTATGGCAAGACAGTCAGTATTTGCTATGAATTATACTTGGCCTGGTGGGAGGCTCAGTTAGGGTGGGTCAGGGTTGGATCCTGAATACTTCTGGATATCTGGAATGACCTAAACCTGAAATGTAGAGGGAAACTGAAGATTTCCAGTAATTTTGAAACTCAGAGGAACTGCAGCTAACAGGCAAAAAGCCTCTTGCACATTGATGCTTGTAAATTTGACCCTATCAGAGAAAAGGTGCTCTGTATGCAAACTTGAAATAAACTGTTAAAAGTTCTTTGACAGTATCTGAACCCTGGAAATTAGAGACTCACCCAGAAAGTGTCTCAGTCCTACAAAGACTTTCCTCATTTCTAACAAATGCTTTTGTGTGTGTCCTTGAAGTCTCCCAAGGGCCAACTGCTTCAGTGTGAGACTCCTTCAGCAGCCGTGGCAAAAGCTGAGGTTTGCTGTTTGCAAGTTCGGTCTTGTCTCATGGGAGATGAGCTGCTGGAGAGAGCTCCTTCCCATTAATGTCTGAGGACGCCTTGGTCTCTGAACACTTAAAATTCAGCATGAAATGAGGCTGGTCTTGTTAAACACTAGAAAATTGTTGCTGACAAGTGTTTGTGACAATTTGTAAACAAACAAGAGATCATAGGGTGTAAGGTACATGTCTGTTTTTAAAAGTAAATGTAAATATTAGGCTTAGAGAGAACCAAAATTGTGTTGCAATCTGTTCTGCAGGCTGTTGGTGCCTACCATTTCAAATGTCTTTCCCGTTTAGGGTACTCATCTGCTGTGCCTTTGTGCAGAGGATTTTCAGGTTGTCATTGAACCTGTCCCCAGCACTGGTCAAGACTGAGAAAACACAAAGATCAAAGATGAGCAGAGGTAGGTGACCGATATAGAAGGAAATCATGGTGAGGATGAGGAGGCTTAAACCCATCACCAGAAGTGAAAGCCCATGAGACCAGTAGCATTAAGTACAGAGAAACCATGAGCAGGAGTCATCCCTTCAGACACTCTCACTCTAGTATGGGTCCTGATGGAAAGAAGAAGTATTTAGATGCTTGTGATAATTAGAAAAGAGAATGGTGAGACTTAGTTGCCGTTTGAGAGAGAAGACAGGCATCCAGTGAGCCACGCAGCCATGGCAGAAGAGTGTGCTGTCGCCTGTCTGCTCGTGGCTTGGTTACAGCCTGGTCTTGAAAGCCAGAAGGAAAAGTTTCCAGGTGAAGGGAAACTTTCAGAGAGTGTTTCAAAGCATCAGGTCTTTGGCAGAGAGAATGTCTTTGGTGCACTGTAAGGCTAAACACAGACATGTTGCTGAGTTGAACCTGACAGAGATGCCCATGATGTTTTTTGCCTTTTAGACAGGCTGCATTTGAGAACAAGTATGATTCAGAGGGAGAATGAGGACTTTGCAGTTTGGTGAGCAATTAAATTTTATTCCTATTTTTTTGTAACCTCTGGAGGGACTGCTGTAACATCTTGGGCATCACTTTTGAGGTCTTGGTATAAACCTGAATAAATGAATAGCAAACAGGAGGGCAAAATGAAAATACATGAAACAGTTATATCTTTGGAAGAGAAAGCAGTCTCCTGGAGGTTCCTCACGAGCAGGTTCTATTTGCACCAGGGCTGTTTAGCAGTTTAGCCCTTGAGACTGACCCAACAGACACTGCAGTGCTCCTGCAAATCAGATGTGGAGAGTCTTCCATGTTTTTGAGACTGATAAGCTAGTTACATTCATATGATCCAGGTGTTTCCTACATTTGTGCTGCAAGCCAGCCATCCCATACGGGTGAATGATCAGAACCAAATGGTAGTCATTGCTTGCACACAGACATTTGTAATGGTGCTGTATTTTGCAGCAATTCACAGATAATCTCCAACTATTAGCTAGATTAAATCCATTCTGCAGGTGGAATAGTTTCCCAGTGAAGAGTGTGGTTTCATCAAAACGGAAAAGTTTACCTGATACCTGCTGATTTTTATGGGTCTCTAGCTGAAAGATCTCTTTTCTTCCATTTAAGTGACAAAGTGTTTCATTTAGATTTAGGTCTGCAAAGAGATTATTGTATTCCCTTCAGTGTAATACAATATTCTAACTTGAGTGAGTGGAAAGGATGCAAATGAGAAGTGCCAGAAGGAGCAGAGACAGAGTTTGTTCTGTAAGAAATAAACATTTAAAAGAAAATTTATGATGTTGAAGTTTCTCGTCAGATGCACTACCAGCAATATTTGTGCTGATTAATAATACATTTTTAGGAGAATTTATATA
This sequence comes from Athene cunicularia, assembly GCF_003259725.1. NCBI lineage: Eukaryota > Metazoa > Chordata > Aves > Strigiformes > Strigidae > Athene > Athene cunicularia. The sequence goes on along the minus strand of NW_020799095.1, from coordinate 141,657,967 downwards.
TACTGACTGTGATGATGTTTGATCTTAAGATGTGGTGTACTTAGGGGCTTTATTATTAAGGATTTGGAGCAGCTGTGTGATTACATAGTCTGATCTCATGGACTCCTGGAATTTAATTTTATTATTCTCCTCTAAATCCTGTATCTTATTCCCTTAAACTGACGCTTGATGCATTTCTTGGGTTTAGGGGCTTGAATAGATTGGGGTGGACCATAATGGCAGATAAACCCTGGGTGCAGAGGAGGAGATATATGGATGATTGCAAGAAGTGGGAAAGGTGATGTGTTTGGAGTCTGGTGCTTTTCTGAGGCACAGAGGAGGAATCTGGCACACGTCACAGAGCTTCCTTTCTGTAGCATGGAGGGGATGACTGGAGGGCCCCAGGCCTCCTGCCATGAAGATGTGGTGCAGAATTGCTGTTGCTGGTGGCTGCCCTCCCACAGGCAGCTGCTGTCAGAGGTCACGCAGCGTTTCTCTGGTCTGCCGGGAAGCAGTCGTAGTCCAGGTGCTTGGGATCTGGTGTGCCAAAGGGGCAGTGTTCAGCCATCAGCCTTGAGTAATTAGTTTTGAAGAGATACTGTCATTTTGAAAAGACACCAGGTGCTGGATGGGTTTGGGAGTGGATTTATTTATTCAAAATGATTCACTTGCTGGCAAGATAATTGTCTTTCTGGATGCTGCAGCAGGCACCAACCAGGGTGCTCCTGCTCAGGATTAAGGCAAACTGAGCCTCTTCTTCAGTGGGACACTGAAATGTTGCTGTCCCCTTTGCAGACACACTTGGACGTGTGCCTAGAGCCAGGTTGCAGAGAGGTGGCCCTGTGCTGTCCCACTGTGGCACAGGAAGGGGGACACGTGGGACAGATCCAGCCACATTTGTGTCCCAGGTAGACAATGTAAGGCTGGGAGGAAAGCTGTCTCCTTTCCCAGCTGTATGTATTTTCATGTAATCTTTCTCCTCATAATTTTTCTACATCTTGACTTGACAATTTCTGTCTTTCATCCTTCTCCAAAACTCAGTTCTTTCATCTTGCATGGAGGAGAGGAATAATTTCATGATTAAGGCAGCTGGATGCTTTGTTCAATATATTGAACATATATAACAGACTGAAAAGGAGAATGAATAATAATAGCACTAAACATTTGGGGGCAGTAAAAAATCCAGACCAAATGTAAAGAATTCCAGAAGGATTTTTGGGGGCATAGTGCCAGGGCAGAAAAACATGAGATTCAATGCATGTAAGTGTACAGGGATATACGTGGTGAAAACCAATCCTGACTTCATGTACTAAATTTTTGGCTCCGAGCTGACCGTTACCACGCAGGAGTAATATACCTGGGATATGATAGCTTGTGTTATGAAGACATTGACTTGGTTGCTCAACAGTGGTCAAAAAACCAAATTGGGATGCCCAGGAATCAGTAGGGAGAGGATGGAGCAGCAAATTCTGGGACTCCTGAGCCATCTCAGGAAATCAAGCTAAGAACCAACTCAGGGTATGGAAAACTGTAGTCAAATGTCTCATGTAAGCATTTAAGAGTAAGCAGGTGTTATTCATAAGGGTCTGTCTATATTGGAGCACACAGAGAAAATTCATGCCTAAAACCCATTAGATGTTTATCTGTAGGCATCACTTCTAGTGTTGTGTAAAGAAGAAAATTCACAGTGATGCAATGTAAATTTTTACTGGCACGAGTTCAAGACTGAGTACATTATTCACAAGAAGCAAAGCTACCGCTGAATTATTCAGGGCTTGCTGAACAAGTGTTGAAGACCCAATTCCACCAAATCACCACACTAACTTAATTAGTTATTTTTTCATTATACCACAGCCTGCAAAGCCAGGGACTTCTAGCTGTTGCAGCTCTTTCTCTACAGGCTTGGTAGGGGAAAACAAGTATTTGATGCATAAAAAAATGTATATAATGAGAATCAATGGCTTTTCTTAATAAATGGCTGTATGATAGCGCAGTTTGTTTCCCCATTTCCAGCAGCTCAGGGGAGGATGTCTGGAAGTAGGGTGGCAAGTGCTGGCAGCTGATGTGGCAGCAGGACCACCCCGCTCTGGCTGCTCTCTGTGATTATGGAGGGGAAAATGTCTCAATCCTGTCCTCCTGAGAAGACTTAAGACACCAAGACCCTGCTTGCACACTTGGTGCTTCCTCCTCGTTCTTCACATCCTGGGCAAAGAGTGAGCCTGGTGGGAGCTGCAGGGAGATGTGGGTGTTGCTGCAGAGCATCCCTGGCAGCAGGTGACTTGAAGAACAGCGACTGCTTGCAGGGACTGTGGTTCAGATCTACATGAACAGATGGGCAGAGAGGAGGGGATAGAGCATGTGGTTTGTGCATCACCACTAGCCGTCCTCAGGAGACTGGGAATTCCTGAAAGTGGCACGAGTCATGCTGGAGGTTTAATTTATCTAAGCAGTAAGAAGCTCTCATTTCCAGAGATTGTAAGATACATCTGGTGTTTGTTTAAGACTGAAAATTACTTACCCTTAAAATGAGATTTATGGAATTTTAAAGAGAAGCTCCATGGCTTGGGGAGAAAAGGAGGATTTTACATGTTATTTTCAGAATTACTGTATTTTTGAAGCTTTCCTTAGAGATTTGGACATGTCTCCATTTGGCATAAATATTGTGCAATTAACGAGAAGCATATACTGGCATTTTGCCAGGTGAATATCTGACTTCATATGTAATTTCCTAAAATCCATTGTGAAAGGATTTTCTTTTTCTGCCTGCATAGTTCTAAGCTGTAAGGACTAATACCCTCTCTTGGTTTTTCAGGGAGGTAGCAATGACATTACCAGGAGAAGTCCTAAAGCAATGAAGAGAGATTTCAGATCTGAAAGGGGAGGGATGGGCACAAATTGTGTTCTCCTCCATCCCTTCGGTTGTGGGGATGGATGAAGGAGAATACAGGAGAACTCAACAGATGAACTTGTGGCTCCAAGACTGGTGTTACCGTCAGGGCTTTGGATTTTTCAGCCATGGGTTAGTGTACAGGACACCAGACCTTTTGGCATTAGATGGAATGCACCTGTCCCAGAGAGGGAAAAGGGTCTTGGGGCAGGAGTTAGCTGGGCTCACTGACAGAGCTTTAAACTAGATTTGAAGGGGGAAGGGGGCAAAACATCAGCCCATCTGAGTGCATGTATACCAATGCACACAGCTTGAAGCCATGATGAAACGGGAAAATGATGATGTGGTGGCTGTTACAGAAACATGGTGGGATGTCTCCTATGACTGGAGTGTGCCAGTTGATGGCTACAAGCTCTTTAGGAGGGACAGACAGGGAAGGAGAGGCAGTGGGGTGGTGCTGTATGTCAGGGACTGTTATGATCGCTCTGAGTACAAGTGTAGTGAAGACAGGGTTGAGTGTCTTTGTGTTAGAATCAGGGGGAAGGCCAACAGGGCAGATGTTGTAGTAGGAGTCTACTATAGGCCACCCACCCAGGTCAGAGAGGTGTATGAAATATTCTATAGGCACTTAGGAGAAATCTCACGATCGCTTGCCCTTGTTCTTGTGGGAGACGTCAACTTCCCAGACATCTGCTGGAAATACAACACAGCAGAGGGGGACGGTGTTGGGGCCACTCCTGTTTAACATCTTTATTGATGATCTAGACGAGGAGATAGAGTGCACTCTCAGTCAGTTTGCAGCTGACACCCAGTTGAGTGGGAGTGTTGATCTGCTCAAGGGTAGGGAGGCTCTGCAGAGAGACCTGGACAGGCTGGAGCCATGGGCTGAGCCCAACTGGGGGAGTTTCAATAAGGGCAAATGCCGGGGGCTGCCCTTGGGTCACAACAACCCCCAGCAGCGCTACAGGCCTGGGGAGGAGTGGCTGGAGAGCTGCCAGTCAGAGAGGGACCTGGGGGGTGATTGACAGCTGGCTGAACAGGAGCCAGCAGTGTGCCCAGGGGGCCAAGAAGGCCAATGGCATCCTGGCTTGTGTCAGCAATAGTGTGGCCAGCAGGGACAGGGAAGGGATGTGACCCCTGTACTCGGCGCTGGTGAGGCCGCCCCTCGATTCCTGTGTTCAGTTTTGGGCCCCTCACTACAAAAAGGACATTGAATGACTCGAGCGTGTCCAGAGAAGGGCAACGGAGCTGGTGCAGGGTCTGGAGCACAGGTCGTACGGGGAGCGGCTGAGGGAACTGGGGTGGTTTAGTCTGGAGAAGAGGAGGCTGAGGGGAGACCTCATCGCCCTCTACAGCTCCCTGAAAGGAGGGTGCAGAGAGCTGGGGATGAGTCTCTTTAACCAAGTAATAAGCAATAGGACAAGAGGGAATGGCCTCAAGTTGTGCCAGGGAAGGTTTAGACTGGATATTAGGAAGCATTTCTTTACAGAAGGGGTTGTTGGGTGTTGGAATGGGCTGCCCAGGGAGGTGGTGGAGTCCCCATCCCTGGAGGGGTTTGAGTTGGATTGACATAGTGCTGAGTGATCTGGTGTAGTTGGGAACCACCAATGTTAGGTCAGTGGTTGGACTGGATGATCTTCAAGGTCTTTTTCAACCTAGATGATTCTGTGATTTTAAAGAAAGAAGATAATTGGCCAATTATGCACACAGCATTGATTAAAAGACAACATAAATAATGAAAACAGCTTAAAATATCTATCTGATTTCTCAGAAGCCTTGGCATGTTCTCTGACTGCATAAATATACAACTTTGGGTCAGGCTTGGGGCTATTTGAGCTGGTGGTTGATGTAAAAGGTAAATGCTTCCCCAATATTTAGGATCATTAATGTGCAAACCATTGAACTGGGAAACAGAGCTAGTGGGAGGAGTGCTGGTGAGGTGGTCAGAGCAAAATCACTGCTGGGTGAGAAAATATAATTTGTAGAACAAGACAGAACCTTGCATGTTAATAATTCATTTGAACAGGGAAAAAAAAAAAAAAAAAAAAAAAAAGCACCCTGCTATTGCTTATCTGTTTTCCCTTTCCTGGTGATAAATTGACACAACTACAGACCTCTACATCTACTAGCCGTGTTTACCAGGGCGAAGCTCTCCCTGATGTTAATGGGTGCCATCCAGGGCTCATTCAGAAAAGCCATAGCAAAAATCTGATTAAATTCAGTTGATCGGGGCTACCATTCCAGACCTTTCCAGACCTGTACTGTCATATTCCTAATTGGTGATGGCTTCACTCAGGAAAACTGCTGCACTTGCAGAAACCCCTGGAGATTTCTGTAGCATGTACAGTGCAGCTGAGGCCAGCACTGGTAACTGTTTTTTCTCAAAATGATAAGGTGCTGCAGTTGTCTGTGGCATGATCTGAATTAACAATGCTAAATCTATACTTTCTAGGTGAATTTCAAATGACTCTGCCAACATCTGTCATTCAAGACTCAGCAGCATATTGCTTAGGTCCACCTGACAGCTCTTAGACATCCACCTAACGCAAAATCTCGTTGCTCAGATTTTCAATAGCTTTTTTCCCAGCATTACCTCGGCCATTTTGGGAAGACTTTTTCAAAAGACCAGTTATTTTCTCCCAGGTGAAGGTGACCTTAAATGCCTCTATATGCATTGTTTTAAATCTTCTACTCTGAGTTTAGGTAAGTGCATTACACCCGAACCCATTCCAAATAACCAAAATCCTTTTCTGTATTTCATTTAAAGTTTCTCTGGTTAGTTCTGTCATGAGGGCCTAAACCTGTTGTTAAATAACAAAGCCAAAGTCGTTTTTATGCCTGTAGGTTAAACACATCTCGTGAATCTCACGAGGTGAGAAGGAGGGAAGCATTTCTTTCCAGAAGGGGTTGTTGTGTGTTGGAATGGGCTGCTCAGGGAGGTGGTGGAGTCCCCATCCCTGGAGGGGTTTGAGTCAAGGCAACATAACGCTGATGGATCTGGTGTAGTTGGGAACTAATGTAGGTTAATGGTTGGACTGGATGATCTTCAAGGTCCTTTCCAACATTGATGAGTTTGTGATTCTGTGAATACATTTTCAAGTCACACATGTTAATCCATTCTGAACTGGCTTTCCTGTGGTTACCCATACAGATAAGAATTCTTATTAAATAGTCTGATTTATATCTCTTTCCAATCTTTTTTTTTCTTTCTTTCTATAATGGCTTATTATTATGCCATTAAAAATTATGAGCAAACATTAGATTTAATCACTTCAATGTTTCATAGGCAAAGTTTGATTGATGGGTTGTCAGGACAGCTTCTCAAAATATGAGTTCTTTGTCTATCTTAACACAACATATTGTCATGACACATTTTCTTAGGCCAGGAAGCAATGATTTGGAGGAGAAATCCCCCTCTTGAAGCTCTTAGCTTCAGCTTGAATGTGTATGTCTGAGTCTGGAACTTCAGCATTTTACTTGTCAAAGTTATTAAGTCTTCCTTTTTTTTTTTAATTTGGATATACAGTTCAAACACGAGGTGCTTATTTATGCAGTTCATTTTCATGTGCTGAAACCCTCCCAGTGCACATCCTTCTTTATTTGGCTTCCTTTTATAGGACAATCCACACAGGTGCTCCTAACCCACCTCCCAGCCCCGTTGCAGTGCTCTCCTCCATGAACCCTGCAAGGGCTTACAGGACCCTCTGACTGCTCTTATCAACGACAGTGGGCTGACAGGAGAGAGACTGTGAGATAAAATGATGGTGAGAGTATTCCTTGTCAATTAAAGGCAGTTATGGGGTTAACAACCTTTGAGGACTTTGTTATTTTCTTTCTGCTCTTTCAGAGTTTGACTCTCATCCTTTTGCACCTGGGTTTTGACATAGGATGTCCTGTGTAGAAACTCAGTAGACTTTGGTGTCATCTTACGGAAATGAAGCTCTTGACATAACATGCATGAAAATCTGTAGCATTGGCTTTTACTATCTGAAATGGTTTCTTCTGCTGTTGACAGTTTCTGAACAGACCCAGTGACAATGTCATGAAGAGTCTCCTTCACTATTAACTCCGCAAGAGTGGCAGGTATTTGTATGGAAAGGGTCACCCTGAAAGGTCACATTTTGTGCTTTTGGTAGCTCAGTTTGCCTGACTTCTTTAAGTAGAAATAATTCTTCTTGTTGGTGATCTAATCAATGGATTTTATGCTTGATCTACATCTGTTATAAGTGATTTCCTTAAAACTCACTTTTTAATTGTAGACTGTTAAATAAAAATAAAAGTCATCCGGTTGGTTGAGACTAACTACAGTGAGTCAGAATCTCTTTTGGGTGTGAGTCATCATTAAATCAGTAGTAATGACAACAAAGTAATGCTCCCTATAATTTAAAACCTGAGAACAACCTTCAATTACAATTCCCACTATTTTACACTGGAAACCACACTGACTTTTTAAATTTGTCAGACAGGAAGCTTCAGGACAGAGGCAGACAAAGCAATAAAGGTCTGAGGCAGTACACCTTTGATCAGTGGTTTGTGCTTTTTCAAGGAAGATGCTCTGTTAAGCTTTATCAAGTTCATTTTGTTGTTACTAAAAAATGTTTCCTTTTTTTTCCCTAGCTTTCTGTCATTTTAAACAAAGTAAGGGTAGAGTTAGACTTGTGGTGTCTAGCCACCTCAGCCCCTCTCCCATATTTAGTGGAGAAAGGTAGACCTCTCCAGAGGTGAGCTATTGCACCCACCTGAGTCCCTGCATTAGGATGGGCAGTATCTGCTTTTGGAGGAGCCTGTTTTCCTCTTCTGACAAGATGACCCCAGACAACGGCCTTACTTGTGCTTGTCTTTCAGAACAACCAAGTTTCAGTGAGAGAAATCCTGCCAGTAGGCAAATCTAGCCATCAGAGGGAAAGAAAATTTTGTTTAGAATCCCATATAAAAGCATTTTACTGATACCCGCTTCAAATGAATTCAGTTACCATTTGAATTTTATTACATTTAAGAAAACTGCAGAAGTATAGTTTCTCTCTTTCCAGTGTGTAGCTGGTATAAATATTTTATCGCCATGAATTATATGGCTCCCCCTAAAGGAATATCTCCATTTTATTTCTATCAAACTTTCACACGAAATTTGTTTGACTTTGAAACTCCTTACCAGTACTTGCTCTTGCATCTTTCTGCAGTGAAATTAGTTTGCTTAGTAACATAAGTCCAACTGCTCAGATTGGGAAATATATAGAAGTGAATCCTTCTAGGAGCTCTAAAACTATTAAAACTAATACTTCACTTTCTAATTGTCTGCTTTAGGATCTGATATCTTGTGATTTACTAAGCACAGATGTAAAACCTATATCCCTCTGCACAAATCAGAAACACAACCTGGCTGGAGGATAGAGCCTTTGCCTTTCAGTGAATATGGGCTGCCAGAGCACAGTGAGTTACTTGTCACTTCAGCATCAGGAACCACACAATCACAACTGGGACATGTGCAGAAGACTAATTATGTATCGCCCACCTGATTTCTCACTTGATGAGAGATCATCATTTAGTCATATCGACTTGATTACTACAGCTCACACCTGTAACCTAAATGTATCTGTGGTCCTTGTCAGCCTGTAGTCAGTGCTGGGCAGTGGAAGGGTGTCTGAAGAGCCACAGCAGCCCTGTTGGAAACAGGAGTAGCAGAAGGCAGGTGTCATTATCTGCACAGAGGTGACGTGACGCAAATGAGGTGGCCAAAGGCACGAGACAGTTGCGAACAAGCATCCAGTGCCTTTGCTGTTGTCCCTGACAGAGCAGCCCCTCCCCTCTCTCTTTGTGCAGAGCATTAATGTTGTAATGCAGGTGATGAAGCATCATGGCAGGAAGAGGTTTAGGAAGCAGCTGAGGTGAGGTGTATGTAAGTACAGGTGAGGTTTTGTCCCTGGTCAGATGGAGAGCAGTTAGTGACAGTCCAAGTCCTTCCGTAAACAAAAACATTAATATATGAAAATTAAATGACAAAAACCATCCCAAAGTGACTGTAGAAATCTTTTGCTGGTGTGTAGCACTGGAAAATTATTTTCACCACATGTCCTGGGATGAGCTCTTGTAGGAGCAGTGGGAGAGAGAAGTCAGAGGTTTGCTGCAGGATTAGCAGGTACCCGTATCCTTTAACATCCCAAATGCCTGTCAAGTATTCTGACATGCTGGGGTGGAAGTCAGTCGGAAGGAACAGCACCCCATGGAAATAAATAGAACAATGTTTTTTTGATGGGGTGGTCAATAAGTGTCATGGGGCAAAATTTCACCTTGATATAAGAAAGAATTTTTTTATGGTGCAAATAAACAATCACTGGAGTAACTTCTTCAAGGGTGTGGTAAAGTTCTTGTCAGTGGATGTTTTCAAGGTATGGTTGGACAGCGTGCTGGATAATTTCATCTAGGCTCCCCTTTCCACACAAGGTTGCACTAGATGATGTTTTGAGGTCCCTTCCAACCTGAACTGGTCTGCGATTCTATAAGTAATAGCCTTAGCTGACATAGGCCTGGATGCGGATATGTGAGAGCCCTGAATTTGTTCTTGGGATCCATCTACGTATTATGCTGATAACACTTTTCTGCAGAGTTGGCACTATATTTTCTTAGGGCACAGTTGCTGCTGAAAGATGCCAGCAAGAGAAATTCTGCCTGCAGCCTTTGATTGCCCATACCAGGATGTGCCAGAGTAACTCCAGTTGAGCAGTTGAGCAGTACAAGGGGAGTTAAGGACTAAATACATTGCTGCTGCTCCTGTGCAGCAGTAATTTCAGTATTATTTGATAGAAGACCAAGTGGCACAAATCTTATCTGCTTCCATCTTTTTACACACTAAGGGCCAGACAATTCAATTTTCCTTCGATTGCTTCACAACACCAGGCTAACACATATTTAATGAAATCAAAAGCATTTTTCTTCTCTGAAGCCTGATACATTGGTTAGCTGGGAGGTGGCAGAAGAAAAAACAAATGTTTGTATACCCTGTTGTGGGTATACAAACAGCTAAAGCACAATGTGGGTTGCTACTTCTCATTCCAAACACGTCCTAGTGATGCATCCCACACAGGGGATAGCACAGCATGAAGCAGAGGTGTGCAGGATAAAGATCACCTCAGTGCCATTCATCAGTCTTGTATTTGTGAGCTAGTGAGACTACAGAGTCATCACCACTAAACTCCAGTCCCACTTATTGCACCAGTGTCATTGAACATGTGTTGCTTCAATCTAGATAGGAAATTGGAAAATAGCAGGAAAGGCTTTAATCAGTCCCAGGGTGCTGTGATCCAAGGGTCCTTCTCATTGCTAAGCCCTCCCGTGCTGGGAGTCACAGCAGCTGATGTAAGCATGGGTTGTCTGCAGCACCAAGGCACTGCAAGGAAAGGACCAGGAGAAGTCCTGGAGCTCACTCTGGAGACCTGAAGAGCAGACTGACTTCCTGAGGTCATCCAGACCTCATCCCCCTCAAGGGATACAGTGGAACTGGCTGTTCCCTGGACACCCAGGCTCATGAGCTGGGAGATGGGGAGGGGAAGCAGACTGAGGTCAGCACAGTTGAAGAGGTCATCAGAGACCTGCTGCACCACTTGGAAGCACACAAGTCTGTGGGACCGGATGGGTGACACCCAAGGGTGCTGAAAGAGTTGGCAGATGTGCTCGCCAAGGTGCTTTCCATGATTTACCTGAAGTCATGGCTAATTGGAGAGGTCCCATTGGACTGGAGGGTGGCAGCATGGGTTTATGAAAGGCAGGTCCTGCCTGACAAACCTGATCTCCTTCTATGACAAGATGACCCAACTACTGGACAAGGGGAAAAGCTGTCGATATTATCTACCTGGACTTTCGAAAAGCATTTGACACAGTTCCCCATAGAATTTTCATAGAAACACTGGCTGCCCGTGGCCTGGATGAGTGAACAGTCTGCTGGGTCCAAGCACTGGCTGGGTGGATGATCCCAGACAATGGTGGTCAGCGGAGCTAAATCCAGCTGGCAGCCGGTCACAAGTGGTGTTCCTCAGGGCTCGGTGTTGGCACCATTTCTGTTCAACATCTTTATTGATGATCTTGATCAGGACATAGAGTGTTTCATCAGTAAGTTCACAGATGACACCAAGTTAAGCGGGAGTGTCGATCTCCATGAGGATAGGGAGGCACTACAGAGAGACTTGGATAGATTGGATCGGTGGGTCGATGTTAACGGGATGAGCTTCAACAAGGCCAAGTGCCAGGTCCTGCACTTGGGCCACAACAACCCCCAGCATGGCTACAGGCCTGGGGAGGTGTGGCTGGAGGTGTCTGGAAGAGAAGGATCCGGGGGTTCTAACTGACAAGCAGCTGAACATGAGCCAGCAGTGTGCCCAGGTGGCCAAGAAAGCCAACGGCATCCTGGCTTGTGTCAGAAATGGTGTGACCAGCAGAAGCAGGGAGGTGATGGTCCCCCTGTGCTCTGCACTGGTGAGGCCACACCCGGAGTGTTGTGTCCAGTTTTGGGCTCCTCAATACGAGAGAGATCTCGAGGTGCTGGAGCGAGTGCAGAGGAGGGCAACGAAGCTGGTGAAGGGCCTGGAGAACAAATCCTATGAGGAGAGACTGAGGGAGCTGGGACTGTTCAGTTTGAGGAGGAGAAGGCTGAGGGGAGACCTCATCACTCTCTACAGCTCCCTGAAAGGACATTGCAGAGAGGTTGGTGCTGGTCTCTTCTCACAGGTGATTAGTGACAGAACAAGGGGGAACAGCTTTAAACTCCAACAGAGGAGATTTAAAATGGACAATAGGAAAAAAATTTTCACAGAAAGAGTGGTCAGACAGTGGAATAGGCTGCCCAGGGAGGTGGTGGAGTCACCACCCCTGGATGTGTTTAAGGGTCGTTTAGATGAGATGTTGGGGGATACGGTGTAGGGGAGAACTTTGCAGAGTAGGGCTGATGGTTGGACCCGATGATCCCAAGGGTCTTTTCCAACCTGAATGATTCTGTGATTCTATGATTCTATGTTTCTGAGCACACCCAGACCCAGGTTTATCATCCTTCTTATAAACACTAATACAGAATTTAACCAACACTTCACTTGATGTCAAAGTTGCACCCTACAAGTGTCTTGTGATTTTACACCATTATGGCTCCTTTCTAACCTTGCTCTATGTTTTACATTCTTTGTAATGCATTCAGCAACTCTTGGTAGCCCAGTATCTTTCTTCTACTTCATTAATATTTTGATAAAACATGCCATATGGACCTGGAACACAAGCTAGGATGTGGATATTTTTTCTGTTAACAGTAAGGATCCAGACAATCCCAAACCACTTTGGAGATGGCCCATTTGTTACAGCATTTGGTGAACTGCCAGGTGTGCATAGTATCTAGCTTCTATGAGTTGATGAGTTTGCAAGTGTGAGTGTTTAATATTGCCAGCTACGAACTGCTAACCGGACCTCCAGGGTACATAGGCTAGAGTCTGAAAAATATTGCAATGCAAAGTAAGACCAGTAACTGTGCGACACTGTTTGGCCATTGGTGACAATGTTGTTCAGTGGTGGCAGAAATGGAGCCTGACATATTTATCAATACTGCCCTGTTGCAGGTTGGCTGTGAGAGGAGCTTTGCAATTGGGAAAGAAGAGGACTTGCCTGTGCAACTGATGTGGAACTGCTTCTTCTCTGTGTGTACTGGGGCTGTATGGCTACTTCCTCTGAACCCAAAATAGTATGTCCTGGTGACCCCAGCACTGTGCTCCACCAAGAAAACTGGAGATAGATACTGGCTTTGGAAGCAGGGTAGGTTTTCCTAACATAGACCTGTCTCTATTTATCCTGCCGAAACCTGCAACTCCAGGAGCAGTCTGGTCCAGGATGCTCACTTTCCCCCAGAATAGAAGGATTTGCTCTGATCTAGAGGAGGATAAAACACACGCTCCGTTTCTTGACTTGTCTTTGTGTGTGACCTTGAACAGTTATTTCAGCTCTGTGCCTCAGGTGCCCACTTATAAAATGAGATAGTGTCTCACTTATCTCATGTGGGTGCTCAGAAATACCCAGAGAGGCTGGATAAACACCAACAGTACTTCTGGATGGGAAAGTTGCCAGTCACTGGTTTCTGGTGGCCTCCATGCCAAATTCAGGAGCAGAGGGACAGCTGTTGTGTGTGCCTTGTGTGTAATAGAGAATAGTGACAACTTTTAACAGCTTCGTTCAAAATCACATAGACAGCAAATGATCTGGTTTATGACTAATCTTAGCTGCTTGGTTAAGAGAGGAGGAGAGCTAGGGCTTCCTCTCCTCCCATACAGAGCAATGGCAAAACACCAAATGATGATGAGAAATGACTGTGCAGGCTAGAAATAATGAGCTGCATCAGCGGGATGCAATGGGTAGAGGAAGGGGCAGGAGCCAAGAAACCTTTGCAAGGTGAGCAGATGAGAAGCAGTTGTCTCCAAACAGATGCTGCTGTTTTCCTCACAAAAATGCCTAAGATGCTTGAGAGGTTAATCAGAGGTTTATGAAGGCAGGAGGAAAAGGTGAAGAGATGCATGGCAGCTGGCCAATGTTTTAAAAATGACAGCAGCTTCCTTAATATAAATAAGACTGTTAACAAGTCATTGGGTTCTTGGTTTATACCTAAAAATATGCATTGGCAAATGAACAAATGAACCATTTCATTAGCTTATTCACAGTGTTTTATGCCCAATAAATACTAATTTGTGTCAGGAAAAAGGTGAGGTTATTTCTGGCATATCTAATTATAACATAAGTAGTTTTTTCTTCTCACTATTGTTTTGACATGCTCGGTTAAAATCTGAAGTGAATTAAATGCCTGTGAAAACCTCCAGTCCCCTGCAGAGTCTTTACAGAAGGAGAAACTTCACACTTGCTCAGGGATCCATCCTTGAGACTGAGAGTGTTTTATTACACGCTGCTTGTGTTTCAGAGATGGATGCTCAGGGCGTGAAGGTGAGCTGGCAGCTCTCAGGAATGACGTTTCCTCCCTGGTTTGCATCAAGGATTTGGTACTGATGCGGCTGAGCTGGTGTCAGCACTGTATAAATACATACCAAATACATACCAAAATAGAGGTGCGGCTCCAAAGAGTTCATAGTGCGAATAAGTGGGGTAGGAGGAGGGGGAGGGATGGGAAGCTACTGATATCACCAGGATACAGATGAGAGGTGAAGAGGAATAAAATTGTTCTGCTTAAAGTCACACAAGAATTCTGTACCACCAAAGCACTCAGTTTCCACACTTCCAGTTGCAGATGAAATATTAACACCGTAATGATTTAGCAGCAAATCAAGATTTATTAATGACTAGCAGCACTTCACCATTAACCAATTTAAGGATTTACAAAATAATTAAGTAAAATACATTATTATTAAAATAGCAACTTAACTACCTATAAAGTATCCTAAATCTCTCTCTCTCTCTCTCTCTCTCTATATATATATATATATATATGTATATTCATGAACACAAGATGTACAAACACACAGACAAAAGTATTTGGGTACAGTGAAATACATATGTACCCACACTTGTGAAAATAGCTGTGTATACCCAAATGCATCGGTAGGTAGGCAGGTGGGCAGGTGGGTGGAAGTGAAGCTAGTCCAAAGTTTAAATTTCTCTCTTCTTGAGTTTAGAGTAAATACAATGCATTGTCATTCCTCAGTGGGTGATAACTGACACTCGAGTGAGACTTTGCTCTGGCCTTCCATCAGCTGTAATGGGAGATGGCACCTTGAGGAGTTGATACCTGAGAGCCGTCCCAGCTCAGGGGAGATGCTGGTCACAGGCCCGCTGCGGTCCGAGAGCTCAGAGGGTCTCACTTGGGATCGCTATTTATAGGGTCCGAGATAATTGACTTCTGTCAGATACTTTTCCACTCCAGCCCAGCTTGAGTATGAAATATTCTGTTGTTTTCCACCAATTGCAAAAGTCAAGAAACTGATGGACATGCAGTTCTGTTACTGTTCTCCCTTGACCGCATCCCAGGTACTGGTGTTCTCGGCTGTTACAACTGTTCCCAAGCAATGGGGAGAGCAGGAGCCAGGCTCATCAATGCGGTGCCTTAACACTTTGGTTCACTGCCGCCTGCAGTCCGTACCTCCTTAGGTTGGTACGTGGCCCAGGAGCAGGGTTGGAATCACACCAAGACCGAGCCGCTCAGCAAGGAAGCGGGGAAGGAATTGCACCACCACATCTCTGCACTGCAGGCCAGTGGCTCATGTGGGTCCTGCCTCCCAACTTGCTGCCTCTGGCTCGGTCCAGTGGTAAGGGAAGTCCCCTTTTTATCCATTTTTAGTATGGGCATTTTCCCACATTATCATATCCAAAATCAGTGGTGATTTTTGTTTTCCTTTTTCTCTGTGTGGTTATTCGTGATTAAAGAGCTACAGAAAACTAATTACAGTTTATAAATCTTGATTTATAAATCAAGTTAAAAGATAAATTACGAGTATAGCAGCTGACACCTGTGATTCACCTTCTTTATACAAACTCATGTATTTTTGCTGTGTGAATTTTTTATTTTAAAAAAAAATCTGTTTCCCTTCGCTAGAAATCTGCCAGGCAGCACTGGAAGTGTTTCCATGGGACATGCTACAGCTAAGAAGTTGCAAGCAGAGGTTAGTGGCTGAAACTCTTCAGCTTGTGTAGCCCTGTGGTGTCCTGGGAGGCTGGGTCTGTGCAACACGTGTGCAATGCTGGGAAAGCTAAAACCTGTCATTAGACCAAAAACCTGCAGTTGCAGTTTCGGGGCATTTTAACAGTTTGCAGCTTCTCCTTTGGGTTTGTGTGGGAAACAATGTAAGTTTAGGCACATAGGTGCTGTCCTTAAGGAACAGCCTACCTGAGGGACTTAGTTTGTAGCTGCCTTCACTGAAATCCCCCTTTGCCTTCCTCGTAGAAATCAGGATTCCAGCCTTCCTGTATTGGCTTCAGCTCCCAAACATGTGTTTGTATTACAACAGTACCATGAAGAGTTTAGACCCAAACAGCAAATCCCACAAATTAAGTGCTCAGTTCTACATCAAAAATCATTATCTCTGTAAACAGAGTGATGTTCCAGAATCGATTGGAAACATGAATAAAAGAGAAGCTTTTGCAGCAAATAGTAGGGCAGAAAAATTCTCTTATCAGCTTACCTAGAAGTAATAAAAGTGGTTCTTGTTTGTGCAGCAGCCAAGTTATTGCTGAAAAAAAAAACAAAAACAAAAACAAGAAAGCAATAGCTGATTATGCTGTGTAATCTTTTACTGTAGCAGACTGGTGCACATGAGAAATGGGTACAAAAGGAAAGAAAATACTCTTGACAAACCCACTATCTCCAGCATGAAATCAATCAACACACTATTAAGAGAACAAGTGCATTTGACTATTTGAAAAGCAGCAAATACCTGAGCACAAGGACAGAAACAGTTCTCCTTTAACATCTGGCCTGTTTATCACAATCTCTGAGGCAACAGTAATTTTACGGTTGGATATTTACTTTCATTTGCACTGGTTCTGTCTCTGCCAAATCATGTAATGGTTACCTGCCCTCCTTGCTGTGTTTTATGGTGGTAACATGTGCCCTGAGTCCAGGGCTCTGGTTTACTGAATGCTATACAAACACCAGTTCCTAAATCTGGGAAAGTATGAATAAAATTTGTCAGGTAGCAATTGAAAAAGTAATTGAATTTTACTGAGTTGAAATGAGCCTCTTGGAAGCAAAACTTCAGCCTGTATTGAGCTAACTCTGATTTGTTTGAACTCAGCAGGAGTACAAAGGCCGTACTGGGTACTTCTGAGAGTCTCACTGACTTTATTTTCATAATTATCCTAAGAATACTGTTGTAGTCAGGCACCTCTGGCCTGAATTCATGTTTTCTCAATGCATTTATGTGGATAGAGGCAATGTCTCTCACATTGCATTTTGATAGGTGAGCTGTGAGTTGGCCATTTCTTTGCAGACTGTTGTGCCAGAGGCATTGGGGTGGGAAATGGCTCACCCATAACCAAACAGGTAGGCAAGGGAAAAGCTACCATCAGCAGAAAACACTCAGCAAATGAAAACATTTCAGAGTTCTTAGACATGCTACGGCATTTGCACAGCCATTAATCAGCACCGCAGAAATGCACACGCTTGTTCACGTGCTTGCTAGCAAAGCTGGTTTTAATTAATATGGCTCAGTCGCTTCTTATGGCACAGAAACCACTTGCAAGCTAAATGAAAAACTCCTGTTTGTGCCATGATTCTATAAATATGGTCATATAAAAAGTGTCCTCATGTTTTACTGCCTACATTTCACTCACAACTATAGCTCCATCCTCTCTTTTCTTCTCCCTAAAAACAGCTCCATATGATCCTGAAAGGTATAACTTTTTTTCTATATATTTGCTCAACGCATCACTGGAAACACTCTCACTGACTGCAGTGTGTTTTGATTTGCATTGTAGGCAAGTGATAGCGAAGTTACAAAGTCAGGTTGTTAGAAAAAGACAGGATTTCTCGGTGTGTCTTTGCTACTGTGTAGTCAAATGGGATTTCAAGTCAGCAGCGAATATTACTGTTTCTCAGAACATTTTCAGGAAAGAGTGATCTTTCATATGTGACCTACTACTTCTCCGAACAGTAAAGTAGCCAAATTCCTCATTCCTCAAAGGATGCTTACATATAAAGGCTAATTTGCAACAGGTCTGCTAGGGATCTCTTAAATATGACATATATACATTTTTTGCTTCTACTAAGAGGAGAAAGATGTGTCCAATATTTACAGGAATCCAGCAATTTTCTTTCTGTCTCTCTAGACCTCTTTTTATTCAACGGTACAAGAGAAGTTAAAAATTCTTGCCCAGTGGGCCCATTTTAAACATTAATGTCTTCAGAAATGTATTCTGAACTCTGAGCAGAAAGTACTTCTTATGCTAAATAAAGATGAACCCTAAATTTCAACTTCAGGTTTCATTTTTTTTAGCAATTCACTGCAGCAGCAAAATTTGTATTCACTTCCACTTGGTTCATTTTCTTGAACCAAGACATAAAAATGAGTTATTCTTTTTTTTATTCCCCCAGGGCAGGGGGAGAGAATGGAAGCACAGGCTTTCTGTGAGTTTGTCACTAAGTTGGGATTGTCATGCAGGTAAAAGGATTCAGATTGGAAAAATCCAGATAAGGAGGATATTCTTAGAATATAAGAAATTTCATCAAACTGATTGAGGGGACAGTATTATATAAACAAATTTTATTTTCGGGTCTAGATAATTCTGATTACTCAATGAAAATAAATGCTAATGGAAGCAATAAGCAATTACTACACCATTTCCTTGCACTGTGTAGCTGTATAGAAAATTTTGAGTAAAGCCAATTATGATGACAGAAATTGCTTTGTTAATGGCAAGGTATTAAAAAGGAATACACCTTCATAAAGGGGAATTTCATTCTGTGTTTTGAAAGCAACTCTGGTAAGCAGAGATGGATACTTTCTTATTCAGATCGTGCTTGGTTCAAATGCTGCTTAATAAAGGTCAAAATCCTGTGTTCTTTGTTAAAAAATTAAGAGGGGTGATGGATTGTGAGTTTTATTTTAGCGGGGCATTCCGTATTAGGAGGACAAATATCTCTTCCGTCCTAAGCTTGTACAGCCTCCAGCACAAGAGGCAGTCGAGGGTTTTTGTGTTTCTGACTGCTAACAATAGTTAAACATCTCTAACTAACAGTGACACCATGGTGAAAGTGGTTTGTTGTCTCTGAGATTGGTCAGAGTCGTGGTGGTCACGGTGTGGGTAGGAGGTAGTATTTTGGTGCTGGTGTTCAGGCACGGGCTGGAGCTGGGCTGAAGCCAAAATCCATCAGCTGTCCACAGATTTACCTGGTAGAGTTTTCAGGACCACCACTAGGTTTCAGGGGAAACAGTGTCAGTGTGCAAGGGTAAAAAGGACCACAAAATTACCCTGAAGGACAGGCTCAGCTCAACCTGCATTGGCCTCACCTTACTGCACTGGTGGAAAACCTGAAGAGGTCGAGTGTCCCAGCCAGGTCAGGGCCACCAACACACTGCAGATGCAGCCAGGAGTCTGACATGCAAAAAGTAATTCCTGTCTGCGGAATGACACAAAAACCTGTCAAGACAAATGATTTCCAAGTCTAAAACTGACATACTTAGGCATCAGAGTGCCTTTCCTCTCAGTAATGGGTGGGGAAATGAGCTCTCTGGGGACAAGCCTGGGCATCACTGTGGAGAGTGAGTAAAAGCCAAAGCTGTCAAACGCAGTTGGGCAGGCAGTATGGGTATTTGCTGTATGAGTGTGCAACATAGCGTGGTGTTTGCAAAATAATGAAGTGTTACCATGCACCAGCAGGTTTCTGCAGGTGCTGAGCTGGGCTCAGAGTTTGTCAGATAGAGGTGTTTGTTAAGCTGACGTCTGCTTGCAGCTCCTGGAGATTGTCTTCAGCAGTGAACCTCACTCTGGATTGCTAATGGGAAGAAGGTGCCGCAGACACCCAGCTGGGCAGAGTGCCAGCACCAACCACCAGCAGCATGGCACAAGTGTTATCCAAAACCCAAAGTGGAACCTGTCTCATCTGTCTTCACGTGTCTGCATGCGAGGCAGTGGCTGCCGGCTCCTCCACAGGCTGTGGAGATGCCCAGGCAGTTTTACAGTCTGACTGGCTGCCCCTCTGTTACATCTCCAGTATCACCTGAAGTGCCTGTTTCTTTCCATGGACTGTAAAGAAAGCCTGAGGAAACTAATAGGTATGTATACTGTAGTTAAAGGAATCTCATCCCCAGGCACTGTGCAAGAAAATCTTTTCAACTAGAAAAAAACAAAAACCAGAAGGAAAAGCACCAAGGCCGACAACTTGCTTTTATCGTTTTCTTTATGGAGTAATTTTCCTTAGTCTTGAAGACCTGGGAGGAGATGTTACATGCCTATAAACATCTCAGGAACACGTTAAAAAAGTGGCAGCATAAAAATCATGTTTTAGTGTGTACAATGTCGGAAGAAGATATGGATATTTATAATATATTATCACAGGAACCATTTTATTATCCTTTAGGATGCACCATCGAAAATGTTTAGGAAGTTCTGCTGTCCCCAAATACTCTGACATAAATTCTGGTCTCCTCACTGTGTAGGAGAGTGAGTGTAGCACCAAACTGAGACAAAAAAGCAGGAAATTGGGAGGAAGGATCACCGAGGATTATTTACTTAGGGATAACATCATGTTTGATGTCACTGAGAAAGCATTAAAGTAAGGTTTCCTGAGGGAGCCTTATTTGGGAGCTCAGATAGCAGTAGATGTTTGCAGGCCCTTAGAAAAATGTGTGGTGTGAAGACTGTCCAGGTTGTGTCCCCTCCTGTGAGTACAGCCTGTGATGGGGCATAGGATCATTAACCACTTGCTGAAGTGGACACACCATGCAGTCCTGCCGGAGGACTGCCCAGGCTGCGGTGGGACCCTCCTGCACCCTCTGCCCATCTCCTGGAGGTGATGGGGGATGGTGTTTGTCTGTGCAGAGCAGCACAGCTGCCGTGACTGATGTTGGCTTGCTTCAGAGCTGCCGGGGACATGTCGCGCTGATGTGCTGCTTGTAGTTTTGTGTTTGTTGTGTTCAGACCTTGTTGTTGGGATTCAGTTCATGAACCGTACATCTGTATCTGAGCACGTCGTCTCGACGCTCTTTATAGTCCATATAGGAAAACGGGCACTTTCAGAATTTCATTCATGTAATTCTATAGTTTTAGAATGAAACTACATTTAGAGATATTTAGAATAAATCATTTGGATGAAGGTGCTTGTTTCCTTACACTGACCATATGACAGCCCATGTTAACCAGCTAAAAATGAGCGATATAAAGCTAAGTGAAGTGAGCCTCATGTTCTGCTGGTTTTGACTGTGTTAGAGTTAATTTTCTCCATAGTAGCTAGTATGAGGCTATGTTTTGGATTTGTGCTGGAAACAGTGTTGATAATACAGGGATGTTCTTGTTACTGCTGAGCAGTGCTTACACAGAGTCAAGGCCTTTCTGCTTCTCACCCCACCCCACCAGTGAGTAGGCTGGGGGTGCACAAGAAGATGGGAGGGGACACAGCTGGGACAGCTGACCCCAGCTGACCAAAGGGATATCCCATACCATATAACGTCATGTTTAGCAATATAAAGGTGGGGGAAGAAGAAGGAAGGGGAGGGGATATTTGGAATGATGGCGTTTGTCTTCCCAAGTACCCATTATGCAAGATGGAGCCCTGCTTTCCTGGAGATGGCTGAACACCTCCCTGTGGATGGGAAATGGTGAATGACTTTCTTGTTTTGCTTTGCTTACATTCACAGCTTTTGCTTTACTTATTAAACTGTCTTTATCTCAACCCACGAGTTTTCTCACTTTTAACTTTCCGGTTCTCTCCCCCATCCCACTGAGGGAGAGTGAGTGGCTGTGTGGGGCTTGGTTGCTGGCTGGGGTTAAACCACAGCACATGTGCTGGATGCATGAAGCTCAGTGAAGTGAGTCTGAAGTGGTGCTCTAGGGTATGTTGTCACTTAGGTGGGTTTGATTTTTGTGGAGTTTATGTTGCTGGATGAGTAAGATGTGAAAAAAAAAAAAAAATGAACAACCACAAAGGGTTGTGGTTCAGTGGCTACCTGGAAAAGCAGAGTTGGGGGAAGAGCTCTACATTTCTGAGACATTTCTGTGCTTGCTGTGTCCCTGTGTGTGGATGCGAAGAACACATCTTCCATTACTGATAACCAGCCATGGAGACACCAAGGCCTGGCAGTGAGCCTGATCCATAACTGCGGGTCCCAAACCATCTCCGTATCACCCTGAGACATCCACAGACATCAGATACCTGGGGTACCTAAGACCTGGCTCAGAGAGGATAGGCACATGTACAAAGCTGTGTTGGAAGACCTGCAGGAGCAGGAAGAAGCATCCTCAGCAATCAGCACAGACATCATCAGCATTTCCTGGGACACGGGGACATCAGAAAATAAACACTTGAGGAATGCATTGCTCTGGATGCGGGCAAGTGACTGAGGCAGCCCTCAGCCCCCACCCAGCCCGGCTGGTGGGTTGAGTGCTGTGGGGGGAGCTGCAGCCCCATGGTGGCCCCCCCCTGCCGCATGGCCCCAGACAGGGCATGGGCCCCTGGGCTTGATGCCACAGGGAGACTATTATGTATTTAATAAACTGAGATGAAAGAAAGTTGTAACAAAGACGTGCTCTCCAGTCTCACCCTGGATTTCTGGATGGGGGATACAGCAGTTAGCAAAGACAGAAAGTTGCAGACTCCACTGCGAATAACTTATTCAGAAAGGGCCTTTTCTTCCTTAAAACATGTATTTTAAAATACTGCCTGGAATATTTCGTTTTTTCCCCATATATTTACCTAGAAAATAAATATGCATGATGATTTAATTGAGTAATAGATCATTTGCTGATGTGGACTGTGGTATCAATCTTGGGAAGCTTCTTATTTTCCGTTAGAAAAAGACAGAGTAAATAGATCAAATCACTGTTAAGTTAAAAATGTTGCTGTTTTAAGACCTTTCTTGTCAGTTTCATGTCATTCCTTTGGGGCTTTTGCAAATCAAAATATTGTTATCATGCTCCAAATGATATTATTAATCAGAATATCTTTCTTATTAATCAGAATATCTTTTCTGACTGGCATGTATATTTTTGCTCTCCTGACATCTCTCATTCTTTTAATTCTCTATGTTAATAATTGTGTCTGTCAAAAAACTCATCACAAATCTTTTGGTGTGGTGTATGTCCAAAGTCATGTATTTCTTTGGTAAAGTTGGGGCAATGACAATGATGAGAATTAAGACAGGTGGCTGCGCTCTGCTCTTTCCTGCTGTCGCTGAAATGTCAAGGAGCACCCTGATGGAGCATGTCACCTCTGCAAATCTCACCCTTCAGACTAAAGTTTGCAACACGCTGAGGAATATTTCTAATAGCTGTAACTTCTATTCTCTGACACCCAACAGATTTCAGCCCATTTTAATGTTTTGCTGTCAAAGAGCCATTGATCATCCCATGCCGTGCTTAGAAATATGCTTCTTCATCCAGTGTAAAGAAAAGGGTCCTTTATTACAATTTCCCGTATTCAAATGTATCCTTTTGGATTGTGGCCATTTTACCAAGTAGTTCAGATCATTTTGCAAAGGCAAGCCATTATCCTGCTTGCTTGCTACTTTCTTGATCTTTCTATCTTTTGCATATTTTACCAGCAAAAAGCCTGTGTCAGTCAAAGTATTTATTCAATGCTGGCTCAATGCTTGATCTCTGCAGGAGCCCACACCAAACAGATTCCCTCTGGCGTGGTCTGCACACAGATGCACTTGGAGACCCATCCGTGAGCCAATCTTCAATGCGTCTGTAATGCTTCTTCCGACGCCTACAGCTCTCTCATGCTTGTTGATTGATCAACATACCATGTAAGAGTCAACTGTCTCGGGTCCAAGTACAGCATATAGATCTGTAATCTCATTGGGAAAGTGCCTGAACCTTCCTTTCACAAGCCTATGCTGCATTACAGTGTGGCCCCTCAGATTTGTTGATCTAGACCCTAAATTAAATGGTTGTTTTAGTGATCTGGGGTAGCTTTCCTACAATGCACAGTGCCTGGGGTCACCATGTCGTTCTTTGGGAGCTTTGGCAGCTTTTCAGCTTCACGGTGATTTCCCTAGTTTCCCCAGAGACATTGAAGCATTTCTGGTTCTTCCCTCTAAGTCTCTTGGCTGAAAATTTTAGCAGATGGCACCGCACCTCCTCCTCTGTTCCTCCTGTGGGTTGAACGCCACATTCACCAACATCATGTGGGTTAAATATATCCCTCTGCTTCAGTCCCAGTTTGACATCGGCAAGACAAAGTCTGGAGTGGGGTCCACACCCCTCCAAGCACAGGGTGACTTGCTCAAGCACTGATGGTGCCCAGACCACAGCTCCCATGCCAAACGTGCAGGCAGCCTTCCTCTGCCATGCCCTCTGGCAGAACAGTGTGCAGGACAGGTACAGCACAATCAGTACCTACGTGGTATAAAACAGTACTAACATATACTATACATTTCACAGTCATCTGGGAATTGAAAAGCTAAACAGTTATACAAAACGCCTGGCAACTGTCTGTCTAAACCTACTCATCTAAACCTGGTGAAAGCTGATCTGAAGATTTTCATGTCAAAATGTCACCAAAATCAACATGGTTTCATGCAAAACACTGCAGTTCTGTGGCACTTAGGATTTTCTCTCTGACTACATGTCTCCTGAGGAGTGGTTGACTCTGACCACAGTCACAGCCCAAAGCAGCTCGTGGTGAGGTGAAGAAGCCATAAAATTACTTTGAATTTCCAGACAGTCACCATGCTCCCCCGAGCACATGCTCCCTGAAGATCTGTAATTGAATTAGCTCAGCTATTCTCCAGTAAAAGCAGTGATCTATCCACACCACAGCTGAACCATGTTAAAATACCACCAGAATGATGATCCAGGCAGGCAGCAGTGTTCATGTGCAGCCCCCAGCTCTTCCTTCAGGGCTCCTAAACTGCTGTTGAGGGGGAAGTTTCGATAGCAGAAAACGTTAAACCAATAAAGATTATTAAATAGTCCTTGTGTCTTATTACTGGTGAACAGTCAGTCAAAAATAAATTAATTTATTATGGGCTTGTTTGCAAAACAGATTTTGCTTAATATGCCTCAGTCTCTGCTTATGGCACCACTGAAATAACTTGTAAATTAAAGGAAAGGTTGGGTTTTTTCTTGACTTAGTAAATAATATTTTTGCCTGTAAATTCCTATGCCTTTCTTACTGTTTTCCTCCTGCAGCTGTCTTACATCTGTAGTTATATCATCCATTTACCTCTCTCCATGGAGAAGAAAACATCACGATTTTCTAGGTCAAGCCGACTAAAGGTGTTGGCTCCCTACGATCCAGCACTGTGGCAGGATAATTTCAGACTTTTGGTGGGAGATGAGCCAGTCTCAGTATTGTTTTTAATAGTTACTTGCTGCTTACAGGCAAGTGAAATAACACCAGCCTGCAGACTGTGACTCTGTGTCAGGGGGAACTGTGCAAGTGGTAGGACCTTCTTGTCGGCATAAAACTGGAGAAGACATGGGGCACATCATGTGCAGAGCGGCTGCCTCCTTGTTTCAGGCACCATGCAGGTATTTGCTGATACTAGTCACCAGTATCTGACAGTTCAGGCTTTCATCTAGCACCAAATGGACCTCGTGCAGATAATATTTTGTTTAATATAGTTACTCAAGGTACTTTTGTACGTGCTTGTAAATGTACCGGGCAGTGTCTGTCTCGTGTGTGGCTCACAGACGGTGGTAGTTTGGAGATGGCAGAAGATGGAAGATTTTTAATCTCTTGGATGTGTAAGTGGGCACTCCAGTGAGAAAAGCTCTCCGTGATTCAGCTGTTATTTCTAGCCTCAGCCCCAGTGCCAATATCAGATGAGCCCAAGGGAAGTGGTGGCTCCTCTGCAGCACGGTGCCACGTGTTATCAATCGACGGAGCAATCTCATCCTCCCTGGCAGTGACCGAAGCCCGTGCCAGGCAGGCAGGGCAGCAGATGCTGCCTGATGCAGGCTGGTCATTAGGCTGGCCCTGGTGTTTTTTCAGCATGTTGACTGAGAACTGGGACTTTCACAGTTCAAGGATGTTTCATCCAGATTTCACTGAAAAGATGCTGTATAAAGAGCTCAGTCAGCTGGACCGCTGTGGACTAGACTTCAGTTATGCTCAGAGTCAAAGGCAACAAGATGACAGAGGATGGCATTCAAGATTTTTCTTTAATGCTCCGTTTCTTGCCTCTATCAGGGTAACACGGGATAAGGCAGTAAGAAAGCATGAATTTTGCAAGATGCTTCTTTGGAAATGTTTTGTCAAGATTTTGGTACTTGCAAAAAAGAGTTATAGTGAGTTTTTGTCCATTTGTTCCTCTTATAGTAGGCAAACATCTCAGAAAAGTAAGGCAGATTCAACAGAACAAGGGGAGACAGTGAAGATGGTTGGTCAAATTTGGGTCTGCTTAGCAGTACAGCAAGCTCTTTAGTGCAGATCTACTTGTTTGCTTTATATACAGTAACAGCCATGACTTCAGAGAAATTAAGGCAAATATTTCAGGGAAGGTTTCAAGCTGCTGCCTTCTTGGTACCTAGAAAAATTTCCTTTTAATCAAGAGATTAATCTCAGAAAAGTCATCTGTATGGTCTGAGCTGCACCACAAGCTGCTGCCTGTACCTAACGCGGTCTAGCTCCCCGCATGTGAAACCTTCCTCTGTGCTTTCAGTTACTTTACTGGAAAATAAAGGAGCTGATAGCTGTCCTGTGCTGCCTTAAAGTCCCTGTGTGCTGGAATAAGTTTCTTTTCATGAGCTGACTTATTTCAGGTGTGAAGGACACCAATAACTCTCACTAATTTGATAGGAGCTGTAAGCGCTCAGCCCATAAAATATGGAAAATGGTGTGTGGAGGTGGGTAAACACACATCATGCCAGACAAACAATAGAAAGCTGCAGTGCACTTTTCCCCTAATCTGACACATACATCAAATCCTATGCACATATTTTTCAGCATCATTTCCCTTTTTATAAGGCAATCACATTACCAGGAAATTAAAATTAGCCATGGAGAGACAGATCCTGCAAGTGGAGGGACTGAAAATGGGCAGAGCTTTGTCAGGAAACAAAAATCAGGCCAGCTTTACTGCTACACCAGGTGTTGTTTACTGCAAAGGACTTATTTTTACTTCAGAACTCAGTTAAAGAAAAGCCCCAAACCAGCCATCTGCCCCCAGTGCATAAACTGACTTTCCAATAAAAAGCCATACACAGAGAGAGCTTTGCAGCAAAACTTGTGCTGCAGAATGAATGGGAAGATTTTGCAAAGTGCCTTGCCAGTCTTCTGCCATTATCACTGGTGGGAATGCAGGTGCATCCATGAATCTCCAGCCTGTCTCTCCCGAGGTGGCTGCAGAGACTGTCTCCAGGATCATGCTGTGTGTGTGTGTGTAGCTGCAACATGACCAAGACCACAGCAGCTTGTGCCTGTCTACTGCCCTTATGGCCCCAGTTTCTTCATTTTTAATCTGAACACTGATCCTTGCTGCTTCTCCCCACTTTTCCACATGGGATCACCTTGAATACAAAACCTGAACAGATTTTTTTACCAAGCTTGAAAGCTAGTCTACCTTTAAAATTATTACTTTTACAGTGAGCTTTGATTATTATTAATAATCAGCTAATCCAAAATTAACATGTTATATAAACAAATTGCTCCCCCGCAGCCTCAAATATAATTTTTTGAAAGGTACTTTTGCACTCAGTTAAAGTACTCCTGTTGATTGATTTTACTCTGCCTCCTCTAGATTTCACAGATAACAGTGGAGTTATATATAGTGACAGAGTCTGGCGGCAGTGAGGAAGAAGTATTTCCCAGGGAGGCTATTACTGGTGTGTGTTAGGCAACTGCTGCAGGCACAGTCTTGTCCCACCAGCACAGGTGGGAGACTCAATGACTTGAGAATATCATGTCAGTGTGCACTTTTATTCCTCCTGCACCACTGAAGTCAAACGGTGCCTGGACATCACTTGAATGGGAGAGGAGACATCATTTTCCGTGCCATGAAGCAGCACCGTCCTCTGAGTGGGAACACTGCAGACAAGAGATTCAAATTGTTGCTAATTCTGCCATTATCTCTAGGATTGTGGGTGTATAAATACTGAGCAGCCAGTTAATTTCTATGAGCTTTTGGGAGCAGGGGAGTTCTTAAAGGCATTTACAAAATATCTAGGATAGTAAGAATATCAACTTGGCAGGGAGCTATTTTAGATGAGGTTTTTATATTATAATACCTCTACAGTGGACTAGGGAGGAAAAATGGGCAGGAGAAGGGTTTCAGGGTGACGTTCCTCTGGCTTCATCAACGCTGGTCTGCTCGTGCGGCACATTTGAGTCTCGAGTCCTGAGTCCTGAGTGACACAAGGCATAAAAGAAACAGATGAAGATTTCAAAACCACTTCCTCATTTATCTGAGCTCTAGCCTAGAGCAGTTTTTGCAGTAATAGCTGTGACTTGGCCCTACATCACCTTCTCAGTGTTAATTCAGGACTTGTTCCTCCAGGCCAGCACCCAGTGGCAGGAGAATGGGGGAATCACTAAGGGCAAATAGGAAAACAGGGGATGAAAGTTGGAGAAAGGTGGTGATACAAATATCAGATAGGTCATTTATGCAGGGTTATACAAAGTTGTGAAGAGACAGCTAATCTCATCAAACTCATACAGTCAATTCAAGCAGTGCATCGTCTTTCAGCTGCCCAGAGACATCCAGAATCAAATCTGTGTGAACAGAACAACTCAACCTGGCAACTAGGAACAATTGGGTAAACCACAAGGAGAAATACTATTGAGTAGTTCAAGCATCAGATCTGGCATTCGGACCTGGGCACCTCACCTCTATCTCTAACACCACCCTACCCCTGTCCCAGCCCGCGCGGTGCTCCCAGGCAGCCAGCCCCAGCCCCAGCGTGGCTGGCCTGGTGCCAAACACCAGCCAGCAAACCCTGTGTGCCTGGGGCACCTCTGCAAGGCACCACATGGTCAGCAGCCTCTGCAGCCTCCCAGAGAGATCCCACGCATTGCTGCACCTCACATGTGCCTTGTGTTGTCGTCTGGAGGGGTGAGAGGGCATTTTGACTCCTCCTAATAAAGAGGTTATTAATAAGGTAATCAGCCTTTTCATTTGTGCTTGATTACGGCTGCTTCAGCTTCTAATGTATTTTGAAACAGCAGCAAAGCTTTATTATAGAGAGAAGGAAAGATGTTTGTCCTTGAAAATGAAACAGCCCAAGTCTCACAGAAGCTCCAGGTGAACTGGGGACTGGAGATGCTGGGCCACCCCACAGGTCGCTCTGGCTCCATGATGGGAAGGAGCAAGGGCTCTGGACACCAATGTTTCCTCTCCTGCCAGAAATTTTTTCTGTGACCTTAGCCAGTTTGCTCAGTAACTGTGGCTGGATGAGGCTAAAGGCATGTGTCTGTACTTGTTCCCTGCTGCTGAGCCCAGCTGGCATGGGGTGGCCTGTGTCTTCTAGGCGAACTGTCAGATTGTGTAGTGTGGCCACATCCAGACTGCCTGTTGGCAAGGGTGTCTGCTCCATGTGCACCCTCAGTCATATCTGGGGAATATCTGGGACAGTGCTTGCTGGCCTGGAGCCCAAAACTGTGCCAGGACTATGGTAACAATTTAACAGTGTGGAAAATCGGTTTCCTATGCCAGGGAATGTCTCCTTTGAGATCTCCAGACAGAGGCACATCTTTACATCACCAGAGGTAAAATTGCAAATGTGCACACACATGTAAATACATAAATTATATACAAAAGCACACTTATGAGATTAAATACAGGAAACTTTTTTAGGTGCTTGGACTATAGCAAAGGTATAGCCTCTAATGCTTAAAAAAATGCCAGTGGGAATTTGATATCTCTGTGTATTTGAAGATCTAGGCCACAGACCCTGTCCCAGAGGGCTTGTGGTCCCACCAGATACCTCTCTGCTAGCAGGAAGGAAGAATCAGCATAAATTATAATATGCATTTGCCTTTGATCCTTCCCCTGGTTGGCATTATCTTCGCTTGATAAACTATTGTCCTTGCTGCCAATCACTCCCCCTATGCTGCTTTTATGCCAGACCACACAGAGGAAGCTCAGAGGTACTTACAGTGATTTTGAGCATGCTGACTGGCCTTCACAACCCTTGGTGCCCCAGGAACAGAGCAGAATGCCATAAATCTTATTTAAATTGCCATATTAATGTGATCTCTTGAGGCGCTTTAAGCTGGAGTTTGGATAGAGCTGCACGTTGAGTTCATTCATTTTCTTTACCATGTTACAGATTTCACCAGCTTGCTGATCTGTAACTAGGTCAGCTTCATAAAGCATCATTTCTGTTCTAGGGCTTTGACTTTGGTTGGGAAGACATAATCGAGGAGGCTGGATAAAAAATGAGTGAGACTGCACAGGTCTGTGAGTGAGTGTTAGTTTTTTGCACTTACCTATTATCTTATAACTATTTCCAGACTTGTGAACTGAGGTAAAGCACATGAGACCAATCCATTGGCACTTAATCCCACACTGGAATTAAGATGTCCCATACTGGGACATTGCCCAGTGACCCGTGTGTCCTTAGTGTAAATGGCAGGTACCCAGAGAAACCTTCACATGGAAGTTCTCATTATTTGTGAGCTGAACATCATGATGGACTGATGCGATGGTCTAAGAGAGCAAAGTGTTTGAAGTGGGCTGAGCAGTCCAAGGCTGGCTATAAGGGATGGTTTCCATTAAGGGTGGCATGGTGGCCGTAGTGCAGCTGGCAGCCACTGTGGGGCATGGCTGCCAGTGGGGAAGAGCAGAAACGGATGAAAAGCAATGAGAGTGTAATGGCAAATGCACTGTGTGAGCAAATCTCCATTAATAATGAAATATAGAGTTAAAATGGAAGTCTTGGTAGCTGAGGAGCCTGATGGGGCTGCAATATGGATTACCTCTGCCATAAAGGTGACAGAGAGGGAGGTGGATTTGGATAAAGAAGGATTAAGAGAAGAAGTCGGCAAAGCAGGCAAAGAGGTTTAAAGGCTGAGTAGGAGTGGGAGGGAGAACAATTAAATGATCATCAGTCCTAATTCACACTTGTACAAGCTATGTTTTTTACAGACTCTCAGGTGAGAGGAAGGGCTGCTCAGAAGCAGCTTTCTCTGTCAGTTTGAAAAGCAAAGGAAAGTCCTTTCTCACACTAGAAGTAGAAAAGCCATAAGACAGTACTTTGCAGAAGTGAACTGTGTTCCCATGTACAGCTAGACTAATCCTGTCCTTACCTGGGTCTTGCTCTGTCCCAGACACTCCAGTTTTTGAATCAATCAAAGTGTAGCCCTTCAGTGGATAGGAAGGGATGAAAAATTAGAGATAAGAACAATCTTATACATGAGGAAAGGTGACTTAGCTTTTATCTGGGCCCATAATCTGATTTTTCTGTTGTAGCTTTTCTCACTACATGAAACCTCCTTGCACAGGAATTTACTTTAATGACCATGTAATAACTTTCCAGACATCTATTAAATTTGGAAGTGATAAACTGTCTTATTATCTCAGTTAATTTTTTTAAAATGCTGTTCCTAATAAATTTCATCAGACATCTGCAAATGAGGCAAGCCTTATATAAAGCAAGAATTTGAGTTGCAGGAGTATTGAAATATTCTGAAAAAGTCTATATATGTACCCCAGTGCATGCACACAAATAGAAACAGAGTGAATATGTAAGCAACCATCTATTTGGGGTGTTTGACAATTAAACCAACTCTTTGTTAAATAAGGCCTAGAATATGATAAATTACTGTAAATTTACTGGAAGGTTCTGAGGTCAGATGAAAACTGCCAATCATCTTGACACCTTGGCCTCATGTCTTGCCCATTGGTCCTGTCAGTCAGGTCCCCTGGTTCTGGTGCAACTGAGCCTGCAGAGATCAGTTCTCCAATGATGTAGTGTGGGGGAACAATGTACTATTATTTCAAAGTAAATTGAGCAGGGACAAGGTGAACTAAGCTTCAATTCATCATATGGGTCATTTACCAGAAAAAAAATATATTCTGACTTGCTCAAGACATAGTTCCAGCAGTATTAACACCGCTTTCAGACACAAGTGCCTCCAGTGATGTCCCAGAGATTGTGTTGTATCCAGAGCTTCTGTGAAGCAACACTCTAGTGTGTCACTCATGCTTTGGCTAAAGGACCTCGAGTTCATGTATGCTGCCTCTGTTCATGACCCCCGCATAATCACCAGATTAAGGACAGTCACAGATTCATTGTCCTTTTTTTCCTCATAGGGAACTTCTGCTGTAAGGAAAAAATATTCACAATGAGGACAACTAAGCCTGAAGCTAGTTGCCCAGAGAGGCTATGCAGTCTCTGCCTTTTTCTCTAGAGGCTGGAGACCTCCCCAGGGTCTCCCAGCCTGAACAGTTCAGTGCTGCTGTGACTCCTGCTTTAGGCTATGTTTCAAACAGCACCTTCTCCCTTCCTGTCTGAAAGGGATGGTTTGTCTGTGGTGGCAGCAACAGAACAAATCTGTTTATATTCCCAGCATGCTGAGAAGGGATTCAGTTTGCAGCAAAGGGTCACTTAGTCCTGCCATCCTGTCCTCTAGTCAGGACCAGTCAGTCTTTACAAAGCCCTGTGATATGGGAAAGGTAAGTCATGAACCAGAATGGGTGAGGAGGAGACACTGGCTTTTTTCCACATAAACCAAACCATGGTGGGGGTCTGCTGCAGTTGTGTAATTGGAAGGAAGACTCATTTTTATCATCACTCACAAATCCTAGCACAAACCCCAAGCAAGGATTACATTTCCTTTCAACAGCATCAATTTACCATTCAACAAGTCCCAGCAGTGATTTTGCCATTGCATTTTTTGTGTGTTTTGGAGTTTATCTTTTTCTTACTCCCATTTTAGTTCTTTTCTAGAGCTTTCACTCTGCAAGGCCATTTTCTTGTACTTGCCTGGGCTGGGATGATGTACTTCCTACACTGCATCTGGTTATTCCATCTGCAGCAGCCCCATTGCAGAGGGACCAACCCCCCACCAGCAGCCCAGACTTTGTGCAGGGTCCCCGAGGAGAGCCTCTGCCTTCCTCCCGTGTATTGCTACCTGCTTGTTTAATTCCCCGAATTGTAACACTAGCCAGGAAAACAAGCACAGTATTTGGAGCTAGAGCCCTGCTCTGTCTTTCAGAGCTGCTGAAATATTTTAGGAACTCAGGTTGTCTGAAATGGTTTATCTCTCTGAAATGTTAATGTCCAGGGTCTTGTTGCCTCAATAAAGTTACTGACTGTCAAGTGCATTGAAGATCTGGATGAAAAACGGTCTCCTCTTAAGCATCCTCCGATTTTAGTGTGATGATGGTAGACTGTTAATTACATAGCTGTCTTCAAACTAGTCACCCAGCTGCCTGCAGGGGAAGTGCTGTGACTCCAGATGCATGGTCTCTTAATTTTCTGAGAGCAGCAAACAGATCAGTCAACAGCTTGTAGATCAAAGGATAACACTGCAGCAAGAAGGAACTGGGATTTCAGGATGTTGTTCAATCCTTTTAAAAAATACCAAAGAAACCCAGCTAAATTGTTTTCTGTACAGGATACAGCCCAGCTCTTAATTCTGCATTCATTCTGCAGGGATGTAGCAGTGTGGGGTTTGGTTTTGCATCTGCAGAAGAGCTGAATGCTATGAGGTCAGTTCATGGGGCACAGAAGCACCCACTGTGCCAGAGAAAGGCTACAGGGATATGAAAGTACTTGGGTGAAAGACAGAGGCTTTTGGTAGAATTAATTTCCTTTCAGGGACTGACCAAATCTGTTTCCAGAAAGCTTATTAATAGTGAGAGGAGAGCCTGTCAGCAATGGAAAGCTGTAGGTTGCTGCCCCAAAAGCTTCCTGTAGGAGGAGGAAGGTATCTACAGACACAAGGCCATCAAAGAGAACTGGAAGGGCCAAAATGGGATGCTGGTTTCTCTGAGTGCACACAGAAAAAGCTGAAAAAACCCTTCCCCAGGTTACCCCTCCTTCAGGTGTTGGCACACTTATGCTTCAGCTCTGAGCCCTAGGCAGATGAATGAAAAATGTTGCCAGTAAGATTTTCTCTCCAGTATTGCTGACAAGCAATCTATTTGTTGCTTATCTTTAATACACATTGCTCTAGAGAGAGCCCTGCTAGTGCGTGCATATTTCTAAAGGTCTTGTAGCTGAAATGGAAATGTCTGATGTGTCTGCATTTGCTAGACCTCACATTACATTGAATTATGTGTGTGTAGTGACGTTTCCTTTAGACTTTCAGGTCAAAACCCATATAAAAATAAAAAATTTCCATAAAATGTTATAAATTAACTTCTCTGTGGCTAGTCTGACCTCCTTAGTATCCCCAGCAAACCAGTCAGTAACATTTCTCAAAGGAACAAAGCTCTTCTGAGCTCTGGACAGCACCTCTGTTCCCCAAGCACTATTGGAAAATAAAAGCATCCCCTCTGTCCAGTGCAGTACTAGCATCTTCCCCACTGGTCAGTCCAGCTTTGAGATCCTGATGGCTTTTTTACCACAGATTCACTGGCACTAAGCATCGTTGGTGTTCCAGGCTTATCTGTTTTGGGTGGCAAGCTCTGAAATGAGAATTTTGAGCACATGCATAGGAACTCAGCATAAGATCTACATAGACACAGCCTTGTCCCAGTAGTATCACACCTTCCAAGGGCTCTTCTCCCAAAGCTTCCTCCGTGTACTCTTTTATTTCACACTTGTGTATTAAGTTAAATGTGCAGCAAAACAGAGCTTATTGTCAGGTTAGTTCCCACTCAGCACAAGTAAATTAATTAACTTTCCAGTGTGTTAACAGTGGAAAAGTGATGGATATGCAGGCTTTCTAGATAGGTAAGACATCAGAGCACACACTGCAAACAGGACCAGGAGTCTTCTCCTCCTTGTTGATATCAGCAGGAGTTGGTTTGATCCAGGCCATGGTAAACGCTGTGATAGCTCAGTCTGGCTTGGGCTGGTCAATGAATCCGTGATAAAAAAGATAGCTACAAAAATTCCATGGAAGAGTAAAAGATTTCAGACTAGGAAAAGCCATTAATGACCATCCCAACCTTCTGTAGGACAGAGGGAAAGATTTTGGTTAGGTATTGCACTGAATCTGATTGTATTGGTAATATAGGCAAATACTATTTTATTACTGATAGCTAATAAATTTAAATACGTATAAATAAAGTCTCATGAACTGAACTAGAAATACACATCCATGTGTTTATAAAATGGATATGTACTGCTGAATATGAGCAAAGATATTGTTATAACTCCCATTTGTCTGTAAACATCTTTGATGAAGACTCCTTCTGAGCTTTGGGGAGAAACAGGGACTTTAAGGGCTCATCTGACTCATTTTAGGCACTTGCATTATGATGAGATTACCAGAATCCTGAAAGACTCTATTGCTCTGCGCTGAGTGAAAGGAGGAGGCAACAGCACAGAGGTAAATGTCTGCATTGCAGGCATTCATATTTCCTAAATAATCTAACTTTTTTTTCTAGTATATTAACTAGAATGCTTTTAGAATTTAAAAAAAAAAAAAAAGTTTCTTAAGAAAGAAAAGCAACAACCCAATTGATAAAAACTGTCCTGGAAGAGTATGTATATTGGCCAGATTATTAAGGTGAAAGCTCCAGGCTCATTTGCCATGCACCAGAAATAAGAATGAGAAAACACTCAGCCTTGAATCCAGTGTGCTCCTAGGGTTTTACTGAACAAGGGCATGTGACTGCCCAGTGAAGACTGGCATACAGGCTGCATTTGAGCTATACTTCCTAGGGATTAATTTTTTATTAGAGTTAATCAGAATCAATATCAATTTAGGTTGCTTTCTTTCAGATGTGGGAGGGATGGTGAGCAGAGTGAAAGCAGTAGAGGATGTGAATAATGGTAAATACACATGCCATGTCTTTGTTGTTGTAAATAAAAGCAATTTTGCCAAAAGCAGTGCTCTGATTTAACTTATTTGGTCTGTCCTATTATTATACTACACAAATTATATGGTTTAAAAATTCTCATCTGTTTGATGCCTCCCTTAATGGGCAGGAAATTTCAGTGAGAGATGGGCATAAACCACAAGCAGAAATGTTTTGTGTCTCACTAAAGACAGCCATGTATCATCAGCATTCCCAAATCAGCTTCTTCATCTTGAATGTTCAAAGTTATTTTTAAAAATAAATTGAAGAGAAAAACAAAACAAAACAAAAATTGAATTATTGCTGAGATGCTAAAAAGCAACATTTGCAAGACACTGCTCAGAAAATTTAACGTGCAGAAGGAATGGTGAGACAAGAGGTTTTTCCAGTCCTACACACTCAGACGAAGCAGAATTACCACTTTGCTTAGCAGAGGTTTCAGTGTCACCTGCAGTGCTGAGGCTTGGTTCTCCCCTCCATGGTGACTCCAGGATCTCATGGGGCTCATTATATAGCTTCCATCCTGCTAAGAGTCAAGTGGGCAAGCAACGGGGAAGCTAATGTGGTGGCACCAAGAAACTGATCTTCAAACATGACATTCCTACCTACTGCCTGTACTTACCCAAGTCTTTCCATCAGTGAGAACCTCAAGAGATGTTCCATGGACCTCAGAGCTGGGGAAGGACAGACCTGGCCATGGCTTGCCCTGGACTCCACTGCTCAGTGTGCAGCTGGCTCTCAAGGGTATTGGTCTCCTTCTCCCTGTTGTTCTGTGTCCTTCCCTAACCTGGCAGGTCCTGCGGTCAAAGCCCAGGCTCAGGGCAGCATGTGGGCAGCTGTGCAACCTCCCTGCAGGGACATCTAGCTGGAGTCAGGTTCCTGCTCTGCAGATCAGGGATGCTTTTCCTCATCTACTCCTGCTGTACAAAAAGGGTAATGATGCCAATGAACTAATAAAATTTCACATCCAACATATTTTGGCTTCTTTCTGTTTTCATAAAAAAGCAGAGTGCATCTCACAATTTTCTCAGTTGATAGAGGAGGGCATGGAAATAAAATCAGGGACATATGTTGTGTTTGTTCCAGCAACTGTGTGGCTCACATGGCAGAATAAACCAGCAAGCACTTGGCACACAGAACCACATATGGCAAAGGTATGTAACACCACACAGCAATAATGGTACGATATCACAATGCCAAGTCCTATAGCTCTCGTGCACTTCTCTGTGCCTTTTTCTTATGCTTACTGCTAACAATAAATTGCCATCTGACAGAGAGAAATAACTGGGCCAAAGTACACTCAGGCAGGAAGGAGCAAAGGAAACTGTGTGTTATATTTATGTAAATCTCATAGCTGCTACAAAAGCACAAGTTTTGCTGTGCAGTATTTTCAAGAGTTCAAACCCTAGTAACAGCAGGGACATGAGTGTTATATCCTATGTGTATGTGTTCTTTAAGGGGGTTGATGTGAGGTCACCACTGCCATCCAGACTGGCATTTTTGGAAGAGCACACCCTCTGCCATGCAAAATCTCTTGTGCTTTATGTACCCCCTCCCTTCTGCTGATGGCTGCAGCTCAGCTATGTACCGAAGGTTAGCTACCAAGTCACTGCAATCAAAGCATCCAAACAGTGACTTAATGGAAAACTACTTGCCAGGAATAGTGATTCATTGACCCAAATTTGAGGTCTTTTTCATGTGAATTTCAGAAGAATTTGATTATCCTTCTATTTTTCCAGAAAGATTTTCTCATTTCACACTCTCTTATTTTCCAGGAACAGGAGCAGTGGAACAGCCATACAGGGCTGGATGCTCACCTCGGTGATTTCCAAAGTGCTGTGAGCAGGGCATGCCAGGAATCTCATTTCTAAACATCCACTCAATGTCCTCTGCCTCTCTAGAAGTCTCTAGACCCTTTATCATGAAAGCTAGAGAACTTTTTTTTATGCATAAATATATAAAATCTCCCCTTGTACAAACTCAGGCCTTTTGGCTTATCTGAGGAAGCTGCCCAGACACCTCCTTGGAGTGAATCTTCTTTCCCTGCTCTTGCTCCACAGACCTTCAGTCACCAAGCCAGTTGTCC
Organism: Athene cunicularia; assembly: GCF_003259725.1. Classification (NCBI taxonomy): domain Eukaryota; kingdom Metazoa; phylum Chordata; class Aves; order Strigiformes; family Strigidae; genus Athene; species Athene cunicularia. The sequence continues at coordinate 141,620,478 of NW_020799095.1, read as the reverse complement.
TGTCTGCTATCAAAGGTTGAAACTCCATCCCCTACTTGTCATTTTGGCAGCAGTCTCATTACACCGAGTCCTTCCTGACATGGCTTTCAGCTAGGAGGCATTCAGCCTTATCTGAGGCGAGAGCTGCCTGGAGGAACTCACAACAGAAAACAGTGAGCAGAGCTGGATCCCCTCCACTGTTACATGTTAGACTCAAAGAGCTGTCTTCAGTGTTGCCATTAGTCTTGCTCAGATATCATGCTCTTTTCATATTTCTGAATTCTTGCATCGAATTAATAATACCTACCTTTCAAATGGCTTCCAGTGTGAGATCTCTCAGAGTATTTACACATGGTGGATTAGCACAGGTAACTAGCAGGTCGCTCAGTAACAGTAACTAGCAGGTGAATCATTTTAGTAGAAGAAGCAGAAAGAGAATTGAGGCTTCCTAATTAGCACAACTTGACACAGATTAGCAGAGGGCTAAGTGTTGCCTTTCAGTTTGCCCAGACCCATATGTGCTATCTAGTGAAAGGTAATTAGTGGGGGGTGATTGTTTACAGGGTGTGACAACTATTTCTCTAAGGTCTTGGGGTTCAGACCTATTTTTTCATTTCATATCTGCCTGGTACCCAGCACACTGTTTTCTGCTACCAAAGAGCTGTTGGTGATAACAACATTATCATAATTCAGAACAGCCTCTGATTAAATTTTTTGACATGGTATTTCTTCTGCTGATTAAATACCGAACCATACTAAATATGAATACAGATATAGTCTGCATGGAGCAAAGGTACAATCTGGGCTATCAGTCTGGGACAGAAGAAAAGAATTATTATCTACTCTTTCAGTCATCTGAATTGCAATCCCACTGAGCACAGCTGGGAACTGCAGCAAATTCAAACATTCAGAGTAGAGATGTAGACTTTTTTGTGTATATTGTCAAACACTGTCTGACAGGAGAGAAGGTTTTCCTGACTTGACCGGGAGAAATAGTAATTTCACCATGTCTTTTCTTTTCTAACTCAGACAGGGAAATGTATATAGCCCAGGGTATGCACACCATGTGTCTGGGAGCTACAGAGCAAATGAATGAGCTGTAAGAAGAGGGTGAGTAAGAGGTGATCTATTTCAGCAGTAGATTGCAAGATGTAGGCTATGCATTTTGTGTCTAACAGAGTTGGGGAGTGCCTGCTGACATGTTGAGCAGGATTCACCTGACTGACATCTCTGGTATGGGCACAAGGAGCTAGGTACCTTTCCTTGGAGTCAGCCAGGAGAAACAGTGATTCCTACACAGGATCCCTAAAGTAGACATCCACATTCATCCACATTGACTAGAAAGGGAGTTATCGATGACCAGCACAACTGCAGCTACCTCTACAGTTAGATCAAATATTTGATTTGTGAGTTTATGGCTGTTCACACCACAGGATAATAAGCAATGTGGTCTGTTATAAATCTATAAGAAAGAAGAGAGGGAGAGGGAGAGGGAGAGGGAGAGAAGAGAAGAGAAGAGAAGAGAAGAGAAGAGAAGAGAAGAGAAGAGAAGAGAAGAGAAGAGAAGAGAAGAGACGAGACGAGACGAGACGAGACGAGACGAGACGAGACGAGACGAGACGAGACGAGACGAGAAGAGAAGAGAAGAGAAGAGAAGAGAAGAGAAGAGAAGGGAAGAGAAGAGAAGAGAGAAGAGAGAAGAGAAGATCTGGATCACCACCCCTGGATCCAGTGTTGTCTCAGGTCTAGTAATCTAGGGTGATGGGTGCACACAGAGTAAGTTTTCTATCGCCTTTTTAAATTCATCTTATCAGCTGATTATCATACTAGACAAAGAGGGGCAGGTATTTCATGAACTCATTTCCATGAGAGATGAGCAAAAGGTGGGTTCTGCGCCTGTGTTGGGAAGAAAATGGGGTACATTAACCCTTTTGTCTAACTGAGTCAATGGTCACAATCTCCCCCTACCAGCTTTATTTACCGTTTCCTCAGTTTTTGTTTCTTGGACAATTATCCAGACATTAGCTCCATCTGGTGTCAGTTGTTTATCTTTCTTACCAATCTTTTAGCTCTTCTTTGAGGCCATAGTCATGGATTAAAGTGTAGGCATTAATTTATGGTTTCACTCACATGGTTTCATAATAAACATATAGTTTCACTCAGACTACATCTCTTCCCTTCAAGGCTTATCTAAGGAATTTGGTTATACAACTGCAAGGGAGCAGAGACATGCACCCTTCGATACACCTTGTGCTTCCCTGGACAGATAATCCATTCCTTAACTAATCACAAAGGCCTCAGTTTGTCCTTGAGGTTTTCTGTGCTGATGAATGTTTGAGCAATTACTTCAGTTCCTTACAGCAAAAGATGAAAAAAATGGCACTTTTGCCTCTATCTCTCTCCTCCAACTTTGTCAAAGTAGCTGGGAAGACTTGTTACCACTTATTTATGGATTGCACTTGTAAAGTTAATTAGCAGTCAATTAGCTCCATATTCTTGGAATGAATGTGGTTAAAAATTAATCCAGGGGCTTTACACTTAGGAAACTGGCAAGTCATCTTAAATAAGCTTTAAAACACTGGAATCTTCTAATGTTATTGACCGCTCAGAAACCACAGAATTATTCTGGAAATGATTACTTAAAACAGATTTTTTTTTTTTTTGCATGAACATTTGCTCAACTGTTGAGGTTCTTATCAGCCCGTGGCAGCTTGAGCCAAATATAATCTTCAGCAGATTGAAACTTCAGAGCATCCTGCATCTATGTGCCTGATGGGAGGGGGGTTTGGAGCTGTGAACCAATGTGCGTTTGCACTCCTTGAACTCAGTGAACTGACACTGAGTAAAAGAGAGTGTGATGGTAACAGATGCCAACACGGTCGTTTCCCAGAGGCTGGAGAAGCAACTGAGCACCACGAGGACTTGGAGAAAGGGCTTCCTGATGCTTTTAGGAGTGACCAAGGAGAGGTTTTCCTAATAAGAAACTTAAATGTGATGAGTGATGAGCCAGACCTGCTACTACTGTTTTTACTCTCTTTGCAGCTGCTGCCATGACAGCACAACCCCCACTGCAGCACCAGAGCGGTTCCTGCCTCTGTCTTACAGGAGAGAACTCTCTTCTCTCCATCAGTCAGATAAACTTGCTGGTTTTTTTGTGAGGAAATACATTATTTTAAACAGCGGGGAAAGCATAGCAGCCCTTACTTCTCTCAGTGAGACACCCACTGTAATATTTAACACTTTAAATGTACAAGTGCAACTCTCTCTGTGTTGTACAGCTTAGTAATGAGAACCTTTGTGGTCAAAATCCCTGCAAAGAACACTCTCTGCTAGTCTGCCCTGACCTTCCTCTTCCTCTTCTCTGAATATTATGCTTGGAAGCCAGGAGAGCTGTTAGAGGGCGAGGAAAAAAAAAAAAACCAAACAAAAACAAACCAAAAACAACAACCCAGTGCTTTTCTGATGTTTGGACTGCTATGGTGATTAATGCATAGGGTTATCTACTGGAGCTTCAGGGAGCAGCAATTGCAGATCTCAAGGTCATCAGATTAGTTCTCAAGGGGCCAAAAGCTCCCACTAGAAGTGGTGACAGATTCAGCTACTAAGCACTGCCTTTCATGAAGCATCTGCAGTTGCTTCAGAAGGCCAAAGGTTTTACTGCAAATGGGATAATTTTTTTTTTTTTAATCTGCTGCTGAACAAAGGGACAGAAAACAGGAGGACTTGCCCCTGGGAGCACCCATTGCTGGGAAGGGAAAGAAGAACTGCAGTGCTGCAGAGCCAGTAGGGCTGGCCCCAGCACCCTGTTGGCCCTCCCCACTCAAACACCAGTGCCTGCACTAGCGGAGGGAGCAGCTGCATGAACGCACCATGATCCAGTCTCTCCTCTGCATACTCTGCACTGGGCCGCTTCCAGCTGGCAGATCTTCAAGCAGCTCCAAGACTTGTGCTCCATCTCACAGGGGATAATGCACACTAAGTGTGCTCAGAGGTCATGGGCTTCTGCAACATTGCTGCTGAGAGGATTGATCCCACGTACAGGCAGGACAAGACCTGTCTGCGATGCTTTTTGCTATCTGGGAAGTAAGATAATGCAGCCATGTATATGTGGCCCTATGTGTGACTGATTTAAAGGGCAGCAGAAGATGATAGAGGTTATTATTTATACTTATAAAATGAACAGAGTTAAACCATACAGGAATGATGCTGTGAGCCCTCATGGGCAGTATTTTCCCTGAAATTACATTGAAGTTTTATAACAACTGCTATTAAGTTTCATACTCTTATGAGACCCATTCAGACAGTGGGCTGACTGGTAAATATGTGCCACTGTGGCCCAAAGCTGGTCCTATCACTGATGGTGTAGACATCAATGCAAAACGATACCGTGTTTTTAAAACAAGGAGATGGAACATTTTGGTTGAAATAACCATTTAAAGTTTAAAAAAAAAATCAGTTCGTAATCATTGGCTGTTTAGTAGGCAATTAAAGAAAAAGGTTGTTTATTAGATAATCACATTAAAACAAAGTCAATGAAATCAAGCAATTTACTGACACTAACACAGGCAATTAGTTCGCTCATTTCAATTGATTTGTCTCGTTTCATATATCTGGAATGATGCTTACCATCCCTTTGCGTGGTCTATAAATTATGTTATGCACAGTACAGGCTCTATCAGAGAGACTCTTAACACACAAAATAGTCTCTTACTTCATTAAATAACCTAACCTTGCCCCAAGCAAACAGAGTAATTTATGATCTCCTCCTTAATCAAGTCAGGATATGTTTTGTAATACATATGGCATTTCCATGGGTCAAGGAACATGAAAAGTTGGTTCTAGCTGTCATTGGTTTTGGAATAAAATGTTAGTTTCTTTATTAAGCAGTATAACTTGGGTACTGACATGTCCTGTAGATGTTTTCAAAAGCAGTAAGACTCGTTTCATATAGGTGATCTGGAAATGCTGCTTTGGTGTGTTCTGGTCTATCCATTGATGTCTTTGCATTTGAGGTTGGAACTCCTCAGTCTGTTGCAGATTAACTGTCACTATTCAAAGATGGCATCTGAAAGTGTCAAACCCCGCAATGTTTGGACACATGGCCATGGTGAAAGTTTCCAGCTGCTGTAATCATCCTATCTTATGCAGAATAAGTATCCTCCATAAGTTTAGCAATAGGAAAAGCTCCTGTGAAACCGCTGTGTTTTTCTCTGTATGTATATTTGTGCCCTGAATACTTTCTCAGACATTGTCTCAGGTAGCCCAGAGAAGTGTCCTCAGCCAAAGAAATGCCTGTTCAAGTATTACACCTTAACACTGGGATGATAATAACAGAAGATACATTTTATATCTGCTTTAAACTCTCAAAGTACTTTGCCTACATTATTTCTCTTCCCCCCACCTCACCCCCCAACTGCCCCACTGCCAGTGGATAGATTGCATTTTACCTGCTTAGTAAAGTACAGAATTGAGATGCTTTGATCTCTCTTCACTTAAGTTGCAATGAGCAAAGTAACTTCACGGTCCATATTCAATATTGGCTTCAGTCATTTACATCCTGCAGTGCCGAAATGCCTCTTGCAATCTGGATCTAACTGATCTGGTGAAGGGTGTATGATGAGTTATTCTAATGACTAGGTTCTGAATTCAGAAATACCTGGAATCCTGCCTTGGGCTGCCTTTGCTAGAGCATGACTTAGAAGTCGTCACTTATGGTGATTGACCGTACTGTGGGAATACTCATTAACAACACTTAGGGATTCTTAGGACTGAAAAAAGCCTAGAGTAATTAATCTTCACAGAACATCTGAGAAGGCCAGTGACTATTTGCCAGTCTGAGACAAAGGGAAAACTGAGCTGTGCTAATTTACCTCATATTATACATGTTTCTCCAAAGGGGCCCAGAGCCTCAGTTTCCCATGCTTAACCTGTGAGGCCACTATTCAGCTAGAAGGGGAGTCCATTCATTTTGCTGGCCTTCTGAACCATTTTATTTTTTGTCAAATCTCTGGTCAGAAATATTTTCCTGGAACAAATGTAAAACCCCGTGGCACTCAGAGCCAGACTCTTTGAACTCCATTCCTGGCACTGGCTGTAGGAGTTCATCTCCCTTCCAGCTTGCAAGGCTAATTCTTTTTGGGGACAGTTAATGAATATCCTCAGAGGTCCAACAGTGGCTGTGGTGCTTGGCCAAAATATGGCTTTGCATACCTTGATAGCTGTGTGTGATTTGGGGGTTGTTCAGTATTTTATCATCCTCCCACTCTGTCAATGAAAGCCTGTAGGTACCATTTAGCCAGACAATACCACAAAGTAGACGTTTTCTAATAGTGCTTAATGTAGAAACCAAAGCAGCTGAATTACACAAAGCAGTGTAATGAGGTGGTAAATAATCTTGTCAGGTGTTATCTTAATAGGCAGTGTGTCCAAGGGGAGAGTCAATGAATTCATTTTTAGACAGGCAATTCTGCTCATGAGTTGTTCAGAGACCCCCAAATGCTGTTCACATGCTTGTATACATTAATTCCCTTAGCCAAGGGCCTTCAGGTGATAAAAACCTATTAAGTATAAACAGTATTTATTTCACCATTTCTTCTGCCCATATTTAAGTGCAGATTTAGCCATTGTAATTAGCTGTAAAATTCACAATAAAAGGAACTTGCTGGAGCATCAGGTGGAGCTGTGATTACAACAAGGTAGACCCAGATTCTGGTTATATTAATGACTTGTGGAAGAGTATTGCAGCAATGACACATTTTTTGAGTGACTTCAGGCTCATGCTGACAAATCTTCATAACCTTCATGTCACCCAGACCTTTCTGCTGTTACAGATCTGTCCCTCAGAGATGGGGGACCATGTTAGATAGATTGTCCAGGGTGACCACATCCCTCTGGCCTGTGTGCTGTTCTGGTCCAAAAGGAATTTCATCCAAGAAGAGCTGGGAGATTGGAAATTGAGCCTCCCTGCCTCCTCTGTGTCTGAAGCAGCCGAAGGCTGTTGCAGCCTTGTGCATGAATGAGGCAGCACTGCCAGTTGCTGGCTGCCTGTGCTTGCCGTGGTGCCTGGTACGTGGGTTTGGTGTGGTTATGGGTATCTGAGAGCAAGCTTATAGCAATGGCAGGGGACCCAACTTCTGAATGTTCTCAACTACAAACAACCCCACACTGACCTGGGCTGTTCTCCTTACAATAGGACTGAGAGGACAGCCAGGGCTTGGGACATCTCGGGGAACTGATGAAGCAGGTGGGGAATGAACTGAATGCTTTCCGCTTCAGAGGCTTTGAAAGGAGGGAGCTCTTATTGTTATGGGACTGGCTGGTGATAACACATTAGTTCCTGATACATTTGAGACATTTGGCTCTTGATTTACCTTTCTTTTAATTTACAGGTGTCCTTCCATAGAATGAAAAGAGAGGTCTACCTGTGTTTCCCTGTAATGTCTAAAGATTTGCCTAAGCAGGTGAGAGAATACATCTCCCTCCCACACCTTCCCATCCCTCCAAAAAGCCCTTACCCATGTCTTGGGCTCTGAAATAAAGCACTCAGCACCTCTAGTGAAAGGTGGCTACTTTCTGCATTCAACTTAGCTGTGCATGGTAACCAAAGATGTGTAAACGCTCCTAGTATTATTCCTCTGCATATGAAATCCCTCAGGTCAGTGTAAACAGAGGCCTGTAGTCAATCCTGCCCTATTTTGTTGAAGTTGCATGCCATCAATGTGCTCCTAGTTTGAGTGAATGATGAGAAAGTCATTCTCTGTTATGACATCAACTGCTTTGGCACTGGAAGACACATATCTAGGCTCGTGGTACGGTGACATGTCTTCCCTGTTGGCTTAGGACTGCCCTTGTCTTACAAAGGTTTTTCCCCTCCCTTCACCTGCAAGGCAGAAGCATCAGAACAGCAGCTGCCTGAGAGCATAGGGGTCTGGAGTGTAGGATGTTTATCAACATGCCAGACAGGTCCCTGTGCTTTTGGTGGTAGGAAAAGCTGCCAGCTGTTGTCCCCTACAGACCATGCTGGAAGGACTGTGGAACAGAGCCCCAGGCATCTGCAGCACATCTCTGGGATCTGTGGTTTTAAGACTTGGGAAGTGTTTCTTATGGTCTTGGTGTCCACATGGCTGGTTGCAAGATGAAAAGATGACACTGAAACTCTGCTTCTCTGCTTCTTCTGTCCCTGTTAGTCAGCACAAGTCATCTTCCACAGAGAGTGCAGCTGCTGGAAAGGAAACATCTCTAATGGAGGGGCTCCTGTTTGACCAGAGACTGACAGATAACCATCCTGAGATGACAGACTGGTAAAATATTGACAAGCTCCATGCTTATCTTTTGCCTAACTCCAGTAAGGTGTTGGATACAGTTTCACTCATAGCACTAGAATCATCTCAGCTGTCTTCAGCCTTCTAAAATTTTAGAGATAGCTAAGGGAGGCAGAGAAGCACATCTGGAAGGACCATCATCCCAGATGACTTAAGCACCACTTTTAGGGTAGTGTGACTTATCTCCTAACACCTAGATTTTTAGGGAAAATGGATCCCATCTGCAGACTGAGGAAACCTAACTACAGGCTGTAATTTTACCCATCTTCATTTTCATGGTTTCTTGAAAACCTGGCTTTTATTTGGAAAGACTTTATATAGATATTTGTCTTTCTTTACCACTCTGTCCCTGTTAGAGTCTTAATCATATTAGCAGCAGTATCAGTACAGTCAGTAGGTCAAGAACACTGACCTCATTGATGCTAATGTACATGGACTCACACCAGCTCTGCTGCTGGCCCATGTTTTATTGAATATCTGCCATGGTTCAGCCCGTGAATATAGCTTAAGCAGGCTTTACTCCTCTTCATAAAGGTTGTGGGATCACACCTCCTATCTACAGAGCTCCACTGCAAGGCATTTGATGTTGATGTACCAGAGGTACCAGGTGGTGTGGGCTTTGCAGGACTCTGGGCAACACCTACTTGGGGTTTTCCTGCCCTACCAAGTTGCACCAGCCTCACTAGTGGCCTTATGGGCTGGCAGACACGAACTTGAGTCATGCTGACAGCACACTGATATGCTGCCAAGGGATGTTAAATCCATTTGCTGAGTGAAACGTGCCTCCTACTAGCCCCATGCACAGCTTTTTGCTGAAATACCCATGTTTGTCTTCCTCCAGCAATTCCACAGTCCCTGTTCCCCACATTTTTGTTGATAGTTCAGCCCTCCTGCCCAGAAGCTGTGGTGCCTGGAAGTATGCCCATTCTTCATAGAATCTTCTACTCTTTGCAGATGGTGGCTAGCTCATCTCTGCATGCACTCAAGAACAAAACAGTGTTTCAGTGACATTATCATTTTCCAGGAAGACTGGGCAGAGACATCAGAATTGTCTGGAAGGATGCGATACAAACCATCAGAGAGCCAAGACCTCACTGATACTCCGATGAACAGAATGACAAATTACCTTCTCAGGCAGGGTCAGGGTTCACTGAATCCATTAATTGTCTGAACCTCCAAAAAGTCACCTTCTTTCCCCACTCACATGGCAGATGTCCATGCGTTGACAGGGACAAAAGTAATTCTGCCATTGAAATAACTCCCTAATTTTAAGAGCATGACCTGGCAGCACAATGCAGGGCCAACAAAGTAAAACCAGGACAGAGCAGCCAAAATGTCTTCCCACGTCAGTACTTTCTAATCAGCTTTGTGCACAGAAACCTCAGGCTTTTGTGGGAATATAGTCCCAGAAAACACATTTCAAATGAGTAAATCAGCTTTCCCTGATGGTAAGCAATGTGCAGAACACTACTGAAGCATTCAGGGTAGCTATGGTGACAGCATCTTCTTGCTAACAAAGAAATACACTGGAATTAGAAAAGGATTTGTGAACAGCCAGTAATTGTGCATCCAGACCACAAGAGTTTATAGAAAAAAGGGTTGCAAAGTTCTTGAAAACAAGTTTTTTATAATACAGTCTTTGGAAGTTGCAGTTAGATTCTGAAAACAGCCAAATCAGTACATGCCTGATTTGCTGAATGGGTGTATCTTGGCCAGGATCACAGCTTTTTGTCATTTGTAAAGGCTGTGGTTTGTCTCTGCTTGCAGAGTTTTCAGCTCCTTTGGAAAAACTCTTCTGAACTTTTCACCCAGATGATGTTTGCTCACAGCCTGGGTTTTGATAGGTAGAGCTGCCTTGTTCCACTCACCACTTCAGGGACCTTTCCTATGCAAGAATCTTGGACATGATGGGTCATTGAGGAACAGTAATTACAGTACTGTGGTGGGCAGCCATAGCACTTTTCAGACATTGTCAGACATATAGTATCCCCCCAAAGCATATATCCATCATGCTTTTCATTGCACATCAGAAAATGCATAGCTTGCACAGTGTTTTCCCTCAAGTCACATAGCCCATCTATACCCATCCTGTTAGGAGATCCAGAAGCGTGCCCACTGGCACATGGTCTCACAGAGCTTGGCTGCCATTCAACAGCCATGAATACAGAAATATTTATACTCATATGAATTTGTTTGTGCTTTGGGAAGTTATATTTTGATGTTAACCTCTTGAGATTAGCAACAACACACAGGCTGTTTGCCTTATTCTGGAGCATGAGCATGAGTATCTTGAAGAGCTGTTCTTGCTATACCTGCTGAGACCTTCCACAGTAAAGTGAGAAAATATATAACAAAATAAATTCACCAAAAATCATGAAGCTTCAGAGTGTGAAAGTAGGTCTGAAAAAGAGAGAAAAGCAGTAAGAGGCATGCAAGGTTGTCCTCCAGATCCTTGCACAGCAAACAGGAGCACTTCAAAGAGCCAGATATCAAAGAGCCAAAGAGCCATCTCAGGAGGTGTTTGTTATAATAGACCCAACTATGTTCTCCTCAAGACACCTTCCCTTCTTGGTGTGATACATCAGAAAGCTCTTGCGAAGGCTTTTTTTCCAGTGGAGAGTAGGACTACCGAATGCATCCAGACTTTCACAGGGTCCCAGTTAACACTTTGTTTTCCGAGAAGTTTGTGTATTGCCATTGCATGGATCCCTGTTGTGTGGGAAGTCGAGTTCTCAACTCTTCTCATGCAAGTGCACAGTGTAACTCCTCCCTTCTGATCCGTAGAGCTCCAAGGAAAGAAAAAACAGCTCCTGACTATAAGCACAGAGTATCACACTGTGATATTTGCCGTAAGCAGCTAATGCAGACTGTGTGGTTCAGGCTCTCCTCCCTCTCCCAGCGCTGTGGCTGGTTCTTGTGCCTGCCCCACAACTGGCTACTGAGAATCAGCAGATGGCTCATCCCCACTTCCCTAGCAATTGCATGTCTCTCTTGGCTTCTCAAACAATGTGCAAAACACAGTGTGCATTAATAACAGAAGTGTTTGCTGGGTAGATTCCAGCCTGTTTGTACAACCTTTCTATTGGTCATTTAAATTGCCGAAGGCTCACACGGTGATAACCCAGCATCTGCTTCTTTAATAACATATTCTTTTATTGCTGTAGGACAGCTGTTACGTTTTATATATTTTGTCATTTCCCAAGGAAGTGAGAATACAGGGGACCTTAGGAAACACAATCAGCACGTAAACACTGCCAGTATGAGTATGTTGGAAAATGTCCTTGCCCAAAGCTTTCGAAAACATTTTGTGATGCTGTGATCACTAGAGGATAGCCAACACTGGTGTCAGTGGTGCATCCCTGATTATCTGTACATCTGCTGGGTTGCCCAAAAGAAGTCTAAAATCATAGATCAAACAGAAGAAGTAAATAAGAAATAAAAGGTGAGTGTATCTTCACAGCACGAATGAGGAGCACTACATAACAGGTTCAAAAGAAACACGAGAGATTTCTTCCTGCAGCATACAGCTAAATGGTGGGACTCTCACTTCAGGGTATTATGAATACTAAGATTTTACATGGGGCTGGACAAATGTTTCCTTGAAGATGGAAGAAAACACATCAAAGACTATTAAGCCCCCAAACCTTTCTCTCAGCTCCTAAAGTCCCTGAGCAGCAGTTTGCTGGAGTTCTCTGGGACAGTGTTATATTCTGGTTGCCTGTCCTTCTTCTTCCTAAAGCATCTGCTGTTGGCCATTATCAGAGATAGAATAACAAGTTTTCTTTGGCTTTAGCTTTACACACTGTCCCCATTCTTACCTGTCAGTTCTGCACTGCCATGGGGATGTGCACTGAGAGACCGAGATGGAGGAGAGACAGGGAGGCAGGGCCAGGAGGTATTTCATCTATCCCTCTGCAACGAAAAGAGAAACCCGCTCCATGGGCCTGGCCTGTTATCTCCTGTGAGCTGCCCCAAATCCTGATGCAGTGCAGACAGACACACCACATGGCCCTGCATGTCTGTTGATGGTGGCCCTCATTGGAGAGTTGTCCAACCCCAAGCCAAAAACAAACTGCTGTGGCTAACTTCTGGAGCACAAATACCAGTAATTTCTTTACCTGGAGTATAGAGGGGAGAGCTGGGCACACTGCTGGAGCAACATGGCCTCCCCATCCTGAGGACCTGAGGAATCAACACATTTTCTTCAGCATCCCAGGAGACCCCTCACTCTAGGATTCTCACTGCAGCCATGTCCCAGGAGGATGGGCTGCCCATACAACAGGGAAGCAAATGGGAAGCACTCCATCAGAAAAGGCACTGAAAGTTTTCTATTGGGGGCATTTCACTAGTTTACTCCAGGTGAGCTCTTTGGTTTGACTGTACCCACTGCTGCTGCTATCAGCTGAAGTGCCAATGCCTGAGTTTGTCCTGCTAAGCCCTTTTTTTTTTTTTTTCTGAGTATGCTGGGCCTTACCGTATGGTACTTAGCACTTTTACTCCATGCCTCACTAAGAAAGGTTAGATTGTGCGGTTATTATTAGCATGGATTCAGGCTCTGAGCAGCAGTAGGACACAAGTAGTAGCGTACGTAAGGACATTGGGCAATGTGACCTTTTGTTTGTGCCAGGGTACGGGCATGAGTTCATAGATACAGAAAGTACCTTAGACCTTTCTTCCCTCCCTTGTTCTATTTACAACCTGACTGTATTTAGGGTATAGGGGAATGAATCAAAACTGACTTAGACTTTATTTAGCATTGTAGCTGCTGTTCTTATTCTGACCCCATTAAACATTTTCTTGGTGGATTGATTTCTTCTGGCTCATTGATCGATCATTTGACATGAGAAGTATGCAGTCATCTTATTGATTTTTTTTTTTTTTTACTTTTTTGCCTCGACAGTTAATTTTATAAACTAGTTCTTCAAATCAGGAGGTGAACAGTCAATATTTCAACATAGCTGTTAGAGAAGTATGTACCTGGTGTTACCATAAAATGCTATGAGGAATGAACTACTATCTGTAAAGTGTGAGCTCAGTTTGCTCATCAGACAACCTTTTCATGCTTTTTCTTTTTAAAATAGGAAATGATGATATAAAAGATGATCATCCAGGAATGGAAAAGTAAGCAAATCAGAAATAACATTTAGGAAGTGTGTATCATCTTTTACCTCAAGATTTAAAAGTGCTTTATCAACTGCTAATTAAGACTCAAAACCAGCAGGGTGTTACTGTAATGAGTACTGAGACATCCTACTTCATGCTGAGCTGAAAATAGTCTTGAGCATGCTAATGAGCTTCTATTGTAGACCTCCCTACGGTCAGTATTAACAGGGGTTGAAATATTATGAACAGGATGGGCAATCAAATAATAAGGTCAAAGTAAAAATTGTTGTGGTTTATAAAGACATCAGCAGTAATTTCTTTTCAAAATGCCTCTGAGGAAAACAAAATTTTTGCTTTCTTTCTATTAATACAAAATATTTATTTATCTACTTGGGGAAAGCTTCCCCTTCTTAAAATTTCAAATGTTCCAAAACCTGTCATATGAATATTTTCATTGTTTTATTCTGCAAACCTGTGGGAGAAGTTTGGGTTATTTAAAGCAGAAGTGTTCACATCACCAGATGATTTCAGAAACTCTGGTTTGAAGTAAACCACCAAATATTAAGAGTTTTGTGACAAAATTATGAGAGCTAGGAAAAAATTAGGAATAAAGTATTTATTAAACCTAAAGCAAGTCTTGTTCAGTATTTTCTTCATGGATCAATAGGGATTCTAAAGAAATATGAATTGCTATAAACCAACTTGAGCAGAGGGATAATAAAGATGATACTAAGTTCTTACATAGAAGAGAATGAAACCAGGAGATATTTCAGATTTCTGAATGCAATGTGAAATTAACTGTGCTTTAAAGAGCAAAGGTGTCATGAGTAAGTTTTAAGGAAAGTTTGAATTTCTAGTCTCACTATAAGCAAGGCTATAGTATTTCTCAAGTTTCTCTAAGTATCCCATCACAGTGGTATTGAACTTCAACGACTAAAAATATGAATAAGGTCACAGAATGATCTTTTTGTGAGTATTTGTTGGTAAACTAGGGAAGAGTGTGAAACTCTGTCAAAAAAGAGATTTAAGGTGCTTTTAGTAATCACATGGCATACTTCAGGAGTTTACCCAGATCCAAGTAACTACAGATCAATACTTGCTAGATTCATCGCAAACTTAACTACTGATACCCCATCAAACATGCAATTTCCATCTAAATTAAAAATAGCTACAAATTATTTCTGTTAATGGGTTTGGTATATAGTTATTAGATACCATTCTGTCATGGTTTAACCCCAGCTGGCAACTAATTCCCACACAGCTGGTCACTCGCTACCCCACAGTGGGATGTGGGAGAGAATTGGAAGAGGAGAAGCGAGAAAACTCATGGATTGAGATAAAGACAGTTAAATAGGTAAAGCAAAAGCTGCACATGCAAACAAAGCAAAACAAGGAATTCATTCACCACTTCCCATCAGCAGGCAGGTGCTCAGCCATCTCCAGGAAAGCAGGGCTCCATCATGTGTAATGGTTACTTGGGAAGATGAACCAGCATTGCTCTGAATGTCGTCGTCCGTCGTCCGTCCCCCCGTCCCGTGTGTCCC
>NW_020799095.1:141503143-141605481 GCF_003259725.1 Athene cunicularia | reverse complement strand
TGAGAGCTAGGAAAAAATTAGCCCCCCCCTTCCTTTTTCTTCCTTCAGCTTTTATTGCTGAGCACAACATCATATGGTACGGGATATCCCTTTGGTCAGCTGTCCCAGCTGTGTCCCCTCCCAACTGCTTGTGCACCCCCAGCCTACTCACTGGTGGGGTGGGGTGAGAAGCAGAAAGGCCTTGACTCTGTGTAAGCACTGCTCAGCAGTAACAAAACCATCCCTGTATTATCAACACTGTTTTCAGCACAAATCCAAAACATAGCTCCGTCCTAGCTACTATGAAGAGAATCAACTCTATCCCAGCCAAAACCAGTACATGTCCTCATATACATGATAGGTTTTTTACCCACTCAGGTGAGGATCTAGTTTGATTTGGAATCTGCTGTATGCAAACTGTGGCCTTTCCACCCATAAAAGCCCTTGAGGTTTCTAGATAGCAAAGGGCTTTTTGCATCCAGGTTTGACATATCATTCTGGCTTGGTCTATTCATGCTACCGTTCTGCCCCCCCTTTTACACAGCAAAAAGATTAAGGAGTTTCAAAACAACGAAATGTCCCTTCTGCCTCACAATTCAACAGCAAAAGTAGACAACTTAAAAAACCTGGAGACTAATGTCTGCTATTTTACTTACTGCTTTCTGTTCAACTGGGAACATTTTTTGTCTTTTGATACTTGACAGAACAATTATGCTCCCCACAGTATTCAGCACTTGCCTATTTTATGTGTGTATAGGCAACTGCTACCTCGGAGCATACAATTTACTGCCCATTTTTTGGTAAGATGTGACTCATCCTTGCAGATAATAAAAGCCATACTCACGAAAATAATTTGTACTGCCTTTGCACTTGATGTCATTCCTGCCTATTTTTCCTGGGACAATCCTTGTGCACAGGATCATTGCAAACGCCACATCTAGCCCATGGCAGTCAGGCATGCAGCACTGACCATAGAGCTAACATGAAATGAACTATTAAAACCTGAAGTAAAACATTCAAGATTATTAGTAATCTTTAATATCTGTGTGAGGTGGCATCTCCAGAAATATATCAGTCCTGAGAAGAGGCTTCCATTAAGCAGTTCCCTCTTCCCATCTAACTCTGTGGTATATCTTCATGGTGCTGGGTGACAGAAATATGGACAGATATAACCTTCTTCCTTTCATAGAGACAGGACAAAACCTCTTGATTTTGCTCGGAAATGAGTGTATTTTTTTCATATGGAAATGAACACAGCCAACCACACCATTCCTGTTTGTAAAGGTTAGTTGAACCCATTACCTGTAAGGAAAAATCCTGGTAGCCAGAGATACAGGGAACAGCTGAAGAGACACAGTGGTTAGATAACCAGCACAAGAGACAGTCCCAGTGCACTGCCCTACAAGTTAAATGCTGACTTTATAATTATAGTAAATTATATAGCAAATATAATTATGGCAAATTATAGAATCCTCTTTGTACATACCTGTGTGCTGGCTTGGGACTCCACCAGCTGTGTGGTGAAGTCCTGATGCATTTGGCTTTTCCCATACCTTGGGAGAGGTGTTTGCCATGGGAGGCACAAGGAGGTGGGATGAACACCTCGGGTGTAGCCCCCCTTGCTCAGCAGTCAAGTCTCTACCTATGACTCACCCAAAGCACGAAGGAAAGTGGGAATCTGTCCTGAGAGGGATGGAGCACAGAGAGGCTTCAGCAGCTTCCTGTTGTGTGAGCTGTGGTTTTAACATTATTTCTAGAGCAGATGCGATTTAATCACCTTTCAGTCAATACTTAGAGATTTGCTTTCTGCTTAAGCCAGGCATATAGCTCAGAAAAGATATATAGAGCTATTATTTTAAAGCTGCTTGGTCACTTTTCCTTGCACAGCCAAAACAGTCAGGAACAAAATGTGCTTGGCTGTTTTTGTAGATACATTTTTGAGGAGTATAACTCAAATGCTGTGGAAACTTAAGGTAACTGGCAGGAAAACAGAGCAACTCTGTGCTGCCTTCAAAATCCCTGCACTTTTAACTCTGTTATTAACTTCTCTGGTTTTCCCATAAATATTGATTATGTCAATTCTAATTTCAGCCAGGCTGCACATGGGAGAAAAGTAAGGTCTGAGCAGATGATTTTCATGGAATGAACAGCAAATTATTGCACAACTGTAGGAAATCCAGCACATTCCACAATGCTTTAAGTCAACACGCATTACAGATACCAAAGCAACCAGACTCAAGGGACACTTGAACATATTAGAACAGACATAAAGTATACAGCCTGAAGACTGAAATCCTTAATCCTATCAACAGATATGCTTCATCAAAATTTCTACAGATTGTAGTTCTTGTTTCCCTTGTGAGAAAGCAATAAAGGTGGCATATGTTGGGGCAGCATATAGAAATCCAAATTATACTTGCCCCTGCTGTGAAACTTCCTGCAGAGGAATGGACCAGATATTCTGGAGAAAAAGGGCTTGGGTATTTTAAACAAACATTTTTCAGGGACAACTGAACAGGAGCTAGGAAAGGATTAGGCAGTTGTCTTGATAACAGCAGTACCTGCAATCGGAATAGACAGAGTAAAAACATTTGTGCAATAGATTTTTAGTTTATAATTTCAACCTGAAAGGAGATTGAAGGAAACCATCTTTCTCATCAAATCATCGCATGACTACCCCGGGGGACTGAAATGCTGGGGTTTCAACCCCAAGCCCCAAATTAAGGTTGACGTATGGGTGATTCCCACAGCCCTTCCCAAAGGGGGGGTGAGTTTAACTTTAGGCTTCCCTCTAGGGTGGGCTGACCTTGCAGACAGAGCCATTGGGTAAATGAGCCCCAGGTGTCTGCATTGAGTAAACAAAGGTCAGGTGTCCCACTGAGGGATAAGAGCTGGGACCACTTGCATGAAGGGGCAATGTCTGTCTGTGATGTGGATGCACTTTGCAGAGTTCCCTGTTGGGGAAGGACCTCCTGCCTCCCTGGGACTGGGCTCCAGTCAGGTCTGGCTTTTGTAAATATGGGCTATGTAGCAATTCATTATGTAGCTTCCTTGGTCTTATGTATTTGGCTTGTTGACTTAGTTGTCTCCCATCCCTTTTATGGGAGACTGTATGTCACCGTTTATTCCACCCATTGTTGGTTATGCAGTGTTGTTGAGGTCAGTGGGATTGATGTTGATTATGTATAATCTGACTGACTTGTTTGTACCCCCAGTACTCACCCATGGACTGGCCTTTTTGTATCAAATACAATTTAGTTATTGATTCATCTTTATGCTGGCTGTGTCCTTTATGCTAGGCCTAATAATTGGCAAAACAGGGACAGTTCTTCAGCCTTCTGGATCCTCCAGAGATGGCCTTTCTCAGAGATAGAGGACTGAGTTTCAAGCTCTGTATGGGGTGGATCTGACCTGATAGTCCTATGCTTGCTGTATGTCCTACCTAAATAACAGGTCTGATGGAAAAAAGCATTAAAAATTGTGGTTTATTCATCATCTGAATGTGTTGCTGTTGGCATCTAGTTTGAGTGCCCACATCCTGCCTATGTATCACTCCTCTGGGCTTCTGTGTAAGAAGAGAGAGAGACACCATTGTTTATGGGATATTGTTTTTACATCTCTACACAACACCACCTGATTTCAGTTGTGAGTGAAGTGCTTCCTGAGCAAAAGTTATCCCAGTGGTTTCTGACTGCAAAATGCTTTGAAACCAAAAGGGTGGAAAGTGCTGATGGGGAGCAATGCACAATTTTCTTATTAAGATGAAAATTAAGTAGTTGTTGGATGATCTGACACTGCAAAATACTAATAACATTTTTTCTGGCCTGAAATTTTCCTTTCCCAGCTTATCTGGGTCACAGAAAAAGCTAATTCAATATTGCAACCATGGGTAGTCTGCTTGGGTGGATTAATGGACTACACTGAGCCTTTACTTCTTTGCCCACTGCGTCAAAGACCATTAGTAATTATTAATACTCTTGGTCTGCATTCCTACTTCCTTGTACATATATATAATCTCTAAAACCATCTTCTTCAATTTTAGCCTGATGAAAGATGCTTTCTGATGCTTTTTAGTTACAAGCAAGCAGCTGGATCACAGGCTGAGCTGTCACACCTCAGACAGAAATGAAGCTACCTGGGCTGAACACAGAGATTGCCACCTATCTCCTCTAAACCTTTCTAGCCTGATAAGCAACAAAGCATGCCTCATCCATCACAACCTTTTAAAAGGCAGGCAGAGTGATGTGGGTTTGAAAGCTTGGATGGCAGATTTAACATCCTATAGATTTGCTGTTTTATGGACTGACTTTAAAAGTGTTGGCTTGGGGCAAGCTGGGGAGCTGGAAATGACTCAGTGCTGGGCACAGGCATGATCAGTGAGGTCCTCTCTGTCCTCTCCTTCAAGTGCTGCTTTCCAGGACTATTCTTGCCAGAGAAAGGAAGGCTGATCTGCTTTATTTTCCATAGCAGTAGTCAGAGTGGTCCAGGACATATAACATACCAGCATTTCAAACAGCTACGTATATTTCTTCCCAGAGGGGAAATAGGATGAAGTAGAGGATTTCCTGGGATGGAACCAGATCTTCAAAATAGCCACACAGCTACTATTAAATTTCCATTTTCCCAGCTGCATATGTCCTGTAGGAAAAAATGGTCAAACTGCACATAGGCTATTTAGGAACAGAGAAGAGAGGTCAGCTTACTGAGTGCTGATCTTCAAGATAATTCATCTTTTCACATACTGCAGCTTCAAAAATGGTGAAGGCATGAGATAAACTTCCATGTTTTGTTGACTCTGACCTTTATTTTCCTCCTGGAGAGCCTATGGGGATCATTAAGTTTTCAGTAGTGGCTGGGGAGAAGCTGAAAGGAGAAATTTGGAAAATACTGGAGACTTTAGCAGGAAGCGAAATTGCTTATTTGTTGGGTCACTCACTTTGGAAGGGATTTATACTACTGTTCATGTATTTTAAAGGACTGAACAATGCAGTCCTTGTGATACAGAAAGCTAATCAAATTTGATGTGATGAGGAAGGAGGTGTTTTCCAGCACTCTTATGATCAGGGACATTGTTCAGGTACATTGATAGTAGGCTGAAGTACATCATTCATGACTGTCCTGGCACACAATTAACTCCATAGATAACTATTCAAATGTCTGTAAATGGGAGGATGATTTACCATGAGGTCAAAAGACCTACCAAGATTTTTGATGAATTACCATTATTAAAATGTGCAGTTGGCTGCTACAGTCTAGAGCAGCTAAATTTTGACAATTTTGAAGAAGAATGTATGCACTTTCCAATATTATTCACAGTGTTTATCACCAGACAGAACCACATCTTGCTTGGTCTTGAGGGTGCAGCCTAAACCTCCTAACAAGTCTTCTGGTAAACTGGACAGACTTTTGCTCACTTGAAATACAGGGGGAAACACCCAACATAACTTCTTCTAAGAAGCAGCCACTTTTGCTTTATCTTTTACTTTTGTCATCTTTTGAAGTAATCTTGGTAATAACAAGAAAAATAGTAGATAGAGGTGTCTTAAGCCTTTTTTCCAATATGACAAAGCAACTGTATTTCTGTCTGTGAGATGTTACCTCCCAGTCCTTCTCAAATCCATTTTTTGTCCAGTCTTGACAAATATGAGAAGCCTGGATCTTAGTACCAGTAAGTTTTAGAGAGGTAGGGAAGAAAGAAATCAGTCGGTCTCACTGCTGCAGTAAAGTGCGAGCTCCTTGGTTACTTGCTTGATTTTTACCTACCAGCTTCCCCTCAAGAGTGAGGGCACTGGGTAGCATGAGCAGTACTGCTTTGGGCTTCATCTGTTCTGGTAGTCCTGGTTTCCTTTACACCTTGAGCAAAACAAAAAATAATGTTTATATCTTGTGTTCTGGTTGGGCATGGCCAGGTTCAGAGAAGCAGTTCCTTGTGCATTTAAGGTGCCATAAAAGTGGGATATGTCAAGCTTTTATGGCACCCAATTAAGAGGTGACTTGTTCCTCAAACAAGAAGTGACGTGCCACATCAGTTCCCTGTTACCTGCACACAGATTGTTTTTAATGGCTATCCCAAGCTTTTACTCGCATCATTCTGCTCACAGATTTACAATTTAGCATGACTTGAACAGCAATATGATTGAGTTGGACTTATGGCCATATCCATGACAGTTCTACCTCCCTTTGGAGTCATTGTCCTTAGTTACTTGACTACACTGAGCACCCTGCCTGCTCCCCACCCAGCTTTCCAGGTCTTTCTTCCATAAACACAAGGGCCTCCCTTTGCCCCAGGGTGCTGTAAGCCCCCAAAAGCTCACAAACAAAAAAAGGACACCAAAAGGACCATGAACTGTTTAAGTATCTCCAGATTGGTACCTAAGTATCTCTCTTGTCTATCTTTTGGTCCCTAATGTTTGCAGGCTGAGATGTGTGCAGTGCTGCCAGGTCTCCGGGATGTCCATGCAAAGGAGTTTGGGTCCCACAGCTGCACTTATTGCTGTGTAATTCAGCTGAGTCCAGTTACCCTGGATGAGGGTACCAGGGTTCACCTCCCAACATCACTTCTTTCAGCAAAGAAGCTCTTTTACTTTGCTCTTTTGATCATCTTCAAGCCCCTGAAGTTTTTCTCCAAGGACTGAGGGGAGATACAAGAAGGTCTTATTTCCCAGATCTGTATCAATAGGGCAGCTTTTCTCTCTCTGTTTATTCTCAGCCTCATGGATTCAGAGACAGAGCACAGAAGTGGGAGCTGCTCATCCTTCTTCTCTAGGAGAGTAGGGAAGAAGGAGAAAGCAGAGCTATTCCATGCTGCTGGACTCTCTCACTTCTGCTGTAGTCCAAGTCAGCTGCTCTTCAAATTTTTCTGTCCCCATATCATGGCACAGCTCCATTAAAATTGTGGTGTTAGGTCTTGCCAGGGAATGCTGCCCAGGTGGGGCGTCCCCATGAATGTACCGAGGTGTGTTATGCAGGAGAAGCATTTTGATTTCACTTACACATCTTTCCAAGGGTGAGTTTAGCAGGGCTGTATTCCTTCTAACATGATGTTGGAAATAAGCACACCAGCACAGGGCAGCTGCAAGTCAGCAAAGATATTTCCAGCAAAAGACATTTCCCCTTGCTCTTCTGCCCTCTCAAACCATCATCTCCAGTGCTCCTTTGAACTGGTCGTGCTGGTGGAGCACCAGGGCAGTCAGCCAGAAATGCTGCCAGTTCTCTGGCTCTGCTCTCCACCAAAAGCAAAGCAGGAAACCTGCAATGAGTTCAAGAGCTCAGAGCTGACATGGAGAGTTGAAAGGAGCTTGGAAAGCAGAGATTAGTCTCTGGAAAAGGTGAGTTTGTTCCCTTGCTATTAAAACTGACATATATAAAAGGTACTGGCCTGTTATTTCACCAGTGAGCCCAGCTAGATGATTTTCTTTGCTGTGGGAACTAGAATGCTGCTGCTTTTATGATCTCATGAGTCACTGTTTTATAACGCTGTTTAATGGTCATTTCTTTGCTTATAGTCTCACTGCATGTGCTTGGGTCAGAACTGAGTGACATGAACTGGCGTTCATTCCACGTCTGGATCCTGTCACTAGGACTGAAGATATTTTTAGCCTGAGCTGAATTGTTGCTATTCTTAGTTACTTGGCTGGAGCTTCTTCCGTACAAACCCATCTTCTTCCCCTTATATCTTCTGAAGGTTTTTTTTTTACTTTCTTTCTCTGAGCTTGCTAATTAGGATACTGGGAATATATTGCTGCTAGGGGAATGAAGGGACTATCTTGGGATTGCACTGAATTTTAAAAGATAATAAGCATAAATTGTTTTTCATAAAATGCTGCAGACTCCTTATCTTTTAGAAATGAATGGTAGGAAACCATCATCATGGAATTATTGGAGGGAGGGGTACTTCTAAAATAAATCTGTCCCCAGATCTTTTTCTTCCAGCTAGGGTCTGGTCTTGACTTGCTTAGACTAGGAAAAACATAAAGGAAACATACATACAGATACTGATTTCTTAGATTTAAGTAATCAAAGATCCCTGAATAATCAGCACCACCATCAAACCCAGGTCTTCTCATCTGAGAGTGAGGTTGCCTTTATGCTGTGGCTGCAGATCTTGCTCCCATTTTTCCCACCTTCTGTGCAGCTTTGTAAGACAGCTGCTGGTTTGAGACTGTGCTGCAGGGGGAAAAAACACTGAGCTGATAATACCTCTTATTTTACATTTTTTTAAAGCAGAGATATTAAATTGATGTCTATATTTGCCATTTAAAGCCTTTATTGATGGTAAGAGTTTGAACACCCTCATTTAAATCATCTAATGTTTCAGCATTAGGGCAATATACAAGACAGGTCTTATTATCAGCCTGGATATTACCCGTATTAATCCATGCCACAAATGGGGGGGGGAGCTCATTTCACTCTATCAGATTATCATCTTTACTATTACATATTATTATAATAAGATACACAGCTCAGACACCAACAGAACAGGATTTCTCTTGAGATACTGGTTTCTCTTTAGATATTGCCATGCCATGAAGCTGACAGTTGGGAGCCATCCCTGGTGGCTTCATGGGAGCCAGACACTAACAAGCAAGCATTTGGATGAAGTCCTGAGATAATTTTTAATGCAGAGGCACAACAGCTTCTTTTTAGCTACTCAGCCTCAGTGGCTCCCTCCACCCCCAAAGCACTTGGAGATTGGTAGATACTTATGCAGGTTCCCATAAGAAATGGATTGAGCAGCATGGTGACCCTCAGACCTGTCTCTTTCTTACACTTTGTCCACTCATCTAAAAATACATCTGCCCTTACCAAGAGCTCTGAGCATCTTCCAATAGCAGTTACAGCTGCAGAAATAGTGATATGCCTACATAAACAGCTCCTTTCTCTAGCTTCCCAAAACAGATTATATTCAGCTGAGATGCAGTGACTAAGAGAGCGTTCATTCCTCCTCTGCCCAGGGTATGGTTTTCCACAAAACACTCAGGACAGAAATGGGGAAATTATCCTTGTCAAAGTTAATTTCAGACTTCAAGCAAACTCTGGTTCCTAATTTTAGAAGTCCTGTATCTCTGAAGACATAGTGTGTGCAAGTATATCAGTCTATGTAGTACAAGTTTTCAGAACATTATAAAGTGCCATGGATATGAGAGAAGGTTTCTCTTGGCCTCACAGGATGCTGTCTGGGAGTCCCTCATGGCTTCTTCAGTCTCCACATCTATCAAGGCTGCAAACTGGACCTGCCAACAGAGATGCTTTGGTGTGTATTGGCTGGCAACAGCCTCTTGGGCTTTATCCAGCTCAGAACTGACATGCAGCTCTGCAGCCACTGACTAACTCAATACCTGCATTCAAGGGCTGCAGGGTGTGCTGGGATGTGGGTCACTTCAAATTCAGCAGCACACCAATACAACACCCAGCATCACCCCTGTGGGTGCAAGGTTGTCCTCTCCCCTTGCCTTGTCATCCCAGTCAGATTGAAACTGTTCTTTTTAGGAAAGTGATGAAAAATGACACCTCAAAAGCAGTCTAAGACACCAGTCTTCATTTTCAAAAATGTGTTACAAGCAGAAGAAATGGTAGTGCATCAGAATAAACCTGTTACTGGCAGCCACAGTGCTTTCGAGTGTCTAGATTTACAAAATGCAAGAGTGAGATTAACAGGAACATAATTTTAAGTAGTGTGCATGTGTGTGTGCCTGCTTGTATGCAGATTTCTAAAATGCAAAAATACCAGAAAATAAGAAAAACCTTACAGGGAAACAACTGATGTGTTTTCAGGTTGATAACATGGCAAATGCAAATACATTTCTTCAATTCACATTTCTTCTTTTCTTGTTATCCTAAAAGGAATTTTATTCATTTAAGATGTAGTAGAAGCCTATAATCCTACCAACTAGATGTACTAGTGAGGAAAGCACATCTGCTGCCATTCCTTGTTCAATCTCAGTTGTAGAATATGCAAGTAGATTGTGATTCTTGAACTGTAGCAGTCCTTTCAAACAAACTTGCAGAAGAACAACACGACAGTACATTACGTTAAATTGCTTTCAGGGTACAAATAACAAGCTGACAAACCAAAGTGAGCAGCTAGACGTAATAATAAATTTGGTGCTGTTGGATCATCTGATGTCAACCACTGCAATAACAAACTGGTGCATCACCACTCATCCTACTGGCCAACCTGAAAGTTAGACTTGGTTCTATCCTTCATAAGATAGTTACACAAAAATAGATCACTTTACTTGCATTTTAATGTGTCTAAAATTACCAAGAGGTGAGCTACAAAAGGGTGGCTGCAGCTCCCCTTCTCTGTATTGGAGGTGTTTGGATCTGTAGGTTTGCTTCCCACTATGACTCTTCCTAATTTGTGACGCCCTCCCCCAGTCAGCTGCATTATTTCTATTTTTGAAGCTTCACAACAGTTTTGGGCTTTCAGCTGGTGTTTGGTTATTTGGCCACTTACACAAGTAAGCTGCTGGAGAGGTGAGTGAAGCTCAAGGGCTTTTGGGACTGAGCTGTGACATGACAGATTTTGGTCACAACTGCAGCATCTTGATGTGGATCTCAGCTTGATATGGCATGGAGAGCAGGCTTCTCCTGAGGCTGCAGAATGGAAAGAAAATATTTCCATGTTGAGTTAGTGCTGAGCCAATATCCCTGTACACAGCTGGAGAAAGCAGGTTTAATGAGTTCTCAAAAAAACTCAGTTTCCTCTTGAAAAACAATTAACAGAAAAATTTCAGCCAGCCTTGAAGAGAAAATGCATCTTAGTAGTGCCACTGCCTACTCCCTCTGTCCTCCCAGAGAGTCCATAGTGAAAGCAACAGGCATTTGTAGCTGGTACAAGCAGCCCTGGTTGGCCCTGAGCGACTGTTTTGGAGCTCTGAACTCTCCTGTGATCTGGTGACTGTATTAAACACAACTGGGGACACACCAACTCCTAGTCTTGCTCTAGTCACACAGCAAATCCTGGCTGAAGATAACAGAATCATAGAACTGTCCAGGTTGGAAGGGACTTTGAAAGCTCATCTGGTCCAAACTTTAATGGAAAAGGGAGCCTAGATGAGATTATCTAATACCTTACCTAATCACATCTTGAAAGCCTCCAGTGATGGGACTCTGTCGTGTCCCTGGGCAGGTTGTTCCAGTGTATGATCATTCTCACTGTAAAAAAATCTTTCCTATATCGAGATGAAACCCTTTCTGGTGCAACTTGCACCCATTGACCCCTGCTCTCTCCATGTGACTCTTTTGGAAGAGAGAGCATCTGTCCTCCTTGCTGCTTCCCTTCAAGTACTCAAATACTGTGCTGAGGTCCCTCGCTGACCCTTCTCTTCTCCAGGATGCAAAGACCTAACTTCTTTCATCTTCCCTCTCAGGGCAGGTTCTCCAGCCCTTTTAATCACCTTTGTGGCCCTCCTTTGGATCCCATCCTGTCTGTCCATGTCTTTTTGAATTGTAGGGACCAGAACTG
The DNA here is from genome assembly GCF_003259725.1 of Athene cunicularia. Taxonomy (NCBI): domain Eukaryota; kingdom Metazoa; phylum Chordata; class Aves; order Strigiformes; family Strigidae; genus Athene; species Athene cunicularia. The sequence continues at coordinate 141,594,032 of NW_020799095.1, read as the reverse complement.
GACACAGTAAATGATCTCTGAGCACAGGCTCATCTTCGACTATTGTCCTTACTTTTATTGTTATCCCCCTCTGACATTATCCAGCTTTTCATACACAGATGACACAAGAACTGCAAATGAAGGTGAGAATTTGAAAAAAGGTACATTTGAAGGAGTTTGGAAAGTTTGCCAAATCTGGGAAATATTCAGCAAGCAGTACATAATCCTTCAGAAAGTTCTGATGAATGATTATTATTCTTAGCCATGAAATGACACTTCAGAATTAGAGCCTTAATGGTGGTAATTTTAATCTTAATGTGTGATATTAAAAGATGCGCATAGACATTCATTTATAGTCAGCCTCATATAATATTTTCTGAAGCAGCTTTGAGGTACCTTTGACAAAGTTTTAAAATACACTTGTCTCTATTGCAGGGCAAGAAGGGTGAGTTACTTGTGACAGATCAGGAGAAAACACAGAAATACATTTTGACCACTTCATATGGCTGAGTTAATTATAAATTTCTATTACATAAGGTTTGAAAATGTTCCTGTGCAACTATTTTTAAGTTGCACATCTTGAATGTAATGACAAAGATCCCATTTACTATAAAGGGGTAGAATCATGCACTTTATGAAAGTACACCAATTTTAAATAAGTAATTTCTGGTCTGGTCAGTTCATAATATTTTTGGTGCTGCAGCATCTTGGTATAAAGCACTTCAGTAAGGTTGAATGGTAGGTTCACTGCTTGTCTCTTTCTCTAATGCAGAACTCCATGTTTCAGAGCTGAGACTTTCCCTAAATAAAAGTTATTTAAGTGACATAGAAAGCTTGTTAACTGGATTTTTTTTTTTCTAACAGATAAACAAATTCAGTACCTTGTAAATTTGGCATTCGGTTGTCACTCAAATTGAGATGATTCCTCAGGCTGCAAATTCAACACTTTGCCTTCCTTCTCTCTTGTAACTTTCCCTATCTGATTTAATCTAACATCAGATGATGCAGACAATCCTTTTGTGCCTCTGTCTCTTTCTCATTTCAGACTTTGAGTCCTTTTTCCCCAATATTCTCTTGAAATCCTATTTCGAAGTGCCATGGTGCTGCCAGAGTTATCAATGCAGCAAATAAATACCTAGTGAGGTTTTCTCCAAGAGTACAGGTTGGTTAATCATGCTTAACTTTAATACACCAATATGTGGAGTATGTGGATCAGGTCACCCTGTCTCCAAAAGGATACAGTTCAACTTGAAACAGAACTGAGAAGGGCAACATGGATGATCTCATTGCTTTAGCATGAGGAAATGCTTTAGAAGGGATCTCAGTCTGAAATGAAAACAACAGAGTGGGGATATGACAGAAATCTGTAAAATCATGGACACTGAGGAGAAGGAGGAAAGGAAAGAGTATTCATTACCTTTCTTAATACATGCCATGGGTAGAACCCAATTAAATTACAAGGTAATAGGTTTCAAACAACAAAAAGGACATACTGGTTAATAGGAAGTGCATCTTCACTGTTGGGCTTCTTAAAGGAGGTCAAATTACAAACAGGCTCCAAAAGGGAATAGATGAATTCACACAGTGATGGACTATCAGTAGATATTAGACACAGTTATCTCAGTGAAGCTTCCGTCTAAGACATCATCACAGCACTGTTTAAAGACATTATAATTCTTTCAGGATGGTTAATTTGGCTCTGAAGACTACACCCATCAGCAGTGGGAGCACTTGGAGTACTCCTGGAGCACAACTCAGATTTTATTTCAGCTGAAAGAAGCCTAAGTACTTTCCAGCAACACTTGGGAACATACTGAAGGACAATAAGTCAAGACGATCAAGAGATTTGATTCTGAAGTGCACTCTTGATGTGAACTGCAAGGCACATGAAGGGTCACCATTATAGTTATGGACAAAGCACCGTGATTTCGATGGATTCATTTTCTTTGGGAACGGAGGGTGGGAGAAAGATTATCTCTTCACATTAGTATGCAGATGGGATAGAGGCATGGAATGCATTTAATACACCTAAATATAGGAAATGGCCTAAACATAGTAACACCATGAGGCAACCGTAGAGGCACTCACGGTGACCATGTGCAAAATGGCCTTTGGGTGGAAAATAAGTTTGGCTTTCATGGCTGCCACCAAGGTTTCAAATTCTGTACCTGCAGAGACTGTTTTCATGGTATATGTCCTCTCCTCCTGATCCAACAGCAGAAATCTAAGGGTCATGTATGAGCATTCACTAGTTTACACTTGACTGAGTATTAGATTCAGGTTTTGACATTCCCTTCTTTCAAAGCAATGCAGCACATAAAGCTACCTTGCTTTGATATATCAGAAAAGGAGAAAGAAAACAGAGGAATGTGGAAATTCTGAAATTTGATCCTTTTTTACGTGAAGATACTGCTGCTGTTCGGAATTGTCTTACTCCTCATGTCTTAGGAGCATATAAAAAAATTGTTTGAGTTTTAAAATTCAGAATATGTGTAGGAAACTGTTCTCCTCCACTAACCGGTTCCTAATGCCACAGTGACAGTGTAGGACAAAAGCTAGACGTTTTTCCTGCCTGTGAGTTCTGTTTCTCTCTGGGTTTGAGGGCTGCAGTGACATGTGTTAGTTGATGACCGTTTCTTTCTCTTTGGCTATCACCCTCTTGTCTGGAAAGTGTAAATCTCATGGTTTGAGATGTCAATAATCTGTTGATTCTCATGGTGTTGATCCTGGTTTCCAGGTGATGTTATTTAGGAAATTTTATCTCCTGTACATATAATAATTTCACTCTTTCTGTTTTCAAGATTCTTTCTCTTCCATGATGGCACGACAAATTGAAAACACAGCCAGAACAAAATGTACAGGCTCAAGCAGCAGAAAGCAAAGAAAAAGATGTTAAAATATTTATTTAAGGTCTTGAAAGGATTACATCAGTGGCTGAATTTTTTTTGGCCTGAACAAAGATTTTTTTAAATGCAAGCATTCACTCTCACTTCACCTGGGAGTGGTTTTGGCATCATGCATTTATAAGCAACATGAATTCTTACAGGAGTCTCATTGCATTTGCTCCTAATTTGCTGATTTGTTAATGTGAAAATCATATCCTAATAACATGCTTATATTATTCAGTTTATTGTTACACAAAATTTTACATTATGTTGATCGTATTCCTAGAGAAATGTTAGGAAGTGGGTTCAATGTGTGGACAACAGATTTTAAAAACCAAAAATAATCTTTTAAGCTTCAGAATTATAATTTAAGCACCTAGTTTAGGATAATAAAAAGGTAAATAAAAGCAAATGAGAAATGTCACAAGGCAGACTTGGAAGACTCCAATCTGCTTCTTAGTAGGCAATCAGTTAAAAAAGGGTATTAAAGATTGCTGATGAGATGCAATATTCAAATGAATAACTGGTTTGCAAAAATGGTGATTTCAGTTTTGTACTTTTGTAAAAACTAATCACAACTCTTATTGTAGTCAGGAAAGGAGGAGAGCATCAGCATTAATTTCATGGGCTCTGAGATGTTCAGATCCACAGGTCGTGCCAGTTCACTTCAGTCTCTGGAAGTCAGCTATGACTATTTTTTCCAGCTCTTTCTAAGAGACAGACTGATGCTAAGCTTAGCACATATCCTGACTGAATTCTGTAATAACTCCTTCAGTACATCAGGTACTTCTCGAGGATCTTATGAATCTGTTTTTGTAAACCCCTACCAGGGAAACAACTACTGTCTGCCATTTTACAGGTGGGTAGCTATGGCATAGGCAGGTGAAGGATGTAGCTACAGGACCAAGTTATTGTTTCAGCAGACCCATGGTCCTTTTTCATGCTTTGAGCCTGTGGCAAATGTGATGCAGTTTGGTTTTGTCTTATCCCAACTCAGACACTAACCTGATTTGAACTATTTCACCAGAATAACTATCTTGCAAAGATATATCATTACACATAATGAAACTACAGCAAAATAGTTCAGCAGTTGAATAATGCTGAGAAAATTCTTCAGTTAAATTCACAATTGGCTTAGCCAAAACTACTGGGCAGAAACTGGACATGAAAATGGTACTTCTAGTAACACAAGTTACCAGTGACTAATACCGAGCCCCAGTCCATGCGAGTTGTCAGGCACACTGCCCATCACAGTTAGACTCTTGCTTGGTCTGCCTGGCAGGTGACTGATGGACCAACACCATGGCTTTTTGCATGCCCTTTTCTGCACCTTTTGGTAGTACTGCTGGATTGGAAAGACCAGGGGTGACAGCTCAGCCGTGGAGGAGTTTCACAGTCCTTGGGGGCCTTCTACCATCAGTGAAAGTTGCATGCCTTGCATCCTTGAAAAAATGGGTCCTGTCTTTTTTCAGCAGCAAGAATCTAGAGTTTCAGTTGAATTCAATTAAAAAAACACATCTAATAGTATCTTGTCCTTTCTGTGTCTATTTCCCCATCTGCATGAGATACATATGGATCTTTTAATGCCTTTTTGGGTTGTGAAATCCTGTGTCTAAGCCAAGCAGAGTGATTCCACCACTGGAGGGACAGAGGGATGAATTAAACCTGACCCATCTGGCCTCTGTGCTGCCTCTCAGCTGCTCATCCATATCCCTTCTCATCATGTAATTGTGTTAAGTCCAAGTGAGAAGAATGGTTGGGAAAACCAGGATATGTTCCTTGAATGATTGGTGGAGCTGCTTTGTCTAAACAATTCATTCAGAAGAGTGGGTTGTTTTCTGAGTCATGATGTCCTCTGAGATATATAAAGAAGTTCAAACTATTAATTACCAAAGAATCAACCAACTTGATAATTGAAGCCCTCACAAGACAGACAGCTAAAAGAAAATAATAAGAGGAACAGATGCCCTCAGCTGACATGTATGTTTGAAAGGAAGATGTGAATGACTTTCATGTTAAGATTAGTCAGAAACTTCAGTCTCTCCATTTCATGTCTGATCAGCACAACGATTTTATTTTTTGTCAAGTGTCTGAGTACATTCAGCCCTACAAATACACAAAACTAGGCCAAACAGGAGAAAGCATGCAGAGTGACCCTATCTGTCTGCCATTTTAGCTTCATGTAGGAGAAAGGGCCTTTTTCCAACCTGTCCACATGGTATTGTAATGCACTGTCTGAATAAATATATCCTCTGCTGGATATTCAACACTTCTAAGAAGGAGTCGAGAAAACTCATTTTCTCCTGGTTAAAGGATTCAGAGATGTTATTGAGCATCCACTCCCGTGGTCATTTCACCAGTGCTGTAACTTGCCAGGCAGACTCTAAAGAAAGACTTAGAAAGTCTTAATAGTAGTTGACTGGCTCTAAGTTTTTTGAAGATCCTGAAATAAACCATTTCCATACCAAAAAGTGATTGTAAAATCCAGCAAAAAGGATGCAACCCTGTCCAGTATTAAAAACCTGCACCTAGAGCATGTAATTCATTCATATAAAACCGTGCTTAGTGCCCCTGTCAATTTAATCTCCTTCTCCAACCCTACATCTGAAGCACAGGCATACTTTTGACCTCTGAGAAACATTCCTCTGAATCTGATTCTGAAATGTAGTTTTTAGAAACACTACGTGGATTAACTATGAAAGTTCCTGGGACAGTTTTATCTCTCTCACTAGAAGCTTTTAGGAACCTTAATGCCTCTCAGTCCCTCACTCTTGCTAGTGCAGGATAGCTGGGAACATAATGTACCCATCATAGGCCATTGGTTTCATAAGTTACTCCTGAACAGAGCCTGATACATTTTGTTTGAATAAAGCAGTAACATGATTAAAACCATCATTCCATATGCCATTTCATAGTAGCTATAAAACATAGTGCTAAAGTTTAAAGATCTGATAATTTAGGACTTGTTTCACATTTCTTGGGAAATGTAAATTATCGCCTCCTAGGATGATAAAACTAATCATTGTCCTTGGTGGGTTGTGGGTTGTTATAAAACCTTTAATTTGCTGATAGTTTACAATTGGACATTGTCATGATTTATGTAATATGCAAAATGAAGGAAGAAGGGAACCTAATATTAGTGTATTTACATTCCTTTACCTTTTGTTTCCACTCATGTTATTTTTATCAATGATGAATGATATTTAATAGCCTAAAGCAATATTTTCACACTGTTGATCTGAGTCCTGAGCAGACAAATAATAAAAGGCTGAAGACATTAAAAAAAGTCAAAGGGAAACTGTGTATCTACAGTACTGCCAAAGTTTCTGCTTGGTTTCAGTTACTATTCAGAAAGTTGTCTGAAATTATTGACTATTTCTACCTCCCATCTTCTGGTGGGTATTTTCACATACCCCTAGTTCCTGGCTTGGATGGTCATATTTGATACAATCTGAACTCATTGCTCCTGCTTGCAGAAAAAACTTCAAAAATCAATTTCATGGCTCAAATACCAGACAGAAAGCAAATGAAAAGGATTTTTTTTTCCTCTCTGACAGCTTTAAAGACAGTTTCTACATCTGGTTCCTGAGTTTTTTGAACTTTTGGAGTTAGCATTCAGAAAAAAATCTCCAGAAGAGTTAATATAGAATCATAGAACCGTTTAGGTTAGAAAAGACCTTTAAGATCATCGAGTTCAACTGTTAACCTAACACTGCCAAGCCTACCACTAAACCATGTCCCTAAGTGCCCATCTACACGTCTTTTAAATACCTCCAGGGATGGGGACTCCACCACTTCCCTGAGCAGCCTGTCCCAGTGCTTGACAACTCTTTCAGTGAAGAAATTTTTCTTAATATCCAATCTATACCTCCTCTGGTGTAACTTCAGGCCATTTCCTCTCATCTTATCACCTGTTGCTTGGGAAAAGAGACTGACACCCACCTCACTACAATCTCCTTTCAGGTAGTTGTAAAGAGTGATAAGTTCTCCCCCAAGCCTCCTTTTCTCCAGGTTAAACAACCCCAGTTCCCTCATCCACTCCTCAAAAGACTTGTTCTCCAGATCATTCACCAGCTTCATTGCACTTCTTTGGATGCACTCCAGAACTGTTGTTGTTCTTGTAGCAAGGGCCCCAAACTGAACACAGTATTTGAGGTGTGACCTCAGCAGTGCCGAGTACAGGGAGGTGATCATTTCCCTAGTCCTGCTGGCCACACTATTTCTGATACAAGCCAGGATGCTACTGGTCTTCTTGGCCACCTGGGCACACTGCTGGCTCACATTTGGCCAACAGCCAACCAACACTCTCAGGTCCTTTTCTGCCAGGCAGCTTTCCAGCCACTGTTCCCCAAGCCTGCCGCGTTGCATGGGGTTGTTGTGACCCAAGTGCAGGACCCAGCACTGAACTTTGTTGAATCTCAAACAATTGGCCTCAGCCCATTGATCCAGCCTGTCCAGATTCATCTATAGAGCCTTCCTCTCCTCAGGCAGATCAAAACTTTCACCCATTTGCACAAGCATTTCCAAACTTACTGAGAGTGTACATGATCCCCTTGTCCCGATTGTTGATAAAGATATTAAACAGAACTGGCCCCAATACTGAGCCCTAGGGAACACCACTTGTGACCAGCCTCTAACTGGATGTAACTTCATTCACCACCACCCTCTGGACTCATCCACCCAGCCACTGTTTTATCAGCGAAGTGTATGCCTGTCGAAGCCATGAGCAGCCAGACTCTCTAGGAGAATGCTGTGAGAAAAAGGTCAAAGGCTTTACTAAAGTCTAGGTAGACAGCATTCACAGCTTTTCCTTTATCATCCACTGAGCAGGTCACCTTGTCATAGAAGATCAGGTCATTCAAGCAGGACTCGCCTTTCATAAACCCTTACTGACTGGGCCTGATCCCCTGGTTGTCCTGTACGTGCCATGTGATGGTGCTCAGGATGAGCTGCTCCACAACCTTCCCCAGCACCGAGATGTGGCTGACAGGCCTGTAGTTCCCCAGATCCTCTTTCCAGCCCTTCCTGTAGATAGACATCGTATTTCCTAACATCCAGTCAATGGAGACCTCCTCAGTTATCTAGGACTGCTGATAATGATTGAAAGTGGCTTGGAGAGCACTTTCACCAGCTCCTGCAGTACCCTTGGGTACTGGAAATGTTTCACCTGAGAGCTCTTTACCCAGAGACTGGCATATCTAGTGCTTATCAGTTCTGACAAATTTCTCATTCCACAGAGAATTCGTGTTGCTGCCTAGAAAATACTAGAACTGCAGAGCACAGTTTCACAGCTCTGCTGTTTATGCACAGCACAACCCTCTCCTCAGGAGATTCAGATTCCCAGATTCAGGCAGCTTTGGGAACTTCTGCAGACAGGCTCTTGGTTCAGACTGAGTTACTAAAGCTGCGGTACAGTCCTGTCCGTGATCCTGTGTCCTGTTGCATCCCACTTGAGGAGGACTCATAAACAGGAAGATAGCAGAGATGCATCAGGATCTGGGGAGACACTTGCTCTATTTTTTTAACTGAACTTTTGGCAAAGAAAGAGCTTTGTGTCAGCTTACAGCCTGGCTTGTTTCCATAGTGAAATCTAAACCCCTCCAAAGAGGTGAAACCAGCTGTCTGCGCAAAGGCTGTATGGGATATTGTTGTATAAATGGTAAACTTCTTAGTGAAATAAGGCAGGAGCACCAGCAGTAACAGGGGTTGATTCCTCATGCAAAGCCCTGCATGGGTGGTGACAGCAAGGAGGTGATTCACTCCCAACACTGACACAGCACATGTGATCTCAGTGCAGCCCTTCTTGAGGCAGCCTGTGGAAGGGCAAAGGTTGGTCAAAGAGCTTTCCTTGGGCAGCTTGGGGCAACACAACCTATAGAAATGTGTAGTCTGGGGCACCAGATAGATAGAAGCTCATCAAAATTGCAGCATCCCAGACAAGATACAGTATAGAAGAAAATACCTCAGCAACAAATAATCTGATCTATCAAATTGCTTGCTAGTGCAGATGCTGCTTATATGGGCCGTGAAATGGCTGCATTTTTTTTGGTTTAAACCACGTCAATTCCCAGCTGTATGAAAGACAGAATGACCATAACGATGTTGTACAACCTCTTACTACCTTCTTTTCCCATCTATAAACCCCAAATAGTACCACTAAACCTAACGGCAGATGATGTGAGGCTAAATGAACTTCTGAGGCCTGGCTCTCAGTAAAAGATACAGTTTAGGGCAACTGCCTTTGATGATGTTATGCTCATACTCATCACTGGATCTGTCCCACTGACTGTTTTATCTGATCTCTTTGCACTGTGGGTGTTAGATATAGAATAAATGGAAATATATTTTCAGGCTGAAGAGTGAAGCCAGTATCAGTTATCCCAAACATTCCATAACCAGGCAAGTAATAAACCTCCAAAAGTTTACTAAAAAAAAAAACAAAAAAAAAAAAAAAAAAAAAAAAAAAAAAAAAAAAAAACAAAAAAACCACAAGAACAAAGGCCAATGGAATTATTTTATTTTACCATCTGTTTTTTATTATTTAAATGCATAAATATTAAAGCCAGCAAAGACCGCTAAATAATTTGTTGTGACAGTCTGAATGGAAGCAGCTTTGACTTCCACCTTGGGACTCTTGGACAAAGCCTAACAACATGTATTTGAGTAAAACAAGCCTTCTAAAAACACATCTGGTTCTGTTAAGATCTCCAGAGAGGCAGAAAAGTCTCAGCTCCACACTAAGGTTTAGAATGGAAACAGCTTAAAGAAAAATTGAAATTTTTTTTCATTGCCAAATACAACCTACCTCAGCACCAGGGGCTTTCAGAAAAATACATTGTAGAGCCCAAGAGCCGGCAGCTACAGGAATTTTAAATGACTGATGCTCACTTCTAGGCTGCTTGTGAACCATGAAGCAGATGTTTGCACCTCACACACATGCTCTCTGACAGAAAGCATATGACCCAGGCAGCATTCTTGGAACAGCACCAAGAACTCACCTCTCACCACTTTCTAGCCCTGTTTGAAAGAAGGTTGGTTTTATTTTTTTCCCTATTTTATGAAAATAACCTCTGTCCTCAACATGGGATGTGTATAAAAGATGAGTAAAAAAAAATGTTGGTAACACAAATTGGTGCTATACCCTAGCAGAAATGAAAAGTGTACTTGTAAATTTTCTAACTTGTCCTGTGCCATGCTGGTGCGGATGGAGAAGGTAACAAACCTCTGCTACAGCCTCAGTGTAAGGGCAGTGGGATGATCTAGCATGAAACAAGTGCTTTGCCACAGAAAGTGTCCCCTCAAATCAGAGGTCTTCTGATTCAGAGGCCAGGTCATACCCCCTACTACTAATTCTTAACTCTGGACTATTTTTTTGAATGTTAACAAAGCATCACTTTGTTGTTTACTCCAGCTGGTTGAATATAGCTGTGTGAGCAGGACATCTTCTTGAGCTATTGCATGTTTGGACCCGCTCCAGCTCTTGAAAGTGGAGAAGGTAAGAAGTACCTGCACATTTTCACACTCTGGACTGGCTGACTGCATAACTGTGGTGCCTAATTTTGGGTGCAGACCGGTATAGTATGTGATAGATGTTAGGTCCCATGCAAACAGAATGAAAAGACAGCACTGTATGGAGAATGCACTGTAAATACTGTCTTATTTTGCTCTTGGTGGGTCAGTGCTGCAGACTGCAAACATATCTATGTGAGGAACTAGCTGCATTCAGTGCTGAAACCACTTTTACTTGTTATCTTCATATCTAGTGGTCTAGCTTAGGCCACACACAGATGACAAAGTGTGTTACGCCACATGGGTGTTGCTGCTGATTGATCTTTGGATTATCAATGCCACAAAATCTCTCCCTAACCTGCTTTTGCTGATCTATAGTGTGGAAGAACAATTTGAAGGCATATTCTCATCAGGAAATGAATTCTCATCTCATTATTCAAGTAGATTTTCAAGCTCACAGTCCTGTGCCTCCTCACATCTTTCAAGGTCAGGAATGGCATGTTTTTTTTCAAGTCACCCTTTGGGGCTCCATGTGACAGTGCAATCAATCAAAACCTGTGCGAGATGTGGATTTTTAAATGAATCATTTATGTTAAATTGTATAATTGATAACAGGTTTGCATGATGAGGCAGAAAAAAAAAGGAAAAATGAAAGTAAGCCTGTTTAGAAATCCAAGTTCTTTGCAGACTTTGCCAAATTTTCTGAATGAGGAGTAAATAATTTCTGTCTATAGATATGGAAAAAAATTACCGCAGATGTTGCACATGAAGGTTGGATTTCTCAGAATGACTGGGAGAGGCTGCCCAGGGAAGTGGTGGAGTCCCCATCCCTTGGAGATTTAAAGGACGTGTAGATGTGGCACTTAGGGACATGGTTTAGTGGTGAATTTTCCAGTGTTAGGTTCACGGTTGGTCTTGATGATCTTAGAGGTCTTTTCCAACCTAAATGATTATATCATTCTGTGATTTCAGTTGTGAATCAGACAATCTCAGACAAATACCAAATAATGGAAATGGAACTCGTCACCTCTTGCGTGCTGAACTGTAGTACCTGTTCAAGTTACTACAATAAGAGGTAATGCCCCTAAGAGGAGGCAGTAGGTCAAAATTCAGTGAAAGACAATACAGCCAAACTTTAAGCACCAGATAAAAAGCTTGTCACATTACCTTCTGACTGGTAAGAGCTAGTAGCTCGCCCATAAACAATTATTAATAGCCAAGTTCACTAATGCTTGTTAAAACCACTGAACTTTGCGTGCCCACAGAACATCCTCACATCTCAGTCTCTCTTGGCAGTCAGTGAATACAGGAACTTGTAGGGAGTGAGTCGTCCTCCCTATTTAAACACCATTGTAAAAAGGGACAAACTGCTTATTAAGTCTGCCTAGTCCACTCTGCTGACTCCAGTGGGTGTCTGGAGGATACAGGTCAGGTGGACACATGGGGAACATAGGAGCCAGTATTTACTCAGATGAATCCTGGCTGTACTACCCAGTTAAGGCTCCATGACGTGCTATGTTTCTGAATCTTCAGTTGCTTAGGAATATCCACTTTGTTTTGGATCATCTGATCTGCAAAAATAACAAAAGACTGGGTGATTTTCGAAGACTGTCTGAAGACTGGAGAGTTAAACACAAGTGCACACCTGAACTCCCACACTCTTCAAAATGCTAGAGTTAAGTCTATAAAACCATTACCACAAGTTCATGTTGATTTTTAGGTTGCTGTTTATTAGGTTGAAAAGTACCTGGAGGATAAAAGTAATTTAGTAGTAATCATGCTCTGAAACTGAACTCAATTACTCACAGACTTTAAGAACTTTTCTTTAAGTCGGACTCTTCTTCCAGATCACGCACATTAGTTTTACTTTTGGAAACATGTGCACAACATATAGCCCTGATTTAACTGCACAGCCAATGAAGTCACGTGCACAGGTCACATATTTTCTTATGCAAGTGAGGTCTGATCTTGCAACCACTGAATGTGAATAAAGGGACCCATTACCTCTGGAGGTGCAGGATCATGCTCATGGGTACCCATGAACATGGCTCATCATTTCTGCATTTTTCCCTATCACTATCACCAGGTTCTTAAGACTTGCAGGTTGTATCTACACCATTTTTTTCCCCATTGTAGGAGTTATAATCCGTGTCAAGTCTCACCTTATTGTTCAGGCTAGCTGTCCTTTTGGTCTGTCCTCCCGTGTATCTCTAACCCCCAGGTATTTGGTATCACTGCCAAACATAATCAATATTGTGCTCTCTCCAGCTCCTGGATCATCAGTGTCACTCTCTAATTCAGGCCAAGACAATCTTCTTCCCTTCACTTTGTGTTTAAATTGCCAGAGTTTTCTGAAGCATGAAAGAATTTATACTTTTTAAAAAATCTTCTTCGAGATGTGGATCAAATACTATCTTTGCTCTCTTACTTGCCATATCTTGTTCTGTCTTCCTTTTCCTATAAGAGGTAGAGCTATTTCATCTGTATTCTTTTAAAGAACTGCTTTATGCGACCCCAGTATTCATTAAAGAAATACAGTGGCAAGCAAACAGACCACACACTGCTTTTAGGTTTTAAAATAATGTCAGAGGAATTTATGCAGTCTAGACACGCAGTGGTAAATGATCATTGCCTTCCCCTCACAATCTCTGTAGACAAGAAACAGATTTTCTAAAGATTTGGGGAAACTGTTATCATCAAATAATTTGATAGAGACGATTGCCCCATTGTCCTTTCCCCCAGGCCACTCCACCTGGAATGAGGACTGTGAAAGCTGGCAAACATCGGCCCCTTCCTCACGCGGGCAGCACGATTCAGAGGGACTTTTGGTGTTTGCAGGCTTCAAGAGGTTCCAACAGCCATAGGAGAAAATGACCTAAGCACCCCTCATCAGTGAAGGACAGAGTACCACAGACCCTTCCCACCTCTATTTGTGCCTTTTCTGCTTCTCCCATAGCATTTGGCCAGTCCATTTTTCTCTCCATGCTGTGCAAGCAGAAGGAAGCCTATGTCAGGGTGTCCTTGAACCATCTCCCACCACATTGCACAATCCTTGCATTACTGCGAGCCAAGAGGTACGTGACCTCTGCAAGTCTTGGGAAAACATTTGATACTGCCCATGTGTCCTCACTGGCATGATTAGTGCTGCCAATTTGCAGTTGGAGAGCGCTTTGAACTCTCTGCCTGGGAGCAGTGGTGTGAGGTGGAGTGCCAAGGGGGATGTCCTGCACCCACCTTTTACAGACAAAAGGGAACTACACAACTAATGTATGGTCTCCAGAAAAGCATCTGAGGAGAGAAAAGTCCAGTCACAGAGGCTGGGCCATTTGTCTCATTCATTAGCCTCTCCAGGCTAAGAAAACCCAAATCAAACATTTATACAGTAAATGCCTGTGATCTACTGTGGGCTACCCGAGCTGGAGCTGTATTAGCTCTGAGGCTGGGTTTGGCCTGCTGTAAAGACAAGGATGCCCAAGGTCTTTGTGAAGCCAAGACTTCTGTATGTAAATTGGCTGCATTATATCTTTTTTCCAAGATGCATTAAGTTATTAAAATGCAAAACATAAACAATGTCTCAGATGATGGGATTGGTTGAACAGCTAGTAAGGAAGTCCCCTCTCAAGGACGACTAAAGCAGTAGCATTTAAATGACATAAAGGTCATTGAGTAGAGGCCAACAAAAGCTCATGGCTGGAGCCACAAAAGCTGATATGAGATCAAGAGGCTCCTTACCATCCTCTGTTCAGCTGCTATCTAATTCTGCTACATTTGTTGGCTCTCTGGGCCTTACATCTGGACACCATGCACTGCCCATGTGCTGAATACTGGGGACATGGTACCTCATTTTACTGTTGCAAAGTCTGACCGGTTTGGTGCTGAAATTACGGGTGTTGCAGGGTGGTGTGGACTTATACCAGCAGCTGGACCCTGCAGGAGGGTGGGACCAAGCCATGTGGATTCTGGGGGGTGTTGGTCAACAGCAGGCTGCATGAGCCAGCAGTGTACCCATGTGGCCAAGAAAGACAATGGCATCCTGGCTTGTGTCAGAAATAGTGTGGCTAGCAGGACTAGGGAAATTATTGTCTCCCTGTACTCGGCACTGCTGAGGCTGCACCTCAAATACTGTGTCCAGTTTGGGGCCCCTCACTACAGGAAAGACATTGAGAGCTGGAGTGTGTCCAAAGAAGTGCAATGAAGCTGGTGAAAGGTCCGGAGAACAAGTCTTTTGAGGAGTGGATGAGGGAACTGGGATTGTTTAACCTGGAGAAAAGGAGGCTCAGGGGAGAAGGTGTAGTGTAGTTGTAGCAAGGTGGGTGTCAGTCTCTTCTACCAAGTAGCAACTAATAGGACAAGAGGAAATGGCCTGAAATTGCACCAGGGGAGGTATAGATTAGATATTAGGAAAAATTTCTTCACTGAAAGGGTTGTCAAGCACAGGGACAGGCTGCCCAAGGAAGTGGTGGAGTCCCCATCCCTGGAGGTATTTATAAAGCATGTAGGTGTGATGTTTAGGGACCTGGTTTAGTGGTGGGCTTGGCAATGTTAGGTTCACGGTTGAACTCGATGACCTTAAAGGTCTTTTCCAACCTAAATGATTATATCATTCTGTGATCTCAGTTGTGAATCGGGACATAAAGTACTGTCTGTAGGTGTATTCTTGCTTTTTCACAGGGCAGTGGGCTTCTGTATCTAATGGTCTGCAATTGTGCAGTACGGGTTTTTGTAATAAAGGATGATTTTTCCCCTCATTAATGCCTGTATAAAAGTCTAAGTTATCAGGAAGGTGGAGAAAATTTCCCTTAAGCAGGGACTGAGCAGTAAAGAGGGATTGAACAGGATTTGAATGCTGTAGTGAACATAAATTTCCTTCTGTTCTGTTACAGCTAATAGGTAGGCATGTAATCAGACATCAGGGTAAGGATAAAGAGACCACAGAGTTTGGGGAAATGAAGGATTAGGGCTTGGCTTGACCTGAACCTATGTGAAAAACTTCCTTTCAACATGTGTTACTTGTTTTAAACACCAGGATTAGGCTGTGCTAAGCACTGAACAAAAATAGTGAACAAAATCCCTGTCTGTATGAATTTACCATCTGGAAATAAATGAGACTGAGCACTGGCCACATGCAGTTTCTCTTATGTTTGTGTTCAGAGATGAGGTTTTGGTCCTGACCGATCTAAACTCTAAACTTTTGACCTGGATTTCCAAAACTATTGGCTGTCACCACATTTATAGAGTCATAGAATCATACAGTGATGGGGGCCCTGTTTCTGAGAACTGGGACACAAATGTGCGGTTGGAGGGGATACATTAGGAAGGAATTACATTAAAACCAGGTTTTAAACGTCTTGAACAAACAAAGGAGGTGGTGTTTCGTGGGAGATATATACACTTATAACGGGAAGTTATACACAGTACTTCCAAGTCTCATTAAGTCCCATGAACTGGTTTGTGTGCTGTGTGACACACAGCATGACTAAGGAGATCTGCAACGGGTCATGGCCCTGTGTCCTGTGACCTGTCCTGACTGTATGCTCCCCTCATTCAGAGGGAAAATATATATTCAGGCACAGTAATTAAAGGAAAAAAAAAATTACTAAAATATTCAGATGAGAAACAAATCGGTTTTTGACTTGTGCTGAAAATACTTGCATTTATTAATGATTTACACATAGGACCATGAGATCCTGGGTCATGCATATGGCACACAGAGCCTAGTGTCGTTTAAATGAATGAGTGATAATACTCAAATGACCTTTCTCCAGTGTATTAGGGGAGTATTACTTGAGCTATAAATCACTTCAAATGCTACCAAAATTTGCAAGCTAACACACTGAACAGCTGTGGTTTTCCCACTATTAAGTCAAGGACAATTACAAACCACAGTAATCAGATATGAAGATGATATTTAAAGTGAGGACAGAGGTAAAAAGTGGAAAAAAAAAAGAGAAAGAATAGCAAGCAACAAAAATTCGGTGTGCTCTGCAGCCTGGAGACATACAGAAGGGATTGGGACACATTTCTGCCTTCCGTTCCCTTATGTCAGTCACTTCCAAGCAGCATGTGTTGTGAAGACATCAGAGAAACACCCCATCAAAAGTCATAAAATAGCAACAAGACCACAATGTACGAGGAAATGTAACCCATAGCCCAGAGCAGGGTAGGACTAGGGGTGTGATGGTAGCTATCATAATTCCTGGTGGAGAGGAATTCAGCCAGTTTAAAAATAGAAGTTGTCAGGCAAAACAGAAAGTCTTGGAGATGAGCAGGTGGCTGCAGCAGATTTTTGTTTGAAATACTAAGGTGGAGGAAAATTACCATCTTCATCCGGCCCTTCTGTTTCCTGAGGTCCAGAAGAAGCCAGGAAAGCTCATGGAAATCTCTTGTCTTCCCAATGAGCATCCACTTTCATGGGAAAATGAAGATAATGCGCAATATGAGACTCTTCTCCAATTAGTGTATTGATGTTCTCTTTGCTCCCACAGTTTGAGAGGTTACTTAGAGGCCAGTTACTTTTATAAACGTAGTTTACTGCCTATGCCAAAGCAGGTCTTTTTTTTTTTTGTTTTGTTTTGTTTTGTTTTGTTTTTTTGTTTTGTTTTGTTTTGTTTTGTTTTGTTTTGTTTTGTTTTTTGTTTCTGTTTCTCCAGGGCTCTGAAACACTCATCTGCATCCTTACTAACGCTTGCAGCCAGTTGCCTCTGGCAAGGAAGTAAGGGATTTATTCCTAAAGAAACCTAATCCTAAAGACTATGTCAGATATGGGAACAGGCAGAAGCAGACAAACAACGGCCAGAGCAATCCATCAGTCATTCTCAAGAGACTCTTAGCAAACAGCCTCAATGCACTCTCAGTACAGGAATTTACTGGCAGTGCAACCAAATAAAGCTCAATGCATTGCAAGAAGACTGCTAGAGCTGGTAGTGTCTGACCTTTGTCTTGGTAGCTTCAGGTAGAGCAGCACCTACTGGGAGGACTACGGGTAGGCCTAGGCATTTAGGGCAGCACCATCTGAAGCAAGTCTCTTTTCTGGACTTTGTTTTAGTATCTTTTAAATCCTGGGCTACATTAAAAGAAGCATGGCCAGCAGGTTGAGGGAGGTGGTTCTGCCCCTCTGCTGTGACATCCCACCTGGATTACTGTGTCCAGCTCTGGCATCCTCAGTAGGGGGAAGACATGGACCTGTTGGAGTGGGTCCAGAGGAGGGCCACAAAAATGATCAGAGGGCTGGAACACCTCTCCTGTGAAGAAAGGTTGAGAGAGTTTGGGTTGTTCAGCCCAAAGAGAAGGCTCCAGGGAGGACTTCTTGCAACCTTTCAGTTCTTAAAGGGAGATTATAAGAAAGATGGGGACAGACTTTTTAATAGAACCTGTAGCAATAGGATAAGAGGTGACAGTTTTAAACTAAAACAGAGTAGATTTAGGCTAGATATAAGTAAGAAATTTCTTTATGATGAGGCTGGTAAAACACCGGAACAAGTTGCCCAGAGAAGTGATAGATGCCCTGTCCCTGGAAGCATTCAAGGTCAGGGTTCTGAGCAACCTGATATAGTTGAAGATGTTCCTGTCATTGCAAGAGGCTCAGACTAGATCACCTGGAAAGGTTCCTTCCAACCCAAGCTATTCTATGTTTCTATGATCTTCAGGGGTGCCTGAGCACTAACCATTTCACTTCCTAACAGTGATCAGGACTGCAAGAGCTGTACTTCACACAGTTCATTACAGCATATTGCTAGGAGGACAGGCAGTCTAGTATTTTCTCACTGCTCAAACAGGTGTTGTCAGTAGTATATCAGCCTGTAAAGATCTGAGGCATAGATAAGGTCCCCTGAAATCCTTTGGTCTTCAGTAGGACACCAGTATACTCTGATATTTAGGTGACTAATTCCCACTTGGATTCTGCAGTAGATATATTCTGCTCTCCTTGTCCTTCTCCTGAAGCATCTTGACATTTCTTTGTTTTTTCAACAGAATTTGTTCATTTTGCAAGCTTATATCTGTTCAAGGGGATCTGAAAGGCATGCGGTAGCCCTGAAATCAAAGTCTGAGGAGATCATTCCCAATTAATTTCTGTCCTTTGAGCTCCTCCAGAATGGTAGTTTCCACCACTGGGAAACTAACATTTCTGACCTTTCATTCCAAACTGGAGGGGAAAAAAAAAAAAAAAAAAAAAAAGAAATCTGACATTTTATACCAGTACAGACCTTTTCAGCTGTGGCTGTGTGCTGGGGAATTAAGGAAGGAAGTTTCAATTCCACTAAACAAATTCCACTAAACAAATAATTTTCAACGGAAAGTTGTTAGTCAGGATATTTTCAGCCACAACTTAATTAAATCGATCTCCTTATTTAGTCCTGACTTCCTTCATTAAGTTCACTTGACAGGATACTGGCTCAAGAGAGATTACTTTGTTAGCATGCTTTTCTGTAATATTTGCTAATTTTACTCAAATACCTTTTCCCCAGATAGCCCATGGATAGCTGGTATAAAGAGTAGCATATATATTGTGACTACATTTCCAATTTCAGAGCAAGTTTATTTGTTACTGTGATGTCTATCTGGCAAATGGCTTCTGGTCATTAGCTATGCTTCTGTGTTTGTGCAATTAAAAAGAAATGATGAGTCTTAAAAAGTCATGTTGTAATGCCAGTAATGACGTTATCTGCACATGCAGGTGATGAGCAAAATGCTCATGAAATGTCTTTGTTGTTGTTACTGCCTTTTCTGTGGCAAATGTAGGAAATGCTAGATGCATCTCTGGTGTAAACCAATGCGCCTAATAAATGTACAGATTTCATTAAATGAATTTGAAGAGCTTTTCTCCAGCTGGTAGAAAATGCGGATATGAAGCATCAGAAAGAGCACAATGGGATACAAAGGGATTTTGCTCTGTGCATAGGCTAGAGAAAGCAATATGAGTGCATATATTTGCATGCTCAGGATAGAAGACAGAGGGGATTTATACTTTGGGCGCTCAAACATGAAGTAAGCCAATCCCATGGGGACTGTGCAGCTGTCACCTCACTTCACCTGTGTTCTGGCCTTCTAATGTTTCCTCGATGAGCAACAGCTCCACATCAGGGTAAGCTCTGCTCAGGCCAAAGCTCGACTGGCATCTTCTTCCCATCACTGCCCTGGAGAGGGATCTCACTGGTGAAACACCTTAACCTCTCCTCCTCCTCCCTTCCTTTCTTTCTCAGTCTGCTGCCTGTACCTTCAGTCCTCAGGGAAAAAAAATGTTCTGACATCTGTAAGTGAAATGAGTAATTATAATACCTTATAGCTCATATCTTTCTTGTTTCGCAAAACACTCCAATGATGTCTGTAAGTTGCCATCTTATTCTTCTGAGGCAGAGGTCTCTGAGGCAGAAAGAGAATATAAGGACTGTAGGGAAGTGCCAGTCTTTAGAAATCTAAAATCTGTATGTTTAGTTTTAACTGGTTGCACATGCCTCCTCTATGGCTATGGGACACCCAACAGAACAATTGTTATTGAAGACTGGGATAGGAACTATTTCGTCCAACTTCAGACATCTCCATTTGAACTAGTCACCCTAGGTTTCCTTTCCAATCAATGGAGAGAAGTAGGCTATGATTCATCATGTCTATGATAGGATGAGATGAATTACCCCTATTCCTCTCCATTGATCATAAGGGTACTTCAGAAAAGACTAACTTGGGAACTGATGTCTATGTTTCAGAAGCTGACGTTCAGTGAGTCGCATTTCATCCATTGTGATAAATATCAGTGTTCTCTGATTACTTTTGATACACCACATTCCTGCTACCATGTGATGTACACCATGTTCAGACTCAGCTCCAAAGTACAAAAGAGACTGACTGATGTTGGTAGGTCTTTGGTGTAACTTGTAGTTCTCATAGATTCAGCAAATTTTGTGACTAAAACATTCTACAAGGTACTTGTCTACAAAGACCATTTGTCAGCCAGAACTTGTGTCAGGAGGTAAGAAAACAAGATAAAAGGACCATTTTCACTGTCCAGGCATTAGTCAGTATTATAGAGAGTTCTAGAACAAATTATCCTTGATAAGGAGAATAAACAACAGGAAGAAAGAACAACTGGACAAGAAATTGCTTTGTAGAATGTTGTAACTTCTGAAAGACATGTCTTTCCCCCTCACCACATTCTGGTGTACATCTCTGAAGCGATGCAGATTTCTCCAAACCTGGGCCATTGCCAATCCCAGGTAAGAAATGTCCTGTTCTGAATTACTACAAATTATCAAGTTTACTCAGCATTAGCTGTTTCACCAGAATCTGCCTTTGGTCCTGCTGGTGGTTTTGAAAAACAGCATTTGTAGGATTGGTACTACACAAAGCCAGGATCTCTAGGTAGTATAAAAATGTCATATTCCTTTTGTCTTTATTTCCAGTTTTACGATCTTGTATGAAAAACTTAAAACTAAGTACTTTTCACTCATCATATCTTCCAGTAAAGAAGACCTATGCCATATCTCCTGAGTAAGCAGTGTGAAAAGTCTCATAACTCTGTAAGACACCTCATCTCAGCAAACACAGCCATATTCATCTGGGATGAATTACAGTCATTCCATCTTTCCCTGCACAGCTGCTGAGATATATATCTTCTGGAGGCAGTTATTCTCAAATCTTCATGATAGTCTTAGTGCCACAGGAACCATTTAGCTATGCCTCAGGGGCCATTTTGATTTAACTGGAGTAACAGGGACATAAAATGTGATACTGGACCTGTTGGTCATGAGTGCAAGTGAGCTAATGGGTGATGTCAAGATTGGGGGCAAGCTGGGCTGCAGTGATGATGCACTGGTGCAGTTCACAGTCTTAAGGGATATGGGTCAAGTGAAGAGTAAAGTCAGGACCCTGAATTATAGGAAAGCAAAATTCCAGCTCTTCAAGGACTTAGTCAACAGGATCCCCTGGGAAACTGCCCTTGGGAACAAGGGAGCAGAACAGAGCTGGCAGATCTTTAAGGATGATTCCCATAAAACAAAATAGCTCTAAATCCCCTGGTGTAAGAAAACAGGAAAGGAAGACAAGAGACCAGCCAGCATGGATGAGTCGAGACCTTCTGGTCAAACCAAAGGGCAAGAAGGAAATGCACAGGCAGTGCAAGCAAGGACAGATATCCTGGAAAGATTATAGGAATGCTGTCTTGCTCTCTGATTGTGTAGGGATTGGGTCAGGAAGGCCAAGGTGCAGCTGAAGCTAAACCTGGCAAAGGACACAAAGAATTTACAATAAGGGCTTCTTCTAGTATTTCAGACAGAAAAGGAAGGTCAAAGAAAGTGCACCCGTGCAGATGAACAAGACTGGCAAACTGGTAATAATGAACATAGGGAAGACTTAAGGTACTTAACACATTTTCTGGTTGTTCTAATGTTTCCTTTTTTATCTCCTGATTTCTGTCCCACTGTTCTACATTTTTGTGGTTATCTTACCAAAAGAAAACACACTGCAAGAAGCTGCATCTATTACCACACTCTCCATTCACTGAGGTTCATGGATTTGAATCTTTAGTGCAACACTTCCACGGGGCGACATTTTCCTGTATACCAGACCCAAATTCTCAAGAATATCTGGTGTCCGTCTACCCCTTTAGGCAAGCCAGGCTACCATGCAGCTGTTGACAGCTCTTCCACAGTTCAGCCTGCCACCCCAATCTCCTAGATATTCTATTTCTCTGTCATTGAGCTTTTACAAATCCATAGACAGTGCCCAGCAGCAACCTACCTAGGGTTAAAGTCTCACAAAGCTTCAGGTAAGAGCCTCACACCATGTGTCTGCCTTGAGTGTTTCAGAAAATCTTGCTGGCACCTTGGCTTGCTGTTGAACCACCAGACAAGAAAAGAGGCACACAAAGATCATTCTCCAAAAAAGTGCCAGGCACATGGTTATATAAATGTGGTGGGATGGAAGAATATGAGCAGAAAGGAGGGGTGGGACTGTGGAGGGGGACACTGTGAGTGTTTCACAGAAAGAAGATAGGATACCTAAGTAGGTAATCTGGAGGGAAATAGCGGGTAAAGTCCTGGCTGGGACCTGCCTGTGGCTCATCAGCCAACTATATTCATAAGTCACCCTCCCTATAAGGAAAGATTTAGGTTCAAGGCTAAAACTTTCTAGTAGATGGACAGGAGGGTAGAGGGTATTTAAATAATCACATTTAAATATTTTTGAAGATTTGACCTTCTGTGATTTATAGTCCCTCCAGCAGGACTGCCTCTGACCTGGTGATGAAACGACCGGGTCACCGTGGGCTGCGTCACATCTGTCTACAAGGGCAGCACTGTGCAATCCCTTAGGGGCTGCCCAGGATTGAGGACCATTGTCTGATCTCCGTGTACCAGATCTCTATGGTGAAGGTGGAGCAAATGGCACTCGGGAATACCCAAAGCAGCCCCAGGGTGGCTGAGGCTGGGGAGAAGTTAGTGACTTGCAAATGGCTCCTTCTGTGCAGCACTTCCTATGAGCTGCTCTTAAAACACATCAAGAAAGCAGAAAATAAGGTTTCATTTCACACTGTATTTTTTTTTTTATGGAGAGAAAGAGAGAGAGACATATATATATATTTAATTTCATGGCTATGAGAATAAAGACATTATTGCAGCCAGCTGAGTGAGGAAAAGAAGAAAAATTCATCATGAATCAGGTAATTTCCATCAAATTCCAAGACTTCTGTGCATAGGAGATGGAAGGAGGTGGCAACTCTTCTAAGTACACATTTTCTACTCTATTCCAATGTGTAAGAGTGTAAAAGAAAAATTCTTCAGGAAAGAAAAAAATTAGGAATAATGTTGGATTTTCAAGTGCAAAAAATTATAATTTCATTTTATTTTCCATGGAGGAAAGTTAGAAGTAAGGAAGAGTAAGACACAAACCACCACATGAAACTAACTTTTGCTGGGGTAGAGGAAGCTGACCCAAATCACCAGAAGACCAGTGACATGTCTGGGACTGGACAATGCGCCTCCCACATCCATCTCTTCTGCATCCCTTGTGCCTCTCATTCAGCAGTTCTCCTCCCTGGATCAAAAACATTGTATCTGGTTATTAGTTCCTAGAGCACTTTTCACCTGCCATATCACTTGTTCGGAATTATGTGTGAGCTATAAATGAGAAAATATGTGTCTTATGCCTCTGTACCAGGAAAGAGAACTGCTTGTTCAGTCTTACTTTCACAAGCCACATTTTCCAGACATGCACATTTTCCTTTTTCCTAGGATGACCCTTCTCTTTCTGCTCCTTTCTTGAGCATTTATTCGTCTTTCATCTAAGCTTTAACTGATTTTCTTCCTTCTACCCTCAAAACCAATTAAAAAATAGACATTTTAATAGCTGAATTTTCTTACTGAAGAATACAAGGCTACAGACTCAGAGGGAAAAGTAAATTTCACAAATTTCAGCATCTCAGTGAGTGCCAGATACTGCTGACTGAGAGAAATTAAGAAGTTCAGATTGCACTCTGTGCTGTGAAGGAGGTTTTACTGGCATTTTATCACCACCAAATTCTCAGTGCTGGAAAATTATTAGCTCTTGTGTCCATGGAGATGCATGAGGGACTAATTTGGTCTTTCTTGTTACTTTATAATGTCATGTGCAGTGGACATTACATGACACAGACTGAAGTACACAGTTTCGTTGAGGTACGGACTCCGAGATTCATGCAATTACCCGTCTCAGAGGCATGGCCCATGCAATGTGCATTTGCAGGGAAGAACGACAGCCTTCTCCTTTTTCCACTAGCTAATGTGCCAAGGGCACAAGGATATCAGCATTGTAAACTGCATCAGATGTGCTGTAACAGAGACACAAGGAGGAAGATGAAGGAGGAAAAGGAGTTAGCTTTAGAGCTGACCAGCTCTCCAAGTCTGGGTTCAGTAGTGCCTGAGAAAACACAAAGGCACCTTGAGCAATGGAGACAGGCGTGACTGTCCCGTGGAAGGTGCAAGTCTGCAAGTCAAGGTCTCAAGGGGACTAGGGTGGAGAGAGACTTGAGTGCAAACAAATTGGTTGGTCAGGCACCAACCACACTTGTGTCCTTGGGACACCATGAAGACAAGCTTTCCTCTACATACATGTCAGGGAGTTGTACTCCCCAACTATGGAAACCCATTCTTAGAGGATGTAGTCCTTCCCTGAAAAACCCATTGCTACTTTAAAGTGTGGCCCAGTTTTCAAGACCAGTTTCAAGGGCTTGAAACGCATTTTAACTTTGTTCTCTCCATATTGTGCATTCTTAAAGAGCACTAAACTATAATCTGGAGCACTAGTCACCCTGGAGTCTGCCACAAACCCATTGAGCCCCCATGACACTCAGTATACAAATGGCCTCATGTGAATGGACATCTGATAGATGTATCATCTCCCCAGTCCACCCCTGCAGGGAGAAAGGAAGGGATTTTTCCTCCCATCATCCCATGTGTCAAGTTGATTGTGCTATTTAAGTGTATCAACAAAAAAGGTAGATTTGGTGTGCACATCTATGATCCCTGACTCTTCATAACTTTACATTAAACCATCAATGACTTTAAAACCGTAAGTTTTCTTGGGAGCAGCATTTAAGCCCTTTCTTGCCTGCTTGGGCTCAAACAGCAGAGTCTGACCAGGAGCCACGATCAGGGAGCCCAAGAGAAGACCCAGAGGGACAAGAATTTTTGACCCACAAACTTACTGAAACTAAAAATGGTTTTACACAATAGCTGACACTTGCAATTTTCCACGTGTCAACGGAGGGAGGCTTTTTCCCTGTGGGTTGCAGATGTCAGATCACTTAGATGCTTTAACAGAACTTCAGACGCTAATTAAGTACTTTCAGCTAAGAAAAAAAAAAAAAGTGATAAAAAGATTTTAAAATTAAGTGAAAGGTTCAGAGGTGACAAGCTCTCAGGGAAATACAAGTGGTGACAGGATGAGACTCCCTGAAGTAACTGAAACATTTGCAAGTCAGTAAGGAAGATTTATACTGGGGAGTCTCCTCTTCGCTTAAGTCTATGGGAACACACTGCAATGAGAATCCTGATGTGCTTGTTCTCAGCCACTATGATTTAGAGGTAGTCTGTGTTGGCCATTGGGCTTGCTTTGTCAGGGCACTGCAACTAAGGATGAAAAATGGGTGTGAGCAAATTGTGTGTATTCAGCAGGGTGTTACTAAGAGAGAAATCATCTTTGCTCAGAAATGGAATCTAAATAAGACCCAAAATGTGCTGTGCTGGGATGACTTGGGGAAGTTGCAGGGATTCCTTCGTGTGTTTCAGTGCAGTTGAATTTGCTAAGGCTGCCTTTCCAGCTTTGCAGGAGGCTCATGATAGCAGAAGCAATTGGTGAGAAAATACTGGGGTCTGGGAAACTCCTGGTTACATTGTGTGTGTCAGTCCTCTGCATCTGAGAATATGTTCGATGCTGCGTTCCCTGGGCACATGAGACCTCCAGGCAACTCCAGCTGTGGGGTCTTATCCTTCTCCAGTAGTGAGCACCAAAGAGCAGCTCTAATCCTTTTGCTAGTTTTGAAGGGCTCACAACACTGCTCTGTGAAGTGAACAGCCCAGTGATGAAGTGATGGCTTCTTCACACTAGTATTGAGCCTTCAAAGTCAGCATTGCTGTCCAGTGATGCATGAGTAGGTGGAAATCACAGCTGCACGCTTAACCATGAAATGAACCTTCACTGATATGTGAAGAAGAGCAATTTCCAATGCTGTAAAACTTCTCCCTTTCCTGGAGACCATGTATTCACCCTGTTCTGAATGAAAGACCTGGGAAAAGCCCCAGTCATATCTCCTTACGCTGCCTCTCGGAGAAACTGTGTGCAGGTGCTACAGGATGACCTTGCTTCTCTTATTATTGAAATAGTTCTCATCACTGAGTCTGTAGTAATTACATTCAATTCCACATTGTAATTCTTGGAGTTGCCTTCAGACATATGTAATACCCTAAATCCAATTAATTATGAACCCTCTCCTAGAGACAGACCATCTATTTTAATGAGAAATTCATGTATAATTTTTACCTGACACCCAATTCTTGGCCAGCTTGACAAAAAGCAGCTTAAAGAGGCTGCCACCATCACAGTCCTTGGTAAAGAGAGCCAGAGGCAGTGGTCTTGGCATTGGTTTTATGGCAGCTGGAGATACCTGAGATCTGGTACCCAATACCTGATACAGCTGTATTGGAGATGTGTTTCTCCCTTGCCTGAAGAAGAACACTTCATGGGAATTCTTTCAGGTTATGGCTTTGATATTCAATTAAAGCAAACACAATAATATCAGGTTCCATAACATCAAGTGACATTACAAATCCACTTGGAGCCTTACTTAAGACGATCATTCCTGTAAATATGACCATCATTACTCAAGTACCCTTTTTATATGACAAAACCACTCTGATATCCAGGGGAATGTTCTTATTCCTAGATACTCTATATGCCATATAGACAGAGTACCCTGTAAATATGAGTACCCTGTAAATATGTAAATTATGTAAATATGTAAATATTTAAATATGAGTACCCTGAGTATATATGAGTATATGTATATATATTATGTATAAATATGTATAAATATACATATATTATGTATAAATATGAGTACCCTGAGTATATATGAGTAAATATGTAAATTATGTAAATATGTAAAATATGTAAATATGAGTACCCTGTAAATATGTAAATACCACAGAGTACCCTGTAAATATGACCATCATTACTCAAGTACCCTTGAGTACCATCAGAGTGGTTTTGTCATATAAACACTCTGATATCCAGGGGAATGTTCTTATTCCTAGATACTCTATATGCCATCTCTCGATTCTCAGTTGAAAGGGTTTATCTTTCATATATGTAAATAATCACTTACCCTGTTACACCATTGTTTTAATTGCATAGGCAAAGATAACAAAGAAAACCCCAGAACCTTGTCATACAGGTTACATTAATTTATTGCCAGGTTAGGTAAAGCAGATTAACAAAAAAATGTATTGTGCATAGGGGATGTCCCTTCTTGTTCAGGACCTCACTGGCCAAGCCTCCAGCCACAGGATGAGGGTAATTCCTATAACATGCTTGATGGTTTTTCAATCTTCAGATCCTAGTCTCTCTTTTTATTCTGTTTTCCTTTCAGTTTAAAATATTGTTAATATCCAGTTAGTTAACTTTATATGCCTTGAAAAAGTAATTTCTGTCTATCATTTAGGTCCTTTACTGAGAGATTTTGCATCTGTGATGTTTTGTCACTTGTTAGTTGCAGTATCACATCTTTTATTTTTCCTTGTCGCACTTATTTGCTTACAGTATCCCAGCAACAGCAACTGGGGGTCTGACTGAATTTACATAATCTTCTATTGTCATGGGGAGAGCAAAACCAACAATGATACAAGGTAATATGTCGCCTGCTTATTTATGCAACATAGAGTCTGCATACATAAAATTGCATTATTTTAGCTATATTCAAGCCCACAGAAGTGTCTTTTTCTTATGAAACAAACATGCTTTATGGCTGACAAACTGGGCAAAAGGAAAACTTCAGATTAGATTTGCAACTACAGAAAAGAAAGAAACAGGATTTATACCTCAGCCTTCCCCTGCTGAAGTGTTGCCATCGTGGGGTTATTGCTCCAATTAGTGAGTGAGGGGACATGAACAACTTCTTCTACCATTTTCCATGAGAAAGGATAGTCCTGACTAGGACTTTTATAGGGAAACTTTTATAGAGAAAGATGCATTTAACCTGTCTCCTCTCCCCTGTCACATGCCCTGCTGCAGCTTAGGGACTGCACCACTCTTATTTACTCCTGTGGTGTTTGTGTAATATGATTCATGCATCACACGGAGAGTCTAGATGTTGAGCTCAGGACTAGTGCTTCAGAGATGGGGCAAGTTGCTTGAGTTTTGGTGCTGGATGCTGTGTGCTGCCAATTCCCTTCATGGACCTTGCTCACTCATCTTTAAGACTCATTCATGGTGGGTTACTTCCAGGGCTTGCTTGAGGAAATACCTCATTTTTTCCTTAAAAAATCCTTTGTGTCTAACCCTTTAAAGCTGAACTGATATGTAGCTATATCCTTTCAATATCCACTTTAAATTTCCTTCTAGAAAACATAGCATCCATTTTACAACCAGTACAATAATTTCTTCCACTATTGGAAACCAATTTCTCTTACACATTTCCAGCCTCTGGAATATTTTCATGCTGCATTGATGCAGATAAAAATACTGCAGTACTCTGGAAAACATGGGGAAATATTAACATTATTAAACAAAAGAATACATTAACATAGAAACAGACTGTTCAAAAAAGCTTCACTGGCTCTAGTTACTTGAGGTACAACATCACACAATGGAATGCTGGTGCATTTCTACTGAATTTATAGTTGATTTACTTTGGATGGAGTTATGTTACAGAATGAAAACAACTGAGTGGAATTTTAAATGGATTCAACAATCTTCCATTGACCCATTTTGGGTCTAGAATTGCTCTTAACTATTTCCTTCATTTATCTTCATTCACTGCTCTTTTGATATCTGAATCACCACCTTTTCTTGCACCAGAAGGATCATGAAATAATTTATAACAATAATCAATCACGAGTAATCCATTATTAACAGAAGTGGGAGGCTGAGTTTGCATTGAAGACAGTCTTTGAGGGATACTGTTATGTGGTACATGTCTGATCTACAGAGTTCACATAATTGCAATCTGATCTAAGGTCAGAATAAGATATAGAATTTATGTGACATGCAAATAAGCCACACACATGCCCTTTA
Source organism: Athene cunicularia (assembly GCF_003259725.1). Taxonomy (NCBI): domain Eukaryota; kingdom Metazoa; phylum Chordata; class Aves; order Strigiformes; family Strigidae; genus Athene; species Athene cunicularia. The sequence continues at coordinate 141,564,903 of NW_020799095.1, read as the reverse complement.
TTTGTTTTTTGAAGTGTCCATGTTCTCTCTGAATCCTTACAGGAGCTCTTTTCTTGTTATCTCTTCTGCTCAGATTCTGTATATATAATAGCCTGTAAGGCCACTCTGCATATAATGATACATTGAAGTAAAAAAGATTTAGAAGTGCCCTGATACAATAAGGCATCTTCCACAATTCAATGTCTTGTGCACATTTGTCCTTATGCCTTTATGGTCCCCAAGCACCCTTCTGAAAACTAAAAAGTTTTAAGAGCAGCTTTATAGATCTGCTGAGATTAGTGATGGGGAAAATAGTTTTCTTTGACCATTTTCTTCCTTCTCCTGGGTGGGTTGCTTATATAGACAACAGGGTGAGGGACTGGACCTGCCTGACTACCCCACTTTTCCCCAAGCAATATAGCTAGGCAGGTCACAGCAGGTTAATTATTAAGGTGACTTTTGCAATTAGCCTACGAGGCCCCCGAGGTTTCCCTGCTGCCCTGTTCAGTATGGATGAGGTCTCAGCTGGAGCACTTGAGTCCATTCAGAGGCAGTGACACAGAAACATTCAAAAAGTTTTGAAATACGTGTCAGGTTCCTACAAGGGAGAAAGGGGTAATCCCCATTTCCATCCCATGATGGGCAGGATAAGAAGTAATCAAAGAAACATGGAAGAGGGTACAGATTGGAGAGTAGAAAACACTTCCTGTGAGATCAGCAGATGAGCAATGACCTTCTTGCCTGCTCTGAAGGCAGGATCCTCCCAGTCCTACACTTTGCCTTATAATCATATCTCACATCACTTGTAATTTTGCTCAAATGTAATTGAGCTGAAATTTCCCAGTCTGGGAAATCCCTGGAACTGAAGTTTAGTGAAACTTTCATCCAAGAGTGTGTAGATGAGAACTGTCAATGTTAGATTAATGGTTGGACTTGGTGATATTCAAGGTCTTTTCCAACCTAGATGATTCTGTGATTCTGTGAAAGTTTCGGTTTCCACCACTTTTCTTGGCTCCATTGCTGACTTGGACTGGGAGGATTGGGTTTGGGAAAACTGCAGCCGTTGCTGTTCTCAATCAGCCAGTCCAAAACAGAGAAGCTACTTTAAAAAACCCAAAACCTCTGTTTGTACATACCCAACAGAGACATTTGTGGTTTGTGATTATCAGACAGAAAACTCTGGGTTGAGGGAATCAAGCTCAGCCTCTAAAGGCTCTGGAAATAAGTCATGTTTGTTCAGCTGTTGGAGAAGTTCCTTCTATTGCTACTTTTCACAGTATATCCAAGTCTCACAAGATGCCTTTAATTTCTTACATGCATGTTTTTTTCCCCTGTAAACTAAATGAAAAATTGATGCAAGTGTGGCTATCTCTCCAAGTATTGGTGTAGGGCCTGTCTCAGTCCTTTACCTCTACTAACTTTAAACACTCTCCTGGAATTCTGAAACTGAGATGAAGCACGAGCATTTGCCATCTATCTGATGCCAGTCTGTCCGTGTCACTACATCAGCTGCTTTTGTTGCCAGAGCGCTGTACAAAGCTCCTGCACCTTCATCCCACTGACACTTCCAGGGAGAAAGGGCCATTCAGATCCTGTTAGCCTTTCTGAACACAATCTGCTCCCTGGTGCCATTCATGGAACAGCATCCAGCTTCTGGGCTGGTTTCATGATAAAATGGGCTTTTTTTTCAATCGAACACCTATTTGCAGCACAGTTTTTCTCAGCCAGTTAACTTTAATAATAGTAATTAGCAGATTGGAAGAGCATACTTGATTTCTTAAAGCTCTTCAATGATTTTCCTGCTGATTACTTGAAGAACAACAATGCCCTGAGCCCCAGGCAGGAGTGCAAGAAACATCTGTGTAAGAACAGTTATGAAGATGTGACAATTTATAATCACCATTGGAAGAAAAATAAACAGCGATCTCATATTGTCCAAAAGAGACTGATGGATAAATGCTGTGATGATTGATAGCAGGATAATAATATTTTCACTTGGTCAAACATGAAAGTGAGATAGTTCCTCCTTTCTTCGCGATTATCTCTATTAGAGTGATGCCCCAACATTGGCTGAGGGGAGGCAATGCAATCCACGTGAGGAGACAGAGATACCTGTTGGAGTAGTTATGCTGGGCCTGGGCTGTGATCAAAACACAGAAAATAAACTCAGAGACAGGAAAGACCTGAATGTTTGTGGAGATTGCCTTGCATAAAACTTTCGATTTTCTCAGAAAAGTCAAGTATGAGACCAGACAGGTGAATTGGGAAGGGCACCTGGAACTGGAAGCTCCTCAGCTGCTGGAGAGGCATTTCTGTCTGGGAGCTGGCATCAGGGAAAAGTGCCTAATGAACCGCCTTTAAAGCTCTGCAGGAGGTGTGCCATCACTCATCCTGAGGGGCAGGTCTCAGTGCTGCCTGTGCACATCTCTAATTCGCCTTGGTACTGCTGAAGAGTCTTCTCACTTCCCCAAGACTTCTAACACCAGGTAAGGCAGGGGATGTCAATGTGACAGGTTTATTTCATCCAAGCCATAGGATAGGTAGCTGTACTTCAAGTAGGGGAAAAAGATTACAGAAGAGAAAGTCAGAATAAAAGAACCTAACCTCAGATCCTACCTGTGCAGCAACATTCCTCCCTGGTAGTCCCTGAGATGCCCTAGGTTTTTCTCAGCTGGAGAGCAGAAAGGAGTTCAGGCATTGCCACTGACCTCCCTGCACACTGCTATTCAGTGTTCAACCCTAAAGGGCTAACCCCGACCAAACACCTTCCCCATTTCTCCCAGGGCAGCTGTGGCTGAGCTCTCTCTTGCTCCTTTTATCTGTGATGGACCTCCTTTCCCAGCTGTATTTGAATTTCACTTGCTAGTTCTTCCCTGTCACAAGAAGGCAGCCTCAGTGGCTCAGACTGTTGTTCTATGGGATGAGGATCATTTGCTCTAACATCTTCCACTGTGATGTCTTTCGAAGACAGTTCTGGAGGTATAACACGCAAATGTAACAGGAGTTACCTTGTCCTCCTAGGTGGCCCCTCAGTTCTAGAGTCTTCTTTGGCTGGAACCTTCCTTCTGCTGTAATGAATCACACATTGCAAGATGCATTTATTGTACATACACTATAGGCAACCCACGGTCCTGCTGAGTTTTATCTCTCCACTGGGATCAAAAGCTACATTACTAATGCAGAGGACGGAGTTGTCCAAACTGTTCACTCCCACATCTGCCCACAAACCTACCACACACGGCTCACAGTGAAGTCAGTATTTATTTATTTATCATGCCGTGGTGTATGGGAAAAGCAGTTGAAGGGTTTTTCATTACTTTGGTCACCACCTGAGAGCAAAACATTTTCCTTGATTTAAATAACTATGATGGGCTCTGTTGGCACACTTTCCAAGTTCCTCAAACTCTTTAAAGAGTTTTATCACCTCCCTGATACAATGTGAGATCTTACATGTAGAAACAGAAGTTGTAAGTATAAGTAGTAATGAGGCCAACAGCATCCTGAACTGCATTGGAGGCATATTACCAACAGGTAGAGAGAGGTGATCCTTCCCCTCTGCTCAGCACAGGTGAAACATGCCTGGGTACTGTACCCAGGAACCATTTTTTCATTTTACAAGGTCACCCAGTTCCATGAACAGCACAGGGACTATTTTGCAGCTCCATCAGAATAAATATTATGAAAAAGACAGCTCAAAGCTATGGCCATGTACCTGTTCAGAAAACACGAGGTGAAGAAAAGCCTCAGTATGACCATATGAGTTCCCAAGAAAGGAGATGTTACTCACAGTTTAAAGCCTGCTTCAAAGGGACCACAAACAGCTGGTTAATGAGGGCACGTAGAGCCCACCATGAACACAGTGAGAGATGTCATCAGGAAGGACACCGAGTTTCCCCTGCACTCGACTCTTTCTCTCGTGCCTGGGAGCAACCCATCCCTGTGCAGCAATTAGAGAATGCCCCTTCTCAAAATAAACCTATGTCCCACCAGCAATTTTCTCCTTTCCTTCAAAAACTAGTTCACTAAAGTGAATTTCCTTACACCAAGTATGTTCCCTGAAGTTACTGACCACCCAGAAATCCTGCCTCCATCCCCTGTGCCCACCTCAGCAGACAGCTCACTGGGAATAGCCTTTTGCAACCTTACAAACTCTCAGCCCTTAAACAATCTCGCAGGTACAAGTGTAACCATACAGACTTGACATATTTAATCTGGTTCCACCAAGGTTAAAGCAGACATTTCAATTCACAGTAGCCCACAGGGACATTGAGCACAACCTACATCCTCTTCAGCTCCTCAGAGTGGATGTAAGTCTTCTCTGCAGACAATATGATAGGTTATGGAAAGATGTTATTTAAATATACATGATACTCAAGTGGTAGCAAAGTATACTGCATTCACACACACACACACACACACCCCTGCTAAGGTATACTGTTATATAAAGACTTTAAAAAAATCTTCCTAAAATACAAATTCTTGTTAGTTGTTCTTTCTTTCTCAAAAAAAAAAAAAAAAAAAAAGGAAACTTACAAAACTTCTGCCAAATATGAGCCTGGGAATTAAAATTCATATCTTAGTGCATACCAGAAATCAGTGGCTCTGTTGCGATATTGCTTTTACAACACATGATCCTCTTCTCCCTGATAACCTCTCTGTGCTCCATATTTTCTACACTATCTGCCTTCTCTTTTCTCAGCTGATATCTAGCACAGCACCTTTCTCTCCATCCTATTAATATCTTTCCACTTGAGAGGTACCAACCAAAATTCCTTCAGCAATGGTCTGATACACAGCTTATCAAACTGACAACGTTTCTCTGCTGTGACATGCCCGTGAAGCTCTGTGCTTCTAATGCAGATCTGAAGAAGATCTTGCGTGCCCCAAAACTTGCCTAATTCTTCCTTTTTCACTGGTTGGTCTAAAAAAGAGATGGTGTCTTAACTTATATACCTTGTTTTGACTTAATAATTTTTATATTGTTTATTTTTTAAAGAAATGTTTACATTTTTTACATTTGGTTTAGGATGCCAGAACTACTGAGCTCAGTGCTGCAGTTTGCACTGTAAGGAGTGATGCATTTGCATCACCTACATCCTCATTAGACCAGGTGGATTTAGAGTCCCTGCAGCGTGGTAACTGCACTGGCATAACAGCTTTTCTGCTACAGGACTTACTCAAAAATATAGTATGTATATATAACTGCATATAACTATGAATTACTTATTCTGCAAACAGGAAATGAGGAAAAAGGAATAAATGGTAATCCTCTGGGAAGGTGACTCAAATTTTGCCCTTTAATGAAATCAGTCACTTTATGCTTTACCAGTTGGGTTATGGCAAGCCAATATATAAACTTCCAGGGAGTTAGGATGAAGTGAGAGAATTCTGGCATGAGTCTGCTCCATTTCAGTAAAAAATAAGAGGTGAACAGTGAAAGCATAGCACAGATTATGGATAAAAATTAACATCCCAATAAAAATGTAGTGAAAAGGGTAGATGTGGTTGAAAATCACAAATGACATGCTAGAATCTTTTCTACCTCCTTCATTTGGTCATATTCTCTATTTTTACTAGTTTTCAAACTGAAATGTTACTCATTCTTTTGCCACACCTGAGAAATTATTTAATTAGACTCCATTCTAGCTTTTGTAATAAAAAGACTGAAATGAGCACAACAGGAAGCAATAGGTTTGTCTATTGGCCCAGTTTTACTCTGCTGAAGTCTTTGGTTGTTAACCCAACAGCATCTCATAACCATGATGGTGTGGTTACTGGGTCTATTGAAACAGCTTGCTCTGGATCCTGGCTGCAAAGCAGTCTGAACTCAGGAGCCCTCTCTCCACTGTCACTCTGAATCACCCCGGTGTGCGCTGTATGATCCTTTATTCAGCATTGAAATGCTCTTGACTAAGAAGGCTCGATTCTGCAGCCAGTGACTGCTAAAAATACATCGTGACATCACCTGTCCCATCTCAATATGTTCCTTAAGGTGTTATTTGCAGTAATAGCTAATATCCAGGCTCAGAGAAACATCGGTAGATCTCCTGGTGAGGATGGGCTGGTGAGGTCCTCACATCAGGTGCTGCAAGGGGGGGTGGGGGGGTGAGAGCCTCACAGCGCCTGTGCCACCACACCAACGCAAATGGGGCATCTGACGTTGGTCCTGCCTTGACGTCTCCGCGGTGATGTTCCTACACTCCACACCTCGCTTCAGAACTGCACCCAGTGATCCTGGAGGGGTGAATTTGATCTCCAGGGCTGCAGTCACACTGCAGTTTAGGGAAGTTTGTGAGTTCTTTAAGAGAGGTTTGTTGGTTGGTTTGTTTTGGTTTGGTTTGTTTTTTTTTTCCCAGTCAGCTTGAGTCTTGCACAACAAAAGTATGAAAATGTGAAATACTGAAGCTACTAAGCTTTTTTATAATGAAACATTTGTTCACAGGTGTCTCTTTCTTTACTGTGTGTTCAGTTTCCTCCAACATGCAAACTATCAGAAGCACATGTATTTGATGAGAGTCAACAATTTTTTTTTTACAAAGCCTTCATCAGACAAGTTAGTTACTCTCAATCTGTTGACTGAAGTCCAGCAATCTCGAGTCCTGCACACATCAGAAATGAAGTTCCCACCATGTTCAGCAAGAGCAGAACTACTTCTCTGTGTTTCACCAGAGGCTGAACACTGACAGAGAGTCGTTTCAGATTAATGTTCAAGCTGTGCCAGGGATGACTGACCACAAAAAGCATATTGTCTGTTCAGTAATTAGTTGAGCATGAATGCTCTGGCATGCCAGTGTTTCAGGAGCTCTGCTCCAGTGATGGGTTTTGCGGTGAGAGCTTTTCAAGGTGCGAGCAGGTCGCACACCAGCTGCATGCAGCTCAGCAGATGACTTGCAACTGCACATACACCGTTTGGAAGAGCATTCAGTTTGCTTCTCTTCCAGTGATGAATGAAGTAGCAAGTAAAACCAACCCACAAGGATTCCTGTGTAAAAAACCTTCGGATCCTGGGTTGAAAGGTATTTTGATGGATTAAAAAACAAATCACAGTCATACATATTCATAAGCCAAGAGTGGTGAAAGCCCCGAGTTAATGTAATTATAAGCAGTGCAAGAGCTGTCATGTATGAAGTACTTGCAAGCTGCCCAAGGTTAAAATTTCATTTTACTGACAAATTTGCTTTGCCGCCTCAAAAGCACAGACAAAACAATACTACCTCTTTTTCTGAGTCAGGGGTCATCATTTATTTAACTCAGTTCCAAGAGAAACTGCCAGTGGTTTTGGATCAACCGTAGACTATGAGAAACTTGCATAAAGATCTGCAAAAAGTACTGAAATGCCATCAGACCCGGATAGAGCTCAGATAAGAGCAGGTCGTGCAGGGGTGGGCTAATGCTGTCAGACCCTGATCCCGATCAGTGCCGAGAAGCCTCGGCAGCACTGGAGCCTGTCCTCCATCACACATCCCAGAGGGCACCTCGACCCACCTGGTAAATCTGCTCCTGTTGTGCTCAAGCTGCTCTGAAACCCGGAGGCAGCAGGACCAGCTGTGAAATTTGGAACTGGTTCCTCCTCTGCCCTCCTGCTGTGGGTTAGGATGTGCAGAACCTGAGTTCCAGGTCTGAGTCTGATTTGTGCTGTCAAACCTTCTTGTAAAATAGACTTTCTGTAGCTCATTTTCACATATTTCCAAGCAGGCTGGATGTTTCCCAGACCCAAAGCCTACAGAGATGTGTCTACCTGCTTTTATCCTTTAATTTACAGCCAATAACTGAAAAAAGTAATACAGGCTCAATAAATAACATGCTGTGGGTACTTTTCAACACATAAAGCAATGATGAGCCCAGTTAAACCAGGTGTGCATCTACTTTTCATTGCTAGTGGAAGATGAGCTTGCTCCACAGGTACTTAAAATGAAAGAAGAATGCATGAGGTTGGGAATTACTTGCCTGCTCTTGAAGTACTGGGAATTGGTGGCAGAGGGGAAAAGAAACAAAGGGAGTATAGCCAATTACGTGACAATGGTGAATGGTTAATTTTAGCAGTGAGTGAAACCTTGTTGTCTTGTGATTATGAACTGCAGGGAAAGTTTTGTGCCCTTGAAGCATGCAGGAGAGAGGTCTGAAATCACGGAGTGACACAAAGGGGATTAACAGGTAGGATTCATATCACAGGCTTTGTCCTTCAGCACTGTCATCAATTAACTGGAATCAATTAACAAATCGAGGCATGATCAACAGGGCTTGTTAAATATTGCAGCTTTTCCAAGACCAGACTCAAATAGTGAGTTGATATTTCTCTCCCCAGGTGTCAGTTCCCCAGCCCGTCTGGGCGGTCCTCAGGATGCTCACAGTGACTCATGAGGAACTTCCCCTCAGTGGGTACAAAATGAATGGGAGTAAATTCAGAGTCAAATCCATAGCTTTTTGTGAAACTCCTGAAATGTGACAGCAGCAGTCAGCATGTAGTTTTGTGTGCCACAAGATAATTTTCTTGCCATGAATAAATTAGCATATTTGAATACTAATTGAGTGAAACAACCTTTCAAGCACATGTCACACCTTTTTTATTCTGTTCCTAAAAATGGTTTTGTGCCTGACATACGCATTGGAGTGTCTGGGGTCTGACACATGCCCAGATGCTACAGGGAATTCAGTCAGCACCCCAGTGACTACAGGTGCAAGTGATTTATGGGTGCAGATTCCCTTTTTGGATCCAATGGGAATAACACCTTGGATAAACTGAGACCTGCTGGGAAACGGTTTGGCTGTTGTAGTAAGAAATGGCTTTGGCAAGGGGGCATTCAGCTGTGCAAGATCTCACAGTCTGGAGCATGTTTGTGGTACAGGCCGCCAAGGACTGATGCAAGAACTCATCCTGGACCGTGCCCCTCATACAGCTCTGTGCACAGCTCTGCCACTGTCCCTGCCAGCTGCTGCTGGGCAGACCTCTGGCTTCGATGGCTCATGGTCTGACCTGATACAGCAACCTCAAATTCTCGTAGTCTATGTGTCCCTGTCCCCAAATCCAGCTGATTTCTCAAACCACTAAACGGGAATGGAAACACTAAAGTCAATCTATATAATTTCAGCCCCCAAATTAGAGGTGATCTGGGAGAAAGTGATGTTCTTAGAAATAAATAGGCTTTGGCTCTTGACCTGAGGGGGCTGTGAGGGCTCTACAGTCACTGGAATTTGAGAGACCTGTAATGAGACTTGGACTACAAACATAGTGTTTCCAAAATGTCTCTTTTTAGCTGCCTGCACAATCTTTGGTTTTACAAACCAAAAAGGCCCTGACCAAAGCCCATGGAGTAAGGAAAAAAGGGTTTGGCCTTTTCATCTTTCCTCTCCCCATCACAGATATTACAGGGGAAAAAAAATACTGACAAAACATCCCAGCTTTACTTTTCAGGCTGAAAAATCTTTCATGTCCAAAACTCCAACAACTGGATAAGCTAATAAGTTTCTATTTCTTGAGCACATATGTTAGCCCTACACTCCAGAGGTCCGTCCTGGTGGGCAGTGAGCATCACCAGTGAGAGATGTAGACCCAGGATCACACAAACAGCACTGGAGAAGGCAGATATTCAACTCTGTTAAGGGTCTACTATGCTCCTGGGAGGGAAAATCACAGTGCTTGGCTTTGAAACCCATCCTCCATACTGTCACACTTTACAGATCCAGTCCGTAAGTGATCCTCACAAACAGCTACTCCAGCTCTTCATGCCAAGAACAGGAAGACCTGGCCTCAGTACATCAAAATCCACCCATGTTGCCAGAGCTGTGAGTGAGCTCTCTTTGTGGTCATAGCTGCCAATGGGACATCTGTGTGAGCTGCACCCCATCAGGAGTCAGTCAAAAGAGAGCCTGGGACATGTAAACTATTTCCAAATAAAGATATTGAAGGAGGAGAAGTATTTGACCTGAGCAGAACGAGAGAACTCTCACTAATCCTCTGATTAATGGTTTGCTCTTATTATTACTGTTTGCTTAATATATTGACTTCACTGTATGATATTCCTTTGCATTCCAAGGCTCTAAAATAGCCTTTGAAAGTGCTATAGTGTAGCACTTTCACAAAATCTGTGCACATCCATCTGCACTGCGGGTACCAGCTCTGGAGAGCCACCAGTCAAAGGCAGAGCTGCTCTCTTGGGTGAAGAAGCTATTCACACACCAAGAGCTGAGAACACAATGATGGTGTCAAGAGGTCAAAGGCTTTTGAAAAGTGCTTTTTTTAGTGTTTCAGTGAGGTTTTATTGCAATGGCTAATTAAAAGTTCATCACATGCACCAAACGCTGCCAACATTTATTTGCTGTACAGACCTATGGACAGGCCAATGCTTTATCATACATCAGAACTGTGTGCCTGTTCCTGCAGTGGATTAACTATCACTTACCTGTGAGGAAAAAGACACATCACTAACAAATAAGTAAACAAAAAAATAAATCCTTGTCTCTCATGATGTGCAAACAGCCTCTGGGGTTGCTTTTGTATTTGGCTCTTTTTCTAATATTTTCCTGAGATCTGGCATGTAATTTGCAGTGCAGAGCTAAACTGTGTGGACCAGCATGCTCTGGGCATGACAAACCTACCTGGATTTCCTTCTGTCTGAAATCTGTTCCTTAGCCTAGCAGGAGCTTGTGGTTGTAACCACTGCTCATGGGTGTGTGGGAATTAAGAACTGGTAGTAAGCAAAACGTAAACTGACCTTGAGGTTGGAAAGAATGATTGTGGGAAACTGAGGCAACATGAGAACGCCATGTTGTGAGCATCAGAAACAGCAGGCCAGAACACCGCCCGCAGAATGCATGGTGAGAGTGTGAGCAGTAAACAGATAAAATCTGAAGGTCAGTAGGATGTAGAAGTAAAAATGAACCTATGTAAAAAAGTGGGAATAAAGATTGCACACAGTGTGGTGTCATTTGTTCTTGACAATACTCCCCCTTCAACAAAGTTAGTTTGTTATTATTTAACGTGTCACCCTGGTCCCAGCTGATCTGAGACTGACAACATGGGTGCAAAGTGCTTTGATCAGAGATGAAGGATTGAGAAGCAGGGCTTCCAAATGAGGCGGCTGGACCAGCTGTAGCCACTTAGGTTGCAGGTAACAAAAGTGGATGAAGGAATCCCTCTGAGATGTGGTACCCCAAGGTAGCTGACTATTCTGATTCAGGGACCAAGGGTACACAGAGACTCCTCTGGGTGAGAACTGCAGAGAATAACAAAGACCTGGAGTAAAAGGAAACCACTGGAGGAAGGTGGTGGCAGTATAACTATACTGTTCAACCATTCCACCTAGCAATGTAGACATGCGAAGAGTTCTTCTTCTGTATATTTAACATGCTATTATACACGCTACAGTATTTCCCAGTCTCCAACACTTCTCAATTTTGCCTACTAATGGATGTCAAATTTATATACATTCCTTTCTTAGACATTTTGGGAAGGAGTCTTATAGCACCTGCAGATACTACCTACAGGTCTGCAATGTTTTCAGTGTCTGAATGGCAAGGGAAAATGCAGACTGGGGCTGGACATGGAAACTGGAGGTTTCCTTCCCCTCTACCAGCCTTCCCTTCACTCCAGCTTCTAAGCCAGCAGTTACATGCAGTGGACTTACTGCTTTCCACCTTGCTCATTGGCAGAAAACAGCTGCTTGCAAAAACGTACCAGCCACCAGTGCAGCACAAGGGGGAAGTAATGGTGTGTCACAGATGGAAGTATTGACACATTAATGATTTAGTAAGAAATCTAGATTAATTAATAACTAACAGCAATTCATCATTAAAAAATAATTCAGAAATGTCTAAACAAAGAAAAGCAACATATTTACAGATTCTAAAATTATAAGATTCACACTAGCTTACTTAACAGTACATTAATTAATACATATATACATGCACATACACAAAACACAGAAAGACACAGAGACAAAAGTATTTGGATCCAGTAGAATGAAGTACGTACTCACACACCAATAAACAGAGAAAGAATGGGTCAAAGAAAAGCTAGCTCAAAGAAAAATTTGCCTCTTCTCAAGTTTAGAGTAAATACAATGCCTTGGCATTCCTCAACGGGCGATAATTGAGACTCAAGTGGGTTGACCTCACCCTGGCCTTCCATCAGCTCTGACAGCAGACGACACCTTAAGGGTTTTGGTACCTGAGAGCCATCCCAGCTCAGGGGAGATGCTGGTCACAGGCTGCTGCAATCCAGGCGAACTCAACGGGTCTCCCTTGTTGTCACCATTTATAGGGCCCAAGATAATTGACTTTTATCAAATACTTTCTGGTGCCTTCCAGCAGTTGCACAAGAACTTGATGAATGTACAGTTCTGTTGTTCCCATTTGACCCCATCCCAGGCACAGGTGTGCCAGGCCCTTAGGAGATGATGGGCCATTTTAACCATTTCTGAGCAATCAGGAGGGGCAGGAGCCAGGCTCATTAAGGGGGCTCCTTAAGGTTATCGGTCCTTATCTCCTCAGATTGGTGCATAGCTCAGGGGATGTGGGTGGAATCACACCTAGCACCAAGCAGCCCAACAAGGAGGAGCAGGGAGGTGTGAGAATTGAACCACCACATGGTGCTGGTAAAGGTGTCCTCCTGAGCTGGCAGGTCAAGCACAGCCATTTTCAGGAGCTACAGCATGAAAAACGTTCTATGCCGTGGTGAGCAGGTTATTCTGAAAGAGCAGGGTGCTGGAATTAGCCCATTAATTAGCTGTCAGTATCATCAGAGAGAATGCAGCCAGGGCCGCTCTTCGGTCAGTGGGAGAGAGGGTACAGCCAGAGATCTTTCCAGATTGCTCTTAATGAAGGTGACCTCTGTTACTGCTGTGGCATCCTGGAGCCATGGCAGAGGCATCCAGGAAGCAGATGCAAAGTTTCTGCTAATTAATGTAGTTCTGATTAGTCTCCATGCCTGCTTGCAGAAGTGATTAAAAGAGATGCAGTCTGGAAGATTTTATAAATCATCCTTTCTCCATCAGAAAGAATGTGAAACATTGTTATTTGTTTGCTTTTGAGATGGGGCCTTAATTAGAAAGTGGAAGGGAGAGGTGGTTGTCGTATACCAAATGTCTGGGAGCCTGGAACCAGATTTTGGGTTGAGCTTTTCCCCTGTCACATATAGCTGATAGAAAATGTATAAATTAGTCTGGAAGGAGACAGCATTCTGCACTTCGGAGCTGAAGGCAAACAAACTATTCAGCCAAGATCATAAATATCCCTTTTGGAGATCACAGCCAGCACAGAGAGCAACGAGGAGCTCCTCCTGGCAATCCAAAGCCGTTTCTGCAACTATTGTGTGGAGGAAACAAATTCTTATATCACCTCATCAGGGAATTTATTTCTTCCAAATTTAAAAGTAATTTCAACATGCTCCTTAGCCACTACAAGACCAGTCAGCTGGGTGCAGTGCAGTTAGCGGGCTGGGAGCAAGGCACAGAATATTCTGCAGAAAGCAGGGCAGAGCAAGACCCCCTGCAGACCCCCTCTGACGCCCCTGGCTTCATGACCCCAACCAAACCACCACCCCAACAAACACCTCAGAAGCAGCAGCAAACGCAATTTTACAAGGTATTTCTGTGCTTTGTGGAACAATTCAGCGCACTGAGATGGAGATTTGATTTATAATATTCCATGTAGGATGGATACAGCTGTGTCTTATCTATATGGACAGCAGAGTAGTGATAGCTAAACGAGAAAGGCTCTAGGGTACATTTAAGTGAGGAATAAGATTCAAAAGTCTGGGTGGTGCCTTTCTTTTTCTGATATGTCCTTAATATATCTTGTGCAGTGGTGACCACCTTTCTTTGTGTTGAAATCAGAGTGCAAGTGGAGGACACTTACACCTACTGCAAGGTGCCAGGACAGGCTTGAGATTGTCTCATACATGCAGTATGAAAATTAAGACCTCTAGGGGGTACGTGTAACTGTAGGGAGACCTCCAGCTGTTGCACCTTCAGATAAACTGACTTCTGGACCTAGGATCACATGAACATCAATCATAGTGCTTTCAAACCTTTTCTGAGTAGGAAAGAAATCTCTTTACAGGTAAAATATCTTCAGTTTGTCCAGAATCTTAACTTTCAAGAAAGTTTTGGGAAACAAAGAAACAAACAAACAAAAAACCAACAAAACAACCCCACCACAACAAAAACAACAACAATAACAACAACAACAAAAAAAACCAAACAAAATCCAAACTAAACAAAAAATACCCAACTCCCCAAATCCAGGACAATCCAAGCTATTTCATATTGGACTTAAAACCACTTAGAATTAAGACTGCCAAGAGGCACAGAGCTGTTGATTTGTTGTCCCAGAAGGAAGATAACTGCAGGATAAAGATGCTTATAGTCTGTTTTGGAGTTCGCTTTTCCCCCTTGCTTTGCTTTGTAGGTTAAATTTTTCTGCCAATCCACAAATTCAATATTCAGTACAACGTGAATGGCCACTCAGTATGGTAATCCCACCAAAACTAGTTGAGTATGTTATCCATAATTTCTGCCAGTCACATTGTTATCTTCCCCTTTTAAAATGTTTGCAAGAAGCTAAAAAAGTAAAAAGACTAGGCTTTCAAAAAAAAAAAAGTATCCCTTCCTTACAGAGGATAAGGATTGAAAATTGGAAGGTACATTTTTTAAAGCTGTCCTTTCACCTTTATCGCCCTTTCTCCTTTATGTACAAGAAAGCTGGAAAGGGACATTTTACAAGGGCATGCAGTGATAAGACAAGGGGTAATGGTTCTAAACTGAAATATTAAAGCCATTAGATTACACATAAGAAGAATTAATTACTATGAGAGCAGTTGAGACATTGGAAGAGGTTGCCCAGAGAGGTTGTGGCTGCTCCCTCCCTGGCAGTGTTCAAGGCCAGGTTGGACGGGGCTTTGAGCAACCTGGGCTAGTGCAAGGTGTCCTGCCCATGGCAGGGGCGTGGAACTAGATGGTCTTTAAGGTCCCTTCCAACCCAAACCATTCTGTGATTCTATGATTTGATCAGTAGTTAGAGGTCTCTCACTGACACATCTGAGAGAACTGTAGCTCAGCATGAGCAACTGGGGGTCCAGCAGAAATTAGATGTTAACTGCTGCAGTGGGGTGCTGAGGGGTTGGGGCAGTCAGCAAACACATGCATTTCCATCACTCTCTCAAAAGCAGAAGGAATTGCATAAATGATAGCCAGCAAACCTTCCTTCTTCTGCAGAAACAAATTAGCACATCGGTGATGAGAAGCACAGTGTGTGAGTTTCTCAAGTTTCTCCCTTGTATGAAAAAGATCTTCTGAGACCTCTCCTTCCCTCCGTATTCTGCTTTTCCAAAGTCTGAGCAATGCAAGGCCGAGATGCCAGGCTGGGCTGTCACAGATCCTCAGAGCATATCAGCATCTCATGGTGGCAGCAGAGACTCTTCCAAGTCTTCTGTCTTGTAGTGGTGTGAGGGGAGAGGTGAACACGACCTGTGCTCATAGTATGATGGCTCCCAGCACAGGATCTGGAAACATTTGTCCATCAGCTAGGTTGTCAGAAAAGCCCCACCTCCCAGAGCTCGTTTATTTTGGGAGGGAAGAAGATGTGCTGCCTTATTCACAGCAGAAGCAAATCAGCCCTTTGCCAAAGTCACATAGAGACAGGAGAGGATGTACCTGCTGCCAAGGGGTCCATGTCAGCATCAAGGGGCCACATGGCAAACAAAGGGAAACAGATCTCCAGAGCAGGTACCTGGAGAGAGCACCAAGCTTCGGATGCGAGTGTAACCCAACTAGACAACCCTCGAACCAGCCTGCTGCTGCATGCTGCCGGGACACTACCTCACTATATGAAATGCAAACTAACTGCACAACACACAGAAATGAGCAGGGGCCTGGTGAGTTTTGCAGAAATTACTTTGCAGATGATGGTAAACATGTTCTGACTGTGCAAGTGCAAGTCTGGGCTTTGAAACCTCATCCTCCAACAGAACTTCAAGGCTGCACCTTGCCAGGGCCAGAGCTGCCTGGGACACCGTGCTTGTCCTGGCTCTGCTGGGCACCTCAGCATCGGTGGGGGCTTGGTGGGAACTTGGCTCACAGGGAAATCAAGTGCTGCTTTTCTCCATCTCACTCAAAGGACAGGGAAAGGGAATTAGAATTATGTTTTTTTTCCTGATTCTTTTTTATCCTTTGGTAGTTTAAGCTCCCAAATTGTGGTGGCAGTAAAGGGAAGCCTATGCTTGAGTTTTCCTGGGGGTTTTGTGATAGGCTGGGATGTTATGAGTGGAAAACAGCTGGTAATGGGTGCTGCACATGACCCCATCCTTAACTCCCAGTGAGCCTGGTGATCATTTCACACTATGGTATTTCCAGACCAGCACACAAAAACAGCTGGTCTTCAGCAGCTAGGCTGAAGTAGCTTTTGCTTACAGTTAAATGGTTTTTTTGTTGCAGACCTCTGTAGCAAGACTCAGAAACAAGAAGTGTATTCTTTGGGAGCTGCTACACTGTGCAGCATGAGAAAAATTTGTTTGTTTGTTTTAATTAGCTATATGGGAATGCAAAATTGCTAAAATTTGTCAATAATCATAAGACTGGACTTTTGCTGTCATGTACCTGGTCAGCATGTAGCCAAATCAGTCCTAACAGCTATTTCTGTTCTTACAGTAGGAAACCAGGCAAGACTGCAGCAAATCCCAATGTGGACATTGCTGATTACTGGTAACTGTCTACTTTTACTGGCCAAGCTCAAAACTTCTGCCACTTCTTAACTATTTCATGCTCTTGCTTGCCTGCAGCATTACCATGTCACTGTATGTTCCCAAACTGACCCCATAGAAATGACAGAGGTATAAATGAATATTTTGCTCAAGGGCTCACAATTCAGTAATCTGTTGGTGGTTTTTTTTCAGCATTGTTCCCCTTTATGGGAGGCCTTGACAGCAAAGATCTGATAGTGATTTCTTATTGCTTTCCTCCTGCTCTGTCTAAGTGTGTGGTTTCACATCTCTACTCTGCAATGGCAGTAATGCTTCTTCCTTCTGATTTGTGTAATAAAAATATTTTATAAAGATTCCATTTTTGTGTGCCTGTGAATACTCCTGGAGCTGAGATTTTTTTCCTCAGAGAACAGATCTTTTTCAAGTGGTTCACATTGTATCTTGATTAGATTCTGCTTTGTTTGTCTCTTTAAAAGTAGACTTTCCATTTCCTTTCCTCAGATGTTCTTCAGCTATATCACCAGAAGAACAAGGCAGAGGTCCATCTTCCATTGCTGTCCCATCTCTACCACTGTGCTGTTGGACATATGCTGGTAGCATTTATAAACCCGTACAATTTCTTTTGATGCAGTTTTGCCTAGTGATTGAAAATGCAGCACATCCACCGACAACAATGGACACATGCGTGGATGACAAAAGGCCACTATTTGCTCTGTGACCTGATGTGTCCTGTTGAAAGCAGCAAGGTTTTGGCACCAATACATGTTTTCAGGCTAGAACTGGCTTCAGTCTGGTCAGCACAACTCTCTGACATGTCTGTCCCCAGTCACACATCTTGATGTGCCCATAGGTCAAATCATCTACAACCGGAGCCTAGAGCAGGATCAATGCCCAGCTTGTTCCATCACACTAAACCGTGGGACTCTCTTCCCACTCTGCTCCTTAAATGCCAGCAGAGGCTGAGTTAGCGTCTACACATCTGACCCGGGGTATCTGAAGTTGGTCACCCAGGTTTTATTTCTCCCCAAACTTGTGTCAGTCTTGAACAGTTCAGGAATAGGTCTCTCTATCTTTCAGGTTTGCCTCCCGGAATGATAACATCTGCTCCCTCATGAGATTTTTGGATGCAAAAAGCTGTGTTTATTATTGCAAGCCAAATGTTTCAAAGCAAGACATGCCTTTTTAGATCAGCAGTGATCGTCTATTATTTCCAAATATTTTTAGCATTCCTGGCTAACCTTCCCATTCCAGGAGAACAATCTTATATCCACAGATCTCATAGCTGCCAATGGTAGCACTCCGCTATTTAATGAGCTATTTGTGGCCAGAAACCAGTTGATAAAACTCCAAGTTGTACCAGCTGGCCTCAGAATTCAGCCAACATGATTGCAGACTAATGTTGAGGTAACTGCTCAGAATGAGGATCTCTGCCTTTTGTATGAAATAGATAGAAGCCCTTGGCAATGACAAAAATCCTCAGTATAAACCTCACTCCCTTTTAACCACAAATCCCATGTCACCATAAACTCACTTAAGATGCAAACCCATAACATCTGGTGTTTGTATGAGTAGTTGCGTTGGGTTTGTGTGTATGGCAGGGTTATTGGTAGTGGGGGATGGGGCTACAGTGGTAGCCCCCTGTGAGAAGCTTCTCAAAGCTTCTCGGGCTCCAAGTTGGACCTGCCTTTGCACCAAGGCCAGGCCAATTAGCTATGGCGGCCGCACCTCTGTGATCATGTATTTAAGGGGGAGAACCTGGGAGGAGGAGTTGAAGTTGTGAGGAGGCATTCTGGGGGAGACGCCTATGCAAACACTGAGGTCAGGAGAAGGAGGGAGGAGAGGGGGAGGTGCACTGCAGCAGAGACTCCCCTGAATCCCATGGTGAGGCAGGTTGTGTCCCTGCAGCCCATGGAGGTCCATGGAGGAACAGATGACAACCTGCAACCCATGGAGGACCCCATGCAGGAGCAGGTGGCTGCACCTGAAGAAGGACAGGACGCTGAGGGAAGGCCCTGCTGCTGTAGTTCAGCACTGGGAGGAGTGCAACATGCAGGAGGAACCCACACTGGAGCAGTTCAGGAAGGGTTGCAGCCCGTGGGAAGGACTCATGTCAGAGAAAATCATAGAAGACTGTGTCCCATGAGAGGGACACCACGCTGGAGTAGTGGTGGGAAGAGTGCAAGGAATCCTTCCCTTGAGGAGGAATGAGCAATGAAAACAATTGATGCAGGACTGACCACAACCCCCATTTCCTGCACCCTTGCGCTGCTGGGGGGAAGGAGGTAGAAAAACTGGGAGCAAAGCTGAGCCTGGGAAGATGGGTGGGGTAGGGGGGAAGGTGTTTTTAAGATGTTGTTATACTTCTCACGGTAGTACTCTCTTTGTTATGTGCTGCTGGTGCTGGTGTTTGAATTAAATTAATGCTCTTATTTTCTTCCCCTAACGAGTCTGTCTTTTGCCCATGACCACAGTGGGTGAGTCATTCACTCCCCTGTCCTTATCTCGATTCCTGAGCCTTTTTGCTTTATTTTCTCCTTCCCATTCCTGAGAGGGAAGAGGTGAGGGAACAGCTGCATGGTGCTCAGTTTCCCTCTGGCCTCAATCCATGACAGTAATGCAGAACTGAGTGCTCCTATATTTCTTTATCACTTTCCTTAGTACTTACTGACAGCCCTACCCCTCCAGCTACTTTGCAGCCATATGGAAGATCATGAAAAGGTATTTGATTTAGCTTTGTCCCATAAGACAATGCTATCCAGCTCAGCCTAAATTTGTTGACTATAGTGATAGGCAGTTTAAGAATTGTGGAAGAGTTAGTTTGTTTGCATTTTGGCTGCGTGATGCCCTTTTTAGCCCAGACTGCAGGGCTATGCAGGGATAAGGGGTTCTTGGTGTTCAGGAACACAAGGGGCTCAGACATGGCTGTGCTGCAGGGGATTGAAGACCCCAGGGGTAGCAGGGGTGAAGGAGATGCCTATTTGAACACAAA
This sequence comes from Athene cunicularia, assembly GCF_003259725.1. Classification (NCBI taxonomy): domain Eukaryota; kingdom Metazoa; phylum Chordata; class Aves; order Strigiformes; family Strigidae; genus Athene; species Athene cunicularia. The sequence goes on along the minus strand of NW_020799095.1, from coordinate 141,545,239 downwards.
GGCAAGGGAAGAAGGGAGACAGGGTCTTTGCAAGGTCCCTTCTCATCCAGACTGAGACCAGGACTTGGAGGGGGATGTCGTTTCAGCCATCTCCTCCTAACAGTGCTGCTGACACTGTGTGCTTGCTGTTGGGGTCCAGAGTCAAGGCTTGGTCCTGGAGTCACGCAGGAGGACCCTCCAGCAAGGGCAGGGCACTCAAGCCACTGTCCAGTGCTTCAAATAGTGCATGACAGCAAGGTCAAACAGGCAGAGTAAGGACAGATGGACAAAGCAGCTGTCATGCAGAATCAGGCCTACTACCTGACGCCCTGGAAAAAAATCAGAACCATCACCTTTATGACTGTCACAACATACTCCAGCTGTCGCAACTCATCTTCCACCTATTGCACAAAAATAATTTTATTTGCTCTTACTGGAATTTTCAAACTGTAATTCCACAATTCATGGTATGGTGAAATACATTACAAGAAATAAGATTTCTCTCTCTTTTTTTTTTTTTTTTTTTTTCTCTCTTTTTTTTTTTTTTTTTTTACAGGCTCAACTGCAAGGTAGCACAATGAAAAACAATTGTTTTCAGAGGAATGTGTCACACATGCTGTAGAAGTAGAGGCTGTACTACATGAGGGCCCAGTGTAGAGAGATACGAGATGAAGACGGACTCGAGGGTGCTCAGCACCTTTCCACATCACTGTCTTGCATTGCCACATTTAACTAGTGCAGTCTCAACCATGTAATTGTGTTCTAATTTCTTGATCATATTAAATACACTGCTAAAGGAAAACAGCCCAACGGTAAACCCCTCAATTTTAATTGTAATGTAATTACTCACATACCTAAATAATTCAGTTATATTTACTGTATACTTAGAACATGAAATTTAGAAGAAATACTAAGAGTTACAATCAGCAATGGGATGCATGCAGCCTGCCTTTAGCCATCTGCCTCTACCATCAGTGGAATGAGGAAAAGGAGCTTTCAGAGCAATTCATTCCATCCAAAATAAGCCTCTAAAATGCTTTTTAAATGTAAAATATCTTCTCTGTGGAAGTTTTACTAACCTTCATTTTTCAGAATAATGCAATTACCTGTGTTGTAAGCTAGAGGGGAACACAGAGGATCATTGCACAGCCTTAACAGGACAGGTACAAACTACCACTCAAGCTTCTCATAGAATTGGCCTCTGAGAATGATGCAGATGCCTAAATTTCTGTTCCTGCATCTATATAATTCCTGTTAACAGCATTTCTAGGATTTCTGTTTCTTGACTTTAGATACTTTAAAATTTGAAAAGGGTTTTCACACTTTTTATGAGCAGAGCATGATGCAAAGCATTTTCTCAAAGGTCACCTCTACAATGTGTCTAACCATGGATTAGACTAGATTTCTATAGCTACTTCAAATTCATAATCACTCATTTTAAGGCCAAGTGGGGGCATTAAGTTATCAATCATTGCCTTGTGCATGGCAGGCTGCAGCATTTTCTTCTGTATTCTTAGGTAGGATGAGGATTTTCACATTGACAACTGTGTAAGGTTTTATTCCTTGTTTTCCTTAATCCTCCATGATTTGTTCCACTCTGGAGATTTTCTCTTTCCCATTCCTCTTTCCCTCTGCTCCTCAAGCAGCAGGATTCTCCTTGTTCCCTCTCTTTAACAAGGATCACTTGCTACTGCAGTGCCTGTGACTGAGTCTTCATCTTCCTGATCCCCCTCCTCCAGCAACCTCCAGCACTTTCAAACTGCAGCTGAACAAAGTTCTTTCCCTCTCTGCTTCTGCCTCCCCCTGTCACAGACACTTATCTCATTTATAAGTGTGTGAGACATCTTTATAGAGCACAGAGCTGCTACTGAGAGGCGCAGGATGAATTCTGCACATGACACTAAATGAGACAATTTAACCTTAGATTTTTTTTTTTTTAATAAACCTTTTATCTCAAAATAATCATGCCACTATAACAAGGTCATTGAAAAACAGTTGAAATAATTAATTACAAAACTATGCAAAGACTGAACTATACATTTATCTTTGTGTACAGATTTTTCCCTGAACATTTAATCATTTGTCTGTAATAATAAATATCTGACTGACAAATCAGTTTCTGCATAGCATTAAGGAACTTACTTTCAAACTCAGGTTTTGGTGCAGAATCAAACTTCCATTGTCAATAAAGCTGCAGCAGTATGTTAATGATAATGCACATTAAGGCTGTGTCTGGATGAGTAGCCAAAGAAGACATTAAAACATTCTAAAAGAGCTTCAGTTTATGATATGAATAGTTATATTTGGTTTTGACAATGACTGAAATGTGTTTCGGGTTGATTAATTCTCTATGCCTGACTTCTATTTTTAACCGAAGTGTCTGTATAGGATTGGTTACAATGAGAGCCAGAACTTATGCTCATCCTACAACTATCCTATGACTGATCGCACCTGGCAGCGTGTAGATGAAGAGCACCAGGAAGACAATAAGAATAAGCAGAATTATACCAGTGATGATGTACTTCTTGTAATTTCTCCAGATCAGGTGATACAAACACTTGAAAGGATTTACAAACCAAGAGAAGGATGTGTCTGGTCGGCTAAAACAGAAGAAAGAAAAATAAAAACTTTTGTAAAGGCAAATCCAGCTATTTCTAAGGTTACACCACTACAAAATAGATATTTGAGTCTAAAAAGGCCCTTTAACTCCTGGGAACCCACTAAAGAGTTTAGAAGAGACTTCCACAAAGTTCACATACTATTGAATCATTCTTCAGTTCACACTGCATAACCACTCCAGTTCAAGGTAAGATATGGGGTTCAAAATTACAGGCAAGATCATGATAAATCCTAAAGAAGAAATGCAGATATACTCAAACTTGAGTACAAAAGCTGTCTAATCATTGCAAGGAATTTAACATCGCAAAAGGAGTAGTCACTACAAAAAATCTGATTGCTCAATGATAGTCACAGTGCCAAAACAGTCGGAGCCAGCTCAGGCCTGGCATATGGCCAAAATGGCATCTTTTCAGGAAGAAATTTAAAAGAGGCCTCCCGCAAACAGGAGATGAGGTGAAACCTAAAATCTAGGCAGTTTGCTTGCGTACATAAAGAAGAGCCACCTTCTTCTGCTGGAGAATATCTGCACTCTACAATCCTAATTTTTTTTTTCAAATGTTGCCCCATGTTATATTCTCCTCCATCCCAGGAGTTTCTTCATACTGTACAGCAAAGCTGGCTACATACAGAGAGGAAAACAATGTTCTCCTTCGGAAAAACATTGGTGTAATCTCTCCTCTGGCATGCCACCCAGTTTGGGAGGTCACTGTGCCTCTGCCTTCAACAGCCCTACCCCTGCAACGAGCTGAGGCAACATCTGTCAGTTTTGTGTGATGGGATGACCTGATGAAAACGGTGATGGGATGACCTGATGAATATGGTGGTGTGGAGCAACATTAACACCTGCTAAATTTGGTGCAGGTTGTCTTTCTTATCTAATATCACTGTAGTTGTGCAGATAGTGCAGCAGTAAGGAGAATAAAATTAAGACTCAGGGTCACAAAAAGCAACAGCCATGTCTCACTCCAGAAAGCTGTTTAAGGAATTTAAACAATGTCTTAGTCATCTGGAGAATTCAGCGTTTAGTATGTGGAAGTGAATGCCAATGTAACAGAAAGTCTGTAAATCTAAAAATCCAACTGAATATCTTTTAATTAAAGACTGTTTTATACTGAGGTGGAAGTGACTCAGAAATAAATCAACAAATAAGCCCTCCAGGTTAAAAGAGATTATTAAAAAATGGATATTCTAAAGAGTCAAACTTAATGAATCACAGACTCGAGTAACAAAACCATTAATCTGCATGTTCCAACTACTTAAGGGCTTTTCATAACCTTTAAAGATAGGGAAAAAAAGCCAGGCTGTTGATCATTTAATTTGTTTTCTTTGCAGTGTAGGCAATAGAATTCGGTACCAGCTATAGCAGCATATTTGTTATAATAGAGTGCATCCAGAAAAGCATTCTGTCTTCATTGACAGAGATGAAGAGATGGACAACATCGTGATACACATCATGGTGCTTTGGCCAGCAGGAAATTACACTCACTGCACTTTATTTCTCATTTGCATGTTTCTCTTTTGTTCCCAGACAGTTAATCTTTGTCCATCTTTGCTCTGGTACATTAAAGAGTCTGCTACTGTCTAGTAGTTCCTAGAAGATAATTTTAGTTTTGAAATAATTTTGTTTCTTATTTTGAAAACTTGATTACAAAAAACAATCTGAAACTTTCCCTCCCTATCCATGTGAGTGTATGTGATCAGAAAAAAAAATGTGACCCTACAGTACTGGCATAGAAATATGGAGGTCCTGACACAAAGCTCCTTGAGATGCACTTCTTCCCAAAGAGAACTCATTTAAAGTGCAGAAACAGTTATCTGTTATCTCTCAGCTGATTTTGTCTGCTCTGCATGTATGAACTACATATTCCATCTCTCGGGGACACTGAGCTGGTTAATGGCATGCAATGTCTTCAGCTTTTAGTTTATTTTCTTTCCAGTAAGTAAGTGTCTAGCTAAAATAGTATTTACTATTCACAGGGTAATAGTGGTTAGTAACCCTAGGATTTATTTTGCCTAACTTTAAAACTTAGGTGCCCAGCCTGGTCAGTCATGGGCTGTCTGCATGTGGAGAGGAAGGACCTTCTGGAGGAGAATTCATCTCTTTCCCCAGCTCCGGTCTTAAGATATCTTTGTTAGGTAAATGGGGTGACTCCATCACCTGTACATGAGCAGCTAAAAAGGAGCCTGAATGGCTTGTTTCTGAGATGGGGAATGTCAAACGAGACTAGCCCCACTCTAATCTCAATTTAATCGAGGCATATATCTCAGTTAAGAGTAGAACTGGGTTGAGCGATGTGTCAGCCATGTATTTAATCATAAAAACCTAGATGTGGAGCCTCTCTGATTACTCAGTGCAAGATCTGGAGGAAGACTCTGGTTTTGTGGCTCAAAACACCTCCAGGCGGGCTATGCAGCAGAGAAGGGGCCAGCAGGCTAGTGACAACCTTTTGTCCTAACAGCATATTTCTGGATAAAATGCACTTGAGGTGAAAACACAGGGAGCCCTGGAGCCCAGGCTGCCTGGGATTCATGGTCTGGGCCTGAAAAAATGAGAGGAAAATGAGACAGTGCCTCTGCACATCCTGTTGACAACCTCCTGGACATGTAATGCCGCTATTACACACTACACTCCCTCTTAAAACCGCCTAGTTTGATTGCTTCCCACCACATGTATTTCAGAGCTATCCCAGTCCTCTCTCCTCTGTAAATCAGTGCTTTAGTTTCCATTACTGGGAGTCTTTTAGACATCTGTCAGGCATAGCTCATACTGCCTTTGGGTAAAGATGTTGGGTGAAATGATTGATTGAAGTCTTTCCAAGGCTAATTTTCAACAAGTCTACCTCTAATTTTCAGGCTAAATTTATACCCTTGGTATGGGTATTGGCAATTCCACATTTATGCTGATTTCTCCTTCATGTTTATCCTGAGATATATATCAAACCAACAAAATTAAACAGAATGTGCAATGATTACCATTGTGATTAGCAATTGATTTTTAGAAGCCCTGGTAGCAGGAAATATAACATCGATTTCTCTTTTTATTTTTTTTAAATCTAGCTCATTACTTTATAGAACAAAGTACTTGAGCCAAAACAGATTTGAAGTATATTTTTTCTGAATGCAAAAATCTCAGCTGATATTTTTTTAATGTGACAAATGCTGAAAGACAAAATGCTCATTCTAGATCATATGCCTTTGATAAACCACTTTAAATGTCCTCATTGAAAAGTCTTATGATGAAAAATAAGCATTTTAATTCTTTGATTATGAAGTAAAAAAAATTTAGAGAAATATTTGTTAAAGTGGTATCATTCCTGTATGAGCTGATTTTCATGTTTTATGTGCTTTTATATGCAAGTGATTAATTTATTCAAAAATAACTATATATACGCAGAGGTCAGCTTTCCACTGGCATGTAATAGCTGAGATACCTCTAAATGTGTGCAGATAATTCTTGGAATCATAGAATGAGTTAGGTTGGAAAACAGCTTTAAGATCATCAAGTCCAACCACTAAACCATGTCCCTAAGTGCCATGTCTACAGGTCTTTTAAATACTGTCAGGGATGGTGACTCACTTACTTCCCTGGGAAAACTGTTCCAGTGTTTTATAACCCTTTTGGTGAAGAAATTTTTCCTAATATTCAAAATTCTTGCTTCCTAATACTAAGACTCTGTGTCCTAATGGTCACATTTTAAAAACAAAAAAAAATAGACATAGGAAATATTTCATACAGTCATTTTAAAGCATTTAAATATTAATGGCTTATAGATATCCTCTGAAAATATAATCCATCTGATCTTTACAGGTGACTAAACTGAGGTGTTGGGTGTATGCATAAATTACGATGGTTTAAGAAGTTATCCCATACCAGGTCAGCTGTGGAATGAGCCCGCATGTGAACTCTAGTTGAGGACAGACGTGCAGCAATGCAATTTATTTGGTCTTCCAGAGGAAGGTATTTCAGCTAACCTGGAAGTTGCTGCCAGCTATGAGTGCCAGCAGCCAAGCAATGCACAAGTTGGACAAATGTCTTGCTCAGGGTTACAGCAGGAAAGAGGACAAGAACCAAGAGAGGAGAAAGACTTGCTCTTCCCCGTCTCCTGCTGAATGCCCCTGCCCCAGCTTGTTTAATGAGTGGGCTTCTACTCACTTGGGTTTTTCCAAGGGCTCGGGCTCCTTTCGAGCTTTGCCTACCGGATTCTTCTCAGCTTCTTCTGCTGTGACTAAGTGAAACTCAGCTTCCACCTTGCCCTGGATCAGAGAAATCATATGTAAGCATCCAATACTGGGTTATTATCACTAAATCACAGCAGGATTCAGCTTGTGGAGAAGTTATGAAACCAGCCGAGGGCAAAGGAAGTTGTTTAGAAAAAAAATAAGATAAAGTTTTTGCAGTTAAAGAGAAAGCACAAAGGAAAACCCAGGCATCAAATTCCTGACTTATGCTCAAGGACCTTGAGGAAATAGAGAGGTAGGATGTTTTCTTCCAGACCCATAAATATATATTCTGCTTCCTAAATTATAACGTAAATCATCTGAGAAGACCTGTCTTCTATCTATCACACTTCCTGACAGAGCTGAATGATCAAGCTGGAAGCTGCATTGCTGATGTGGGCAAGGTGTAGTACACCAATGGGAGGAAATCCAGCCACTCACAAGTCCTGGAGCAGTTGAGCTGTGGGGTCTCAGCTCACAAAAGGCAGATGGCTAGAAATGAGATCTGTGTGCTGAAAACATCAGTGCTAGAGCTCTGTTCAGCGTAAAAGAATAGTGGTCTGGCAGGTGGATGCAAAATAAATTTTTGTGATGGATGGCCAGAAGATGATACACAGAGCTGTGACAAAAGGACAGCTTTGTTCAGCACCAACTCACTGATAATTTCTAGAATCAGGAAAAGTCATAATGGCATATAACTTCTGGTTTACTGCTTGTTTTCATTGTGACAAACCATTAAAGCTTGTTGAGTGACCATCAAATCATAATGGCATATAACTTCTGGTTTACTGCTTGTTTTCATTGTGACAAACCATTAAAGCTTGTTGAGTGACCATCAAAATATTAGCACTTGTAAAAGATCATGTCTGTTACACCTTGCAGTAGAAATATGTAATCTGAGTTATTTGGACTTTTCGTATCAACTGAAAATCCTGCTATGAAAGTTAGAGTTTCCTAAATATGGGTTAAATATTTATTTTTCCCTTGCACTCACAGTAACAAATCTGTTGATAGTTCTGTCTGTATTAGGTTACAGAGATGTTGTCTCTTCCCTGTTCATCCAGGTGTGTTCTTCAGTGCTATCTCCACCATAGAATTAATTAGGCCCAAGGGGAAAAAAAAAAAAAAAAAAAAAAAAAAAAAAAAAAAAAAAAAAAAAAAGAAAAAAGAAAAAAAATATTTCAGAGATTTAAAGATTCCAGTAACTATTAAGAGTGGGCAAATCAAATCAGCTTCATAAAATCTGTGTTGGATGAAAAACAAACAAATTGCTTTTCATGTATTTGCTATTTTCCAACCCCATACTGTTATGGATATAAAAAACTGAAATGTGGTCATTTATCAGTGGCTGCAATTCAGCATAGAACTAGGCTGAAAGAAGGATGAAGATAAAAGGGATCAGTATGGAAGACAAGGGGATCAAGAGCTGAAAGTAGACTGGGAGAAAGAGAATCAATTGTACTAGAGCTGAGAAAATGGAGGTAAAGCAGGGGTTTGGGGGTGGAGCCCATTCACTAAATCCATGCAAAGTACACAGTCACCTTCGTCTGAAGAAGTCAATAAACTTGAAGATGGCACTTTTTATTAAAACATTCTTGCTGGAATGGACAGAACTATGAAGGAAGGGTGAGGATTAGGAAAACCCTTAGAGAATGAATGAAAATCTAGAGAGGGAAGGAGATCCCCTAAAAAAGGGGCAAAGCAGGTGTATTTGTAGAGGGCTATACTACAGGCAGGTATCTTGTAACTCTTGGTCTGTATCCCCCTGGGGATCTGGATGCACCTAAAAAGACTCCAACCACACTAATCCCAGAACTGGGCTGCAAGGATGGCTTGGGTCCAAGCTCCCAAAGTCCACTGTGGCCATGTGAGCACATCAGCTTGGGTTTTCCTTCACTATCTCACACACTTCTGCTTCATGCTCTGTTTCATATAGATATGCCCCAAAGACTGTGAGCAGGGTTAACTATTGGGATGTACTCCAGATTATAAACAGAAAGCACTATAACATTATGAAGAGAAGCTGCAGCAGAAAACTCTGAGATAAGTGGCTAAGTACACACTGAGTGAGATTTACACCCTGCTGCAAGCCTGGTTACACTAAAGGTTTTAGGTAAATGAAAATTTGTGTGTCAGCATTTATGTTCCTCTTAGGAGGATAATTCTAACATAACAAGTCTTGTAGAGTTTAGGGGAAGCTATCATTGTCCTTTGCACTCCTTTGTACCAAAAAATATTGGCTTATTGAGCATACTTCAACAAGAAGAGGGGACTGTTCTCTTTCTGCTTGAGATGTGTCACTAGCAAGGAGAATTATGGTAGATTCCAAAATTAGTTCCTTTGCTCTGGTTGAAGTGAGAAATAAGTACTAAAGAAATAAATAAGCAGGTGAGATTCCTCTCAGGATTACCTCAGCTGAAATAAAGTTGGCTGGAAACACCTCATTTTCCACACTACCCATCCAGTGTGCTGGGAAATTAAGAAATCACAGAAAAAGTACAAAGTGCTCTGGTTGCCTGAGATTATCTGAACCAAATCTATGGGGAACCAGTGAAGCATTTGGAGGGGTCCTATGGACTGCCGGTGGTGTTTGTTCTTCAGATACCATATCCAAAATTAGCATGTCTCTGTCTCAGGATCTCAGCAGAGCACAACAGCCCCAGAGAAAAGCTGTTCATCTGTAGTGAGATGCCTACCGTGAGTTCCCCAGCCTTGATGAAAGGCCACCAGCCTCTGATGCGCTTCTGCTGAAATATGGAGATCTTGTTTTCTTCACTTGCTGACATAACTATGCCTAGGTCACAGCTCTTGGCTGTCTTTGCTGCTCGAGGGAACCCATTCAGGTTTAATTCAAGAGTGCCTGGAGGGATAAGTAATTTGACAACAGTCAGAGACCAGCCAGACACCAAGGTATTCAAACAACAGCTTCCAGATGAGATACACGCAGCCAAGCATCTTGGGCCCAAGCTTCAGGCTGGAGATCTCTCTGTACTGTCATTCATTTGTGTTGCCATGGAAACATCTCATCTGAGTTCCTAATTATCCTCTCTCCAAGAAATGTGTAAGTTTGTAATGTGGTGCTTAGAGAATGACAAGCAAAGTTGGGTCTCAAATACCGCTTTGTACATACCTCTACAAAATACAGGTCTGGTGAGACCTCAGGTGAAGTTCAGGCAGATCTATTGCATACTTACCCAAGAAATCATCTGAAGAGAGTCTTTCAAAGTCCCACACCTGAAGCACCAGCTCAGCAGGTATTTTGCGCTCTGTCTTTTCCAAGGAAAATATGTTTTCTCTTTTACTAACCACCATTTGTTTCTCGGCTGGGAGATAGTGGAATGGGAACACAAAGCGCCAGTTGAAATTGCCCTCTCCTGTTAAGGAGTTGTAATGTACATCTGTCTCCTGCTTGTCATCTTCCAGGCCCTTTATCCACCTATGGCAAGCACATAGTAGAAAGCGCTGCTGTCACTGGGGGAGTTTGAGTCATGGTTGTTGTTATTTGGTTACAGACATGATCATTTACTAATTCCTACATAATCAGTATGAGGAAACACACTGTTCAGGGCTGTGACATGTAGCAACAGCCTCGGCTTGGGGATGGATCTCAGCCACCTGCCAGCCATGGCACAGGCTGCAGTGATGGCCAGTGATGATCAAAAACTGAGAGTGAGCACATGATTTTCAATCAATTAGACCCCAAAATACCAGTTGGCGATTCACTATTGGCCAAGACATCTGTCTTTTTTGGAACAGGCAAAGAGAGCATCAGTCATTTATCCACTACTAATCACCCTGTATTCATGTTGTGCCAAACTAATAAATTGTGTGTCAATATGCCAAGACTGATTTCAGTGCTTAGTGTTAAAGTCTAAGTTGTTTGTGGTTGCTATTTGGGGGTATAAACATGGCATAAGTATGGCTGGAGAAGTCTCTGTTTCTTCTTGTGATTTCCTCTTGGTTTCTGCTACAGTGTGCACATCTGATGTGCAGTGCTATAGTACAAAAGGACAATCATTTCCTAAACAATCTCTTCTGAAGAGCTCCACTGAAGTAATGATCCAGCAAAGTATGTTTTGGTTCTGAAGATGATTTATCACAGCTTGAGTAAAGATTAGCATCTTTGTGTTGCATTCAAAGAGTGGCTTTTCCCCTGCAAGCCCCATTGTTTCAAAAAGGAATTAGGAAAACCAGTAACAATGCCAAACACAGCACTGTGCAAATCCATGCCTGGTGACATGTGCACTGTCTGATCGTAATGAGATTTGTGTCTTCATCATTACGGCACAGAAGCAAAAAGTTTTCCACTCCTGGCTTTCCCTATCAGACCGCTCAGGCACTCATAGTGATGACTTCATGTTATCACAGAGCTCAGCATAAAGGCTGGCTCCCTATTTCTTTCCTCAATTTTGTGCTCTCAGAGCTACACTGCTACTTCTCTGAACACGTTATTGCTAAATTGGATATATCAGTGTGAACACCAGCGATTTCAGAGTAGCTTCTCTCAGGGAACTGCAAGGAGAGCTGCAATAACCACACTTGCAGCACGCTGGGGGCCATATGCTTGTATTAGTGCATGCTTCACCTGGGCTAATACCACCTGCTCCAAAGGAGTGGTACCACTCCTGATGCCCCACACAGCTTGGTCAGAGCTAACACAATGTAACCCCACACAGGAGTAAGAGCTGCTACCAGACCGAACTGTCCTTATGCTTATTTTGGATTTCTTATTATGTTGATGTGATTTTCAGAACCTGCAAAGTGGAAAACATCCTCCCTTCCCTGCTCCATCAGTCACAGCACTCCCTCTTCCAGCTCTTTGCATTTGGTCATTGGCAGTACTGCAACAAGTTTTGGGGGAAATTCAGTTTTCTATATGCCTAGCACTCAACAAATTCAGATTTTTCCAGAACTCCAAAATGACATAATTCACACTGCCATATTAATCTCACTCTCTAGCAGTGGAAACACAGCAAGAAATCTAAGACCAGACTCACACCTGAGTTTTCCAACACTTCCTACTGCCATTTATGCCATATATTTCCCCACTCCTCTCTGGTACCTGCATTCGAATCCTGCTCAGAAGCAGAAAGTGCAAAGCAGTACTTCAAAACAGGCAAGTAATTTTAGGAAGTAACATGCTACAATCCCAGGAAAGAGCTGGTTTGAGTGTTAAGGTTCTCTTTAGTTCTCCCTCTTTTCATTTTATTTATGTGATATGGTTTATTGATTATTCCAGTAACATCTCTGAAGCTGTGATAGATGTTTGGTCTGCAGCAGGAAGGAGATGAAGAGCAGAAAGTGCCCATGGGATGTTCTCCCCAGTGTGGCTGTGGTCATTCAACCAAACATGCTCCCCACATGGGGTTAGAAAATATTTCCAATAGAAATAGTCTGGCAAATAACTGCTTTCTTTTTTCGAATGTAGTCATAATTCCCTTTTCTCTGATTATAACAAATCTCTCTGCATCTGTAAGCTTTTACAGTTCAAGTTCTGTAAGTGTTTGATTTCTGTTTGCTAAACTGGGGGTTTGGTTCTGAGCAGAAAGTAACGACTAGCGTTGTTTTACAGTTACTTGATTTCAAGAGGGGGAAAAAAAAAAAAAGAAGCAGTATACAATATAGATGAGTAAGTTGGGCAGGCATTTAGAGCAAAATGCCAAGATCATAAAAATAGCGCGCTTTTTTTGTGATTTTTGAATGAAATATTACATGTTCTTTTGAAAACAAGTCCTGAAGATCTTACCCTTTTACATAGATATCACTTGATTTTTGCCCCGTAAGGATATTTTCATCTTCTAGAATTACATCCTCCGTATTCCAGATTATTACCCTCAGTTCATAGCTGAAAAAGAAAAGAAAGTAGGCCTGTATATACTCAATCTCTGGTCAAATGCCAATGTAAACATCTATCAAATCATGATTTTATAAAGTGAGAAATGTTGTATTTGTGAAAAACTCTTAAAATATCATCAGCCTCAGGCCTCTTCTGTTTACAAGAGTCTAGTGATAGAGTAGGGTTGGTGGCTCCTCTAAGGTCTTGAAGCATGTCGGACAATAGTGGAGTCACTGTCAGCTTCAGAGGGATGGAAAATTCCTTGCTTTTTATGTGTCTGTTGCTTTTCATTTCTTTTCACAAAAATGTTTCAATGAAACAAGGCAAAGTTGATCTGAACAACATCATCAGAGCAGTCTCCACAACAGTGAGCAGCTTGCTAATAAAAACGAGAGCTCCCTGGAAGGTGCTTTTCAGAAGAAATGCCTTAAAACATTGAATTTGGTGCAATCTAGTGCATTAAAAGGGAAGAGAATCGCTGTTTAGAGACATTTTCATTTAAGCAAGTGCAATCATCTGTAGAGACATCATTAGTAAAAGGAATTAGTTTTCCCATCATTTCCACTTCCTATATCCATTTATGGTGGCCATCTAAAGCTCTAGAAGGTCGAACTGATATACAGATGCTACAGGTGGCATAAAAAATTGATACTAAAAAATTTAGGTGTGCCTTGAGTCATTGTATAAACTGCAAAATAAAATAAAAAAAAAAAAATAAACCAACTATGTTTGAGAACACTAACATATGATTTTTCTGATATGAGATGTGTTGTTTTAGAAAAAGCCTCAATCTCAGGTGTGAAACAGTTTGTCCCAGAAATTACCAGATACCAAGATCAGATACCAAGATACTAGGCCATGGAGCTCTTAAGGAGATATAGACCATAAAAACCAAGCTTCTGCACTAGCCAGAGACTTGCATCTGCAATACTCCGTCAGAGCCTTGTTCAGCTGAAGATCTTCAACAAGACGTATTTTCACAAAGTGCTTGAAGTCTTACGTAGCCTGGAGACTGTTTTGCTGCAGCAAATTTGCATTTGTCATCAAAATGTGTGTGTTTGCATGTTTACTTTCTTTCTCATAATTAATGGTTTGACAATATTTTTCCTTGCTTTTGTAGACCACAAAAATGGCAGCAACAATTTGTTTTTGTGGATATGATTAGTTTCAAAATTTTTTGGATTGAAAAATGCTTGTTGTTAAGGAGATTTATAGAACATTCTGGTCTGAAGAAAGTAATTGTTACATAGACTCTTATTTTTGTTAAATCTTGGCTTTTGTAAAAGGAAAGAAAAAGAAACAAGTTTTTATTACATTGTTTCTTGTTCAAACACAAATAATACAGGAATGGTACCTGATGTTGCTTCAGACATAAAATTGTCAGGAAAGGCCTTGGTAAAATATTGGAATAAAGCTGATACAGGATGGGCTGAGAACTCTGTTGTTCATTTTTATGTTTCATTTACAAACATTCAGTTAGCTTGAGGAACTATCTCAAACTTGTGTCAGGATCGCAGAAGTTTGTTCTGATAGTTCTTTTTATAGTTCTTTCCACACACTTAAGAAAGATTCAATCTTTGAAGACTTATGCCAGTGTGCTGGGAGGAAAGCATAAATATTACCCTTTGGGTTTTCTTGGTGAAATGTCCACTGGAGGTCCTGGCAGAGGCATATCTTTAGGAAACATGTCGACCCACATCTGTACACGACCCTTGAAAAGAAAAAGATAAACATCTCTCTAACCTGATTTTAGAGACTTTAAAAGGCTTTAAATGTAGTTCTGACATCCAAAACCACCACGTCCTCTATAAGCACCAACCAGCTCACTATCCTGTAACTATGATTTCATCTATAAACTTACTAGACAATATATTTTTTTCATACACATTCTCTCAGTGTCTCAGGAATTTGGTGAAGTTGGAATTGAGCTCAAACATTTGCAACTTCAAGGTAAAATACATATAAAAATATTACTTGATGAACAGAAAAAAAGAACTGAAGTCTAAATATAAGCAGAGTTAGTGTTACCTTAGTAAACTAAAGCCTTTAAAAGAATGAAAATATGCAGTTATACCTCATGTGATTATTGTGTGTTTAGGTAACTGGCTGTATACATACATGTGTGACAATTTCCAGGTTGATACTGTAAAAATCTCATGTATGGTACAACATTTGGATGCTGTTTCTGTAAGTTCGCACATACAAATAGAAACCACAATAACTGGAGGAAAGAAAAACTGCTCCCGGGTCTATCATCACCACCACCTTTGAGCTGCTCTACCTGTTCCATGCCTGGCTTATCCTTATGGTAGAGAGGCCGAGTCTCAATGTGCTCTGGGACCAGTTTGTATCCAGCCCCAGGGATTTCTTCCCAAGCACGTAAAACCTTTAAGGAGAGATGTTCATACGATTCAACTGGCTCCTCTATAGGAAAGAGTAAAACAAAAAGAACAAAGTTGAAATATAATGTTGAACCCCTTGGTAATATGTGCTATTAATTATTAAAAATGTTCATTAAAAATATGCTTGAGTTAAAAGGAAGGTTTTATGTATCCCAGCTGCATAAAGATGGGTCTTGAAATGCATTTAGTTCTCGTAAATAAGGATACCCACCAGGGTAACTAGATTAGCACTTAGGCAGCAGTTTATCTGTAATAAACAGTGAATCATTTCATTATTACTGTTTCTAACAGGAAGATGGAAGAAATCTGTGAACTACTCTTTTAACTGAAAATGTGAGTCTTTTCTACAGCTCGTGAAAGACAAGGAGACTTGGAATTTGATGAAGCTGACAGTAAATAGGCAATAGTAGTTATAGCTACACTTCATTTTGCCTTGTGATGGCAACAGCGAAGAGAACTGAATGACACCTCAGGGGAAGAGGGTTGAAGCCCATGGGAAAGAGCATGTGACCTCCTGACCAGGTAAGCTTGGCCACTGGAGGAAGGGAGAGCCCAGAGAATGGCACTTCAAGGAAGGATCAGTATTAATATTGAAGGTAGAGTGGATATTGGAAAGCACAGAAAGCCTTTTGACCTCTTGACCTTTTCTTTCCTTCCTTTTTGTGTGGGATCCAAACAGAAGGGACACAGACTTTTGAAGAGGGATATCTTCTAGATTAGGAGAGAAGTACCCAAGTGAGAAGAAATTCAAGACTTCTTTGTCAGCAAACTGTTGTTACTTTACCTGTGTTGCTATCTCTGAGTTGCTGGTAGATGTCAAAAGGTTTGTTTGGGATTTAAACAGTAAGTGTTAAACCCTTCCTAATGGTTCAGAGAACAAGGAAGCATAACCCTGTGGTTATGAGTCCTGGTTGCCTCTTGTGCACCAATATGTGTTTGAGATATGATGTATTTAATTTAATTTTAGCCAGCTAAAACCAAGGTCTTTAGCCTGAGCTACTCAGACAGGCAACCTCTACAGCAAGGACATAGACTGTCCCATATCCTCTCTAAGACACCTTTCTAAAGATTGTTTTCACCCTTTGAAGATGCCAATTTCTTCCTATTGGATACGGGTAGTCCTAGACTACTTGGGAGTAGTGGTCAAGCAGTTGGACCAGATGATTGTTGTAGGTCCCTTCCAACTGTTCTAGTCTAGTCTAGTCTAGTCTAGTCTAGTCTAGTCTATTCCTATTTCTATTTCTATTCTAACATCTATGCTCCTAGAGCAAAGTTAAATTATTCTTTCCCTTGCGATTTAAAGCTGGATGTAAGGTCCATAAATATAATTTTCTCCACCTGTAAAGTGGAAATGGTACTGCTTCTCCTTTTTGGTACTCCTCTAGAGCTCAAATCTGTGGTCTTTGTTAGTTTTAAAGATCCAAATGATGACCAGCACAGAAATCCAGCAGGAAATAAGGACCCAGATGTACTTATCAAAACAGCAATCTGGATAAGAATTGTGCAGAAGACTGTCTGCTGTAAACTCTTTCTTTATAACATGTTGAAAAACTTGTGTACATAAGTACTTTGGACTTTGCCATCTGGTTCTGTATTTCCTTGCTTCTGGTTTACATCATCTTGTCTGTTGTTGGTTTGTCTGAAGCTTGGGAAAGTTAGTGAACCAGAATTTTGATCAAGAGATTCTGTTGCTGGTAGTCACAGCCAGTCATCTGCTGGTGTGGAAAACAAACAGCACTACTGGAATCAAATATGTCTCTCAGGACAAGAAAGCAAAAATGGATCAACTCTTCTCCCTTTAGCAATGCTAATTTAGCAGCCTTCCACTTGAGGTGTGAGCTGTATTTTGTAGCTGCCAAGAGGAATTTGCTCAAACATGTATAAACAGATAAGGGTGTAGAGGTTTCTCTACACTGACACAGTGTCCACTACTGTCTCCAAGACCAGCTCCTCCTGAGCCCCCTTGAAAGTTTCCATCCTCACACCTCTTTTCCTTATCCTAAGTATGAAACTGAATCATAGACTGGTTTGGGTTGGAAAGGACATTCAAAGATCATCTCATCCAACCCACTGCCATGGACAAGGACATCTTTTTCTGACAGCTCTGTGCCACTCCACCCCTATGTGATATGGACACTCAACTTACTGGTAGCTTTGACCTCTTTTTAAAGCAAGATCTGCCCTGCCCTCTGGATTCATGGACCCCACAGATACCTGGATTTACACAGTGCTGTGTTAATGTTTCAGAGCAGTCAGAGTAGTAATAATCAAGAGGAGGAAGAAAGCAACAGAGAGAAAAGCCAAGTAGGCAGGGTAGGACTGGCAGATAAGTGACCTGGAACCTAACTGTGGTCAAACAGAGACCTGTCAAATCTTGAGTAACTCACTTCACATCCGTATTTCCCTTTCCCCTTCTCACTGCTTGTTTTAGTTTAGACAGGGAATGCATTTTTGAAAAGACTCTCCCTGACTTTCCATGCTGTGATTTGCTGTGTGGAAGGATCTCAGAGCATGCAAGCTACATTCATTTTGGATGAAACTAAGCCAGAAGACATGTTCCAAGAGGGTCCCCTGCACTCCAGGCAATCCTGGGCATCCTATCCTTGGGATCAGGCAGAAGTTAGTCCATAGTATCCCCCAACACCTACAATGGGGATGTCAGGTCACCAGAAATAACTCTCTCAACCTACAGATTCTCTGCAATTAAGCTACAGCAATAGCCAATATAGACACAGCCTTCATCACCACAGCTGTATGAGTATTTCAAAGCAGAGACAGGTTCCAGTAATTTGATTTTAGAGTGCATAGCACAACGGGGCCCCAGCTACAGCTTGGGCAGCTTCTTAGTGCTGCTACAATGCAGCTGATAAATGATGAACTAGTTCGTTACCGTTCTCATCTTCTGTGAAGACTGTCTGACCCTTAAAGACTTTTGTTCCTACTTGTATCTCCCCTGGCCGCATGAAGGGTCCACTTATTCTGTAGTCCTTACACAGCTTAGTGAGGATCTCGCTTGGCTTGGCTGCATCTCGCCATGCATTGTACCCTTCTCTGCAAGGACAGAACAGAGGATGAAGAGAAATGGGTGAGGTTTTC
Source organism: Athene cunicularia (assembly GCF_003259725.1). Lineage (NCBI taxonomy): Eukaryota > Metazoa > Chordata > Aves > Strigiformes > Strigidae > Athene > Athene cunicularia. The sequence goes on along the minus strand of NW_020799095.1, from coordinate 141,527,089 downwards.
CTTCAGCAAACTGCACTGGCAAATCAGTACTTCCCATGCAGAGACCTGCTTCGTGGTCAGTGGCCCTGACATCTGCTCAGCCAAATTTTTCCTTTGAATTGTCCAGCACAACTTCTCTGTCTGCTCAGGTTTTGGGGCCAACCACTCTTTTATCTCAAAACACAGGAGACATTGATGCAGCCTTACCCACAGCTTAGATAAAGTAGCCCAGGTATTGGCATGCTCACCAAGAGAAAAAGGACCAGAGCTCATTCCCTGTTCTACCTAAAGGATTCAAGTATACATGTTCTACCTCCATTTAAGGAGAAGTGTTCTGTGGCTCCCACACATAGAGAAAAAGCTGAGATTATCTGGGGCCTGGAACAAGCACATAAAAGCAATATCTCACACTGGAGACCAAGCTGGCAAGGAAAGTCTTGGGGTTTGGTCTGTGCTCCTGCATTGCTTTTTCATATTGTCCACCCTTTGTTTGTAAATAAAATAGAGAAACAACCATAGGAGAAGAACCCCAAACCCACATCTCCCAGGTTACTGCCCCACCCCAGGGCAATGGAATTAATTTAGTTTGACTTTCTCTGCATTAATTAATCTTTGTGCACAATGTCCTTGAGAGTGCAGCCATATGACAGGGACCAGAAGCTCAGCACCACCATCCTGTGACTCATCTCTGTTACAGAGGCCATGCCAGCAGCCCTGATCTGGTCCTGCTCCCACCAGTGCACACCAGTCCCACCAGCCTTGCTGCAGATGCATAACAGAGAGCAGAGTGGAGCCCTGTCATAACTACTCTGACAGATTTTTTTCTATTTGTCCTTTATGCCTGTCCAAAGACAGTTTATCAAGCAGGTGTGTTATACACAGGCTGTTTACTATCTAAAATACATGGTGAATGAACAGTGTTGTTAATTTTAAAATATCCACTTCCTACTGAGGCTGGCAGCTACCCAAAGCCACTGATAAAATCTTTGGTGAATTTTAATTAAAATATTTCCTATGACACTTTTGTGCTGGAGAAAGCATAACATTTAGCCACAACTTGAAATTTTCCTTCAAGTCAAGACATTCACTGTGTGCTCTGTTGCTGTCTGAAAAGGTACTTACATTTCATATTGACTTTGCAACCCACAGGTAGCTCGATGCCTGCTGTAGAAACGATTTTCCAAATCAATTTTAGTCTCTCCAATGAGATCATCTGTTCCCACGAAGTCATGGTCGTAGATCAGGATTGTGAGCAAGGAATCCTTGGGGAATGTGGCTTGGATTTCAAATGATCTACAGGAAAAATTGAGACCTACATGCAGTCAAATCAGTTTTGAAGACTAAAGATTGAGTTAATGAATACTGTGCAAATAATGCGTGAACGGTGTCTCTTCTAATAAGCAGTAGGGTGGTTTTGGTAGTGATTTTTGTTTCAGTAAAATACCTGAATATAGCTGGAAACACAGAGTGCAAAAGTATTTTTTTTCTCCTGTTTCTGTACCACTCCCTATACAGTTCTAAGATTTTTCCTACCTACAGTAGACAGAGCAATGGGATGGAGCTGGTCAAGTGCAATGACTTATCCTGAATCCAACAGAGGTGGAAGTATGGAAATTATAAGGCTAATGAAGCTGTATGTAAGGGTTCTCACATGCTTTTCAGAAACCCAAAAAAAAGGAACATCAAAGTCTCTTCTGGTTTATTCCAAAAGCTCCAGGTTAGCTATTGAATATAGGAATCTGGGGACACCCAACAAAATGATCAAGCAAAAACTTTAAACAAGTCTCAAAAAAGCAAAGATCAGAACTCCCTTTTTACTCAGTGTATTTTTCAAGGATAGGAATCTTTGTCACTGAGACATTTAGAGAAGCTGAAAATATAAAACTGATTTTAAAAGTGATTTGGCAAATTAATGGAAGAGAGGACACCTCATCAGCAAAGCAGTGACTCCAGATTTCTCCAGAGCACAGGCAAAACTGAGCTTTGTCTCCTGAAGGATTTGCTGGTCCAATCACCTCAGTGTTGCCACTGGGAGAAGCAGCAAGGACTGTGCAAATGAACAGTGCATTCCTAACCTTGTCTAAACAAGCACAGTGGTGACTTCCCATTCCATCTACATGCATGACTGTGCTTTGTGGTTTATCACAACGATGGTTCAGTTGCAACCTCTACTAAGGAAAAGCTTAAATCACAGAAACTGAGATGGCATACTGTGAAGGCACCACTCTGTTCTTGTCTCTTCTCCCTACACTTTTTTTGTCTCTGCTTTTGCAGACGGGACCCTGGCCTAGGGGACTTTCAGTCTAACATAGTATCACTTCTCTGTCTTAATGCTCTTACAGAATAATTCCACCCCAAATGAAAACATTTTCAACCGTCTTGAAACAGGAAAACTTGCTGGCAAAAAATCACAGCTATTAGCATTAACAATATAAATAAGTACAAAGCATTGATAACGCAATGTTGATATTTACTGACAGCTTGCCCCTGGCTCCCCCATTCAGAAGGCTGTGTGGGTTCAAAAAAAAATGGTTTTTTGTTCTACTCCTAAAATTATGAGATTTATTTGGCACTCTATTCAACCTGAAATAGCAACAAAGATTGTGAAATCACATTTTGCTGTGCCAATATTTATTTCACTTTAAACTTAAAAATTGCATCAATTTGCACACACAAGATCGTTTGTTGCCTCATTTCCTCTCATGCCTCACTTTGCAAAAGCTCTCATGGATTGCATTCTGTGATGTGTTTTCACTGGTACAAAAATGAAATAATTTATATAGGGTGACACCAATTCTCAACTTTTTAACTAATAGAATTATAAAACATCCAAACAGGCAGAAATCAGCACATAACAAACACTTTGTAATAGTAACAGCAATGGTGGCATGTGATAAAGCAGAAATCACCCCTGAATAAGAAAATGAGCCATCACTGACCTTCCAAATACTGGGTTTAGTTGCTTAGGGATGTAATTTTCCCTGTCTTTAATTTCTGTGTTGCCCAGTCTCAGCACAATGTAGGGATCTGACTTGCCATCTGGATCCGCTGGGCTGAGGTTAAATGCCTGTTAAGAAGAAAGACTGTGTCCTCAAAAAGCTTGCTCAAATGCAGCATGGTCATGACACAAGACCGTGGGCTTCCTGCCCAGTCCTGTGTATCCTGTGTATGAGCAGGAGAGACAACCCTGAGGAGGAAGCTGGCTGTACAAGTACATGTAGGATTCAGGAAAGGTTTCCCAAGAATACTGGTCCAGACCCTTAGACAGTGCAAAACAGCTCCTCTTCTTCTTCTGGCTTGAAAGTCCTTATATTCAGGAAATAAAGCAATCTCTTCCTATCCTTCTCTTCTGTTTTGTTTGCCACTTTCCTTGCCATTCCTTGCCTTTCCTTCCTTGCCATTCTTCCCCTCTTAAATCACCTGCAACTCTCTTGTTTCTCTGAAATACCAGCTCCTTCTACCCCTTTTACTTCTCATATTGTGCTCTCTTATCATCTTGTCCTCTACATTTCTAATTCTTCCTCCACCCCATAACTTTTTCACAACCTCTACTGTTTTGATTACATGGAATTCACAGCCCTCAAAAAAAATGCTCCCACTGAGGTTTTGTTTAAATGTGTGTCATTTTGAAACAACTCTACTGATCAAAACTGGCTGCATTTGCATAATGTGGCTGGAACAGGTTGTCCATGCTATGTTAGTTATGTCTCTAGCCCTTTCAGTTTGAACAAGTAAAGTGATTCTCCAGTCTTGCGATTTATCATGAGGAATATGTAACTTTTTCTAGTCTGAACACACATTTCTACAACATGAAACATTGTCTGAAATATGACCCAAAAAATTCTACCACATGGATGAGGACTTTCAGAAGCTTCACTGCAAAGACACTGGAGGTAAACTGAATTGAAGAGAAACATCCAAGTTATTTCAAGGTTAAAAGAACATCTGTCTACTTACTGCCACAATATAAACCCTGATGAGGACTTTGACAGAGTGGTTTGGTGGTATCCCTTGCAGGATGCGGGGCTGCCCTCCATCCAACAAGCTGCCATCCTCAGGACTTCGGTATATGCAGAAGGAGCCCTGGTAATACACTGGTTTTTATCTCTCTTGAAAACAGATCAAGTGCAATACAAAACCAACCCTCTGAATGCAAACAAAACATCATTCATGAGGCCTGCACTGCAGCACATACGTATACACAACACATGTTGTGGTACCACTCCAAGGCAACACAGGCTTCAGTGCACTAAACATCATGCTTTAAAATGTCTTTGCTCTATAATGTGGTACTATTATCACATCTAGGTGATTGCAAGAAGTACTTGCATGCTCTCAGCTCTCTATCTTATTATTTAAAGAACTAACACCTGCAGGTGTTCTAAATCTAGTTTTCTTAGTATTAATATTCTAAAAATAATGTTTTGCCCTTAACTGTATATTTGCAAATCAACAATTCCACTGGGTTAGTTTTGCAAAAGTGTGACTGGAATCCAACTATATTTTTGCAGCCGCCACACAACTCATATAAATCAATATTGACTCATGCTGCTGAGTAGCTCATACTGCCTGAAAGCAATTAGCAGGTCATTTGAACAGAAATTTGCATTGCAAACTAACTGAGGTATCAATGAGTTTAATCAGTTCCTCTAAAGTACAAAATGCTTGAAATCTTAATAGCATTATTCATGCTCTGAACTAGGTTTTCAGATTGCCTCATGGTGCCCTGGATCAGACTGTGCAATTGTTTCCAACTGGAGTAGCTGTAAGGGCCTCCATTTAAATTACTGAAAATTACATCTGTGATGAAGTAACTGACAGTACAGTAATCAAGTTGCATTAGCGGAATCTGGGCTACATAATATGTCTCGTCCTCCTGTGGTTTAAAACTTTTTACATCTGGTGTTGGATATTGCTTTAATCTATCAGAAAATGGGAAAGGAAAAATATTACTCTAGATTCAATGAAAAAGATAATTCTATTTACAACAGACCATCAATGGCTTTTTCTTTAATCTTTATTATACCTGAAATAAGCATGAAATCTTAAAGTCTCTAAATTATTACCCATTTAATCAGCATTAAAGCTCACCTTAAATTTTCCTATTATTCTGTCTTCAGAGTCAGCGTGAACTTCATCATTAGATTTTCCTCTGAAGAGCTGGAAAGTTTTCACCCAGTCCTCGAAGTTATTAAACTCACTCTCCAAGTCTCCTTCATAAATCTTTGAAAATATGAGAATGCTTATTTTTTGTGGTGCAGTGAATATATTTATAGCAAGGTTTTTATTGCAGGATGACTAGCAATCCATTTTGACACAAAATAGGTATTTTAATAAAACCAAGGTTTTGCAAAAGTCCTTGAGGAAAAAAAAGTTAATTCCCCACTTAAAACATGAGCGGTTTTGTCCTTAACCAAAGTTCTCCCCAACTACTGGAACAGCACGTAAATGTAGCAGGTAGAAGTGTCTCTAGAAGGGCCAGAACAAACATATGTAAGCACTGGTGGGGGTGAAAAACAGTGTGGATGTGCTGCTCTTTGCTTCTGTTTTCTCTCTGAGATGTGCCTGTGATGTACTGATCCAGTCTGTTATGTTAAATGTGTCAGAACATGAGAGCAAAGCAGACAATAATAAAGTGCTGTGGGGACAGAGCTTTAGGATAGGTAAAAAGACCAAATAATTTTTAAAAGGAGGGGTTTTTTTTCAGCACTCTCCTGTAATTTATGAAGTGTTATTCAGTGTGAAATTACAGGGGCTATACTAGTGCCATCTCTTAAAAAACGGAAACAGCAGTTTCAAATTCCCCTTTAGTCAGCCATAATCTAATCCAAGCAGTCTTAATCTTTTCAAAGCTCCTCATCTCTTCAGTCATTTTGCATGACCCATATGGTTTTCCTTGAATTCCTTCTATCGTTACTCAATCAAATCTAATGCAAGCTGAATATTACTTCCCCATCCCTGTCAGGGAGGATGCACTGGAGATTGCAGCAATGTTTTCCATATTCTTTTTTAAGTTATTCTTAATAGACTGTAGTATTTCCAACATGAAATTTGGAATTTCTGAATTCCGTGTTTTACAGGCAAATAAAACTGAATTTTCACTTCAGTCTCTCTGGGGGTGTCTATATGGGTAAATTGAAGGTTTAAGGCCAAGGGGGCCATGTCTGCGCTACGATACCCTGGTTTCCTCAGGGCCCCATGTGCTGATGTATATCATCACTATCATTTTGTGTGTTTTACTCATTTTAAAGTGTCTGAAATAAATGTAAGGAGGATTCGCTAAACTCAGCTGCTGATGTCAAGCTTTGAGGAGAGAGTGAATAACAGTCTTACCTCTCAGCCTTACTTCTCTCTTACCTGAAGTGTTGCTAGGTTTGCAGTTTCTTTCTGTTTCTTTTTCAATGTCTTATCCTTCTTCTTTTTGTCTGTCTCCTCTTCTATGATCAATGCAATGTGGTCAGAAGTCTGCTTATCTGCAGAGATTTCATGACATAATGTAGGTTTTAGTGAGCAAAGCACATCAAATGCTTCAGATAAGGATGCAAAATACATTTTAAAGAGTCCTCCTCGATCCTTCTCCATTCATTTTTCTACTGCCAAGCATAGGCTCCTGCCTTTTCCCACCGCTCCTCCCAGGAAGAGAAGTGGCATTTTATCCTCTCTGTGGCTAACACTCTTCACAACAAGCTTGGTGGACCAAGTGTGATGGTGTCCTGTATTACTCCTTCCCTGCTGGCCATCTCCAAGAACACTTTTTTCCTTCCTCACTGACTCCTCTAAGATGCAAACTAACAGATCTTAACAGATTTTGTGCAAAATATAGGGCTTATTTAAAACTGGAAGCAGCTATTTATGCTGACTAGTACTTCAGATATAAGGTGATCCAAGTCCTTCTCTTCTCAAAGGTATCACAAAATAGAGTGTATCTCACCTTGTGAAAGCCTAGAAGTATGAGAAATCGGAGGAGGAGGTATCTTGGCCAGCCCCAAACACTGAGAGGGGACTTCCCAACAAAAAGACAGTGAGCACTCAAAAATGGCATTGAGATGGTTCAGTTCGTTGGCTGAAATCTGGATTTTGAGTTCATTTTGCTTTCTTTTTTTGAGTAGTTCTTGTGTGCTTGATATCACTAAATATTTTGAAATATGTATATATGTGCTCCTCTGTATGTAATGCCTATCATCATAGGTGAAAATATGTAACAAAAGCTATCAGAATTTACAAGATCTGAAGCCACCAGTCAAAAGCAATATGCCATGGATGCCTGAATAACATGTGGGTGGATGTCACAATGTCAAGTAAATATCTATTTGTAAATGAGCATTTGTAGAACATTTTCTATCTAAATATTTCCTCCCTGTGGCCAAGTGAGTTTCACTCAGAAACTAATCTCTGCCTCATCTCTCAACAGCCCTGTTGGTCACTGAAACACCATCAGCTGCTATTTCCAGAATGATACCATCTGACATTTAGGTTGTGTCTTTCATCCAGAGAAATCTCCACACCTCCTTCAAAATAGAAATCTCCTCAATCACGGGTGAAGTGCCGTCAGCTCTGGCATGGGAAGATGTTATAGTTTAATTCCAAATAGCAGCTCTGTGTAAACAGTAAAAATTTGTTTTCTTTGCCAGTCTGCTCAAGCAGTCACATTTGTCAAAAAAAAATTTAAAAAAAAAAAAAAATGTGTAGAGTTCTGTTTGATTGTGAGAGGACTTTTTAAGCCATGAAGTATACACATATGGAGACATATATATATACATACACACACACAGAGCTTATTTCTGGCCAGATCTTTTAGGTTCTTGTGCAAAAAACTTTCTGCTAGAACGTGAGCTAGACATGAATTTTTTCAGCTATGAAAATAACACACATGACTATGGAGTCTCTTAGCAAAAGCTTTTCCTACGTCATTGATCCTGAATTGGATTCAAAATTGAGAGCTTTTTTCTGAATCTGTTACAAATGTAATTTAAGATTAGGATAATCTCCACATTCTATCATTTAGGACTTTGACTTTGCAAATCTTTGTGCATGAGATCTGAATGACAGGAAACTCATATTAACCCAACACTGTTTATGAAGTTTTAACTTACTATCTGATCAGCTGTAGTGGAAAGAACCCAGTATACCAGCTGTACTCTGTTACCAGACATTAATTGCTGACGGTAAAATAGTAGAAAAGCAAAGTATTAGTAGTACAAAATAATAGAAAAATGCAAATAATTTACTTACTGTCTTCAGATTTTCCCTCACCGGAAAGAATTTCTTTTGCCTTTAAAAAAAAAAAAAAAAAGACAATGGACAAACTCCTCATTATGAATGAAATACCAAAAAGGAATCTAATTTTAAAACATTGCTTATCCATGAGAGTTTTGGTCATGTTGGATGGCTTACCTTTTGCATTTTGAGAACAGAAGCATAGTATTTTGACCACCAGTCAATAACATTTTCAGCTGATTCATCTGCAATTGTTCTCCTTCTCCTCTTTGTTGACCGTCGGATGGATTTTTTCATATCCTACCAAAGCATGAGAAAAAGACAAATTCCAGAACTGATTAAAACTAATCACCTGACTCATGGCATCAAGCATGAACAGATGTGTACAAAGAAAATTTCAACCTCCAAAGGCTAAATAAAATGCAATATGAATTAGTGTCTCTGTCTTTTATTCCAAAACACTTCATCATGATCATCATATTATTAAAGCTGTCTCTGTATTACCTACTGATGATGTCAAAACTTTGAACATTTGAGACATCGCCCCAGGACCAACACAGAAAACAGGCAAATCTACACAGAGAAGTAATTAATGATATTTTAAGGGGTGCAAACAGGGTTTCTCCCACTTAAGTCTGCGAGTATTTTAAGAACTCCCATTATTACTTTATTGCCTTTTGCAAGAAGAAAGAGTCCCAACAGTTGCTGGAGTTCAGCTGTTCTCTTCTTACAAAAAGCTAAAATCTGATCCTGAAGATGACCTGCTCATGTGACAAACCTTACTAACTTCACTCTTGCCTAAAGACTGGCCCTTGTTAAAGAGAGTGTTTCATCCTACACAATTAAAGAGAGTTGTCAGCTTGGCTGGGGAGGCCATAGCAGAGATAGGTAATTGGTCATGATAGATAGGTGGGAATAATAAATAATATAACACATTTAAATTACGGGGTTCTCTTTAGGACTCTTTTCTTACTATACTTTGCTGATATACATTAAAATTGTTCTGTATCAGATGAAAGATCCAAACTGGTGTGTACATCAAGGAAACAAGAGAGCTCTGCAGTCTTTGACCTAATTATGAAGGGTGCCTGAAACATCAAAGGTTAAAGAAGCATGCCTTACGTAGCTGCAGAAACAGCTTCTGAAGTGAAACACAGTACTGTATCCTCTCCTTTTGCTGTTTTTAATAAATGAGTATTTGTGATGGAAGAAACTACAGAGAAAGGAGGAGCACGTGCATCTGAACATAAAATAGTAAAGTCTAGAGTGTTTACTGTACTGCAAAGACCATGCTGACCAGAATTACTTTGTTTTCCTGTACTTTCCTATCTTCTTCTACCCACAGACTGACACTAGTTTTGTACTTTGTCAGTAAGATCTTTTGGAAACAGACTTTCTGCTCCACATTTGTACAGCATCTAACACAAGGGGGCTTTCATCCCTGCCTAAATGCCATGGACACAGAAACAGTCATTCACACTGAGAGTTTTGCAATTAAGTAGATCATTCAAGGCAAGGAAAAGCTACACCAGTATTATTTGCCTATGAGATGACCATCTAAGCACAAAAGGAAAGAAAGGAAGTCTCTATTAATGGAAGTAATGAAATTTTATGGGGTTGAAGCCTCATCATTATCTAGTTCTCTCAAGGGCCATCAAAATATCATGGGTGTTAACATCAGTACCCAGAATCTCTAATCCTGAGATAAGTAAGAGATTACCATTTGATAAGGAAGGCCTAAAGTCTGCAAGACTGCAACAGAAAGTTAGCTGACAGCTTCAGCTATGCACACCTTCTGTTTTCTCTCTTTCCTTGGTTCAGAAGCCGAGTGCTCTGGTTCAGTCTCAGGAAGTGTTGCAAGATGTGGGTCTGGCTCTACCACTGTACATTTACCCTGCTCCACCTCAGCGTAGATGTGATCAGCTAAAAATGGTTCTTCTCGGGGTAATTCAGCAGACTGGGAGGACTCAGGCGAAGCTGAAATTGAAACTTTGCAAGTTAAGTAAGATTTTGCCAGAAATGTTATCATTATACTTGTGATCATCAAATGACTATATCATCAAGGGTTTGACCCTACACTCAATAAAACATATCTAAGTATGTGCTTAGTGTTAATCTTCAGAGTAGGTCCTTTGTTTTCTTATTTGAGGTCGGGACTGGACATTTACCTTTCTCAATTTCTACATTGTCTGGTCTGTTTGGTGTAGCTTGAGGACTCAACTGGGTTTTACAAAGGAATTGCTTAAGGCAATTGATGGTATGTGTTCCAACAAGAGTACTCCTCCCAAACGCTCTCCAGTCGACAACACAGATGCTTAGTGGTGGATGCAAGAGTTCATTTTCAGGCAGCTCCTAGTGGAGGAGGACAGACAGCAGCATGAGAATTTCCAGAGAATATAAAACACATATAGAATATGTCATACACAGCAATGAGGCTTTTACTATTCCCTTCCTTCTCCTCCTCAGCTATTAACATACTCAAAATGCAAAATGCATACAGCATAGGCAATATAGTTCTGTCCATGGTTTCCTGCAAAATCTGGAAAAAGCCTTGTCCTTAAGAATCCTTAAGAGTCCACAGAGTGGACTGTACAGACTGTGCTACTGGTTTGAGTCCCATGCTGTCATATACAAGCATCTCTTGTTAGAATAAACTGGGAGAATCAGGACTTTCAGAAGGAATGAATGCTGTGTTGGAAGTTGTGAGTCCTAATGCCACAGCTGCTTTGTTGAAGGGTATTAACCCTATCTGCCTCAGTTTGCCCAACCATGAGTTGTGGACATTGGCTGGCTATATGCCTTATAGGGTGAACTACAAAAGGGAAAACAGATCTTTGGACATAAGATGTTCAATGGAAGCTAAAAATACTGTACCAACTGCACTTCAGTTTCCTGGCTAGTGTTTTGATGTCCTTTTGTCTTATAAACTTATTTTCTCTTGATGTTAGCAACCAGAACAAATCGAATCAATTATTTTTTTTCTGATACTGACCTTTGTCTACTGAAAGTGTAACCCAGACAACAGGTGATAATTAAATTTCCAGTCCATAACAGCGAGTATTACGATATGAAAAGGTCCAGAGCTCATGAGCCATAACTGATCAATCCCCTTAATAGCCCAGTAACACATGAAGGAATATTAAAGGAACAGAAAGAAAATAAAGGAAACTGAACACTACCCTGCAAAATGGGAAAGGAGGAGGGAAAAGTATTAAAAATATTCCTGTTATCTGCTAACAAGTTCCAACCTATCAGTAAAAATCTGATTGCAACATATTTCCTTGACTACTTGGGACATAACATGAGTAACATCATCTTCTTTTATCACACAGTTGTAGCAGAAGTCTTTTAAAGCATCTTCAAATCAGTAGCTTTTTCATGAGAACTGATGTCCCTTAGTATTTAATCAAGACACAGAGGAAATTATTTGACAAGGAGGGAAGGAAATTAATAATTAACACCTTGCCTAACCAGAGAATGGACAGGCAAGCAGCAGCATGTTATACACACCACTTCAAACCAGTCTGCAAGGCCACTGAAATTGGGATTTTTCTTGTAGCTTTGGATGACACAGGATTTCACTCCTTTCCCCGCACATTCAATGAGAACCTGGGGGCGATCTACAGAGAGGAGCTGGACTTTCTTCAGTTCTCGAACACCCCAAAACAGGACCTGTGGTGGGCAGAGAGAAACATCAGTAGCCTGGGGGAAGACCCCTCAGTCTGGGGAAAGCCACTACTGGGATCTCATCACCTCATATCTCTTTGGGAATGCAGGAGTACCAGAAAAAAAAACCAAAAACAAACAAAAACAACAACAAACGAACAACTTAAATCTGATATTCAATAACCATCAGGATTAATGGTGGAAGTTAAAGCAATTAATAACATCCCACTATTATCAAAGAGTTATTGCCAACAGCAAGCCATAATAATCACATTTGCAAAAGCTCTCTTTTCCGCAGGGCAAGGGGGACTATTCATCTGACCAGCAGTGGCTTGGTTTGTTTAAAGTGTTACAGTGTTGAAGGAACAAACAAATTCCATATGAGCAGAGGTGATTAACAGAAGCTAGCAAGCTGAGCAAGCCATCAGGTCTGCGATGGATGGTGGGAGGTCTCCAAGCAGATTTCCTTCAGAGGACTGTCCTCCTGGTCTGGAGGACAAGAAGGAAATTGGGCCTGTAAAATAGGGGTCTGCAGGAAAACTGGGACTTTATACATGCTGGGGGCCCTGAAGGAGAGGGCTGAGGCAGCAAGAGTTGGTTACAGTTGGTGAGAGATGGACATTACAGTTGGTAAGAGAAGCCATGAGTCTCATGAACGTGAAATGAAGACTAGAACCAAAAGAGACTCTGAGGGGCTTTGTGGACAACTTGAACATTGGCAGGACTGGAGATTAGTGTGAGTCAGGGCGTGGCAAGAGTCACCGGAGGGGCGTGAGGATCAGTGAGATCCTGCTTTGTTGCCAGAGGTTCCCAGTTAAAATTGAGGCACACTTCTGTAGTTACAATGGCTCCATGGCCTTTTCCACCAGTGTGAGATATAGTTTATAGTATCTTAACAAAAATAGTTGTGTTATGTTCTCTTTCTGTTATGTCCTTGCTGGATAGCCTCCAGAGTTTGTATTTCCCTATATATGCATGCACTTCAACCTGTTCTTATAGCAATTTAACTGTTTGGATCTGGATGCGATTTCCCTGATTTTGGGGTCCCCAAGGTATCTGACTAAGGAGTGGAGCTGTCCTGGCCTCCCTCCATAACCAAAGGAGAAAGAAATGTGCTTACAAAACACAATTTAATCTATTGGAGATCTGAAATACTCTGGGAAGTTAACCGCTCTGCTCAGCTGTTCAAACAAGAAGGCTACAGAGAGGATGTTTCTAAGCTGGGTGCCTTAGAGCTAGTTGGAATGAATGTCACAGCAGTGTAAAATGGAAACGCACAAGCAGCACAAAGCGATCATGCTGCAGGAGCAATGGGGACACCTAAGTTTAAGGACTTAAGTTGTCCCTTTAGCATCAGCAGAGTCGTTCACGGGCGTATTTTCTTCACAATGTCAGGTGTGAAAAAAGAATACTGCTAACAAAAACTCTTTCCTATGTACAGAAAACAATAGTTTAACTAAATCATATAGCAGAGCTAATAACTGTTCTGTCCTTTTCAGCAGCTTAAGTGCTTGATCCTTGAAGGCAAAGCTGGAACTGCTTCTGGGCTCCTGAAAGAGTATTTCTGGAGAAGAGCCACCAGGTAATGCAAGTAGTGTCTCACCTGGCACAACAAAATGGACAAGTAAGCAGGTAGTGTGAAGGCTGCAGGACAAGTGACAGTGAGTGGTGAGGATGGGCAGTATCCAGGCCTTACACTGATGTGAAAAGCTGCCACATTTCCCTGCTTTCTAACATAAGGGAACTTTGGACCCAAATAGTGCAAGAGAGGAGGTGCAAACATTTGTACACAGGCAGGAAATATTGTTTGGCTGAAGTTTGGGACCCAGAAAAATCTTGGGAGGTGGCTGATGTTGAACTTCCCCTCCAGTGAGGTCAGCTACAAGGGGAAGCTCTCTGTCTCCTGCAAACACTTCCCTGGGCTGCACAGAGCCAAGTCCATCATCCATGTTCTGCCTTCCCAGCAGATCAGGACTGAGACGTAACCCTTGCTGGTCTCAGGTGGAAGCTCTTCCTTGCATGCTCAGCCTTGGAGAATCAATTTCATCTGAGTTTACCATAATTATTTTGGGACCCATATACTATATTCACGTGATTCCTATTGATCAGGATTTTAAAATCATCATCCCTTTGTGTTACAGTTCAATAAGAGAATAAAAGGAGCTGAGATTTGGAAATGGAAATATTCTAAGTAACTCACCTCCACTCTGTACTTGCTTAAAATGGGTCGGATGTTAGCTGGGACTGGGTAAATCTGGCCAACATCTGGTGGATCCAGTGGGGGAAATCTGTCTGGATCTGTCTCAGGAATCTGCAAAATTAAGCAGTCATAACTTAGGCTGGTTTTTTTTAAAAAAAAATAAAACTAGTATAGATCAGAAATATCTGTGAATGGCACATACAACACATCAATTTAATGCACTTTCACAAGACACATTGCAGAGCAGACAGGTTGTGCTGTGGGAGAAATGTGGCCTGGATTACTTACTGTCCTGCTGAGATGCTAAAACATTTGGCAGGAAGAGTATTCAACATATTGGGTTTACCCACCTTTCTGAAAAAAAAGGCTTCTTTGTCCTAACAGGACATAGTTTGCCCTAAAGACTTGCATGTACTGAAGCATGGTGACTTTATTTACTAAAAATGGAAAGCATGGTAATTCTATTTAACAAAAATCCCGAACAAAACTTCTTAGAAGACTTTCACAGGAAAATTCTAGATCTGATACTAGTTAAAAAAGGCTGGTGAACAGACTGTACACATCAGCTAAACCACACATTTGCCAGACAGACATAATGCTTTTCAGTCCCTGTGGCACAGAGGCCCGGCATTATTGCATGTCCCTGCATTATTGCATGTCCCTGCATTATTGCATGCCGTCACCACGTGCGAACTTGTGAATTGCATCTTCAGCGTTAGGTCTGGGTCTTCTCTGTGCAGCTACGAAAATCTGTGGCACTTCTGATCTTTGTGTGTGATTACACATAAGCCTGCCGCACGTTCGGGATCTTATTTGGGTGTATGCAATTGCCGTGTACCAGGTGGGTGGGAGGAGAACACGGTCCACCACAGCTCAGAGGCTTGACCAACTCTTTGCCTCCTGCCATGCTGCAGGATCTGCTGCCTCTTTGGTTTGGTTCACCTTCCATGGGAAAACTCCCTGGCTTCATTTTCAATACCTTTCTAATTTTCCACAGTGTATTTATGACCTTCTCAGTCCATGCAGGCCAGTTCTGAAGCCTGGCCTGATTTAGCAAATTTCTACATGAAACAGTTGAAGCCAGCACCTGATGATCAAGTCTTACACGAAACTCGGGCTGTGATAGCAGAGAACAGTAGGAACACCGGTTTCACAGGTGAGCTAACTACCCGTAGACAGAGCTCTCCTTGGCTTTCACATGAAGTATGGTACCTAAAGCATACTGTACATACAGCTTCGGGAAAAAAGAAACACAACTTCTGGAGTGCTTCAGCGTTCCTAAGTTAATTTGTCACTTGAAAGGTGAAGCAGCTGACATAAAGCTCTCAAAGGACCTGCAGAGTTGATTGAACCTTCTGCTTCATATAACTAGGTCACCTGTCTGTTATCTGCAGCTATGTACAGTTGTGTGGGAGTTTAATGTGTTCCCTAGTACCCTGCAGGTGAAGGAGATGGGTAGAAAATGTATCATCTAGCAGAGCACCTGCAGAGTATGTGAGTATTCACATAATAACAGCAATAATTCACATGCACATGTTTACATCCTTTTATCAGTAGAAATCAAAAGCAATTAATTTAATAGATTTCATGGAACTTGAGGCCAGAGATCTAGGTCTAGTTTTGTTGTTCCGCAATGTGGTTTCTATCAGTCATGTCTTTGATGTTTAACAAGCCAAACAGAAACAGACAACTTTATGAAATCCACCTGTTTAGCTTTAATCATATTCAGACCTTCCGACTCTATATTAACTGACATTAAATGTTCCAAAACTTTACCCCATAATAGGTTAACTGATACTTTAAATAAAACAGGCGGCAGACTACCTGAATCAGATGACATACCAGATGTCATCTTCCTGCACACAGTTAATATCTCAGGGTACCCACTTTCATTGCATTATCTGACTTGTATACTGATGACAGGTGATCAAGCAAAATATATTAATCTACATGATACAGTGATTTATGCATATGTAATTTCTAAACTGCACCAC
The DNA here is from genome assembly GCF_003259725.1 of Athene cunicularia. Classification (NCBI taxonomy): domain Eukaryota; kingdom Metazoa; phylum Chordata; class Aves; order Strigiformes; family Strigidae; genus Athene; species Athene cunicularia. Next base: position 141,511,033 of record NW_020799095.1, on the reverse strand, counting down.
TTATTTATTTACTTTAAACTAGAACATATATAGCTGTTTGTGTCCTCTTTTACAGCTGTGAGAAGCGATTAGTTCCAAAGTGCTTTACTTAGGAGAGGAAGGCTGGCAAGATCTCACATTTGAGGACAGAACTGCACTCTAACACTTTTAATAAAAAGGTTTTATTAAACTTCACTCCAAGACTGCAAAACCTGAGTCTAATATCAAATCAAGATTCCCTGGATCTTCACTTGTTCTTGATCTTGTTCTTTTTATGTATTGCAGTTAACTGAACAGTTCAGTACAGTGCAAGGTCTCCAGTTTTCCAAGATCTAACAACCATTAAGTGGAGTAGACAGTGTTTCTGTATTACACAGTGAAATTCTGGTAATTTAAGTGAAATTAGCTTGGTATAACTCAGAAAGGACTTTGCTTCACAGCCACAGTAAAACTGCACAAGAGGTCAATGATCTGTCACTCAAGTAGAGGAAAATGCCCATGAGGTATGTTTAGAAGGGTATTTTGCTTTTTTGATTAAAAAAATAAATCAGTAAATCCTAAACTCACTTTGAGCAAAACCAGGACTGTAGTATTCAACAGTCATATTTTTCTAAATGCCAAGATGCTCTGTTTTAAGAATAATTTCATCCCAAACCCCAGCATAATAGCATTCATTTTGAGAAAGAAGCATTCACTTCTTACACTTCTTCAGCTGAACCAAATGCTACCTGCAGATCAGAGTTATCAAGGACAGTATGTCTTAGGAAAGGTCATGAGCTCAGAATGAGAATAAATTAGTGATGAGAGATTTTTTTTCCATCCTCACACAGGGCATCATCAGGAATCCCTTGACTTTGGAAGGAGACACTGGCACATTATCTCTGGGAGTGCTCTGAAGCCTAGCAGACGTTTACATATAAATATATATCTTTTCCTGAAAATTTCTTTAATGTCCATATTGTTATTATATGCCATGTGAGATGTTCTAGAGTGTTGTATTGAGAAGAATAATACAGTGTGTGAAAATAAAGACTGCAGGGTGTTTACTTACTGTTCCTGTCAACTTTCTAGAGAGGTCTTATGGGTGTATTCAGAAATATATCCCAGAAGCAGTGTTGCTTCCCTTGTCCCAAAAGATAGCAAAACAAAATACAATGCTCTCTTCGTTCACCAGAAAGTTGATTTCAATTTAAAAAAGGGAAAATTATGGATAAGGTACTAGACTCTATTCCTTGGTACCCAACATAATGAGAAAACATTCTACACAGCATCATATTTCAGGCTTTCACTAAGAATATAATTAGCCCATCATAGCCTTTTTTATCTTGGGAATATCTGCAAAACATGGAGTTCCACTTTTTTCCCATTTCAGATTTCAGAATAAACTGCTATAGGTTTTCAGCAGAGAGAAGTCTCCGCTAACTGGTGGCTCTGCAAATTCCACTGAAATTCCCTGAAATCCCAGGCAGGATGCACTTCACTCATGCATCTGCCAGGCTAGCCCCAGAGGTAAGCTGAATTTGCCTTTTGTCTTGCAGTTGGAAAACAGTGTAACATTTCTCCTAATATGGGTATCTGAAAACTCAGTCTCCCTACTTAAATCCTTACTATTCACCACTTCCTTTTCCTAAGAATGAAAGCTGTATTAAGAGCTTTGAGGTTGCTAAAGTCAGGGCTGTATGTTACTCCAAAGCACAGGTCATTGCAATGGCAATGGGATTTTCACAGTTATTTCTCAGACCAGAGCCCAATTTAGGGCAGGGCAAGTGACGGGCAAATGAGGCTCAGAGCATGGAAGGGGCTGGCAGTGGTGTGTGCATGGATGGTGGCTCCTGGCAGCGTGGAGAGAGTGATAGAGATTGCTTGGGGACTATGAGGTCTAACAGCAGAACCATCCTGCTTCAGTTGCAATTCCCATTAATTCAAGAGAGTGATGGGCCTTGATACCACAGCTGCTTTTGTGAGCCTAGGGTTGAGAAAGTCTAGTTTACCTCCAGAAGCTCAAATGTAGCAAGAAGGTCTCCTCCTGAAAGATTGCCACAATACACTGGATGGTAAGAAAGTTTAGGTGGTTCATATTTTTGATCAGCAAGTCTCACCACAGGAGCAGCCACTGTAGACCCAATATATTCTGCCTTACCCTAAATAAAGGAGAATACAGGTGTCAAATGCATTTGAATTTCACAGTTGTCTTAGGAGCCAAGATGATGCAGAATTTTGTATTTGTAAAAAAAAAAAAAATCCCCCCAAAGGAAAGAGCAGTGTCAAATGCAAGGCAGCTAAGAAAATGAAAGAGCTGAGTACTTATTACTTCTTCAGAGCATCCAAAGTTTCTGAGCTCTATATTCAGTCAGTGAGACTGTCAGAATTTGCATGGTCAGAGATAAATCCATGTCTCCCCAGACTTAAAGACAATATTTACAGCTGTGTGCAGGAGAGGTGAGAGCAAGATGCTTCTGATTTCTGTAAGCCAGTCTTTAGTAGCGAGATTTAATTGGGAAAAAACAAGGCCACAGCTTTGCAAGTGAGTCTCAGGGCTGTTTTCAGGTGTTGAACTGCAAACCACTGTAACCACTGAGCTCCATTCAGCAAGGTCATCCATTTAACGACTATTCAGTGACACAGCTTTGCCTTCAGACTGGCAGTAAGATGTAAGAACCCAGGCTTTTACTAAGAAGGATTTCAAGTTTACCACTGCATCATCATCATACAGCTCGATGACGATCTCTGGTGGGAAGTCAGCAATCTCCTCTCTGTTGCCGTGAAGTACAATGCTGTTGAAGAGCAGCATCTGATTCCAGGTGGGGGATAATGTCTGAGAAATGATCTAATGAAAGAGAAGAAATGTTTAATGAGCTATGTACTGGTTGGTTGGGAGTTCTTCAGAAGACTTGCTGCTGGTTATGTCCCTTCCCACAGTCTGATCAATTCTTTGTCTAAGACACCACAGTTTATAGCAGCTATTCCCAGGCAGAAGAATATGATTCTTCCGCCTTGAGGCTGGTATCTCCATTTTCTCCATATCCCTGTTTTCCTCACAGACCCCTCACAAATATATCAGTACATGACCACCAGTCTGCGTTGACAAAGATCAGTATTAAATTTAGAGGAAAGCTGTTGGTTTAGGAAAGCAGGTGCGTGTCCAGTGCTATTAAAATAAAGTCTTTGCCCTAAACCGAAGTCAGTTTTCACTTCTCCAAGGTACATTTTTTTCAATCTTGTTTTTACTTATCACTCATAATAAACCAATAGTCTTTAATATGTTGGAATTTGGTTTATGTGGATGCTTATGCCATTTCATCGTAGACAATGTTTTAACCATCCTGGCAATAAATATATTTAACAAAGCTAACATTTAAAGAGGAAAAATATGCCAACTGTAAAATGATTCATAACCTGCTATCATTCTTTCAAATAGAAAGAAGGCTCTTGACTACAGTTTATTAGCACTTCACTGAGAGTCTTCTAAAAACATGCAAGTTATTAGTTGCAATATTTTATTCAGGCAGCGAATAAACTTAACACTTCTCTGCTTATAAAATCCTATTTTTCCTGGGCCAAATTCTACTTTTCTGAATCTAGTACATCTAAAGGCGAACTTCATTGACTTCATTCACCAACTTCTGTTAGAAGTTAAAATCACATTACAGGAAAAAAACAGTTCATATCCTTAAGGCAAAGCAGCAGAAACAGACACCTACAATGTAGAGCAGAGAAAGGCTTTTACTTCTCACTCCCTTTGGCACATGCCACAGAACTTGCTTCATAAGAGAAGAAGCTGTCAGAGGAGTTTCAGAATTAATTAAAACAGTATTCTGTGGAGTTTTTTACGGGAGGAGTTGGATGGGGATTAAATACATCTTCTGAAGCAAGACAATTTGGCCCAGTAAATTGTGCTTGGGGCATGGGTTTCAGAACTACCAGCCCTATTTTAACTCCAAGGTAGTTGTAGAGGGCTCAGGACCTCTGAAAGCCAGTCTGCATGTTCTGTAGGGATCATCCTCCTGCTCATTTGCCAGGGCTGTACTTCAACCCTTCTTACTGAAGCTCCGTAGAAGTTCCCACTTCTCTCTGGAGGCTTCATCAAATGTCCACAGGATGCCATCTGCCCCCTGGAAATGCCTTAGGGAGATGTGAGACCACGCCTGTAGCGCAGAAAGTCTCACACCTTTCTGTTTTCAGCTCATTTCAACTTTGCCATTCTAAAACCACCTGTGTGCTTTGCCAAATTCCATCGCAAAGAGCCATGCTGGCTGCCATGGCTACACAAACTGTATAAAGGTCTTCACTCTTTGCTCAGGCATTGCACACATACAGGAAAAGAGACCCACGGGGGTTCATCCTCATACCCAAGCAATGACAACAGTCCAAACTTAAAATGTATAGAAAAAGATGCAGAGAAAGGTAATTCACTTGCTACAAGGTCCTAGTAGCCCCAGAGAATCTGACATCTGAGCTAAAATAAACTAGTACTACTGCACCTCATGTTAGAGTAGTGGGTTACACCTAAACATTTGCCTTGCTTGCAGTGGACTGTCAGGAGTTGCCCTTTAACAGCAGGCATCTAACTTTTCCTGCTAGGTACCTCCTTGCAAAACCAAGATTTTTCCTTTTCATGGCTTAATTGGGGAAAAAAGAAAAAAAAAAAAAAGTGTTTTCATTTACTGAAATAGACTTTGGAACTTACCTTTGTGGTCTGGCAGTGTGATGTGAAAGTAACTTTTGCAAAAGGATCAGAAAGTCCAGTGTTGTCAGCTGCAATGAGCCCCCTGGCCTGATACATGTGGGCTCTCAGCTGGAAGAGGTGTGGGGCTATGTCAGTGCAAAGAAAACAGTAATGTCAGCTTCATGGAAATGATGCAGTACATAGGTAGAAAGGGAAGATTCATCACCTGCTGTCCAACCAGAATCTGTCAAGGGAAACTGTTGCTAGCGTTGTCTTACTAAAGAAACACCCAAGACACTCAGAAGTTGTGTAAAACTTCTGTATTCACTTATAATCAATGTCTGATGTAAGTCTCTACTGCAAGGTTGTTAACTGCCAGTTTTTATCTTTCATCAATGATTTATCTACTAGGTCTTCAACATGGTAGCTTCATCAGGAGAACTGAAGGATGTTTCATCATTGGGACAGGGAACAGAAATTGCAAGTGAACAGGTCCTTTCTTTCCCTGACATCTGCTAATTTTCAGAGGCAGGGCTGATGACTTGGCATCAAAACGAGCATTTTCTCATTAAAAGTTGCTAAGCCATGATCACCTTAGAACAGTTACTTTAAACAGAGGTTGTGTCTCCCTCTGAATTAGCACTTTTGGGGCCATGTCTCTTAATTGTTAATACTGAGAAGAAATAGTGTCTTACTTTTATACAGCAGGCAGGAGGGTGAGGGCACCACACTGTGCCCTGAGTTGGTGTTAGCTGGTAGTTCAGTCTCATATCCTACAGGCAAATTCTCCATGATGCTGTGGGCATAGCTGGCAGGTCCAAGCCATAGGTAGATGTCCACCTTTGCCTGCACAGTCCAGCCCAGCGGGCGCTTGCCTGGTAACTGGAGAAAAAAATCCACCCATCACCAACAAACTCAAGAAAGAGAGAAGGCTGGATGCTGAGTCCTACCAAGTATGAGTTTAAAAAAAAGCAGCATTCACTGAGTTGATACACTGATAATTTACCTTTCTCCACAATGAGTGGCCCTGAGACTCCTTTAGCACAAGGAATTTCTGTGATTCTTAGGGAAGAAATGAGTGCTTTGCTCAGTTGAAAGTCTATGTAAATGGCATACTGCCTAATACACAGAGGTTTGTGTAGGCTGCATAATAGTTGCAAGCACATCAGTGCTAGCTGATACCCTACTTTTCCCAGACTTCAGCCTACTTTCCTCTTCATGCACTTTTACTGATCTCCAATAGTTTCTCCCATGTATTACTAAAAGTACTACTTTATTGGACAGGTCAGAAAATATTCAGGTATAAAACATTACTAGTCTTAACAAAAAATACTATTATTTCCTTCCTCTCCCTTCCCAATTCGTTTAGCTCAGTGGGTTTTATTATCTGTTCCCATGGTAATTCTTGATACTGAAGGGGCTGGATAGTTAATTATGGTATTTTTTTGTTCATGCAGGCAAATAGTACTGAGCTTAATGAGTATCTATGGCCACTACCAGGATCTTAGATATTTATTATGGGAGTGTTTATATATTATGGAAGTGCTCCCTGCAACTCCAGATGAAAAAACACTAAAAAGTCATTATATGCAGTTACTATTGTCTTGTGTGTTTGAGCTTTTCCTGATGGCCATAGTAAAAATTACAGTGCATAGTATTCCACTGCTACCTGCCTTTGTAGGATTATATGCACTAAGACTTTCTTCAAAATGAATAATCCCATAACAACATTTTTTATATATATTGCACAAACCTAGGCACATTTTAAGCATAAAGAATTGCTATATTACCTCTGAACACCTAGTTTCCTTGCTATCTCAGTTGCTGGGTGCTGACCGCTTACCAGTCTCCTCCCAGACTTTCATGTACTGTATTCTGATGTCTTTGCCAGCAAAGAAGCTGTACCTCTGCTATCTGTTTATGTATACAGCTATAGATAAACAATGCTATACACTCGCCATAAAAAGTAGTGAGAGAATTCATTACTCATATACCAAAAGCCTGGCAATGATACAGTGCTTAAAGAAGGACAAGCATAAATATAAGAAGCAAACATTAGTAGATGGGAGCTATGAACATGTACACATTTTTAGTACATTACAAAGATGAGCCTGTAAAATACAATCTCTGACAGAAATTCTAATACTGAATACTCCCTGGACAACACCTGTGTTTGCAGAGCGCCCCAGACTTACTTTCAGAAAATGGGTTTTAATCTTCCCACAGTCCTTGCCTCTCTGCTCTTTCGCTGGGGAATAGAGTATATTTTTTGCTGGGACTCTTGCATATGCAACTCTCTTGTTGCTGCTGAGCATCCAGATGAACACATCGGGCACCGTATTCTGTGGCTGTTAAGTGAGAAGGAATATTGAACTAAAACTGAGTTCTTTCTGCTAGCCACCACCATTATTTTTTGTTAAAACACCCTCTACCAAGAGCTCACACCCTCACAGCTCCTGTGGAGGGGTAGATGTGCACCCAGATTGAAAGAGACTGGCACTTCATGCTTGCAGTCCAAACCTCCATTCCTAAGCTTTGTAGAGTGATTCAGCAGCACACACTCTATAAATCATTTCAGGGGAAACGAAAACTAAAAATCGGGGTACAACTCTGCCTCAGGAAATAACTTACCCACAGACTGTGTAAACTGGAAGTGCTTACCATGGAAATACCATCAACTTCATCGATACCAGCAAAACAAAAAGGACCAGGGCTAAACCCAAGAACAGGCATATGATCATATATTCTGCTTGAGAGGATGCTCCATGGCATTACCTTGCCCTATCCCACACAACATTTCCCCAAGCAAAGCCTGAGTGTGGTTTGAAGCAAAGACCAGCTCAGAGACTGTTCCCAGAAGGCACTGTGAGTGAGGACACTCTGTTCTGGGAAGGAAGAGAATTTGGGTATAGCCTGCAAACCACACCAGGCTGTGCCACTTGCTCTCCAAGCCAGGGAATAGCCATGGCCCTGTTTAGTTTGCTAGCACAGACAGCTCTCGGAGGGATAGCACTCCACTGGCTGGATTTTGGTCTGACCAAATATGTCTCTTCTCTTATTCCCAGGCTTAATAGCATGTCTAGGCAGTGTCTGCACAGTGAAGTACAGCATAGAGATTCCTGAGCTTATACTACGTCCATACAAGTAGAGACATGAATTCAGATCAGAAAGCAGACTGTCTCCAAACAACCAGGGCACATATGGGATAACCTTATTTAAAAAAAAAAAAAAAAAAAAAAAAAAAA
>NW_020799095.1:141451883-141503093 GCF_003259725.1 Athene cunicularia | reverse complement strand
AACCTAGGCACATTTTAAGCATAAAAAAAAAAAAAAAAAAAAAAAAAAAAAGAAGAAGAAGAAACTCTCCATACTGCATCCTCTCCATAACACATAGTCCAGTGTTTCCTACTCCAGTCTGTTAACAGCTCCATTTAATGCAAAACAAGATTGGGTCCAGACATCCAAAGGAGAACTCTTTGGATAACCAGACCAGGAGTTATTATTCACACAGGATTATGAAAATTAAAATCAACCCCTGTAATTTACATTTATCTGAATTTCTGTGTGGATTACCTCATCAACCAAGAATCGAATTTTATCTATAAAGCTCTGAGTCTCACGTATCATTTCATCCAGTGGCATCTTCTTTTTCTGCTGCTGAACAATTCCCTTGGCATCATTGGACATTGCTTCCTGCATTCAGGAAAGACAATATATATTTTTATGCATCAACAAGTAGTTTGAACTGGACACAGAGGAGAAAAGAGTCTTCGATTCAAGTTGAAAAGAGACACTTGGTTCAAGGTAACAATAACCTTCTTTGTTGTAACAGAAAGCAATCAACTCTTTGGAGCTAAATAAAAATGTGAATGTTCCCCATTTTCTCTTTGCATGCATACTGGATATAAGCCCCAAGAGACATGTGACTGCCACCTAGAATTATCAGACCTCAGGCCTGACAGAAATCACAGCCAAATTCTGTGCTACAAACAGCAAACAGAGCTAATAAACATTCAGATAACCTCCGCCCAGTTTGGTTTCTTCTCACTGGTTCCCTGGAGAAGGTGACTAGGTCCAGGAATATCAAATGACAGACTTTACTAGTCTTGAAGTTCAGCCCCACCATAGTAATTAAATGCCTAACAGCAGTGTTAATCTGGTGCATCACTTAATTTTAAAATGCATGGAAAATTAAAACCAGCTCATTATTATAATGTCTTATTTGTATTTAAAAGCAGCATGTTCTGAACTGGCTTAGGGTATCTTAGAACTGTTGTTGTAAGACCAACCTTCGTTGTACACTAAGCACAGCAGGGTTTATTAAAAAAAGTGCTCTTGGATACTAAATATATTCATGTTAATTACAAAGCACTCCAGTATGGTGAAATCAAAGAGAAATTAAAATGCATACAATCAGTGTGCTTTCAGTTAATGCCATTGCATCAGTACTTAAAGGCAAAAACATACATACCAGCTCTTGCTTGAACAGCATAAGTCTCTTTCTGTCCAAAGCAGTGTAATTCAACCCTCTGGGCTTCTTTTCAGCAATGGTAATGAAGGCCCTAGGACACAAGAATAACAGGTTCTTTAAATGTGTTATTTTTTTTGCATGAACCAGAAGACAGAGATGCTGAAATTCTCTAAAATAAATATTGAGCATCTATATAATTCAAAGGATAGATTCCAAAAACTCTGCATCACATTTCACAGAAACAGGGTTAATATCTAGAAATAAGAGTTTACATCTATTTTAAGCCAGATCATGTCATCTGACACAGAGCTCACTGTGTGACTTATCCCAGCATGTGGAATCCTTTGTTTTTATCTTAACCCTGTCCTTTTTTACACTGTGTCTATCACACAATCTATTAAATTCTACTTATCCCATAGACATTCTATTCTCAGAGTCCACAAAGCCAAAATAATATGACAGTGATTGGCAATATTCTACTGACAATACCGAATATTGAAAATAACAACAAAATATTTTCTCTGTATAAATAGAAACTGCAATTTGGGAAGGCCTTTGCTTTTATAGCAGAATAAATAAAATATATATTCCAGTAAGTTTACTGTACTTATTTTTATTCTCATCAGTTTCCTTGTCTAGCTTCAAATTTGTAGCCAGTATATAAAGCTGATTTTCTGTATGCCTCTAGTAAATGTAGTTACCTGCTTTGATTGATAAAATCATTTAGGGTCGTCCTCATTTTCTCCTCAGATGCAATCTCTGAAACCTTGATCAAGTCCTTTACTTGTTCTAATGATTCTTCCTATGAAAAACAGATGAAAAAGCCGTTATGTAAAGGACGGAACTTTGTCATTTTGCTAGTGTTATAATACCATTATTCACTGTATGACTAGCAAGAATAAGGGAAGCAACTGTAATCTGACAGAACAGGACCTCTGACACATCAGTATGCTTAAAGTACACAGAGAGAAGACTCTAGCAGCATGATTTATTTTGACCTTTACCCGGTTTCCCCAACTACTAGTCCAAGCTACTACTGCTTGGAGCAGTTTGTTTTCTCACTTCTTTGGTAAAGATCAGTCAGTGGGACTGATCTTTACCAAAGTACTCCACTAGGTAGGAGGAAAAAATGTAGTTCTCTTTGGTTCTGCTTCCAGCTCTGCTGCTTAAATTTAGCAAGTTACTGGAGTTAACTTCTTAAACTTCAGTGGGCACCTGAATCCATATGCTAGGTCTACCACAACACCTGCTGTTATTGAAAAATGGAGTCTGTTCTTACAATCTAAAATACATAGCTGGATTTCCAGCAAGGCCTGTGAGTGTTCAGGTACAACATATCAGATACAAACATATCTCTCCAAATATATATATTCATATATATATCAGATACAAAAGACATCAGATACAAACACATCTCTCCATATATATATATATTTAGATGTTTAATTTGCCAATACCTGGGTTTGAAATGTTGGCCTATAAGCCACTGTCTTCTCATGATACAACCTTGCATGAATATGACGTCAGTGTTGTTGATCATGAGGTGCATAAGGATAAATGAGCAATGAATAAGACTCTTAATCTGAGTGCCCCAAATTAAAATATTCAGCGTTATAAGTCACTTTAAAAAGTACTACTACTTTAAATAAGGGTAGAAAAAAACAGGGTTATGGGAAGACACTTTGACTAGGGCATCACAGTGACTGCCCATGAGATGATATGTTTTAAGACTCTCCAGCATAAATACAGGTTAAACCATGTGGTCTGGGCAAGAAGACATCAGAGGAAGAGCCATAGGAGACAGAATTATTCTATATCACATATTTTAATTGTTTGACTGTTCTTATGAAGAATAAAACATTTCTTAGAAAATAAAACATCCTTATGGAAAAAAAAATGTAGACAAGAATATTTGACTAGCTCTAATAGATCAAAACAATTTGGGAAAAAAGGCGGGGGGGGGTTATATCACCTATTCTTTCACAAAATGAACAGCAAGGAATGCAGTCGGGAGAAATTTTGAAGGCCTGTTTTAGGGAATGTGACCTCTCACTGCCATACTCTGATGAATACATGAGCCTGGAGGCATGGTTGCCACTTACCAGGTGATCTGCCATTTTCTCAAGAGTGTTGGAAGAGTACAGACGAAAGGTCTGGTTGCCCCAACAGCTCTTGACACAGATACAGGGCTTCCTCTCGTCGTATGGCAGGTACTGGTAGTTCCTGTGAAAATGAAGTATGGAGCAGATCATAAAGGTGAGAGAAGAGTTCAAGGGGAGGCGCAGGAAAGAAAAGCTTTGGTGCTCTCTCACAGCAGAGAAACTGAAGACAAAACAGGATGTGTTCGCATGTGCTAACCTGTAAATACTAGGGAGAACAAACACAAATATCACTTCCACTACCTGTGAGATCCCTGAAGAGAAAAAACTTGAAGTCAGTGGATCTAATTTCAGTGCTTTCCAGGGTGGGAGAAAAGCCAGGCAAACAGGCATGCAGAGAAGCTCTGAAATACTCCTAATGCTGGGAAGCAACAAGAGGAAAAGAAGCAAAGATTTAAATCCAATCACCTCTTCAAGAGCAATGGCTCCACACACTGTACAGTGGAAGAGGCATGGTAGAGTCTCACCACTACATTACTTTCACGAGACGCTTTTATTCAGAAGCAATAGGTAGGGAAGATTGACATTCATTGGGAGAAGATGATCTGCAGGACCTGCTTAGTAAAAGTGATACCAAACTCATAATAACAGCGATAAAATCCATCTGTTGCTCTCTGTTTTCTCACTTTTTATCTTAGGTCCAAATTGCCATGTTGACTGTTTTTATAATGCTGCTTTCTTTGTGTGTTCAGCTGTATGAGTGTCTTGTACTGAAAAATATGAGCAAGACACCAGCATAACCAGAGACTCTGCAGACTTTAATGTACACCTGCCACAAAGACTGATGTTTTGATTAGAGTTGTGGTAGGCACTATGTCAAACCCATGTACCTGATAAGCATGTTGTCCTCCCTTTATAGAAATACTATAGCCCTATGAAACACCATGCTCAGCCATGCTGGGTTTCACACACAAGGTCTTATCATTTACCTTAATAATGGGACAGTGAAAAGCTTTGGATATGAAACTCTATAAACAGCTTTATGTTCTTCTGGGAATGGCTCTAACCCGATGCCACCAATACATTCTCTGCAGCTGAGAAGAGCCTGTACGGGAGAGCTATTTACTGGTGTATACTTGTGTCGTGGTTTAATCCCAGCTGGCAACTAAGTACCACACAGCTGCTCGCTCACTCCTCCCGAGTGGGATGGGGGAGAGAAGCAGAAGGGTAAAAGTGAGAAAACTTGGGGGTTGAGATAAAGGCAATTAGATAGGTAAGGCAAAAGTTGCGCACGCAAGCGAAGCAAAACAAGGAATTAATTCACCACTTCCCATCAGCAGGCAGGTGCTCAGCCATCTCCAGGAAAGCAGGTCTCCATTGTAACAGTTACTTGGGAAGACAAACATCATCACTCCAAATATCCCCTTCCCTGCCTTCTTCTTCCCCCATCTCTATATCAATGAGCATAACATCATATGGCATGGAATATCCCTTTGGTCAGCTGGGGTCAGCTGTCCCAGCTGTGTCCCCTCCCATCTTCTTGTGCACTCCCAGCCTACTCACTGGTGGGGTGGGTGAGAAGCAGAAAGGCCTTGACTCTGTGTAAGCACTGCTCAGCAATAACAAAACCATCCCTGTATTATCAACACTGTTTCCAGCAGAAATCCAAAACATAGCTCCATACAATCTACTATGGAACAAATTAACTCTATCCCAGTCAAAGCCAGCACAGCTTGCCTTATGACCCTTCAGTATTTCCCCACAGAAACTGATTCCCTAAATAATAAAGAATAAAACTACCCACATCTCCTGCTCTTCATGATGTTCAACAACTGACGTAAAAGATGCTTGCTTTTTCCATTTCCTCTCCTCTAGGAAGGTTCTAAGAAAGGAGAGTGCACTTTGTATGGAGAGCATACTTCTTCCATTTCAAGGTCTCTCTATCTTAGCACAGACAGATTTTTAGAAAGTCCTGATCATCTGCTCCTGAAATCCAGAGCCCCAGTAGGCTGAATTGCCTAAGCATGGGCATCCACCTGTGGGCCCAGAAGGGGCTGGGCCTCTCATGTTTGCTTGTAAGGATGCCTCAGATACCCTAAGTCATTTCAGATAGAACTGAGCCCATGTGTTTAATCACTAAGCCAAGCCCACAGAAACCAAATCACTTGCCGCTCTTGAGCGGCCTATCCATAACTCCTAACTTCCACACATACCTAACAGGTTTATGTGAGAATTTTTCTGTTTAGAAAGATAAAGATCTTCTCTACAGCTTAAATTTCCTGCCCTATGGGATATCAAAGAGAAAAAGAATTTCCCTTTTACTTGTTCCTCAATAACCTACAGCAAGGTGAGCATTACCCATTGAATTAGGTGCACAGCAGAGCTACACAGATCTTGGACAGTAATTAATTTTGGTCATTTCATAAGAGGAAAAAACAATTCAACTATCTCACAATGCCCAGACCATCTTAACCTGAAATTCATAGATTTTAGGAATCTTTTCATGGGATTTACTAAGAAAATTATATAGCCATAAAATAACTCACATGGGAGACTGACCTTTCATGTCTATTATTCCCTCTGTGAGAACTGGGGGAAAACACTTTTTCAGTGTTAGTTTATCCTTGCTATAGATTTTGACATAAATGTGGAAAATTCCTCGCAATTTCATAGTGACTGCTTTAGAAATCTTATTGCTCTGTCTTCTCCTTTAATAAGTTAGTGGTTTTAATCTCCAAAATCGACTCTTGTTATTGTTTCCTATTGTTCATTTATAATTCTAAAATGCAGTTTATCTAAATGTTTGGATATCCCATTAAGTACTGATTAATACTAAACATATCCAGTGATGAAACCAGTAAGATGCCAATATAAAATGACATATTGTCATTAGGTGGTATCTGCGGCTGGCCAAAATGTTAGATAGCACAGGAGGGAAAACAAGATGCAATATCATACATAAATTTGAGGAAAAAGGATCTTTAATGAGAGAAAGCTTTGTTAATCTTGGAGTGAGCCAAGAAGCAAATAATAAATTTGAAGAATGATTCATTCTATTACAAGGGTTCTTTAAATCTAAATTCTTGTTAAGGGAAAAACTAAAAATCCCACAGTCTCTCAGGGAGGATAATAACCCAGCATGTACCCAAATCTGCAGTCATGTTAATGAGGAGAGGCAAATATCTTTCTGTCAAATATTGTTTTTTTTCCCTGTTTTCTTTATTTATTTGCTGTAGAAGCAAAAACTGTATGGTATTTTAATTCTTGTTTTCTTTCACTAGCTCTTATTTAATCTGACTGAGCCAATAATTGCAAGAAAGGATGAAAGTACTTTTTAGGGAGGTCCAGAAACCAAACAGATCTAGGTTGATATTTTCCACCTGGTCCTTATATCTGTAGACTGCTCTGGTCCTTATATACGTAGACTGTAGAGGCCAAGATCAGAAGATGAGTGTAAAATGACTCAGAGCACATTCACTTCAGTGGAGCTTAGAAAATTTACCATTGTGGAAGATATAACTGAGGATTTGAAAGCCTCTAGTCCAAAACAACCTGTTTAATGCTGCTGGGGTTCATCGATGATGATGATGCAGGATTATAAAATAGGAACCAGAGTCCTGGATGACGAGATTTTGAAACACAGATCCTCACCTGTTCCCACCTGTGATCAGTGGCTTCTCGGGGGGTGTGGTGGATATCAGGGTTACTCCAAGGTCATGAGAAATTTCATCCTCCCCCTCATGCATCAGGCTTTCTTCTGCTTCTCCATCACGTGCCTTCTTTTTCCCTCCAGCTCCTGCTGAGGCTCCATCAGTAATATTTCCAAAGTTACCTAGAGACACAGGGTTACAAGTGAAGAGATGACTAGCTTGGAGGTGGTAAACCTGAATGAGGTTTAAAAAAAGAAAAAGACCAGTCATACCAGTGGAATATGTTTGTCCCTTCCTGTTTGTTAGCTGTTCTGACCTTACAACAGTCTATAAAGTTTCTGACAAGGTATGTTGGTCCCAATGACTTTTCAGACTCCAGGACAGTGCTGCTTTACCTGCCTTTTAGGTGATATATATCTAATATATTGCGCCTATCACTAGGTGATGCAATCCTCTAGTTGCTGGCCCCCAGGACCTTCTGATTTTGCTAAAGAAACTCAGAAGCAAAACCAATGATGCTGTTGATATCTCTAGACTCAGGAGTCCTGATATGTGTTTGATTTACATGGCAAATGTGTGTCTTCTTTACAACATATGGATGACCTTTTCAAAGTCTGATCTCAGCTCATTTTCAGACAAGAAAATTTTGCACAGTAGGGTTGCAGAGTTAGTGATAACCATGCTTTGAGGCCCCTGTTTCAAGCCAAATGCCAAACAACTCTGCTAATGATACAGCCATCTTCTCTGATGGGGTTTTGCCTTAAAGGGCAATTACCAGCACTGGAAAAGAGGCGCATCCATCAGACTGGTAATTACAGATTTTATTAGACAGGCAGAAAACATTTCCTGCAGGAGAACGATGTGCTGAATCACCCCAGATGACATCCTGATCTGGAATTTTGGTTCCATCTTTCATGCAAATAATGATCATTTGCCAAATTTTGATCCAAATTTCAACTGCACAGGTAGCTGGTAGATGTTCAGGTCCAGAATTCAGAGCCAGATTCATCTTTAGTATTATTTCTGACAAGAATCAGTATGATTTCTTGCCCAACTATACAAAAGAGTTTCTTGTCATTCTCAGCTCTGCTTCCTGCTAAGTTTCAGCAGGAATCAATATCACTCATTGATTGCCCTTTTTGTCACAGACATCTCTCCCTGCACACATAGCCTTATAGCTGAGCACACGCAGGTACACAAGCGTAAAGGTGGGAAGTGCCAGGATGCTACTGTGCACTTGGACTCTAAATGAGGCTAGGACTGAGATAAGCAAGCCCCTACAAAGGGAATGAGACCAATTTAAGCTTCTCTCTTAAGGGAAATTTCTTCTGCTATGAAAATATCCACTCAATGTTCATGAAAATGTCTTCATTTTCTCTTCAGTCTGCTCCTGGGGACAATTCAGCTCCACCATGAGGAAGTCCCTCCTGCAGTACAGTCCTGCCTTACTCAGAAAGAGGACAGGACTTACCAGGAAGATCTTGGGGTACAAGCTGGTGCATGCATTTTGAAGCTTGGCTGTACATCACCTAATGCCATGCTCACAGACCCACATCTGGCTCAGCAGGGTTGGCCAAGAAGGTCCACACGAATCCTCCCTGCAAAGGGGCTCCCTCACAGACACAGACTAGTTGCAATGGGCACCACAGAATTAACTCTGCCCTGAAGTAAATTACTTGAGTTTGGTCTCCCAGGGGATTAAGAGGCTAAATATTGAGTGAGTCGCTGCACATCATGGGTAAAAGGATTTGTATTAATACAGGGCATCTGTAGTAGAGACAGCTAGGCATCAGTATGCCCAGCTTGACTGCTATTGAGAGAAATGATGAACAGCATTTAATTCAAATGTAAACCCCACTCTGAAGCTGACTCCTGAGTTCTGAGACATAGCTGTCAATAACATGTAACATCTCCTTGCTCCTAAGGCTCCCTTTCTGCTTTGGAGAAGAGCTCAACAAACTTACCAATGGAAACCTCAAAGGTTATTGGCTTGTCCCCAACCTTCCTATCAATCATTGTGGCTTCAAAAAATGTCCCAAAGAGGAGGAATTCCTCAAATTTCTCTTCATAGATCTATTGGAGAAGAAGGAGGAAGAAAAATGACATTTATTTTACATTCTACTCTTTTTTTTTACAGCACAGAGTAGTCTTTATAAGTCTCTATCAGCTGTGTTACTGTTGTAGATCTGTCTGTGGCGGTCAGTGAGGCACAATTTGTAGGAAGAAGGAATACCTCTTCTCTGAGAAACATATGATTGGAAAAAGAGATAACCCTGTGTGGCTTTGGTCTTGTCCATATTGTCTAGTTATATCATAACTGGTTGCATGAAACTCATTACCCCTCACTTCATACTCTGTCTCACCAATAGTCACTATTACATTATTTCAGCACCTTCACATACTCTTATGCCATCATTCAAAGTATACATCTATGGCAGTTCAAGGGCAGCTTAAGAGCACTCTTTTAGTGCAACAGCAACAAAATATCACCATACAAATATGTCATTTATCAGTGAGTGTGGCAGTAGTCTTCCTTTGCATTGCAATAGTAAATTCTGCCAGTGTAATACATCCAGGCAGGGGAGTGCTCGCCCAGCTCTGCTTTCCTCAGAAGGACTTTAACCTATTGCCCATGTGTTTGTGCTATCAAGACATTGACCTTGCTCAAAGTCAAGACTTTGACACTCAGCTCCCAGTGACACCAGTAGGACACAAAAATTTCTCGTATCCACATTTTAGATGGCAGCCCTGTGATAAAGCCAACTGAAACCAAGCAGTCTCATTTTTTGCTATCTTGCTGTGCTTTAAAGCATGGGCCCAAAGGTGGGGCCTCAGTGCAGGGGAGTGCAGTCCTCTGCTCAATGCCTTCCCTGGCATCACAGCACAGAAAGCAGAAACATATCAGCTTTTGACAGAATTTGGAAGCACATTGGAAGCACGGGACAGTTCAGGGTCTCAGCACAGCAGCACACCCTGAAAAGTGTAACAACCTTTTGTGGAGTTTTAAGGCTCTGCTAGACTCTTTAAACCTATTAGAGACCCAGCATCTGCTTGTCCCTGGCACACTCTCACTCAAGGATGGCCAGGTAACACCTCTAGCGCTCTTGGGTCATTAACAAAACAAACTAATAACCCCAAGCCAAGACTAAGCCCAAAGGAGATATATTTTCTGGTTTTAGTTCTCCCCAGATTTACACCCTGACTGCAACAATCTCTCCAATGCACACCTCCTCATTTCACAGCATGGATGCCAGTGTACTGAAGGCCTTTAGGCAAGATCAGTACTAGCTGCTTTTGCAACAGAGCGAGGCAATGAATAAAACGTAGCTGAATATGAATATCTATTTCCCTGACTTCTGCAAAGCAGAAGCATCTTTTGACACAGCCCATGACCACTTCATTTTGAAAATCCTCTGCTATGCACAATAAAAGGGCATAGGTCTTCAGTGAAAGGATTAGCAGCATCACATGTCAAAGCTACACCACAAACAGATTGCAGGTCCGGAGTAGTTTTGGCTTCCCTGTGACCTGATTATTTTCGGCATGAACCCAGAACATAGGATGCCTAATAAAGCTGAGGCTCAGAGACTACAACACACACATTTATCTCCCACTATAAAGAAAGGAAATTGCAAGTAGTTAATGTCTTCTTGCTGCCAGAATAGGCCAATAAAGTTGGTCTGTAGGGCTGGGTAATTTGCCTCTGTTGTCTCAGAGGCTCTATGAGACATTTTTTGCTTCATTTTTAATGTCCTCAGTTCCTGCTCAGAGAGTTGTAATACAATTACTGTGTCTACTGTAGCATGTAGCATGAAATATTGCTGAATATCAAACCCAAAAGAATATCAAGCATTCCTGTATTATGTTGTTGCCTTTTACTCATTCTGTATTTGAAATCGAGGCACAGTAGCCAGAAATAAATTCTTATTACTGCTATGAATATTTATTGGTGTTATAGCAGGGTTTGTTCCTCTACCTGGAGTGTTTAGCTAGCACCTAAGATGACACTGTTTGAGCCACTCACAATAATGGATTTCTTCCATATAAAGGAAAATCTGTATGGAAATAAATTTCTTCTCATGTCACCTCTATTACAATCTTCAGAGAAGAACTGTGGGACAGAGGCAATTTACAACTATATGAGTATGTAAAGCAAGACCAGGGCACAAGTGCGCACAGCTGACTTGCAATTACCCGTGCCTCTGCTAACACCCTCCTTCACCTGCTCCAGCTAGCACTCATGCAGACAATGCCAGAGCACAGGCCAAGGAAGAGCACTTGCCAAGGATAGGCCTCAAGACCAAAGAACAATTTCTTCTCTCCTATTTACTTGCAGACATGGAGTCAAAAGACCAAGAATCTAATCTAATAAATGATATTACTGCCTTAAGCACTGAGGTGGGACTCCCACTGCAAAAGCCAAAATTTTCATAAGTGACACGGTGAAGTGGGAAGAAAATGAGTTATGAGGATATCTTTCTTCCTGTTTATTGGGTTAAAAAAAAAAAAAAAAAAAAAAAGTGATGTGATGGAACAGAGATTCAAAGCTCAAGAACTGACTCAGCCCCTGAACCCACATGCCCTGCCACAACTGCACAACCTTCACAAAGCTTTGTAGCACAGTTCTTCCCATGATGTAACCCAGTACAGTAGACGGAGTTAGGAAAGTAACATCAGTTAACACCAGTTGAGACTGAGCACATGATTTGCAGCTCCTCTCCTAAAGAGATTAGCAATCTAAAACTGCAATGAGAATGCAGGGTTAAAGGAGGAGAGTGTAACAGAATAGGCTGTATCTCTCTGCATTTGCACGAATTCTATGTTAAAGATTCCCTAATAACTTCAATTGACAACTACTAATTTTCTCAAATAAATGCAGGAAATCAGACTTCGTAATTACCAGCTGCCCCCGTCAGCTCTCTGTCATTTAGTAGATAATACATCATGTAAGTTTCTAGTGGGAACACATGGATGCAACTAGCACAGAAGGGACAGTAGGACAGAAGACTAAGTTTTATGGAAACTCCCCTACCTGTGATTTTTTTTAATGAGTTACGGGTACATATTATTGTTCCACTTGTGCTGCATTATTATGGGAAAGTTCCAAGACTATGGAGGTATGGGGAAGCTGTAGGGAGCACATAGAAACAGTATTATATGGCCTGGACTCAAATACACACATCAGTGACATACTTGGAGGTTTAGGGACACATGTCAATCAGTCTCTTAATACCATACAGACCTCTGAAGGTACATCAAATGGCTCAACTTCCACTTCAGTTGAATTCATCTTATTCGAAGGGCAAGATGACTTTCGATCCTCTCCTGCTTTCTCAGTTTTGTCTTTTCCTTTGGGTGCTTTGGAGTCTTTATCTTTTGATGGCAGTTTGATATCCTTGATAATACTGGAAAACCTCGACTCACGGGCTCCTCCTGAAAGTATCTCCACAGCAATCTCAATGAAAAGACGTCCCCTGAAGGAGACCCCTTCCCCAAAACCTTCGTTAAGCTCCTGGTGGTCGTCCATGAGGCTGTGGTTTCTGGGTGAGCCATAGAGATTGATCCAGGCAGGCCCAAAGGTAGGCAAAAACCCTGGATATAAAGCACACTTTATAGCATTTCTATTAGGCGTTAGCACACTCTCCTCACTGTCTGCTCCAAGAAAATTTGCCTCTTGCACAGCAAAAGCCAAACCTAGACCCATTTCTATGCTGTTTTGCAGAGCAATACTTAGGCACCAAGGAGCCTCTGCCAATACCCAACCAGGGACTCTCCCAGTATGGTGCTATTTCTCAGAAGGTGTTTGTACCACAGGTGCTGGGGCATGAGGCCTCTTGCACCTCTTGAAAAAACCATAGGCTAGGGCTTGGACATGGTGGGAGAGGAATGGAAGCTTTCTCACCTTGTCCAAATTGTTCCCAAGTCCATGTCATTACTTCATATGATTTATCTTTTATTTTCTGATTAAGGATTCAGATACACATTTGAATTGACAAGTTTAAGGAGTTACTGCACCTTTGCTGAGCTGTGATAACTGACCATGTTCCACACATAGATTGCACAACATAAATAAGGCTATACATGTAGCTTCAAACATCAGTGCAAAGGCTCCAGATAGTGAGATTTACCTCACATACACAAGGACAAACACAGTAGTCCATGGTACCTCTTTGAGCTGTGACAGCACTCAGCTGAGCCTTACTTTGCTCATACTGAGTCAATAAAAACACAAGCCTGCTCTGCCTGTGATTTGCACTTTGTGCTTTCATTGCCCGACAGAAACTCTCATGAACTATAAACATACATCAGTCATCCCTAACGGACCACAGCAGGCTATTGCCACAGTCACAAAGAGGATACCAAGTTATGTAGCAGCCCTGTAACAAGAAAAGCAGACCACCATGCACCAAGTGCAATGTAATATAACTTCAAATTAAGCAAGAGAAGGTCTCTCAGAACCAACAAAAACTATGGATGTTCACCTGAGCTCTGGGAATTCCTAAAATGGGATTAGCCAGTGCCCAGATCCCAAGCAAGTAGATTCTATGTTAAGGGCATATTCTGGAACAAACATTTTCCCCTTTACCTTTGTCACCATCTTGTTCATTTGATATTTTCTTCAAGTCAATGAAGTGGGTGGCTAAAGCCACATCATTCATACTGCCTTCATCCCAGACCTGGATTTTGACTCTTCGGCAGAGCGGAGGGAACATTTCCTTGAAGATAATCTGTTCGTGCCATACTGGATCGGCACAGTTCTTTTGCACTGTTGTCCGACCCTGAAATGAAAGTCCAGCAAATTTAACCCCAGAGGGGTCAGACCCTGAAGAATGACAATGAGTATAGCACAGATTGCACTTAGCAACATCTCTCTGGTAATTTTTAAAGCACAAATATCCTGTCTTGAAAGTATTTCAGCTTTTCCACTAGTTTGGTTTTTTTCCCCTCCATATCTAATAAAAGACCACATTATAGCTAACAAATTCTCACCTGCACACAGCAGAGCCTGGAATAAGATCTACTTCTTCAGGGCCCTTACGCACAAAACATCTGTGAAGCCAGACTTTTGTCATTTCCGCTACAAACTGCACATCTTCAATGGCTTTTGAAATACCTGAGTAGTGGTAATGCAGCGCAGTATTTCTCATAAAAGGTGAAATTCATTACAGCTGCAAGGCTGCACGTACCAGTGGAGTTACCTTAAATGAGGCAATTTATCTAGTACAAAATACAATTACTGTGGTTTGTGTTCTAGGCATATGTCTGTGCGTTAGGGATGTAGACACTGGAGCTATTCCTCCTAGCCTGAAGAAGACGACAGGACTGTACCACAGTCCATGCAGTTGCAGGCGTGGCAGGCCTTCTACTTTCACATTTAGTGGGGATCACCAAGTCAGGAAACCCACCAACAATATCTCTAAACCCGTATGTTGCACACCAGCATGCAAATTCACATCAGTGACCCATTCTTATGTCTCCCTCAGCTCTCTGTTAAACCTGAAGTAAAGTTGCATGCCTTTAACATTTTAACCCATACTAGTTTGGGATGTAATACTTTGCAATTTGATTCACAGCAAAACACAAAATCAGCACCAAGAGCCTCATTCTCATGCCTGAAAGCACTAACTGGAGTTCTCCCTAAAGCTTCCTTGCACACAGAAAGCATTGCTGGCTTAAAATCTTATCCAGATTGGCTCTTTCCTTATTTACAGTAATAATCAAGACAAGCTCCCTGACAAAGTGTTTTTTGGGTATACCCCAGAGGAACCAGGTCCCTAGGCATCCTCTGCACTCCTCTTCCGTCTCTCAGCAGCCCTCTGTAGCACCATGCTTGAAGGAGCTCTGGGACCAGTAAAGCCAGGCAACACTGAGAGAGTCTATTCAAGGGCTTCCTCTTCTGCTACCCACAGAAAAGCTGCAAGGGTCCTGAATTACAGCAGAATAATTCAGAAATCGATATACAGCCCTAAAATCCAGACTGAACCATCTTTGCTGATTTCAGCCCTGCTTCCTTTTTTCACTCTAAGGAGGTCAGAACATAGCACTTACCTAATACCACACTGAGTATTTGACTGTCTTGTAACTTGATGTTTTAGTAACAGATCTACAGAATTCTCTTTCCTCTCCTGCTGCCAGACTCTAACCTACTGCTGTGAGACTTGAATTAGTCTGCTGGCTTTAAGCGTTTCCATCACTTTGTTCCTGCATAATTTAAGAACTGAAAATTTTCTTTCTGATGACAGAAATATGTGTTTTGTTTCATTTATGTAACTAAGTTAAAGGACATCAGCGTAATCACCTGACTGTAGCACAGCTAATAGGATAAAAGGCCTACATTTGTGATCAAGAGGATCCCAATTACCATTTGACCTGCAAACATGACCACCACATAGGGATCCACAAGGTCCTTACTGTCGCCTATGAATGCTTTGGTGACATTGGCCATGATGCTAGAGTTCATCTTCGGAAGTCCCTCTGCTTTGTAAATTCTCACATAAAATCTGGCCCATGGTCTTTCAGATGGAAAGCCTTTGGGGATCAAGAGGTTCCTGAAAGAAAAAAGAATCCATTTGTCACTTTAACTTATCTTGTGTCCTGAGAAGACACAAAAAGGCATATGAATTTATCAAATTAATCAATTTTACCAAATTCAGCAGTTTTACCAGAATGAAAACATTTTTCTGGTTACCATGAGAAAATGATACAGTATTACTCAGCAAACTTGTCTATGTGATATAGAACCAGGTCCAGATAGATCAAGTTGCTCAGGATCTTCTCCAGTAAATTCAGAATATCTCCAAGGATGGAGATTCCCCACTCTCTCTGGTGCCCTGTTACGTTTGACCACCTTCATGGTAAAAAAAAATCTTGTATCTGTTCTGAAATTCCATTGTTCTAACCTGTGTTCAAAGTCTCTCATCTTTCTACTGTATATCCCTGAAAAGAGTCTGGCTCTTTCCTCTTCATGTAGGATACCTCTTAACCTGCTTTTCTTAAGGCTCAAGAAACCAACCCCCCCAGACAACTTTCCCTGTAGACCATGTGCTCCAGCCCTCCATCATCATGGTGACTTTCTGTGGTATGTCAGTACTGACCAGAAACATTGCTTCTGTAAAATTTAAACGATGCTGGCAGCACACTTTACTACCTTGAACTTCTGTATGTTACAGGGAGAATGCTAATGCATTTGAGTTTATGTAAGGATATGGAAAATATCCATGCACACACATCTGATAGAAGAGAAGAAATAGCTTTTCCTCATATTTTTTTCTTCTTAGTTCACTGCTTTTTAGAAATATTTAACTGATTTCAGATCAATGAACAATCTGTCAGGGATAATCTGGCACTTAGCCACAGGGCATGGTCAACCCTGACATCAGCTGCAGAGAAGTGACCCTAACATGCCATTCAATTTAGTTGAGAGGACTGTAAAAACTCCCTTTGAGCACATCAGAACAGCCAGATGTACAATGCCATACTGCTATTAATCCTGAGTTAGCAAGGAAAGGACTGAAAGGAGGTCAGAGGACTCTTGAGATACTTAGTAAAGAAGAAAGCAGTAAAAAAGAAACCACTGCAGTACTTTTCAATCTGCTCCTCAGTATCAGCTGTTTTCTGTGTAGCTTG
This sequence comes from Athene cunicularia, assembly GCF_003259725.1. Classification (NCBI taxonomy): domain Eukaryota; kingdom Metazoa; phylum Chordata; class Aves; order Strigiformes; family Strigidae; genus Athene; species Athene cunicularia. The sequence continues at coordinate 141,486,543 of NW_020799095.1, read as the reverse complement.
TATCGCATCACCTTTCCCAGTCACACTGATGTCACACTTCAAGTACCCCTTGGCTCCCGTCCTAATGTCAGCAGGGTCTGTGAGAAGCGCCCACTTGTCACAAAACTGATGACCTGTAAGATGGACAAACTTAAACACACAAACAGAGGATGCAAAAAATGCAAATATTTCTCCTCTCCACTCCCAGAAAGGGCACTGCAAACATTTGTGCTTGCAGGAAGATCATGCTGACGTACACTTGTTTACCATGCACATCTAGAAGGTCCAAAATATTCTGTGACCAAAAAAACAAACAAGGAATTGATCTAGAGCTCATCAGCAACAAGCTCATTTTCATCCATGATTACTGAGATCATGACTAAAGAACAGTGGAAGGTTGAGTGAGCATTCAGCAGCTGAATTAAGGCTGAAGCTTTTTGAGGAAAGACCAACTTTTTGATGATAACTCTCTGAAGATCTCAGAACTGTCAGCAAAATCCTTGCTGGGAGCTGTGGTCAGGCATAACACTGACAGCCAGGTAAGAAAGGAGGGTGGACAACCGTCAGAGGAAGACGAAGCAGCCAGAAGTAGGTTCCATTCCATCCTCCCAGTGGGAAAATGCAAAAGACAGTTCACCCACAACAGCCCTTGCTGCAGGCCTGCTTCAGCAACCCCCTTCGAGCAAGGACCTAAAACCTTACATCAAGTCCTTGGCCATGACCTTGGGTGTGTAAAGGAGTAGGAGGAAGAGACCAGAGTGTACCAGGGGTATTAGCTCAAGATCAACCCTCAGACAACATCCTCCTGTAAAACTGTGAACAGGAAATACAGGACAGAATTCAGAGACTCACACAGTCTCAGTATGGATATAGACTGCTCACTTCAGTCAGGTCGTTTCACAGAATCACAGAATTGTCTGGGTTGGAAAAGACCTTGAAGATCATCCAGTCCAACCATCAACCCAACACTGACCATTCTTGACCACACCATATCCCTCAGCACTATGTCAACCCGACTCTTAAACACCTCCAGGGATGGGGACTCCACCACCTCCCTGGGCAGCCCATTCCAACGCCCAACAACCCGTTCTGGAAAGAAATGCTTCTTAATGTCCAGTCTAAACCTTCCCTGGCACAACTTGAAGCCATTCCCTCTTGTCCTGTAGCATATTATTTGGTTAAAGAGACTCATCCCCAGCTCTCTGCACTCTCCTTTCAGGCAGCTGTAGAGGGCGATGAGGTCTCCCCTCAGCCTCCTCTTCTCCAGACTAAACCCCCCCAGTTCCCTCAGCCGCTCCCCGTACGACCTGTGCTCCAGACCCTGCACCAGCTCCGTTGCCCTTCTCTGGACACGCTCGAGTCATTCAATGTCCTTTTTGTAGTGAGGGGCCCAAAACTGAACACAGGAATCGAGGGGCGGCCTCACCCGTGCCGAGCCCAGGGCTCAGATCCCTTCCCTGTCCCTGCTGGCCACGCTAGTGCTGACACAAGCCAGGATGCCATTGGCCTTCTTGGCTCCCTGGGCACACTGCTGGCTCCTGTTCAGCCGGCTGTCAATCATCCCCCCCAGGTCCCTCTCTGACTGGCAGCTCTCCAGCCACTCCTCCCCAGGCCTGTAGCGCTGCTGGGGGTTGTTGTGGCCCAAGGGCAGCCCCCGGCATTTGCCCTCAGTGAAACTCCCCCAGTTGGGCTCAGCCCATGGCTCCAGCCTGTCCAGGTCTCTCTGCAGAACCTCCCTACCCTCGAGCAGATCAACACTCCCACCCAACTTGGTGTCATCTGCAAACTGACTGAGGGTGCACTCTATCTCCTCGTCTAGATCATCAATAAAGATGTTAAACAGGAGTGGCCCCAACACCGAGCCCTGGGGGACACCACTCCTGACCGGCCGCCAACTGGATTTAACTCTGTTCACCACAACTCTTTGGGCCCGGCCATCCAGACAGTTTTTTACCCAGCAAAGCGTGTGCCCATCCAAGCCATGAGCAGCCAGTTTCGCCAGGAGAATGCTGTGGGAAATGGTGTCAAAGGCCTTACTAAAGTCAAGGTAAACAACATCCACAGCCTTTCCCTCATCCAGTAAGCAGGTCGCCCTGTCGTAGAAGGAGATCAGGTTTGTCAGGCAGGACCTGCCTTTCATAACCCCATGCTGACTGGGCCTGAGCATCTGGTTGTCCCTCATGTGTTGCATGATGGTGCTCAGGATGAGCTGCTCCATCAGCTTCCTGGGCACTGAAGTCAGGCTGAACAGGCCTGTCATTTCCCAGATCATCCTTCTGACCCTTCTTATAGATGGGTGTCACATTGGCCGATTTCCAATCAGTTGGGACCTCCCTGGTCAGCCAGGACTGCTGGTAAATGATGGAAAGCAGCTTGGCGAGCACCCAGCCAGCTCCTTCAGCACCCTCGGGTGTATCCCATCCCGTCCCATAGACTTGTGTGTGTCTATGTGATGCAGTAAGTCACTGACTGTCTCCTCCTGAATGTGGGGGGGTCGTTCTGCCAGTCTCTGTCTTCTGGCTGAGAAGGCTGGATTCCCTCAATACAGCTTTCTACTGACTCTTACAGGAGCCCTGAAGAGAGGGTGGCCTGAATGTTTCTACACTTTTGCCATAACTGGGTGCAAGTGGCCTAAATATATTCATTCCCAGAGACTGAGAAAAGCCCAGGTGCTTAAGTAATTATGGGAGAAAGATACATATTTTGTGGATGGTTGTAAAAACAGGCCAAAAAAGGGGTAGGTTATGTTTTCTTAGCTTCAAATTTCAGAAAGCACTAGACAGCTCTGAAGATGGCAGGTCAAGTGGATCCATGGTCAACTCTGTAATTTCCTTCTTCTCTCTCCTGTAAGGTCTGCTCCTCCTCACATTCTGTGTTCTCCTCACCACTCCTTCCACTCTCCACCCCACTTTCCCTCCCTCCACTCCTTCTACCCCAACACACATGGCAGAGCTTTGGACACTCTGTAATGAATGAGTGGGGTTGGGTTTTGTAGATCCCACTCTGACCCCCTAAATAAAAGCCATCCTTGATAAGTGCTTCTCACCAATAGGCAGATTGTGGAGGTTTTCACTGTTGAACATTTTTCAAAAAAATTGGCTGGTACTCTGGTATCTAAATAGGAAAACAACACTTCCAAAAACCTTGTTAAGTTTATCCCTTGGCATAAACCTCAAGCATCTAAGTGGACAGGGAGCACACCTCCCTCTCCTCTCCTTCCCGCCTCACATCCCATTTAACAGACAAAAAGGAGAGAAAATGCACCACTTACTTACCTGGCTGACCATACACTGTCCCCAGATCTACTTTAAAGGAGCCTATCAGCACACTCCCAATCAGTTTATTGTGCATAACCTGTTAGAAAAAGGCTGGTTAAAGAATGTCACTGTCTGTTCCCTGTCAGAGTAAGAAAGAGCAATCCAAGCAAAGATCACATTTGGTTCAGAAGTAATAAGCAGCGAGATCCAGCACTACCCACAACTGCATGTACATAGCCACAGCAGATGCAGCAAGCATTTGAAGTGTTGTGATGTTTGAAATAATTGTGCCATTTTAGAAACCAATATAGTTGCTTCTAAGTGGAATCACATGGGTTTATCCCAGGTCCCAGGCTTATACAGAGCAGGAATCAGATGGATGTGTCTTCAGAGAAGATTTTAAATAAATCATAATGAATATAAACACATGGGGTGTAACTGTTTTCACATTAGGCTGCAGAAATCATATCATTCTTTGTGCAATAGCTGAATTGCCAGAAGAACCGAGTACACCCAGAAGAGAAAGAATTAAGGTGTTTCTTTGAAACATTTCAGTGTGCACATAAACCAAGAGACTCAATTCTGATTTATTCTCAACAATGAAACCAGAGATGTGATATACATGTAAATGAGATGGTAAGCAGGCCCCAGCGAGTCTACCTCCTTCCTGCCAAGTAATGAAATTAATTTAATTTAATTCAAACTTAATTAATAGTTTTCCTTTGTCATGATTCCTGAATCTATGTACTTCTGTGTCTGGTTTTCAAATACACGCATGGCTTCACTTTACAGACAAGGCAGAGGCTAGCAACATCTTCTAAAGGAAGATTGTCTTTAGAACTGTATTTCTCAAAAAATCTATCTCACGTGGTTTCAGAATAGTTTAAAATGTTGAAACCTAATCCTTGGTGGTGGAAAAGTTTCTGAAAGCAGGCTGAATTGTCTAGAATACTTTGGCCAAACTGCAAAGAGAAACTAAAGCCATAGGATTCGGGTCCACAGAAGCTACTAAACAGTTGTCCTAGTTTCAGTTGGAATAGAGTTAATATTCTTCCTAGTAGCTGGTATAGTGCTGTATTTTGGATTTAGGATGAGAATAATTTTGATAACACACTGATGTTTTAGTTGGTGCTGAGCAGTGATTACACTAAATCAAGGACATTTCAACTTCTCACACTGCTGTCAGTGGAGGATGGGGGTGTACAAGAGGCTGGGAGGGGACACAGCCAGGACAGGTGACCCAAACTGGCCAAAGGGACATGCCATACCATATGGTATCATGCTCAGCATAAAAACTAGGGGGAAAGCTGGCTGGGGGGTCACTACTTGGGAACAAGCTGAGCATGGGTCTGTTGGTGGTGAGCAATTGTTTTTCATTTGCATCACCTGTTTTTCTTGGGGTTTATTTCTCTCTTTTAATTATTTCCCATTTTATTACCATTTTTGAGGATGGTGGTGATGATGATTACTGTTTCATTTCAATTATTAAGCTGTTCTTTTCTCAATCCATGAGTTTTCTTACTTTTACCCTTCCAATTCCCTCTCCCACCCCACTAGGCAGGGAGTGACCAAGCAGCTGTGTAGTGTTTAGTTGCCAGCCAGGATTAAACCACAGTAACCAAGCCTATGAGAGCATTTTAGGAATCTAGAAGACATCACACCCTGTCTTTGGGCCTACATATCCTAGATAGGAATTTAAGACTTCTATGATTTTGTATTAGATTTGTCCTGTGACTTCATTTTGTGCATTTTTCTTCAAGACCAGGAGACGTAACATTCCAAAGTAATGATCACTGACACTTTCATCAAGACCTACCAGAAAATTCAGGAGGTTTCTAGGTGCAAAATAACATCATTCCCTGTTAAAGGCCTGGTGCCACTGTGCACCTATGATTTAGGGAACACACTCAGTTGTCAATTCCTCACTTCATTATGTAAGGAGTTTCTACAGCTGAACAGTCAAGAGCGGATGAAGGAGCAGGTTTATTTTACTCTACTATTAAAGCTTAAAACTTAAGCAGTCTTCATGTGGTAGAGGAGCCAGTGTGAAGCCAGCACTCATTGCACTAGCGCTGCTTTTTCTCAGTCCCTGATGCTGCCAGGTCCCATCATAGCACTGGACCCTCGCTCCTATGGGGTTGGACTAGGGCACACGAGGGTGGGGAAGAAGCCATGAAAATTGGTGGGTTTCATCCTGAAGCCAGGCAAAATTACATATTTGGAGGAGCTACATGGAAATAAGAGCTTTCCCAAATCAACTGAACCAACACAGGATGGATTGAAGGGGGAAGAAGGCTGTAGCCTCTTTGTAGACAAAAAAAAAAAAAAAAAAAAAAGAGAGGAGTTTCTTTAAGACACAGAAAAACTAGGAAGGTATGTGGTGAGTCCAACGTAGTATTGTCTCACTGCTTATTGCATTTTCTCTCCAGTGGACGACAGTATGTTTAGAGAGCATTAAATGTTAAAGGACATTGTAGAGAGGTTTGTGCTGGTCTCTCCTCACAGGTGATTAGTGACAGAACAAGAATGAATGGTTTTAAACTGCAACAGGGGAGGTTCAGACTGGACATTAGGAAAAAATTTTTCACAGAAAGAGTGGTCAGACAGCAGAATAGGCTGCCCAGGGAGGTGGTGGAGTCACCATCCCTGGATGTGTTTAAGGGTCATTTAGATGAGATGTTGGGGGATACGGTGTAGGGGAGAACTGTGTAGAGTAGGGCTGATGGTTGGACTCGATGATCCCAAGGGTCTTTTCCAACCTGAATGATTCTATGATCCTATGAAATGTGTAAACTTCTCCATCCTTGAGTCTTGCTGTGTGAAATGTGGTGCCCTTGGGTAAATGCCCCCTCTTCCCACTGAAATGATGGGGATTTCCACTCCCTATAGTACACATGTTGCTTTTAACTGCTGAGGAAATAAGTCACTGTTTCTATTAGATGTGCCGCATCTTTCCTGGCACCTTTTTTTCAAGTGTATTTTTTCTAATGTAACAAAGCAGGTGAGCATGTAGCTTTTAACAAACACTTCTTGTCTTCTCAGAGGGAGTATCACATCTACACTGTATCTAATTAAAGGTTTGTGTCTTTTCACACTTGATTGACTCTATAGATGACTGAAGGATTTTCTTCAAATTTTCTGTACAAGGACAAGCAGGCACAGTGTTAAATTGGGAAGTATTGCAGTACTGGAGATGGTTTAGCATCAAAGGGGAATCTCGGTTTTACTGTGGCAAAAAATCTATTAATTAGCAGGTTCTGAGAAACTGAAAATCTCATTTTCTCCTCAAATGCAGGGTTTGAATACAGCTAGACTAACTGCTGAATTGTTGGACAATGGCACTAATCTTTTTGTTTTCCTTGAGCTTCCTATGCAGATAAACTATTTTTCACAGATTAAGCAAATTGAGTGCATGAATGGTTGCTGGCAATGGAGGCTGCCAGTCTTTGTTTCTCCTTAAGTGAGATTCATGCTCATCAAGTGCTGTGAAATTTTTACATCCCCCAGGGTTTCCTTCACTCCCAGTACACCTATTTCCTCCATTTTGTGTTTATTCCCGTGTTATATTGCATTCTCCAAAATTATGTCACAAGGTAATGAATCTCCATTTTCAGTAGCATACATGAGCTGGACTAGTTCATGGTTTTTTTTTTTTTAAAAAGTCATTTTTTATCTAGAAGACCTTAGTATTGCATCTTCACCAGCTATAAATCAAATAAGGTAGCTGGGAAGAGTCACTCTATTAACCACTCGGCGAAGCAGGTACATGGTGAACATCTCTAATCTCTAAGAGGTTTTGCACAGATGTCTCCTATAGCTCCTGACCACTGCCTGTCTCTGCCAAGCACAACCAGCATAGACCCTTTCCTGGTGTACTTTTTTGAAATGGACAAAACATTTCAGGGAAAAAGAACATTTCCTGGGGCAACAACTCACTGCTCATTTCTCTGGCCAAGTGGTAGGAATTTTGACAGTAGAAATATAAAAAAACCCAGCTCATGAAGGGCACAGCTTGTGACAGTTCCAAGTAATCCAAATACAGCACTGTCCAGAGTCTCATGAGATCTTCCTTAATTCCTCAGCAGTTTTGCTAAATGTGGTGATGAACCTCAGGAGCTTCAGGTAAGATAATTATCATGGCTGCATAGACTTGGCCTTCCAAACAACAAATCATTATCGAATGTCCCAAGTCCAAGAGCACATGTGTCTTCCATCAGAGCTGTTCTGAGATGTCACATAGCTTCACTGGGACTTTACTTGCAGTAAGCAGTGGGAGCAGCAACGAACACTTGGAGCCCACTCCCTCGCTAATAGCAACCAGACACTGACACTCCTGGACACACCAAGAGCCACTGCTGAGGATAAGGTACGTGGGTAGTTTAGTTTAGTTAGAAACAGTTGTATCTGAGGAGCTGAGATAAGCCAGAAATGTCAGCTCAGTCACTTGAAACAAGCGGCAGCTTAAAAAATTAGAGGGATAAAGACAATGTTGACAAGAGTTAACTAAGCTGAATTTTCTTGTTCTACCTTTCAGATTGCCAAGCCAGCAACGAGTGTCCCTGAAAATGCACACTTCATCTTCCTTTGGTTACATTACTTCAAATCATTGCCATATTCCTTTCCTCCTTTTCCTCTCCTATTTCATTTCTCTTTCCTGTACTTCATGCTGACTTTATGGCACTCTTGATACCTAAAATTATTTCTCTTTTTAATTACATTAAGAAGAATCATTTAGAGCTGAAGTGACACAAACAACAATGACCTTTAATTACTGTGATAAGTTTTCCTAGGTACTTACAGAGATGTTGATTATTTTGTCAAACAGGAACACCTGCGGTCCAATGAAATCAAACAAAAAGTACTGTGGGAAAAGGGGACAGCAGATCAGAATCATCCTTGTGCTGGTAGCCAGAGCTGTCAGAAGCATGGTTTAGCTTTTTGGGTTACCACACAGACTCCCAGTGAGACACTGGGGATGCTGAGGAGGTGGTGGTGGACACAGCAAAACCCTTTCCTTGCTCCCTGGCTCACGTCTGCCATGGCCCAGACCTGTTCCTACTCTCCTCTTTGCATGGCTGCAGAGCACTGCCCTTCACAAATGCCCGTGGCCCTCACTCTGCATCAGACAGTACTGTCAAAAGGGAGAGGAGGCACAAGGAAACCCAAAGGACCAGTTGGTTTTGGAATTGGTTTTGATGTCATTTGTCACCAGCTGGGACAAACACATGTCAAGGAAAGGCTGAAAGAGTGAAATGGTAGAAAAGGAAGGTTATGGAGGGTCAGTTTAGACAAGGCTCCCAAATGGATCATTTGAAAAAATGCAGAGGCTTTGGTACTAGGACAGGATGTGGTGGAGGGGGCAGGGAACAGGATGGGCAGAGCTTGAGAAGAGAAAGAGCAAATAGAGCTAAACCCAAGGGACCTATTGCTGGTGCTTGTTCAAGCTTGAAACTTAAACAGCTTCTGGACACACCTCCCTGCTCAGACATGCACAAATTTAGTTCATCCCCTTTTGAGCTACCATGTGGTAGAAGCCACCCAGAAACCCTGAAGAAAGTTCTTTCTTCAAGAGAAAACACCTACCTCATTGTAGAAAGGGGCATTTGTGCCTTCCTTTACTGTTGTTTGCTTCTTCTCATCACCTATCTCGATGGTCACCACAGGGTCGATGTTCTCACCCACCAGCTGCCTGGCCTCGATGATGGTGATGGCAATCTGTGGGGCACAAGGACACCACATGCGCTTCTAGGCTCAGATCCAGCCTGCCTGGGGATTTCACAGGCACCTAAGGGCCAGCATCTCCTGCTCACCTGGTAGTTCTGCGATTTCATCTCCTCTTCATGAATTCTGGTCACCAGCTTTGCCCTGTTTAAATGATAAAACAGGTCATGAGGCATCTCTAGGCAAGAGCTGCTACTTGGGCATATGTTGAGAAGATTTCTCGTCACTAAGTAAGCACTGTTTATGTCAGGTAGCTTTGCTGTGAACAGTTAGGTTTGATTTCATAAGGAGATGTCTTGGTGATAGGGAAATGTTTTGCACCCAGTACAGCTACCTGCCATGCATGAGAATGGTTTCACTTGTTGAGCCCATCAAACCTGACTCCATTCCTCCCTGGTATGAAAAAAAACAACTACACAAGCTCTTGGCTATAGAGATTGCTGTCCCCTTTGGCTCATTTGCATTAGCACAGTTCAGGCACTCTCAGCATCCATTTCAATCTCTCCTTGCAGTGAATAACATCTATTGACAATCTGTCTTGAGCTGATAATATTTTTCTGACAAGTACATCCACTCTGTCATGTAGGAGATCAGGAGTGAAGGGATCACTGCCGTCAGCGAACGGGGTTTCTGTCAGCAGATGTATTGTCCTAGGGCAATGCCATTCCTGAGAAGGATGGAAAAGGTGTTTTGGGGGATGTTAGGTAAGGCGTACCTTTTCCTCTTTGGGCTTAAGGATCCAAAAACATTGGACAGTACATCGTCATTCATTAGGTCTTCCCCTCCCTCCTCTTGTCTTCCAAGAGTGTCATGGTGAAGACTGGCACTTTCATCATGATCACCTGATGAAGAAAACAGTCAAGAAAGTAAAACCCACCTCTGATATGTACTAGAAAAAAAAAAAAAAAAAAGACTTGGAGCAAAGCAGTGAACTCATCAGCATCAACTGTGTATTCTATTCATTTGGGTATCACGATTAGAGATACAGTAGTGGTTTGTATTGAGCAGCATTGATTACAGTGGTAGCTCCCCTCCTGTGCAAAATCATATACCATATAAATCGCAGCTGTAGCCGCTCTCTTCACCCCATATGCACCCACAACAGGTACATGCACACTAGTCACATCTGACTGCCCCATCTCTCATCTGCTAGAAAGACAGCAGGACAAATTATTGCTGGGTTTTGCACATATTACTTTGCAGCATTGAGTCTGCCATCCACGGTTTGTTGTAACAGTTTGACATGCTTCAGTCCTTTCCAAGTGACCAAAGCAAAGCCTAGCTTAGAAATCATTTCTCAACTTTCCCATTTTGCAGAGATGATGAACTGGAAGATCAAGGACAGAAAAAGAGAGTTGAAGAGCATGATTCATGGGAACTCTTGTAGAGAGTTAGAGAAGACAAATTACTTCCAGAAGAGCTTATTTTTGACCATGAAGAGAATCTCAGCGACTAGCTCAGAGGTACACATCCACATTTGGCCAGAGGAGCCCTTCCCACACTGCTCTGCTTTATCCTCCTGGTCTGGCAGAAGTCCTACCAGCATCTCTGTGTTCAACACCTGCCTTGGTAAGGGAGCTGTGTGTTTTAGGTGAAAGTTAAAAATTTGGGTGCCTGTAGTTCATTCCAATAATTACATTTGTAAGCAAGAAATGTTCAGTGACTCTAGATGTGAGTTATTTCTAGTCTAGAAGTGGTAAAGCAGTACCTGCAACAGTAAAGATTATTTGCCCAGCAATACTCAGGTGCTTAGGTGACCTTATGGATGACCTTGCATCAAATAAAAGGAGACACATTCAAGTGTATTTTCTGCAAGTACTCTATGCCACTGTGTTCCCACTGCAAAATTAGACAATGGGTTGTAATAGTGCTTCTTTGTCTCTTTGCAAAGGTATGGTCACTTGAGGGGTGTGCAGAAACTGGTGGTGGTAGTAAAGGACCATCCACTGTACAATGAAACTCACTTGAATAGCTCCCATCAGGTCTGAATGTTCCTTTTTCAGCTGGCTTCCACAAGCCCCTACTCCAAGGCAAAACACCAGACAGGTACAGACAGACACAACTTTTTCTTGTGTTGCAAGGCAGTCGGGCATGAGCCAATTCCATGAAGGTTCCTCCACTAGCAATCTCATATAACATACAGGCTCCCCAACTGCTTCTCTGGCTTTTGTCCAACCTCTCTAGAGCACAGTGAAGGTGAACGTGTCTTTGTATTCCTGTAGGCATAGCCTGATATTCAGCCCTTGAGGCAAAGGCATCCATCCATAGTTTTGCATCTGTAGCACCAAGTTCCCATGACTACCACCCATATCCTATTTACTCTAGAGCATGCTGTTTGATTATGGGCTTGTGGTAGTCGGTACTATTTGTTCTGAGGCTAAAGCAGATAAAACTTTCCCCCAGCTGGGGTACAGGCATTCGTCAGCATGACACCCTGCCTGGACTACTTTTTCTGAGTTCCATGTTGTTTCTATTGGAATGTAATCTCTTTGCAATGCTTCTTTCCCTTTATAGCTCCATTTTGCTGACATTTTAATATCTGAACCTTTTTTTCCCCTCAGTAACATACGTATATTGTGCAGAACCTACCAGCAAGAATTATTCCTCAGTATGGATCCACTGACAGAAAATGCAAATGTTTCAGTGAGTAACAATGTTCCTCTACTGCACATTTCCCTGGCAGGTCTCCTAAGCCCAAATCCCAACCAAGACAAGAGAACTGGGGATTGCTGTATCTTTGCTGGTTCAGATTCTTCAGCAAAGACACTAACGAAATAGATGAAAATGCAGCATAAGGGCCCCAAACTATTCAGCAATTCAGACACAATCATTTGAAATAAACAGAGATCTGAATGCTCACATGGAAGACTGAAGCAAATTACACTGTATCTTGTAGAGCATTGCATACTTCATGGAGCATAAGATAAACAAATCCCAACATATCTGTAATTAGTAAGAAATTTCATGGTCTTTAGTTTTCTCTGCTCCAAAAGCCCAAACCCATTGCTATAAGGACCAAGGGAGAATCTTTTTAAAAGTAGCACCCTTTAGCTAAATAATGCCTTTGGCACTAAATACGTATTCCTGTTTCTGCTCAACTGTGAGTCAAGACACACATGGCTGGTTTATTACAACACTGTAATTCAAGGGCTGCACCAAATACATAGTAGGACATGTTTTAAAAATTCCATGTGAGACTGCAAAATAAAACTACAGAAGGTGAAGACTGTTGCAGCTGAAGATCAGGTTTTGGCAAATGGGGCAACTGTGATGATAGGAGAAAAGTAACAGTGGTAGGATGTGCAGGGGAGTGTATCCTTAGCTTAGAAACCAATGGTGTGTTAAGGGAAAGAAATAGGAGAGTCTGCATATCTTACGGATGTACCTACATCTGTTAAAAACAAAATATAATTATTAAAAAATAAAATAACTGCCATACATTTAAAAAGACAGTTGCTAGTAAGTAAAGCTCCTGGCTTTATCAAGCCAGCCCATCTGGGCATCAGAGCCTACTCAGGTTGTGTTCTTATGTTTTCTAGATGAAGTAGATTTTCTGGAGTAATTATACACCTGTAATGAATTATCTACTCTAGAATAGAAAAAAAAAAATCAAAAATGTGTCATCTGTCTATGGTAAGAGTTGAGCCGACTTTTTTGTTTTACTCTACCAGATTCAGCAGTCTGAGCTCACATAATCTGAAGGTGGATTTAACAAAACAATTAATGTAAAAAGAGTAAGCTCTCTGTTTACTTGGGAGTGATAAGGACTTTACCACCCATTTTATCAATACTAAGTAATTCCTAAAACACAACTCAAATGAGTTCACATGAAACTAGATATAACATAATCCCCATACTGCTCTTCCCATTCACAATATTGATTTATGAGGCCTTACCCAGTGCATCTTTGTTTGCAATAGTCAATCCTTTCCCACCTTTTTTCTTCTTCTTCAGTTTCATGCCAGCAAACAGCCCCTTTCTGAAAAAAAGTTTTTAAAAGTGATCAGTACAATATCTTCAACTCTTTTTCTGTGCTGGACTGTAATTAAACTCAGTGAGTTGTTAAAAGGGATTTTTGATTTCCAAGTCAGATCATTATACTCTGATTTTCCTTTTATTGAAAGCAAACAATAGAAGGCTCTGGTTTTATGCTTCATCTAATTTTGTTTATTTTTAAAATTTGGCTGTGTACAGGCAAACATACTGAGACAAGAGCCAAAACTTCTTTTAAACCAAGACAGTAGGAGGCAAAGAAAAGAAATTCAAGGTAAATTTCCAATCTACTGGATTCCCACACACGATTCTTAAGTCTGTGACAAGACTAGAGATAAAAGCTTCTCACAAAAACACAAGTTACAGATCAAAAGCAGTTTTATGTGGAAAACAGTGAATTAAGACAGACATAAAAACATTTGTGTAAACTTCCCTTGTGGAGACACCCACTGTATCAGTGACACATACACCACAACAGCTTTTGCCATTTATTTAGTTAGTTCTCACTCCCTTCCAAAAAAATCATGAACAGGACAGCCATGAACAGGACAGCCATGAACAGGACTTGGACGAGGGTTTCTCCTCAAGCTGTGTTACAGAGATGCTTCAGCCCAGCATCAAGCCCAGCTACCACTGCCTGGGACTTTTCTGACTCCCACTTCTTCCTATACTGGATTTGGGAATTGATCCACCTTAAAACTAATCAAATCACTTAAAGATTCGTGAGGTCATTTTTCAGATCCTTTAGTCATGCCTGGCTAAAGCAGCTCTATAGCCTTGTTAGGGCTTCCTCATTCCTTGTGTTCATCTCTGGTTTAGCCACAACTCCTTGCCAGAAGCCTACAATAATCATGAGGAATAAGGTGCATTAGTGGGGTGAGACATAGTCAGGGAAGCACAGCCCTGGTCTGCTTGCCATCGCAGATAAAACATCGAAAACTGATGGCAAAACTCCCCACAACCCTGAGGTGGGAGACCACGCAGCTGCTGAGCTAAGATAAAGCACCTCTCCCAGCAACAAACAGTACAGGCCCAGACTTGCTGTTCAGAGGTCTATTGTTGGTTGTCCTTTTCCTATTTTACTCTTCCATTGGTCCTTCAGCTCTTCAGTGAGGAGAGAGAGTAGAAAGAAAGAGCAGTTGTGTTTTATAGAATTGGTTTTAAAGAGGAGGGGTGAAAGGAAATATCTCTACAAATGTCATACAGTATTTTCCCCTCAACAAAGGGTCTCCTTTTTCTTCCCATAGTCACCCATCCCTCCTTGTTGGTTGCCAGACAGCATCATCCTACCAAACTCTTTGTTTGCCCCATGGCAGGGTCTAGGAGCACCAGTCCTGCAATAGGACACCAATACTGTTCTGACATTTTGCAAGCACGGAACAAAATACGACTACAAAACTAATAATTTCTGTAGTCTCCAATTCACACCTGACCTACTGCTCCAACTTCTGCTCTGCCATACTCTAGAGCTGATACACAGGAAGGAGCCAAGGTGCTACAGAAAAGGAAAGCTGGGGGAAGAAGATGGGATTTCTCCCCTTTGCCCCAGAGCAGGGCTCAGAACAGTATCCATTCTTAGCAACATGGAAGAGAAACGCCATTTTCTGCATTAAAGCTGTGCCCAGAGAGACACTTTCAACCCAAGATTTTAGAGAAGGGGTGGGAAGCAGCTGGCTGTCCTGCAGTTGCCTCCCTGAGAGATTTAGCACAAATATCCTTACACTTTGGGAAAGGACTGGCTGGTTTTTGTTTATCTTCATGTTTTTCGCATCTTTTCTTCCTTTTACAAAGTGTGTGTTTTTAAGCCACACGATTCACCATTCAAGAGGGGGTTGGGGAATGGAAATCAAATCTCTGAGCACTGGAGCATGCAGTTTAATTTTTCCAGGTTTCTGAAGATTTCTGGAGGACACAAACCAGCGTTTAATAATGACCCTTACAGTCACCCATGTCTTTTCTTGCTGCCAGTCAAGGTCTGGTAAAACAGTCCCAACAATGCAGGAAACATACACAAAAGTTCTTCCTTAAAGGTAAACTGGATGGCGCTTGGACTAGGAGTGGGTGATAATGAACTCTTGGCTTTGAATGCCTGAACTAATACAAAAACAAAAAAACAAAAAAAGGGTAAAGAAATCAGTAGAACCAAACCAAGCTTCAGAGGCTATTTTCACTAAATAAAAGCCTCTAGACTTATCATTTGACTTAAACAGACCAACCTGACTTATACTCAAAACCCCAGAGTCATTGCAAACAACTCACTTGGGCTTTATTTGATGGTGAAAATGTAAATCCCATGTGGCAAATCTTATCTGCTTGCTGAAATCAACACAGATTTCAGTTCAGTTCAGATTTCATATTAAACAGTAGTAAAATATGTGATTCTGTCTGCAGGCAATTTGATCCTTTCCAATTTGAAATGGCAAGAAAAACATTCCAGCATATCTGAAACATTTCATTTTGAAACACTGAAATTTCATGGTTTTATATTTTGAAAATATACTTTATTACACTTCATTTTGGGAGCTGAAACATTCATTAAATCCCACACAAGTTTGTGAGCAGTGATGGGTTTCAACACACCTAGAACACTTTTGTTTGTATATTGCTCTGTATTATTTTTCCAATTATCAGTCACATTGGCTCAAGAGGACCTCTCTGTGGGCATGATTTCATACTACAGTTTTTCCAAGGAAACAACAAAGCCACATATTTCAGGGGGACAAACAACTTAAGCTGCTTGATAATTTTCATGCTATTAACTCTACTGACAAACAAACCAGGTGGTGGGAGTGGAAACACAAAGGATTTAGTAAAACTGCAACATTTTTCAGGTTCTTCACTGGCCACCAGCATGCAGTGAAAAGCATTCAGCACATTTCTTTCCCCCTAAGTTGTATTCAGAGCAATCAAATGAAGTTTGCTAGCCAGGCCCAAGAGGAATGTCAGCAATGCTGGGCACAATCACAGAAAATGCACAACTTCGTGTGCCAGAGAATGCCAAAACCAAACCAGTATCAGTAGAAATGTAGTACCAAGACAAAAAAAATGGCTCAAGCAAAGCAGGAGTCAGTGGGCAACTGGAGGGAATGGTCATTAATAAATTCTGGCCTGCCTTTCATGGTTTTTATGTTTATATAACACTGAAACTGCTTAAAGACAGAACTGCAGAAGGTGCCACAGAGTGACAGAAAGAGAAACAGCCAAGCTTGAGATAACTCCACTGCTGCCAACAGCAAAATCTATCTTTGAGGCAAACCAGATTTCAATCTCAGCTTTTTAGTCTGTTAGAGGTTTAGGCACATAAAGGCATCAGGGTGCACCTGAGCTCTCCTGCACCCTGCCCCCACTGGTTACCTTGGCCAAGGGCAGCTGTGACCACACAGAGAAGCGTCCCTCTAAAGCAGCAGAGAGACAACAAGCACAAGCCACTTGCAAGGCTCAGCTATGGGAAAGAAGAGCGTGGGTTTGTTCACCAAGATGGCAGGGCAGCTTTCGTTACACGTGAGATTTGACTGAAAGAATCTTCTCTGTAAAGGTCTTCACTAAATAAATTAAGTTTTCAGGGAAATGAAGGTATCGATCCCTCACAGCAGAGAGGCTCCATCACTTTGATATGTAAACTCTTTATCATCCAGTGACAGTGTACGTGGTCCAAATATCATGCCCATAGGTAACATCCACAATGCTTAATAAAATCATTTAGACTTCTTTAAAATGTTCTGTGGATACTCTTTTTGCCACAGGAAGTTTGTTCTCTTGGAAAGGAGAAAAAGGTAATCTTCAAATTTCCACAAAGAATGTTTCTTTTCACTGCATCTTTGATATAAATTCAATCAACTGTTGAAAACTTGAAAATTACTCTTTCCCCTGTCCCCAAGATTGTGAATATTTTCACAGAAAAATGTTGCCAAGAAGGGAAAGTTTCAGTCTTCCATGCAGTTTCACCAGATTTGATAATGTCCCCAAAGTATTCACACCCATCTGTTATCCCTAAGCCAGGCATAAAACTGTGTGCCACCTCTAGGTAGACCCCAAAGATGTCATGAAAAAGTGTCTCCCATGTTCCTCACAAGACCTCCTGGTTGTCAGCAAGGCATAAACACGGCACTGCAAGAACCTGGGAAATAAGAGAGACTTGGGGTGTAGAAGAAGTTTTTCATCTGTCTTGGATCCATGGTGAGATTGGAGGTTGTCATTATTGTGGTAGTGCTGACAAACTTCAGTGAAGATTTATCCCCCATGTGCTACATGATGCACAAATACAGATAAGGATTTTGTTCCTTCCTGGATTCAACAAGCTAATTTAAGATACAGTAAAACAAATTTATGTCCAAAGAGAAGGTGGAGGAGAGAGTTACTACAGACAACCAACAGGTTTCCCATTGTAAGTGCCTTGATCAGAAACAATTAAAAATTAGCCATATCAACTAATCAAGAGGACTGAAATTTCTCTCCTCTGCATACGTACAGTGACAATGTGAGCCCTAGTTTATGACTGTGATGCACTGAGGTTTCTCTGACATAAATAGTAAATAAGAGTGGCCACCAACCATACCACAGCATTTGACTATACACAGACCATGTTGGATTTGCACCAGAAATCTGTAAATACAAAGGTTCATTTCCTGCTACCAGTGCCATGGGTCCACTAGGTTTCTGAATGAATCTTCATACTCTTTGAAAGAGACTCACAAACTGTATTATCCTCTCATCAAGATTTATCCATGGTAGCTTTCAGCTTTCCAGCTTGTTAGATTTCCAAGAAATCCTTTCATACCCTTTCTTTTTCATTTAAGCTGTCCAGTCATTGCAGAGACTTTATAATCACTTCTTGCACTGTGTAATGTTCTCTTAGATATCAAAAAATTGCAATTTGCGGTCCAATTTAAAGGAAAGCTGGAGAAAAAAAAAAAAAAAAAAAAAAAAAAAAGCACACTTCAGAGTTGTCATCAAGAAAGTACAAGTGACCTTACTAAATACTGAATCTCCTTGGACTTTCTCCACATTGTTTAAACTTAGTTTCTTCTTCCAGAAAAATCCTTCCAGAAGCCTGTGTGCTCAGAAAATTGATGTATGAAGAGAATAGCTTCTTGCTGTGGAAATGGTCACACATCATCCAGAGACAAACGGGCACCTCTGGGGAGCAGGCTATCTAATTCACTCTAGACACTTACTATAGGATGACAGAAATTGCTTCTCTGTCGGTTATAAAGTCAGAAGAATAACCTGAGCCACCTAAACACAGGTATGTGTAGCTCAAGGAGAGACCTTCTGTCCCCTTCCACAAGGCCCCCTCTCACTGCAACTTTCTACCTCTTGTTCAAGTAAAAAACAGTCTTGGGCTTAAGCTGCATTAGACCAAGATGCTTGTCAAGGTCCATTTTCATAGCCATGAGCCTTGGGATATCCTTCCCTAGCACTGGCACGTGATCCCTGCTCCTGGTGTGCACAGAGGAACGAAACCAGGGAGTGAGGTTTGGAAACACAGAGGGCAGACACAGAAACAAACCCTGTTTTATCCAGTACATCTCCTGAGACCATCCAGAAGCCCTCATGTAGACAGGGTGAGCAAGTTGCCAGAATGACCCTGGTAGCAGAAAATCCTTATTGGAGCAGCTGCCCTGCTTCCCCCCTACACACCTCTCCAAGCCCCTTCCTCCCTGGAAGCAGCAGATTCTGCAGAATTTTTGGCACCATCCTTAAAATTCTGCTTCTTTCAACATAACTTCATTTTCCAAAGAGCTTTGCAGTAGATCAAACAGTGTTGAACTAGATGAATAATTATCTCCACATGATAATTTATAATTTTCATCAGATAAAAACAAGCAAAAAGAACCTTATTCTCTAGGTTATAAAAATGTTTTCTCCTTCCTTTTTAAATGCAAAAGCATAAGAAAGACTATTGGCTCATTTTATCACTTTCCCAATACGTACTATTCAAGGAAACTGAAAGGAAAAGTAAATCACCTCACAATTTAAACCACTCATTTCAAAGATTAAATCATAATTCCAATGCAAAGATGTGGCTTCAACATAAAAAGTTTGATCAATTTAAAACTATGAAGTGAGCATAACTGGTTAATTCAGAAACATTTTTATTATGCTAGTATGTCATTTGTGATAATAGATGAGGTCCTAAGGAAGAAATTTATTGCATTACATTAATTGCCAAATAGGGCTGAATAAAATATCTTCTGTGTTCTTGAACACAGGGAAAACAAAAAACATCTTAATGAATAGTTAATGATGCATTCATTTTATGCTTGCTTTTCTCAGGATTACAGAAGTTAAAGGGAGACTTTGACTTTATTCATTTAATTTATCTCCTTTGTCAGTGCAGGGTTGCTTCATACAGTATATTGTCAGGTACTTTACCCTGATTCAGTAATGAGATTCCCTTTATCCCAAAATCCATTATTTCTGCTGTGGTTCTTTCACAGCCCAGAGCTCTCACTAGCTGTCTTGTTTCCATTTTTCCTCATTTCCCACTAGTTCCACTTGTTTTGACAGGTCCAAGGATTTGCAATAGAGCTTCAGCTCCTCAAAAAGGTGAATACACAATCGTGTATGACAAGCTACTGTTTAAGAACCAGCTGTGGCACACACATAGGTATCAGTTCTGAAGCCTGGAGTTTTTCACATCTATGGGATGCTATGACACTATATGTCTTGTCTCAACTACAAATATCTCATCAATAAGAAAAAAAAATGCAAGATGACAATATGATTGTCAATATTAGTTATACTTTGAACATTCAAGAACAGGCTCTAAATTAGCTATTAAAACTCGGGGAAAAAATTCTGCTTTGTTGATAATTCTCTGTAAAATTTCAGTTTATTGCACTGTAGCAGTGAAAAATGAAATCAGCCACTAGGACACGTAAGAAATTTGATTAAAAATATGACAGAGAAGATAATATGCCACTAAATTACTGCATTTTGGCTACTGCTTGCCACGCTGATTGCCCCTCTCAGAAGGAACTCAAAACTCAGCAATGTGCAGAAAATCCTGATGTGATCAGAGGAGGGTAATGGCTCCTGGTAGTCTATTCAACCTGGTAAAGAGATGATAGCCTGTGTTTTTAAGGTGGTGCAGTGAGGTAAAGATAATCAAATATGCCTGAGAAGCACTGAACTGCCAATCAAGGAGATGGTCCTGGAGTCATCACTGGTAGCCTACAAAGTCAGCAGCTCAGTGTGCAGCATCAGTAAAAAAAAAACAACACAGTGCTGGGTTTTGTCAGGATGGATATTAAGAAGACAGCAATGGGTGTCATTTTACCTCTAAAGCACTGGTGAGCCCTCACAAGGTAAGACAGGACCACAGAATGATTCAGGCTGATATCTCAGATACCGCATGCAGCTTTGGTCTCCACGTCTTAAGATAACAGGGTTAGAAAAGGCTCAAAAAACAGGTGGGAGAAGCCACCTTATGAGAGACTGAAACAGCTTGGACTATTCATTTGGAGAAGGGATGACTAAGTGTGAATAGGATCAAAGTTTATAAATTTAAGCTGCTGAATAAGATGAAAGCAGAGCTGCTTGTTACTCAGCAAAACCCACAACACTAGAATGAGGATGCACATAATGAAACAGGTCTAAAAATACTAAAAGGACCAGACAGGGATGTATCCATTAACACTCATGATAAAAATGTTCTGAATGCTGGGACGAATGAACCACAGAGAGTGACCAGGTTCATGTGCTCTCCCTGAATATTATCTCCTTTTGTGACTGCTGGAGACAGAGCAATGTGCCAGGTGGATACTAGATCTGACCTCATAGGGTATTTTTCATGTTCCGGTGGTTCCCTGATCATAAATACCAAATCTCTGCATGGCTGAGTCACCTGACAGTCATACTAGATTTGAATCAGGTATAGGTTTATTATCACATTTCTGTCAGAAGGATTAAAGCACACAAGTTTTGCGAGAATTATATCTAATCCAGCATAAAAACTGACAGTGAAAAAACTAATCCGTTTTTGGAATGCACCTGAACAGGAAGGTGAGTTCATCCCCAATTAGCACAACCTCATGTGATCACCGTGTTCTTGAGAGTTACCTGGATTTACTGTTTTGTCTAACTGCAGCTGGAGTGGTGTTTGGAAGTGAGATACAAAATACTGAGTGTCCTGGAGAGCTGAACAGAGAAGGAGTTTCTCAGTTTCAGTCCCCAGGTCACAAGACAGGAGCACTCAATGACATTATCAGGCAACAAGTTTAAAACAAATGAGCAGAAGTGTTTTTCAGTGAGACACATAAATCATAAGACACATTGCAAGGAAGGTTGTTGAGACTAAAGAATTCAAAGAGATTTCAGCTAAAATTATGGAATTTGTGGCCAGAGGGACTGATATCCATCCAACTCATAAAATTCTTAAGTGCATCAAACTGCTAAGGGCAGGATCACCTGTTTCACAGACTTTTCCCAGGTATCCAACCTTGGCCCCTCTTTGGAGGCAGAAACTGGGGTGAAGGAGACCTTACAGTTTCACACAGTTGTTTCCATGGTTTTAGCATTTTAATTCGAAAAATATTATTTCTCTAGATGCTGTTATATGCAGAATGACTAAAGGATGATCTGGAAGAAGAAATATTAGGTATATTCAAAACCACTCTGAACAACCTATAATTCGAACTTGAATTTTGCACAGTTCTGCCACAAATGGTCTTAAACTTCAAAGCTCTGAGAAGGATTCAGAAGCAGCAGCACCACAGTACGGCACCTCTGCAAACACCGGCCATTTACCCAGGCACATACAGCCTTGGTTCGTTCAAATCCTGTCCCTTCGGCAGAGAAGCAATGACATTTTTATTGACAGATGAGTCATGGCAGCAAAAAGAAGCCATGTCCTGAACAGCTGCAAATTAGTGACCATATTCATCAACTTGTCTTACGTTAAAGAGCAGGGTAGAACACTAACACATGCCTACAAAATAAAGAACGCAGTTAATACATACAGGGCATTCATTTCTCCTGTTTCTCTACCTCTTAGAGCCCTTTCCTCCCTCCACAGGGAGCTTGAGCCATCACCCACTGGACTCACAAAGTCTTCCCTTGACATTGTTCAGGTAGAAGTTATTAAATAAAGCACAAGGCAGTACAGAATAAATTAATACCAGCAACAATAACCACATCTACCATGAATGGTTAAACAAGTATTGAAAGACTTGTTTTTATCTTTTCCTTCAAGAAGTCGTTAAATATAATCAGCTGAATTGAACTCAAACCTTGGAAGAATTTCCTAAGGGTATTAGACATACCTGTGGGCCTGAGGTGCCACTGCTGATGGCTCCATCCTGCTGTTTTTCTTCC
The DNA here is from genome assembly GCF_003259725.1 of Athene cunicularia. Taxonomy (NCBI): domain Eukaryota; kingdom Metazoa; phylum Chordata; class Aves; order Strigiformes; family Strigidae; genus Athene; species Athene cunicularia. The sequence continues at coordinate 141,464,275 of NW_020799095.1, read as the reverse complement.
AGTCACTACCTTTTACATAATGAACGGGCTCTCCAAGCTCATATTTGCATTTAAGACCATTTAAGTTTGCTACTTGCTGGTAGCAAATGTGGTGCCAGGTTAGTCAGATTGGTAAACACTGAACAAGAGAAAAGACTTATCCCTGTGCAAACTTTAACTTCTCTTGCTTTGCAGACACCTGTGGGAGAAAGCCAGTGAACCACACCTCCAAGCTAAAAGGATATTTTCACACCCACTAAGACACCTTGAAAAAGTTTAGATTTCAGACAGACTGAGCAACTGCTCTCTGGAAAAATAGGCCTATTTTAAGTATTCATGTATTTATGCCCAGTTATTATTTAATAAGAACATTTTTTTTTCCCTCTATTTTCTCACTTTATCTACCCATAACTTGCCTGACTTCTCTCTATTGCAGCCCAATGTACACAGCTCTGGATTGTGGTTCCCCCTACTACTTCCTCCATCTCCCCAGTTAAAAGGCTTAATATGTGTTATTTTTAGTTAGTAAACTTTCACATTATTCACAGATCTCGCCTCCAGTCTTGTACGTACAGATACTTCCTTGACATTTCCTCTTGGACATACTCCAGTTCTTGTTGAGAACGGGTTACAGAAGCACAAGACCTCTTTTGCTCTGTACTTCCCACAAGACCATTTTCACACTGTTCTTAACCTTGTCTGATGGTAGTAGACTCCCCTCTCTACAGGGCAATTCCCATGAGGCTGAACATCTCTTTAAGGATGCCTTCAGAATCAAGTATTTGAACCTCAGGGGGTTCGTTCTTCCCAAGATACATAATTAAGTTCCCTGCTGTGATGAAGCACCCATAGCATATGTGGCATCTGTAGTTTTACTGGAGTGAGAAATACACCAGGGAAATGAAACAGCTTTAGGCAGATTAACCCAAGTGATCAGCCATGTTCAAAATTCTGCATCCTTTAATTTCTTTTGGGTGACTTCTGGGAGACAGCTGCCCCTGCGGGTCAGGCATATTTGCTCTGCCTCAGTTCAACAAGGTGCAAGCTTTCAGCCCAGCTGCCCAGAAGCTGCCCTGCCCTTAACTGGCATCAGTCATACTCTTGTTTGACTTGAGCAGTTGGGCAAAGCTCTGCTAGGAGGAGAAATGGTAATTAAATTATACATCTCATACAATTTTTTAAAAGCATACGCAAAATCCCCTTTTCTCCACTGGAGCAGAAATTAAATATTTTCTTTTTTCATCCACCCTTCTGAAGTTTGCAGCTAGCCCCACATTCTTATTCTGGCTTTTTTTTTGGGGGGGAGTGTTTTCCTTCAATTACTCTTCTTACTTTCTCTCATTTTCCTTCTCTTTCTAACACAAACAAGACACTGTAAAAATTAACAATAATGGAAATCACCAGGAGCACATCTTAGGTTCAGGTGATGAAGTGCCTATGCCCCAGGAGATTACTGTTGCTTTAGCTATCTAATTCCCTTAAAAGGCTTAACAACTTTTTCAGTGAAAAGCATGAGCTACACTACGGAAGGGTATAGCAACATGTATAATAGCATATAATAGCACATCCAGTCCAGGTGGGTTCAGCTGACAGCAGAACAGTACAGTCCCTTGGGACATGCCACACAACCCTGCCACTTCAAAGCACATTCACCAAAGCCAGGTTTTAAAGCATTCTGTCTCTAGAGGAAATCCTAAACACGTGAGCAGTCAGTGAGCCCTCTCAGTGGAGGGTTGCTCACAGTCTGGCAGCATCCAAAAAAAAAAAAAAACCCAACAAAAACCCACACCCTTTCATTTCATGAATTCCAACCCCATTTCCAGCTGCATTCAGAAACGATTCATTACCAATACAGAAGTTTTTCACTACCTTGTCATAAAATTTGCAACCAGATAAGCTGAACTGGCAGCTCTGCAGGGAAAAGGCTGTTGGGGAGAGAGAGTCCTGGGCACCCTGAGTACCCACCAACAGCTGATCAGTTTTGCTCACCAGCATCCTAGCAGACAATCAAACTCTCCCTGCAAAGGCTGAGAGCCTCCCTGCTAGGCTGCCAGCCACCTACACCATCCAGGTCTCAAACAGCACACAGCTTCCCTTAACACCAGAAACAAGCCAGCAAGCATCTCCTTTGCTCAGCCAAATACAGTGGCACTACACTGTTCACCCAATTAGTAGGTGAATAGCAAAAGCTGAGGTGACCTTTCAGCAGCTGCTCTGGCCTAATTGGGACCCTTCCCTCTCCTTCCTTCTCTCTCCTTCCTTCCCTCTCCTCTTTTCTTGCTTTTGTTTTCTTTTTAAAATGGTAACAAAACCAGGTATTGATTAAAAGAGGAGATACTTTGTTGGGAAAAAGGAGAAAGTAGAGATTATGCATGTCTCACATCTTGACTGCTTTATTTTGTACAGGAAATATTTGCATGACTTTAACAGTTAAGGTTCAACATGCAAAGAGGTGCAAATCAGCTCTCAGGCTGCATGGGATGCCTGCCTTGAGCTGCCTATGGGGCTTTTTTAAGAGGAGGTTTAGTGCTGAAAGACACGGATGTAAACATGTACACTGCTCCTCAGTCCATGTGCCTCCAGACTGGCAAGACTTGGCATGGAGGGGAAGTCTCACTGACTGTTTCATAACTAAGAGATGTAGCAGCAAGGAAAGGCTGAAAGAGTGGTATACCCTGTTCTTATTGCTGGGAAGGACCACATTCCAGCTGCAACTTCCACTCATGTTTCTCAAAGCTTATATTTCTGGAGTTGCTGTGCAACAAGTAGGGCAGAAGCAGATTCCATATATGTGTCTATATATACACTGAAATCAATCCATGTTTGCAGAGCATCTGGTACAATGGAAAGTCTTGTCCCAAGAACTATCCTCTCCATTTATTATTAATCACTAAAAAAGTCATGGCTGCTATATAGAGGATACATGCTGAACTGTTGAATTCAGTCTATGTGATGTTTCCTATCTGTATGACCATTGTACTGATAATTCCTTTCACCTCCCCTTTTGACTTCACTAGTGAAACTAAAAGCTCTTCAGGACAGAGATTGTCTGTGTACCTATCCTGGTTCAAACACAGTGGGGTCCCGGCCTCTACTCACCATCGTATCAAGGGCAGTAAAAAATGTCACCAGAATAGTTCTGGCTATTGCTGTGGCACACAGTAAATGATGGCTGAGGGGCACGGTGTCCAGGGATGGGATAACGGACTTCAGGGAGGTGGTAGCTAAAACTGAAGCTTGCTTTAGCAGGTGATGGACAGCATCCTATTGAAATCAGTGTAAAATAAAGGAGGCTGGTTCTAGCTGTGGTGTTAACACAGGAAGGCAGCAGCAAACAGCCCCACAGGCACCCTACCTTCACCAGCCACCCATCACAGGTCACGAAACACTCACATCAAAAATCACTCTCTGGGGAGTGACATTTTCCTTTCTCCCCTCCCCTAGGAAATCCATCCCCAGTAGTAATATTTGTTAAACTCATTTTTCCCCACCGTGTTCAAAGGCCAGCTGTGCTTTGCATGTCCCACTGCTGTCCAGCAGAAATACACACACACACACCAGGCTGTGAGCATCAACCCACCAGCCACAGCACCGATGCCTCCTTCATGCCTGCTTTGCAAGGTGGCACAGGGCAGTAATCCCTCTGCCTGATGAACTGCTCTGTGCTACAGGAAGAGGTGAACAGAAAGTTCTGGGGTTTTCATTTTATGAATTTGAGGCTGAACAGAAACTCCCTTGTATTTACAAAGGGGGTGTTTCTCTGAGCTGCCCGATAAATCAAGGTGGGGGCTGTGCCCAGCACCAAGTTACAGGATGTTTAGGGGTGTAAATAAATAGAAAGCTTACATAAAGGGAGGTTTTCAATAGTCAATACGTTTAAAAAGTGACTCAGCCCCTCTTCTTTCATAAAACAGTAGACCAGTCCTGGACTAAGCCAGGACTTTAGTGGAAGGGAAGGGATAAGAAGAAAGTCAAGATATAGAGTCTATTTCCAGCCTCATTCCTTCCACATCCATAAAGTTATGTAGTTTGTGGTGGTCTGTTCAGTTAGTGTTTTTAAAACATTCACCTGTCCCATGGGAAGAGCGTCAGGAGACATAAATGTTGAGAAGGATCTGATCAAAACCACAGTGTTCATAGAGTTCGTCTGGTGCATCTAAGGCTTGAAGAAAATGGTTCCTTGCAACTACCATAGGCACTTAGTGATCCACATGTTTTGGTTTTTCTAATGCATGCAGAATATTGTTCTCAATCACCTTTAAAACCCTGAGAGACTTGATGCCTTTTATAATACTCCACTGAGCCACAGGAACAGGTTGCCCAGAGAGGTGGTAGATGCCCCATCCCTGGAAACATTCAAGATCAGGTTGGACGGGGCTCTGAGCACCCTGATCTAGTTGAAGATGTCCCTTGTCAGTGCAGGGGGGTTGGACTAGGTGACCTTGAAAGGTCCCTTCCAACATAACCCATTCTGTGATTCTAAATGGTTCCAAACTGGACATGTTGCTGACAAATGCAAGCAGCTATAAGTGGGAGTTAATTTGTTTTGTGACGTGTCAGAGAACATGAATCATGAATTGTCTGCTGCCGGGGAGTCCTCAAAGCATTGGAGCAAACTTGTTCGAGAGAAAGTGATACTTAGAAAAACTGAGAAGCTTAGATAGGCTGACTCCTCAGCAGGTATAAATTGGTGTGTTATCTCAGTAACTGGGTGACCCGAGAAATAGGATTACTGTAATTTTTAAGGGAAGAATCAATGTGATAAAAACTATGCAGAAGCATCTCGCTAATGATCCAGCTGAAAATAAGTAAAAAGGTTTGACAGAGCCAAGTATAAAAAAGCAGAATTTGACTTTTGTAGGTGATGCTGCAGAGCTGATCGTGGGCCAAGAGAAGGGCAGGTATAGAAGCATCTGTACAGAACCACAACAGGAACATTTTCCCGATGCTTCTGGCAGCTTCAGGGAGCGTGTTGCAGGGTGGTCAGCCAGGGATGGAGACCCAGAATCTGCTGACTGCTGCAAAACCTGGCTGGTGTGGGGCAGTGCTGTTGGCTTACCCACAGTGAGTGCATTTCTTCCTGAATATTGAACTAATGGATGTTTTGAGATAAAGGAAAATATTTCAATTTTGGAAAATAAAATAAATGCTTTGTGGAAGTGAAGTATCACATTTGGGCCCTACCCAGCGGGATTTGTGATATTATCTCTAACTCAATCTTTTTGCACTGGCTTTACTAGAAAATTTTATTTTAGGAAGAGAAAAACATACTGAAGTGCAGAGGAGGTGGTACTCAGGAACCCTGAATTGTAATCCCAATTTTGCCTCAAGGCAGCCAAGCAGCTGCTGGCAATTCTCTGCACCCCTACTTCCCCTTCCACCTACCTGCTTGTACAGCAGATGCTGCAGCACAGATCAGGCAACAAAAAGTGGCTCAGACTGCTGCTAATGCCTTTGGTTCCATTCCTGCAATGTCATAAAAACCTACTGTATCAACAAAAGTAATGAAGCATCAGTGACAGGATGGGTTCTGTGCTGGCCTGTCAATGAAACCCTCTCAAACAGCAAGGCAGAGAGAATCCTCATTGCAGGGTCAGCCAGGAGGGGTCTAAAATCAGCCTATAGTCAGTGCTGACACCTCAGTGCCCTGTGAGTGTGAAAACAAGCCTGGGTCTCTGTTCTGGACAGGAACCATTCCTGACCAAGCTTTGTTCCCATAAAGTCAGGCAGACAAGTATCCCTTACTGAGCCATTTCTCAGAGGCAGTGGTTCAACCCTTCACAGTCTGTGCCAGGTCTCAGCATTCAAGCCCATGTTTTGCAGCTCAGCTGCACATCCTAGTTCTCCCCAAGGGGCTTGTTATTTTACAGTACTCCCAACATACTTAATCTTCAACTTTCCAAATACCGTTGCAAAATTTGTCAGCGGATTACTGTGAAGCTAGAAGAGGAGAGGAATAATAAATCCCATCTGTGTGGACTTAGCTCACAATAGTATGTAAGGTTTGGACATGATTGTGGGATCAGTCCCAAGTCAGAAGTTAGTCTCTTGTCAAGGTACAAATTAAGCCACAGTGGTTTAACTCTTCTCGCTCCCTTTCCCATACAGGTATTTCCAGTCGTCAAAGCCTGCCCAGGCCATGGATCTGAAACACCCTTAGGGCCACCCTATTTTGTGCCAAACCCTGTTGGTCCCAAAGACAGAGCTGTGAGTTCTCCCATGCTCTGACAGGGAAACAAGGCTCTGTCTTCTACTCTGTACATCTATTAGGACTCATGGCCCAAAACTACAGCCCACCAATATAATCCTCAAGCTGCTGGCTGGTTCATCACTCTCCAGCGATAAAGTAAAATATTCTGTGAATGCCAGTTAAGCAGTGACATTTGCGAAGATACTTCTGCTTTATCAGCACGTTGTTTGCACTGGAACATAACCATTGGCTATTCAGCATGAAAGTATTAATCCCAAATGAATCCTTTCTGGCATAGGAACAAAACCAGACTGTGCTGTGGGAAGTGCTTGGCATCTGAGCTCATCACACACATGATGAGATTCTCTACCAAGTAGACATGAAGTTTAAGGTTGATTCCCATAAACAAAAGGGTGTTTGAGCACAAACTAGCTCAGCAGTCACTCCTCCTGGCAGAGAGACTTTTCGTTATTCCAGTCTCAGAAAGGTTGTAGCTCACCTTACCAAGACAAATACAGCTGTCCAACAGCAAGAGACCCATTGGACACACACAAGGATCCTGATGGAAAGATGTGGAGGATAAGGGATGTGGGTTTCCCTCCCAGAGATTTACCAAAAGCTACTGCCAATTCTTGAGCACATAATATAGTTTCTGTTTACAGCTGCCTGTGTATAAGATTAACGATTTTTGCATTGTCCATGTGCTGACAACACCTTTTCACTTCCTATGTCCCTGTGATCCTACATTACCAGCATTAGCTCTCTTTCCTTTTTAAATCTATCCTTCCATCATAAACCTGTTCTTACTGTGCCTACTTCAGTCCCAGTACGAATAAGTAACAAGACAGCTGTTGACCAACATAAAAGATGCTCCTAGATGAAGAGGCTACTAGCAGGTGTTTCTGACATGTCTTGAAACAGGATGAATATCCCACTTGTCTTAAAGTGCTAAGAATTCATTTATTTCTGTCTCAGTGGGACTGTGAAATGCTGGAGCTTAACAGTCATATATTCCAGAATAACCTGTTCTGAAAAACTTTCAAATTAATCTTCACTATGATTTTAGAGGATCATCTTCACAACAGACTTGTATCTGTTGACAGCCAGGAGAGCAGATGTTGCCTTCAGTTTTTCTATAGATACCAAACTGAGCATTTTATAAAATAGATGGTACAGTAATTGTGTCCAAGTTCAGACAGCAATCATTCCAGGGTGATTTGATTTTCACTCTGGATAACCTGTATCCTGCCAGGCCAAATGAACTTCTCTGGTCCAGAACTAGTCATGAGAGAGAAAAAAAAAAATAATATCGCATTGAACTATTTTTGCAGAGCATTAGATTATCGCCCAAGCCAAATCTCAAGGAACTTCCAGGGGCTACAAGCAGGACACGGGGTTGCTGCCAATCAGTACCAGATGACCCGTTGGAGGTGCTGATCAGGGAGGTAGCAATGGCCTGCCACAAGTACACGTGCTTCATGCTGATGCTGACAAACACCTTTAAACTGGACTGGAATTTGGTCTCCACTGGTGCTGCAGCAATTCAGTTTCCATTTGGTAACAGAGAATCCAAACTTGTAAAAAGAAAATGTGCAACCAGCCCAAACTTCCCACAAAATTACCCTTTCATTCTAAGTAAGCTGTATCTTTCAGATGAGGAGGCCTAAAAGTTTCCCAGACAAACATCTTATCTCCCCACTTTTATCATAGCCATTGATATAACATACTCATCATTATTTCTCCTTTATTTTACTGGAGTTGGAGGGAAGCTGTTCAAACCAAGGCTGTATAAAATTACTAGAGTACTACTACTGTCCAAAACAAACATCTTTATGTCTCAATATTTGCTTTTCATCAATGTCCCTGAGAGCATCCTGCCTTCACAGCACGAAACTCAAAGGCGTTTGCTGTTTGTGGGTATGATTCACACTTTGTCAACTATAAGCACATTTGGTTGAACCAAGCACTTTTGGTTACTGTAGTATTTCTCAAGGTGTTTGGAAGCAGTCAAGCTCCAGCAATTGCCACAAACGTTGTTAGTATCAGAGATGGAAATGGCTGGTCAAAAATAGCTGTCTGTGTAGTCTGGAGAGGAGCCTGTCTCCAAATAAAAATTTGGAATGACCTTTCTTGTAAAAGATCAGGTCTGAAACCCTTTTTTCAAATTTCATTCATATTTCACCAGGACTATTTAATAAAGAAGTTTTAAAAGCAAAGAAACATGAATAAGACACAGACTACTATATGAAGAAAGATTGTTGGAGGAATGACTAATATGCCCCCTTCTGTATAAACAAAGAAAAATAATTAATCTTCTATTCATAGAATCACAGAATCATAGATTGGTTTGGGTTGTAATGGAACTTTGAAAATCATCTAGCTGAACCCCCTGCCATGGGCAGGGACATCTTTCACTAGACCAGGTTGCTCAAAGCTTCATTAAACTTGGCCTTGAACACTGCCAGGGATTGGGCGTCTACCACCTCTATGGGCAACCTGTTTCAGTGTCTCACCATCCTCATCATAAAAAATTTCTTCCTTATGTCCAATCTAAACCTTCTCTCTTTTAGTTTAAAACCGTGGCCCCTTCTCCTGTTACTACAGGCTCTGATAAAAAGTCTTTCTTTCTCTTTCATATAAGTGCCTTTTATATATTGGAAGGGTACAATAAGATTTCTCTGGAGCCTTCTCTTCTCCAGGCTGAACAACCCCAATTCTCTCAGGTTTTCTTCATAGGAGAAGTGTTCCAGCCTTCTGATCATTTTTGTGGCCCTCCTCTGGACCTGCTCCAACAGGTCCATGTCTTTCCTGAACTGAGGATTCCAGAGCTGGATGCAGTGGTGTCAGGCGACTCCAGGTGGGGTCTCATGAGAGCACAGTAGAGTGGAAGAATCACCTGCTGGTCACACTTCTTTTTATGTAGCCCGGGACAGGAATGGCTTTCTGGGCTGCAAGCGCACATTACCAGCTTATGTACAATTTTTCACCCACCAGTATCCCTAAGTCTTTCTCTGCAGGGCTTCTCTCAATCCATTCATTCCCGTCTGTACTAATATTGGGGATTGCCCCAACCCAGGTGCAGACCTTATTGAACTTCATGAGGTTTGCATGAACCCACTCCTCCAAGCCTGTCAAGGTCCCCCTGGATGGCACATCCCTTCCCTCAAGTGAATCAACTTCACCACTCAGTGTCTTCTGCAAATTTGCTGAGGGTATTCATATTACTCAAGGTGGAAAACAGTCCATCACTGAAATAATTTTCCATATCCACTGTTTCAAACACATTTCTTCAGTAGCACAATTGATTTGCCTTTCCACGTGCTGCAGTGCCTAACAGAGCTGCCAAGCTGAGGTGAATAGCACTATTACCCCAGACATGAAATACAAGTCACCCACTATGTTCACCATTACTGGCGTTGAGGAAAGGAGGGACCCACTGAATATGAGCAGGCAGGATCCTCCTAGCAGACCAATGGAGACAGACAGGCTCTTCCAGACAGCATTTAACTGCAAAGGCTTATGTGAAATGTTTTCAGGAAGAATACTTCCCTCAATGACAGCAAGCAGCCTAGATCCTATATAATACCTAAAATTAATCAGAATAATCCCACCCATCTTCCTATTAGCCTTTCTACTGTGACAAGTCCTTTTCAGAAAACACATCCTTTTTTTTTATTTTAAATATATTAATCAGTAATGCAGCAGAAATATCTATCTGATAATAACTAGAAATCCTTCCTTCTGAGGATTTCAGGGAGCTTTGCAAGGGCAAATATAAACTCCTTTTTAAAGATGGCAGATAAGTTAATGGTCCTACAGAAGCTAGGCTATGTCATAGCTTGAAGTTCCTATCTACTTATCCAAAAGGCAAGACTAGTTGGGACATAGTTAAGGCATGTGAAAAAAAGTGAGAAGTGAAAGCTGATTTTGGCTTTAGAAAGGATTACTATTTTTTTCAAAAGCAATGCAAGCAAGTCTCTTTTTTTATCTTCTAGAATTCCCTGCCACCAACAAATGCCCAGTACAAGCAAACATTAGCTGGAGCAATGTGAGACACTCTTGGAGAAACAATACAGCTGATTGATCTCTGTGGAGAGACCTTCCTACAACATCTCTGTCTTTGAGGAAGCCACAATACGCAGTAGACTTTTGGATCCCTTTGCCTTCATCAGGGACACACCAAAGCCTGGTAGTTTTCCATTTGTAGAGTTCATTGTAAGGGACATGCTTTTTTTGGCCACTTCTACCAGAGCAGAATTTCTGACAGTGCTGGCTAAAACCATCATTTTAGAGCTAGCCAAAGCCCTGAGCTAAAGCTTGGAAGAGACGCAGCCAACAAGAACTGGGTTCAAACACAACTGAGTTGCCTTGTATCAGTACAGATCATTAACTGCAGGAAATGCCAAGTACTTTCACTTAACATAAATGTCTGTTGTTACAGGTTACATTCAATCAAGTTATCTCCTATTTCTGAAGAGTATAGAAGACCGGAGTTACTGCTGATCAGGCACATCATGCATGTCTCAGCTTTGGTCTGCATGGGCAGGTTGGATAATGGTTCTTCCAGGCTTTTTGCATGGCTCCAGACTTCACAGCCAGAAACACTAAATTTTAAGATATCCACTGTCACTGAAAAGATTGTGTTCCTCAAACATTCTGTAACACAGAAAACCGACCTCATCTCCTTGGGAAGCGGTAAGAGTAAAGAGCTAGCAGGAAAAATGCGCTTTGCTTCAATTTTTATATTTGCAAAGGTGCGGTTTAAAAAAAGAAAAAAAAATCCCAGGAAACAAGACTTTCAGGGTGATTTTCACATGAAAATAAAGTAGGAAATATGGATCAACATTGAAGAAGAAATTTAGGCCAGATGCTCAGTTGGTGTCAACCAGCACGGTCCCTCTGAGAGTTTCCCCACTTACACTAGCTAGATCCAGCTCAGCCACCTGGCCAGCACTTTCATCAGAAAGCACAAGAGGATAAGGACATAAATATCCCATATAGTCACAATATGGGTTTTGTTTGAGTGTGATCTGTTGCCACACATCTAGATGCCAGTGACAGATTCATCTCACGTAACTTCAGATATCTAGAGGTAGGCTGCTACATCCCAGCCAGTCGTCCCAGGTAATCAGTATCAAGTAGACATCAGGAATGCATCCGTATGATTCAGGCACCAAAAGTGTCTATTTCTCCCCATCAGCTGGGAAGGGAGTCTAGACACTTGAGACATCTACATTTGTCCAGATTAATCCCACCCTCATGTGGCAATCCTGAGCAAGAGGGTGTAAAAACAACAGAAAAAGATATATCAAACCTTCTTCATGAGACAAATAGAGATTTCAAATACAAAGTAGAGTGTTTTGTGGGGGGAAAAAAATGTTTTTGTAAAATCCAGAATTTTTGTCAAATTTCACTTGAGAAGCCCAAATGTAAGGGTTTCCCTGCCCTTGCATTGACCCCCACATGGAGCACAATTAATCTTTTTATGAACATGGTCAGTTTAGCTCTGCCTCAGGGCTCTACACAAGTAACTTGATGCCAGCATTCTTCTTGGTCGGTGAAAGGGAGACAGCAGTGCGAGTTGTTTTATGTTCATGATTGGAGTCAGCAAATCTCTCCACTCCAAAGTGAGATTATCCATCACCCTATCCTGATGGAGGAGTTAAATGACATTGCAAAGCCTGTCTGTGCCACCGGTGCTTTCGTCCTCAAATGCCACCTGGTGGTGCCTCTTCGAAGCCCTGTCGGGTGATTACAGGCATTCTTTGAGGATAAAAAGAGCTGAGTTGTGTCCTGTGAGTAGCAAGCTTTCTGCAGGAATGGATGTTACCTACTGTCCTCGTCCCCATTGAATGTATTTATTTGACAGGCTTGTAATAAAGAGTTGAAGGCAGAAACAAATATTGGTAAAAGTAACATAAAATATAATAGGAAGCGATGATGGGGAAAAGCTGCATCAGAACCAATTCAGCAAAAACTTCCCAGAGGTGTGTACAGCACATGTGCATTGTAGGCAGGACCCAAGGCTGGTGTAACAAACAGGAGACGACGTATGTTTTCCAAGTCCCATCCAAAGACCTGTTCTATCCATGCAGTTCATTTTAGTTAGTGGAAGTTAGTCAGTGATACCATTAGCAGCTTTAGGAGCAAGACCTGAATTCCAGCCTCCCAGAGATTTTACAATAGCTCAATAATAAACAATAAAAAAGCAATAAAATTGGGG
>NW_020799095.1:141389737-141451833 GCF_003259725.1 Athene cunicularia | reverse complement strand
GACATAAGGTGGTGGAGTTGTTGACAGAGATAGGGAAAGAAGGGGGAGAAGAGAGGGTTTGGGAAGAAACGTGATTTCAGCTTTTCAGCATACTGCATTGGGGCTGGTGGCAAATATCCAGAAGGAGATTCTGAACTGCGAATGTGAACAGAAGGGACAAGAGATCTGTGACTCATCTGCACAGAGATGATAATTAAAGCAGCATGATTTTAGGAGGCTGCTGAGCAATAGGGAAGAGGTTGCAGAAAAGGGGAGAGTTGAGGATGGAGCTCCCTGGGACTGTAGCAGTTGGAAGCAGGAGGAACAGCCATGACAGGAGATTCTTTCGGAGCAGCTCGTTGGGAAGAAAGCCAGGGAAAGCACATATTTTGGGGTGATCTCTTAGAAATACAGTATAGATTTTTACAATGGCTGTCTAATTCTGAAAATTATTTTTGTATGGCAGCAGCCACAGATTACCTGTGCAAGTGTTGGGTTGTTGCACAAGAGGAGCTTGTTACTGCATTTCAGGTAGTGAGTCAGGAAGAAGAGGAATGACGACTCAAAGAGCAGCAGTTTCATCGTTGGTGGGGGATGTCGCAGTGCTTCACTGCCACTGTGTGTGTGGCAAGTTACTGGTAGCCACAGCTGATCACAGATGATTTCCTACATTCCTGAGGGGAAAGAGGCCTGGAGAAGATCCCCTTCTCCCAGGGCAGCTTTCTCCATCTGCAGAGAGTGAAACCAGGACCTTGCTGCTTCAGACTTCCCAGGTCACCTGCTGGAGGCACAGTGCTTGCTCTCCAGTTCCTGTGCATCATGACCTGTACATCTGACCCATGAAAATGCCAGGACAAAGGATTCAAGGCATGTAACAAGGAAAGGGGAAGAAAGGCTGCAATTAATGCATCCTTGAGGCAAAAATTGTTCTCAAGGTCCTTGTTCAAAATACTTCAGAATACCATTGATTTTTTGTTTGTTTTTTCTTGGTGGAGAGCACTTTCTGGGTCTCACGAACTTTATCAAGGTGCAGAACCAGCAGCAGAAAGATTCCTGCTGTGTTTACAGGCTTAACACCCAGAGATACTTATACACAGACAGCTCATACAACACTCAAGATGGATTTTTGCCTTTCCCAGCAAGCCAAACTTGTGTCCATAGCTTACAGCTTGCTGTGAATTAAGGATATCTTGAGCAATGGCCCAATACTCAGAGCTCTAAATCTGAACTCTAGAGTTTTTAATGTGCCAGGACTTTTACACATGGGAGCTGGGGATGTGCTGGTTGAGCCAAACTGCAGGCACTGAAGTATCCAAATCCTGTGCTCGGACATAGCCAAGCAAGTCAGGAGAGGTCAACCTACAACACTGAGCAACGGAGCCCCAAGACACCCAACACCATGATGATCCAGCTAAACACACCAGCACCCCAGGGCCCCAGCAGATGGTCATTTCATGCTCACACACAAGGACTAGATTGTGCCATTAGGTCCAGGGCTGACAAAACCAAAATGCTCCCCAGGGAACTCATGAGGGGATTCTTCCCCTGCCTTTCCCTCAGCAGTGGTACAGGTGATAATCCGTAGCATGGGGCAGAAAAAGGAGGGATTACAGTTCCCTGAGTGCTTACAGAGAAACCCAAACCCTCCTCCAAAGCAGTGTCAGCATAGTCAGACGCTTCTTGCAGCCAAGGGGACAACTGGCTTCTTTCTTGTTGCATGTTGTGTGGTTTATCTGACAAGGTCCCCGTGCCTGCCTCAGCCCAAAACTACCCTGAAATGTGGGTTTCTTTCCAGTGACACACACAACACAGCTGCACGCCAGCAGCCTCAGAAAATTCAGACTATGAATATAGACAAGTGGGAACAACTGTCCTTTGTTCTCAATTGTAAAATTATTTTTGGTCTCATTTGTAATAATTGTGCTTTTAAAAAAAAAAAAAAAAAAAAAAAAAAAAACACAGTCATTTACACCTTAACAAATAGCTGAAGTCACATCGTTTAATTTTAGTGGATTAAATCCTGCTGTCAGGTATGCTGACACAACTACTTATTTCTATAGAGCTATTCCAGAACTGTATCAGAGATAAAATCACAATCAATAAGTGGAATGTCAGCTCTAATATCACCCATTTCCTTACTATGTGTAGAAACAAGGTTCACTTCTGAAGTTATAATAGCAGTACATAAGAAAACGAGACCAAGGACTGAATGAAATACTAAATAATTCATCATCCTCAAAGTAAAAATCTATAGATGTCAAAAGACCAATCTAAGCAAAGGACCCACAAGAAACTAGTATTAATATTTTTTAGATTGGACTCATAGCATTGTGCTATTTCACATTTTCATGTGAACAAATTCCCAAGTGCTTTAGCACTGTTTGTTTACAACGCTTTGAATTGTTACAACTGTGGTTTCTTAAAAATTAGCTACATCAACTGAAATGATATGTATCTAATACATGAAAAACAAACTATTACCACTTTCCAAAGCTAATAAACTGTTTAGAGTCAATTTTGAAAACCTTGAGCCTGGGAACTCTCTGGTGCAGAGACTAACCCAACACCCCAGACATCTGATGGAGATCTCTGTTGTCTGCATGATCAAGACCCACAGAACAGTAAATGACTTGGACTCCAAAACCATGTAGCTCTCTCAGCAGGAGGAATAGAAAAGTTGATCTAAATCTTATAGAGCAAATGCTAGATTAGTTTCAGGTGCATTTTCTTAGACTGCTTCAATGAAGGAAGCAAACTAGTGAAACAAAACATGGCTGTCTCTTTGCACACCAAACCTTATGCAGCTGTCCTTGAATTAGGCAGGCATAAATTAAAATTAGTCACTATGTTAAATTTATTTAACCATTACCATTTATACAAACTAATTTATGGTAAATTCTCAAGCAAATCCTCTAAGCACTTTGGCCAAGCTTTCATTTCAGTTCCACATCTCTGTGTCTTAGAGATGCTACAAAATCCATGGAAAAGTTCTGGGTTTGGTCTGCTATAGCCAGGGCAAAATTTGTTTGTTAGTACTACATTCACCTCTACTGCAAAATAAGGTAGAAACAAGAAAATACACCATAAGCAAGACTTAAAGTAAGATTTAAATAATCTTACCGTAAACGGAAAAACAGAAACATACAAATAAACATGGGTACGTGCATGTATATATGTCTGCACTCATAGACACAAACGCATACATTCCTCTGTTCTCTTGCAGTAAAAAGTCAGTATTCTTTTCTTATGAAAAACAAGCACTTCATAAATTAGAGCTAATCCTCAACTCGTGAAGAAAATAATATTATTTCCAGCTGCTGCACCTGAGCATTAAAAGATTTAAGTGTCAAATTTTGCCCATAGGTTCATCCTCTTGAAATCAAAAGAAGTTCTCACTGGGTAAAGTGAAGCATACATGCACCTATCTATGAAACATGGCATGCTGTTTCTACATACTTCTTCAAGGCAGAATCACAAAACTACAGGGATACCAATTACGTTAGACCAACTGACACAGCCAGAGAAACCACTCTTGTACATTCGAGCTCCGAAGCCCTGGACCAGGGTGCTCTGAGTGATTTCTGTTCTCTTACTTGTACTGCTGGATTGATGCACACCAAGTGTGAACCAGGGTAATACCAAAGACACTGAACTTCTGACAAACAGTGGACGGGAAATGAAAACCCTAAAGACAGCAAAAAAATATGCTTGCTAGAGACATTCATCTCCTGCCATTTGCAGTGCAGTAGAAATAATGGTCTTCCCTTAAAGACTTTTAAAGCATAAAAATAATAAATACAAAGCTTGCTCAGGCAAGCACCTCAGCATTAAAATTCTAAGTCTTTAAGTATTTCTAAACTTCATTTTTGTCAATGCAGAATGTCTTACATTTTCACTGTCAAAAAAAAAAAAAAAAAAAAAAAAAAAAAAATAGAAGAGACATTACCTTGGTTTTTTTTCCTCCATCTCCTACGCTTTCCTGTGTCTTGTGTCAAGCTGGCCTTCAGCAACTCATCCAGCATCTGCAAGATGCAATAATCTTCTTCACTTGGCTGCCATAGGGATTCTACCTGTGTTTATGATTAACCCACTGAGATATCTGCCACAGTAGGGTGAGGCTGTTTAAACAGTTATATTCGTGACTTTTATTCTAGATAAGGTTTCTCAAAACACTGAAGTGTACAAGTGGAGTTAGCTGTTTAGGGAAGCCTTGTAAAATTCTGTGGTTTTGGCTCATAGTGTTCCTTTACAGAGACCTTTTTTTCCTCAACCTGCCAGGAGTGAGTTCTCTCCACTGTGGCCAGGTGGAACCAGCGTGTGACTTAGCCAGCATTTTGGCTCATAAAACAGTCCCAGAACCACAACAGCCTGATGTTCTGGTTGCGATGGTGCCGATATGAGTGATGCATTTCCTTTCACAGAGCTTCATGCAGTTCAGGTATTTGCTGCACTAATAACATTTCTGCTCCTTGTCATGAACAGACCCTGTTCCCAGACTTGCCAGTCCAGAGTGCTCTCCCCAGTGTACAGATATCCCAGTGAAATCAGTGGGAGTTTGGCCAAGATATTAGAGACTGGTGGAGTGGGTATAGGTGAAAGAAAAAGCTCGGGAGTTTAGTTCCCTCCAGGGTTCAGAGATATTGCTCCCTATATGTCGTGGATATACAAAAAATATTTTTACCATTAGGACAATCCAGCATTAGAACAAGCTGCTCAGTGAGGTTGTACAGACTCTGTACTTGCAGGTTTTCAAAACCTGGTTGGACGAGGCCCTGACCAACCTGGACCGCACTCATGGCTCACCCTCCTCTGAGCAGGAGTTTGGCCTAGAGAAAGCACGAGGGCCCTTCCAAGCTCAGTTCTGTTATCCTGTCCTATGATCCCATATTCTGGTACTAGTAATGGTGTGTGCAGGTATATCAGGATTTACAGCAAGGGTTGAGGATGAAATCTACTCCCTGTAGCAATGTTGATGCTACTGTGACCTCACAAGTCATACATCCTCCCTGAACTACAGCTTATGCAGCTGCAGTATGGGAATTATTCTAGTTCCTTATTTCCCTGGGGCATTTGCAAGCATAGTATAACTTTTTCAAATTATTCATACAGCAAATGATGTTCTACAGTGTCACAGTGATACAGCAAACTCAACATTTCCATTAGTCCTTGGAGCAAAGCACAGGCATGTTTAAGACAATGTCTTGCTTAATTAAACTGACTGAACATCAACCTACTGACCAAATACAGAGGGTGTTAACTAGCTGATCATTTGATCTCTCATATCAGAAATACATAAATACTTCACTGTGATCCACAGTTCTGCACATGTAAACCTGTTTCATGTATCAAAAAACACCATCACACAAGAAAATAAATGAACTGCTGCAATACATTTAGCACAAAAAGAGGAGACCTGGCTCACTGTGCAATACATTGCATATGCAGTTATTTTGCTACTCAGTTCAGTAGCTTTGCAATTAATGTTCAAGTGTTCCTGAAGAGTTGTAGTGAGGAGAAAATGCGGAAGAAAAGAAAAACCTGATCTCTTGGCAAGACGAATGTCTTACATCATGAAGGTTAATTTGGGTCTTTCCATACAGCAACTGCTCTCCGGATTGTTTCAGATGGACACAATAAAGGCCATCAACACTTGGTTGAATTTTCTTATTTGATTTTTTATGGCTGTCTTAACACTTGGCTAGTCAGCACAGATGTTCTAGGTGCTAAGGAAAACACAGAGGGACATGTTCATCTAACCAAGTTTAGACATTTATCATTTGTGGGGTTTCAGGCAGCAATCTGAATCAACAGCTCACTGATACTGAGTAGGGATGAGGGCACTAGTTCCCTTTATCAATTCTCTCTTCTGCTCTCAGCCGTGTTCCTGTTGTTTATGTTATGACAACTATAACAACGCTTCTCTCAGCCAGTTTAACTCACTAATCCACCAGAAACCACTGGACAATTTGGAATGGTCTTGCAGGAGGAAACAGGAAGTCTGGAGACAGGAAGAAAGGAGGGAGAGTCATCGCACAGTGGGTAGGAAGAGGAAGGACAGGAGGGAAGATGGAGCCATCAGGTTGGCTCAGATGCTAACGAAACCACAATCTTAAATTCTAGGTTCACAGATTCCCTGTGTGGCCTACAAAGGTATCAGGAGAGCTCGTCCTCCCATCCTCCCATCCTCCCATCCTCCCTCCCTCCCTCCCTTCTTTCCCTTCCTTCCCCCAGAGATATGTTTATCTTGACAAAATAGTTCTAGAAGCTTTCTGAGGAAGGGCTCTAGGTATGTCTGGGTGGGTGTTCATCAGAACAACCACTGGGGCAGGAGAGGACACAGTTTCAGAAATAAGGATGTAAATGGAGCAATTCTGCCACAACAGGGGCAGTCAGAGACATCTTGTGATGCTTCAGGTCATCCTGCTTGGTCTCCCTTAACCTCTTCAGAAATGTGTGGGTGTCCTATGGATCCTGTGCTATACTTGCCAACCCTTGTGGGTGGCTGAGCTTCTCGGCATCTCTAATAGCACTAGATGCCTGTATTTGTATACAGTTCCAATTTTGCTTGTGATACAGCACATTAGGGGAACTGAGTGTGACCCACTAGTTTTCAGTACGTTATGCTGTAGAGCTGATTTCTGAAAACTGATTCAAATAAAACAAAAGACAGAAACTCAATTTTTTTTAAAGTCACTCCAAGCTTTTCTGAGTAAATGTCAATCAGCCCAGCTCCCACATTTAAGAGAGTTTGCCTTTCACGGTGCTGAGCACTTTCACTTCATAATTATTTGGGGCACTTTTCTGGAGGGTAGTTAGCTCAGTGGATATTATAGCTGCCACTGATCATTACATTACAGAACTGATGTAGTTTCTTTCACATTTAGGATACTGACCCATCTTAAGGAGGGAGAATTATCTCATGCAGTCCAGACATCCATCAGGGTCCAGCTGCCCTTGATTCACCACTCCAGGGTGCTTCCCTGTACCTGTCCAGAGGAGGCCGGTGACGCTCTGCCTCACTGCTCTGCACGGATTAGAAAGGGGCTTTATGAGATTAAGTGACATTATTCTTACCCTAGGTATTTTATTTCTCTGCTTCTCTGGAAGAGGCCAGTCCCTTGGCTCTGTGGGAGACCACTGATGGCTCTACTGCACAAGGGGCCCAGGGGAGTTAATCTGAATTAACTTTTTTTAAGTGGACAAATTCAAATTTGATTTGGTTTGCTTAAGTTTGGAAGTGAAATAAACGAAAGTGAAATGAGGGACACTTAGTGCCCCGAAGGAAGTCACCCAGGAGTTGAACAAGGTCTCTCTGATCCACTTGAACACCCCGAGGGGCAAAGGAGGCTGCAAAATACTAACTCAGAGCTGAAAAGCAGTGACAGCAGTGATGGTCTGTTGTCTGAGGGGAGGAAAGGAAGAGGAAATGTATGTCAATACCAGGCTTTCACCCTGTCAATATCTTAGGGTTAATACATAGTCATAGAAATGACAGGGTATTTTTGCAGCACAAATAGACTGTGCAGAGAGATAATAAGTGACTCTATTGGAAATACACAGTGGGACTTCTACTCTCCTCTGACAGTGGGATTTGGGTTGCTATTAATTGACACTTGTAACTCAAGAACAACACATCAACATTTTTTTAAAAACAGCTACCCAATGATTAAACATGGAAAACTATGGAAAAAAAAAAAAAAAAAAAAAGCAGGTGTGTCTGGACCCATCTCTAGCATTGAAATGCTGACCAGAGAGAGTTCCCTGGCTGAGCGATTACGTAAGCCTGGGCACTTTCCTGCTTCCCAGGCAGGTGACTTCTAGAAACCGCTGTGACTCATAAGTATTTACCCACTAATATTTCCTCAACCCCTCACAAGGCAAGTTGATTAGAGAGTTTAGAAGAGAGTAGCCAAAAGGTGTGGCCAGCTTTCATTATATGGTTATCATTATTAGTTTGAACAGTGTCATTATGCTTGCAAGGGAGAGTTTGAATAACACAATGCAGTGCGTTGAAATGCCAGTGAGAAGCACAGTCTGGGTAAATCACATTCTGGAGAGAAATGGCAAAGCAGGTAATGAGGAAAAGGGCTCACATGTGCCACTGTGAAATCTATGGGCTGGAGCATGTGGGACTGCTCGGCAAAGTCTGCTCCTAGGGATTACAGTGAGACCATGGGTGCTCAGCACCTGGTAGACATGGATGCTGAGCACCCATGGACATGGGTGCAATGTAATCATGATGCTACTCTGGGCACATTTCTGACTCCCTGACAACCTTAAATGCTCTGGGCTTTTTCTCCTTGACTTTCTGTGCTTAAGCACCAGAAAACAAATATGGCAAAGATCTGTTATCTCTGTAGCCCATGCTGTAATTCATACAACACTGGTATCTTCTCTCACTCAAACCCATCTACTACATGATCGCCTGTACAGTAGGAATATTTATAATTCTGCTAAAAGCACACACAGTATTACTTTCCAGAATACTGCCATTTTTGCAGACACAGAGGCTCTCTTTCATTTTAACTCACCTCCATCGTAAGATGTTCCATTTCCCCTCTTACCCACAAACCTTACAAAGAAGGTGCAAAATGAAGACAGCCACGCACAGACCAACTCTAACATAAACGGAGGAACATGAACCTGCTGCCAAATTTCCTGTTTTATTTCTGCTGTTTTCTCTCCTCTTTCCTCTGAGAAGGGCGTTGTGTCGCAAGTTGCACAGTTTGCTATATCATGATTCACTTAACGCGGATGACAGAGATGAGATTCATCTCTCCTAACTCCAGGTATCTGCAAACTAAATGTTCACATGTGAATTAGTCATCTGGAGCCTCTTAGTCAATGGAGGTAAAGAAGAATTTTGAGACTTTGGCTGACATAACACACCTCTAGAAAATTCATGCAGGTGTGGACATCTACCAGGTGAAACCCCTGAGCTCTCCTGGCAGGTTCAGGTTTAACATTTGAAGCCATGGCCCAGGGAAGAAGGTGGAATAAAAGACTCAGCAGTCCATCCCAGTCTTGTGGTAGTAAGATTACACTTAATGGCATAAGAAGAAGACGTATCTAATAACTAACACTATGAAGGGAATAGCTCCTGTTTACTTACTCCCATCAAGCTCAAAACATCAGACCACCATAGTCTTGCTACAAATGCAGTCTCCCCATACTGAGTTAGCTGATACCACCCAAGAGCTCTGCAATGTTTGGTTTTGGCATCAGGTAGAAAGGACATCATGTGAACATGCACCAGACTGACCTACCCTGCAGTGTGATCACTGATACCTTATCCATCTGCTCCCCAGGCAAAGCTTCAATCATGTCCTTCTTGTTTCACTTAACAAAATCAGATGTAGATTACAAAGCTTTTGGCTGGATCCCCCACTGCTGTTATATCAGCACTTCCCAGTAGTTTGAAGGTATAATACAAAGAGGTGTCTCTTTCTTCACAAGCATCCTTTTCTCACTTTTACTCACAGTATGGAGAGACTGGATTTTACATGGCCAGATTTCTCCTATGTGAATCAAATACATTTTTTCGCCTCATTTGCATTCTTACAGCTTCCCATACAGCTCAGACAAAGATGTTTTGATTCTCCTCTGTGATAAAATTCTTTATAAATCATTCAAACAGTTTTGTCTACATAACTTGTTTAAACCATGATAAAAACAGTTTTTTTCTTCCTCAGCTGTGTTGCTTTAGAAAAGGGAAAGAAAATTTTTTTAGAAACTGCACTTCTTGATATTCCATATTGATATACTCTATTGGTTTACTTAATCCACAACAAGTTTATTCATTTAAATTGAATCTGAAATCCTGTAGGTGACATTTTTTATGTTCATATGTCAGCAGATGCCTATTTTGCTTTTTTTACTTCAACAGAAACAAGTTTATACTGAATTTTCTCAGCAGCGTCCATAATACCAATCCCACCTCTAGGCAAGCTTCCAAGCTTCAGCTGCTTGCTCATATGCATGAGGGACTGGTTTGTGCTTTAAAACTTCACACAGTATTGCCCACAGTAATCTTTTATTCTCCTTTCCAAAATTCACCCCATTACCCTACTCTGATGCCTCTGAACCTACTTTCTTACAAACAAGTTGCTTTAAAGTTAACGTTGGCCATAGAATTATTTTTATACCATCACATCTTTTACATGAGCAGATAGTTAATGTATCTATAACACCACATCATTCTTCTTTTGTTTAGACGTTATTCCATGGCATAGGCTTGAAATGGCAAAGACAGCTATATTTTTGAAATGCTTTTGCTTTTGGTGTGAGTCAGACTGAACCCCTGATTATACATAATGATTTTCCTCCTTTTTTCTAATTTCTGCCTTAAACAGACTGATTCCTTCTACAAGCACTTGTGAAATGATTACTTCTTGTTAAGTTGAATTGCCATTATAATCTGATTTTCCCAGCCTCGTCTTAGTTTCTGTGTGTGTATAGTTATGGAAAATACTTAGTGCCAGAGAGTTGCACAGCTACCCTGTTACTGTTCCAGCCTCAGCTTTGTGAGCATTGCTTGGAGTATGCATTTTTAACAATTTATGGACAGCTGCCCACAAATTTCCATAACAGGGGACTTCTAAGCACATCCTCTGCTAATGTATTTGGAATTGCTCTGTGTATTTTATCTGCATCACTTCACCTTCATAATACCTGTGGGATAATTTGTAAAGCAGTTGTCATATTACCTCTTTATTTAATTTTCTTCCATGATGTCTCAAACTAGAATGAGACCAGAACGGTAATGTCTTCATATGGTTCTGCTTCAAAGCTACACGCAGGTCTTAAACAGAAGATTACAGCAGTAATAGGTAACAGTCTCTCCTTCTGATGCCCTAACGTGATCGCAGACCAGTTCCAGAAACCAAAATACAGCAGAGGGTCAGATGCAGACAGCCTGTCTTCAGCCTCCAGCATAAGTACTACAGTCCCTAAAATGCCCAGTCCCCCGAATACTGTAATTCAGAGCCCCTAAAATAACTCCCAGTATGATTGATAAAGACATCTCAGATGTGGTCCCACTTACCAATACGAGGTACCACTCTCCTCCTCATTTGATTTTTTAGGGAGTTAAAAGCTTCCCCAGTGAACAGCTCTGCTCCATATACTGACTGTGCAGCTGACCCAGGCTAGAAAATGCCAGTGCTGCCTTTGATTTGGCAAATCTTGATTCAGCTCATTCAGGCATGAATTTTTAACCTAACTAGCTTTCCAAATGGTTACGTTAACTTTTGGTCATGGCAAACATCTTCCCAAATAGCTACACTGACACTTCTGAATCTGAAATTTGGCTTCGATCCATCCCAAATGGTGTTCAATTCTCATTAGTTCTTGCAAACTACTTGGTTAGTACTAGCTTAATTCACTTAAAGAAAATGATAGATAAATGTCACATTTCCTGGTAACAAAGCAGCAAATTGGAAGTGATTCTTCCTAGAATTTTCCACAAGTATTTCCATGACCAGATTTATTTTGATTTCATCTTGATAGAGGTTTTGCAAGGTATCATCGTCTCCTTTTGTGTGTTTTGTTGTGGTTGTTTTGTTGTTATTTTTAAACATCCTGAGCTGTTGGAACAATATAACCTGAGAATCTTAGCCTTTTCTTAAATACTCCCCTCCATCTCTAGCATGGTCTCCAGGTCTTACCTCTTGGGCCACTCCACCCCTGGGTGGTTTGCAGTTTTTAATATTCCCACATATTATGCAAATCAGTCTTAAGAGATCAGAGAATGTGATGCAGTTACTGCAAATTATTCAGGCATAGCATGGAGAAGGGGAAGGAGATGTAATGCAAACTGCCATCTACATTTCTGTCAATCTACCGTTCGGTTTTTCCCCTTGCAATGGCTGTTTTACAGATCTTGGCTTCCTTTTGATTGTCAGCCCAATTTGATCATTATGTGGTGCAGCTTTTATAATGGGTATCAAATGGTAGGCCAGATACAAATAGAAAATTGGACTATAACATGGAGTTTCTGCCAAGTAGACTGGTGTGTCAACACCCCTGTACACTGTGTGCTCAAACCAGTTTGAGCCAATATCAAACATGCAGCTAAATTTGAGGAAATATCCTGTTATTTCAGTGTTGCGAAAATGAGAATTTTCTTTGTGCTTTTGGCAAATGTGTATTTACACAGTCATGATTTCAGGTCCAAGTTCAGAGTAGAATACGCTAAACCAGGATGGTGGTTTCTCATGGACTCACATCCCCCATCAGGGCATGGAGGAGACAGCAAGGCTGGCAAACATCACCCGGCAGTGTTGTCTTTGTGGATCTCACCAATCTTGCCCCAGTAGGTACTGCCTGGCTCCATGTTTGAACTTCATACCTTTTTCCCTGGTCACTCAAATATCTTCCCAAGAAAAATGACGATGCTGTTGCCCAAACACAAGTATTTTACATCTCCCTGAATGGCCTCAGTGACTGTTAAGCACTTGTGAGTATCTCCCTCTTAGCAGGAGTGATCACTTCTTACGAACCCCACCCAAAATTGAGTGCCACCCTCTTAGGTCTCATTCAGACCTATGCAGATAGTTCCTGCCCCAAAAAACTTAAAAACCTGAGCAAACAGGGCATGCTTCAGTAAGTGCACTGCTCTATAAATAGACCCTGTGGCATTGCTTTCTCTTCATTGGCTTCCTTTTTCATATCACTCACGTATAAAAGTGATTTACAAAATGACAAGGTGCAATAAAGAACTCAATTTTACTAAAAAAATGAGCTCAAGAAAACAGGAGGGGGGGAAGGTCACACAGATTGACCCCAGACCACTCAATTCCCTCTTTAGAGAATGAATGAGGCAACCCACAGCTCCACACTGAGTCACAGAAGACAGCAGTATAAAATGGAAATACCAGCCAAAGCCCTTGGAGATGCCAGCAAGGAACAGTCAGCCCAGGCTGTGCCCCATCGACAGTGCAACAAAGGTGGGACAGAGACTGCCCCTTCGCTTTGTAACTTGCCCCAAGGGACCCTGAACCCCAACACCCTGACCCTTAATAGGGATAATTATAATAACCAGATTCCTGTTCATTCACACTCTGCACGATTTTGTTGTCTCATTTGGTGGGGATGATCTTTAATCACCTGCACAGAGCTGCCTGAAATGTGGGTCCAAGCTCTCCTTGCAGCAGCATCCTTTCCCTACTGAGAGTTCAAAGGATGGACAAGAGTATTTGGGCCCCAGGGCTTTAACCCAGAGTTTTAAACCCAAACCAAGGGCCTAAG
This sequence comes from Athene cunicularia, assembly GCF_003259725.1. Classification (NCBI taxonomy): domain Eukaryota; kingdom Metazoa; phylum Chordata; class Aves; order Strigiformes; family Strigidae; genus Athene; species Athene cunicularia. Next base: position 141,438,606 of record NW_020799095.1, on the reverse strand, counting down.
AGAGCTCGTATATGGCATACACTACTCCACCCCTCTCCAAACACCAGATATGCAGTCTGGTTGCAGGATTTTACAGTGAGAGTTTTACATTTTCATTCTGATCGCTGCCTCAAACTACACTAAAAATACAGTAACCATGAAAGGCAAAGGTAAAAGAAGAGATGATACTTTTTATACAAGCCACTGCTATGCTCCTTTTATGACACTCTGTGAGACATTAAAGCTGACAGTCCACCAAGCTCTGTCTGGACTGAGAGAGAGAGAGAGAGAGGAAAACGTAACTGCAGCCTCAAAGCACCCACCATCCAGCAAAGAAAAGAGCATATGAGAGATGAAGCACGTCCCTAAGCTTTCTGTGATTTGACCCACTGTTTACGTGGAGGGTTTGATTTGTAAATGGGAGGAAATATGCCTCCCGTTGTCTTTCCACACTAAACATACGCTGCACAAATTACATTCCTTGTTAAACAAGGAGGCACACAAAAACCTGAATTGCTTTGCATCAGGAGCTGCACAAAATCAAGTTAGCAATAATATTTGCTATTCTGATCTGCTATAAGTCACAGTGGAGAGGTCTAGTTATTGAACACACCAACACTGCCAGGATCAACACAGAAACAACCCACCTCCTCACAGCATCAGCACAGGTTAGTGAAGCACAGAAGCCAAATACTGGTCTTCCTGATTTGGAACTACATTTGTTGGCCTGCAGAGGAATTGCTTTATTTTAAGCAGCAAAACTCCACTGTAGTGAGGGCTTGAAAGCCAGATAAAATAGGCATCTAGGAATATAAATAAGAAAAATGGAGAGAGAAGACAGAAGTCTCTTGTCAGTTATCTCATTAAACATGAATTAAAATCTTTTTTTTCAAGACATTTAGATTAGTTTTGTGAAAGGTACTGTGTAGGCTGCTAGCCACACTTTTAAATTTGCAATTACATGTTAATATAATAGAAAGATACTAACACAAATTTGAGACATGCTCAAACTTAATTAGCACAGAACAAATCCAAGCAGCGCTGTGGTAACCATTGAAATTGGAAATGTAGCTGTCAGTCACCTGTGATACAGCTTATTAACATCAGCATTTGAGCATGTACAGCCTTTGCTTTTTCCAAAATCTCTGTAAAACACAGACCTGGATTGCTCTCATAGAGGGTTTCATATCTAGGGGTGGTTTATCAAACCACTTATACCCAGGAAATGGGATTGTCTAAGAAATGTATAGCTGACCCCAAAAACCTGCCTCTTGTCTGTACAGAGCCTTTAAAAATAATTAGCTGATCCTTCAGCTAATTCAGCTGATCCTGAACTTAAAACCACTGTCACGTTACTCAAAAAAATAGAGAAAAATGCAGAAAATGGACTTCAGATGGAATTGTATTGGGGGAAAATTACTTCAGATGGAACAGAAGAAAATTCAAAATCCGTGAGATTTCTCTTGAAACAGTCACAGGAATTTCTGTGTGCAAAAATGAGCAACTGCATGTAGGAATCAGACTTGAAGACAGTAGTATTTGTAGGAGTCTCTGCAAGAAAATCTTCAGGGAAAATGCTAGACCTTAACTTCTCTGCCTTCTCCACAGCTAACGTGTTTTATGAAAGATTTAATAAAGCTCATTTAACTGTCATTGTTTTTTTCACACAAATACAGAAGAGTACTGGAGGGAAGAAACCTTGATGGCTTTTTGCAAAGGATAACAAAATCCTTTGTCACTTAATTGCTTACTTTCTGAGTAAAGAACCATTTGCAAGCAGAGCCCAGAGCCTGCCTGCTCTCTCCTTTTCCCCCAGAAGCCGCAGCAGCAGCATCCCCATGCCATTTCTTAGAGATCCATTTCCACCACAGCTACAGAAACTCAGCTGCAGCACCAAGAAAACACATGGAGCTCTGACCACCCACTGCAAATAATGCCATATCTTGAAGCATAATGTATATACTCAGGAGTCAAATATCCGTTTATCAGTGTCCGGATAAAGCCAGTTACTAATCTGAAATGACATTTATTTACAAAAACTCCAGCCAGTTCTCCTGAAGTGCCTGTACAGCAATTGAAGCTTTCCATGATAAAGTCTTGAAACTCAACACCTGCAAAGGTATTTCTATAAAAATGTGAGAAATGCCAACTCAAGTCATTGTCTGATAGAAACCCAACTGGGAGGTGAGTCTTCTGCATCCTGCCTGGATGCTAACCATGGCAGTGTGAATTTAGGAAAAAATTAAAAGGGAAAGGAAATATGAGTCTCTCTCAGTCTCTCCTGACCTTGTTCTTATGCTTTCTATAAATAAGAGCATATTAATAGGGTAGCCAGGGAGAGGCTCCCTGAACCAGCGCATGCACCGTACAGCGTGCAGCTGCAGCAGCCTGGGGTGAGTCTGGGCTGGGTCTCAGAGCCAGCAGACAAACATGTTCTCCAAATAGAACTAAATAGAAGATAAAAAGCTCTCGGATGTCTGCCAACCTTGTCCCTCAGGTGCTAGGCTGCCATGGCACAGGATCCCTCAGCCCCAGGGCAGCCCAGGGAAGGCAAGCATGCCAGCAGAGCGCAAACAGGCAGTCAGGTGCTGAATGCAGGGCAAAGGCACCCTGGAGGACCTCTGTGTGTGTGTGTGTGTGTGTGTGTGTGTGTGTGTGTGTGTGTGTGAGTGTTTTCCATTTTATTTTTAGGTCAACTACTTCCAAAACCAGCTTGCCTACAAGAAAGATACAACCAGCTTTATTTTTTCTGATGGCAATTCCCAGGTCACTGGACCTTTTCCATTGCACTTTATTCCCTCTTGGACTGCTTCCTAAGGGTACCTTCTCTAGCACAGTTCTCCAGATTTATTTAACTACAGGCTGTTCCCATAAAGCAAATCCACAGCTTGGGAAACCTTGAACCATTGCCTGCCCACATCTCTCTTTCCAGACTGACTGCGGCCTCTCTACATCCTAAAGCCAGTAGTGATCTTGGCAAAGCAGAGATGACGTGTCTGGTTGAAGACCAGTGTTACCTGGTCTATTCTGGTTTTAAAAGCTTTGGTGGATTTATGATATTGAGATAAATTCAGCCTTGAATCTTGCCCAGCAGTTGCCTGAATAACTCAGGACTGCAAGGGTCCCTGCAAGTGCAAGTTCAGAGCAGCTGAAGCTAGACCTTGTGTTTGTGTTATCTGTCCCATTATACTACAACGACTGCAGCATCAAGTTCAACATTTCTTGGGGTTTTTTACCCTGATTCAAGTATACAGCAGGAATAAAATCCCCATTTTGGCTGACAGTGGGGTAAAACTCTACTGCAACCTGCACTAGGGACAGGCGTATAGATTTCCTCCACCATCCTCCCTGTCTTTGGAAAGAACAAAGCATGTTTTCCCCTAACTTGCAATGACAAATCCTTAGTGTCAACAACAGCAGAGCAGGACACATTCCTAACAACATCCATTTAACCAAATATTTGCCAGAAAGGAAGCCCATGCTGCATTTTGTGTGTCTGTTTAGAAATACACTACTCTGCCAAAGAGCCATTTCAACCTGTGCTATGCAAACACAGCTGTATTTGAAACTCCAGTCACAGGAATTTGCAATCTATTTTGGAACTAACCTGGTGCATTGAAAGACAACACATTTTGCCTCTTCTGTTGTTACAGATCACATTCCCTGGGTTGCTCCTGCACAATTAGGAAATAAACATTTCTTCAGTGCGTTGATCCTCTGCTCTTTTGCTCTAAAATAAAAGGTATTATTTGACCACCACAATGCCATACATAAAATGTATGTGATGGTGAAGCTGATGAATGAGTCACTGCTAAGAGGCTGGTAGGGGCCACTGTAATTAAGACATCCCTTCACTTCTGTCCTATTTTCATACAGGTTTTTACTCCTTATTCCAAAGTATCATTGTTCCAGGTATCAGCCAGATGACACACAGACACAGCACTGCTCCTCAGCAAGTCAAGAAAATTGAGGGATGACCTAGAGTTAAAACCTTTTTGTCTTTTACATCTCTCCAACAGAAGAACCTATTGACATAGATGGTTACAATCTCACATCAGCACTTTGCCTGCCCAATCAGGTCCCATCAGCTGATGGGGTTTTGCAGTGGTTTTGTGGTTGCTGCTCTGGCAGGTGTAGGCACCACAGGGGTGTCAGTGGGATGGGGCATAGCAGCAGCCCCGGCCAGGCATCCCTCCCTCCAAGCATGTTCCCATGGGGGAGTTCAAACCAAAAGGGTTTGGAGAAGAGGAAATTTGCCCCACGAATTTAAGACAGTTCCTCTTCCCTTAGAAAGCAGCAACATCTGTAAATCCATGCAGGAACATACATTTGTGTCTCTAGACCTGTCAGGACTCTCCCCAGGGGAGCAGCTGGCACTGATCTCCATTGGATGTCAGGGAACACACAGTGGCCTCGCAGCTGTCTCACGTGTTGTGTTACCAACTGAAGGGAGCGATGATCCTGTGAGAGGACCAGTTCAGTTCTGAAGCTGAAGTGACAAATACACCCTTGATCATTTTAGGACTGGATGAAACACCTATCTTAGCATGACTTTTTTTTTTTTTTTACTTTTCAAATTTAAATGTAGGGAAAATACAATGGAATATGTTTAGATTAAATCAGCAAATAGCTCAGCAAAAAAAAGCCCGGTCCATTTGCCTTTTTTCAACAAGTAAATTATTTGTCAAAAAAGGAATCATAGAATAACAATTTGGAAGGGACCTCAGTGATCATTAGATCCAAACTTTCTTGGCAAAAGCAGAGTCTAGACATGACAAGATGGACTGACAGCCTGTCCAGTTGAATCTTAAAAGTGTCATTCAGATAGAGTGTCTCAGCTCCAATCTTCAGCTTCAACTGTCTTGCTTGTACCTAGAATGAAATTAAGTGATGCTTCAGCCTGAATTGCTTAAAAATATTATGATGATTCTTTCAGGGATGATCATAAACCATAACATACCCCTGTAAATAAGTGTTTTGCTATTAGTGTGAGCATTTTTTTTTCCTCCCTTAGATTTGCCTCAAAAATTTTCTGTTTAGTTTTGGTTTATACCTTGTGTTGAAAAAGATTAACTTCATTTCTCTATCTGTATTCTTTGAAGTGAGTGATAAAAGCAAATTAGAGCTTGGTGCAGGCATGAATCTTTTTGCATCCTACTCCTTGCACAGGACTGCAGATTGGTTTGCAAAATTTTTAATCAGATGAGGGTAAAATCGCTAGATAAATTTGAGCAGCAGAACACAGACAATTCATTTTTTCGTGCTGTCTGTGTTCATCCTGAGGAACAGCTGACAAAAGCAGATCTCACAGAGTACACCTGCGAGAAGTATGCAGCACAGCAGATGTGCACAGCTGCTGAATCTCCTCCTCCATAGCTGGCCATGCAGATGTTGTAAAAACTATTCCAGCTTTCAGAGTATAAGATGACAGGCTGTGGAGGTGAAATACTATCTATTTCAGAATAAATCAAATATTAAAGGAAGATCTTCAAGTGATTTTTGTTTCTGAAGAAGGGCTCACAGAACCCTGAAATGAAACATCTGATACTCCTAAGCACAAACTGTCTCAACCATATTTCTTTTACAAAACCTTTCCAGCTGTAATTCCCATAATAAGGAATAATGAAAGAAGGAAGCACAATCAAAACACAAACTGGAAAATACATGTACATGATGCTGTCTCATCTATGGCTTCTCTCTCATGTGAGGACACTAAAAACATCCAAAGGGGATCTACACATAGCACCAGCAAGTGACCACACACATCTTGGCCAATAAAACATTTGTGTGTTTTGATCCAAAACCCACCAGAGAAGCTGGTTTCTCTCTGGCTTTGCCCAAGGCAGGCAGCAGCCCAGGTTCACTGCAGATTATGCTGCAGTTTGTGGCATATGCAGGCTGGAACTGAGCTCAAAGCAAGAGCCGGGGAACAGCACGCAACATCCCCCTGGGAAGAATACAAAACACAGAATGTTATTTCTTACAAAGAAGCAGTCTCAGTCCCTGCATGTACTGGGCAAGTGGAAGAAAAAAAACGGTCCTCACTGGAAACCCTGCCAGCTGCCCTCTCTGTCCCCTGTCAGACACCTCACCGTCCCCCACACATCATTTCTGCCTGCCTCTGTAATTCAGGATGTAAACAGGGCTGTGTGCTGTCCTCTCTGGCCATGACATTGTTGGGCCTGAAATACCCTACGTCAGACAGACAGCTCTGTGTGGGGATATTTTAATTACTATTTCCCAGGGCTGACATCCCAGTGGGCAAGAGCCTGATGCTGCCATAGCTCAGCCCACACTGCGAGAAGGGCATAACTGAGCTGTCATGCCAGTTTTTCTTTCCCACATCGTCACTTGAGACATTTAGACAGGTAAATGTACTTCAGAAAATGTCCATATTGAAAATGGCCTTTCTACGTCAGCACTCAGTGGAAGTAAATATAATAGTATCGCTACTGCCAACAGACCTTCAACTGTAACTCAAGTTCCCAAACACATTTCTACATTTTCGGCACTGCGTTTCTGATACAACCACATAAGAATGTTGCTGGCATAATTTGCAATTGCAATTCAATATCTTTTTAAAAGATGAAAAGTTTTGTGTCTAACTTTAAAACATTATTTGGATTTTTTAATCAAAATACAAAACCTGTGTTATTCTTAATATTTTCATCTCAGTTCTTTTTTTGAAAAAAGTGTCACGCTCAAATGATCTGTAAAACTAGGAACAGCTCCTCCAGAGACTAATCCAGTGACTTTTCAGCCTCTTCTGAGCAGATAACTAAAAATCCATTTACAGAAATACCAGCACCCTGCACAGCTCTTGAATGCTTTGTAGAGAACTACTACGGCACCAGCATCCAAGTCAAAGCTTTACAGACAGCAGATGTTAGGCAGGGATTAAACATCATGGCGATGACAGTCATTTCAATATCACTCTTTTTGCAGAAAAAAAAAAAAACCCTCCAATCCTTTCTGCTTTACTGTTCCCATTCTCAGAAGTCCAACTCCATCCAGAAGCTGCAGTAAATATACATACCACACTAAATCCCTCTGTCTTCAAGTCACAGAATCATAGAATCACAGAATGGTTTGGGTTGGAAGGGATTTAAAGCTCATCTAGTTCCACCCCTATGCCATGGGCAGGGACACCTTCCACTAGCCCAGGTTGCCCAAAGCCCCGTCCAACCTGGCCTTGAACACTGCCAGGGAGGGGGCAGCCACAGCTTCTCTGGGCAACCTGTGCCAGTGCCTCACCACCCTCACAGTAAAGAATTTCTTCCTTATCTCTAATCTGAATCTACCCTCTTTCAGTTTAAAACCATTACCCCTCGTCCTATCCCTACACTCCCTGATGAAGAGTCCCTCCCCATCTTTCCTGCACCTCCCTTTAGGTACTGGAAGGCCGCTGTAAGGTGTCCCCAGAATCTTCTCTTCTCCAGGCTGAACACCCCCAACTCTCTCAGCCTGTTCTCGTAAGGGAGATGCTCCAGCCCCATGATCATCTTCTGGGCCCTCCTCTGGATTTGCTTGACCAGGTCCACGTCCTTCTTATGTTGGGGATCCCAGAGCTGGACACAGCACTTCAGAGTAGAATAGAGGGGAAGAATCACCTCCCTCGACCTGCTGGCCACACTGCTCTGAATGCAGCCCAGGATACGGTTGGTTTGCTTGGCTGTGAGCACACGTCAGCCCTGAGAAATATCCACCAATACCCCCAAGTCCTTCTCCACAGGGCTGCTCTCAATCCACTCATCGCCCAGCTTGTATTTGTGCCTGGAATTGCCCTGACCCACGTGCAGGACCTTGCACTGGGCCTGGTTGAACTCTGTGAGGTTCGCACAGCCCCACCTCTCAAGCCTGTCAAGGTCCTTCCTGATGGCACATCCCTTCTCTCCAGATCTTAAAGGTATTTTCCTGATTTTGGCTGGGATAGAGTTAATTTTCTTCCTAGTATAGTGCTGTGTTTTGGATTTAAGATGAGAATAATGCTGATAATGCTAAGCACCACACAGTTGCTGGCTCACTCACCACCCTAGTGGGATGGAAGAGTGAATTGAAAGGGTAAAAGTAAGAAAATTAATGGGTTAAGAATAGTTTAATAATTTAAATATTATAATAACAGCAATAATAATAATTAATTGCAATGAAAAGGAAAATAACAAAAAGAGAGAGAAATAAACTCCAAGAAACAAGTGATGCAAATGAAAACAGTTGTTCACCACCACCCGATCAATGCCCAGCCTGTTCCCAAGCAGCAGCTCCTTGGCCAGCTTTCCCCCTAGTTTATATGCTGAGCATGACATCATATGGCATGGCATATCCCTTTGGTCAGCTGGGGTCAGCTGTCCTGCCTGTGTCCCCTCCCAACTTCTTGTGCAGCCTCATGTTTCAAGCTGTTACAGTCACACTTGGCAAAACGCCCACTTGTGTGTTTTGCTGCACCAGACTGAACCATCATAAATTATTATAACAATAATTTCAATTGGCTGTGTAAAGTACTTAAATTTTCAAGAGAAAGTTCTGGGGAATGTGGGAAAGTACAGGTTAGCGTCTCCTGCAAGAGTTCTCTGTTTCCTTTAAAATAATTTGTGTTCTTTGAAATACTGTGAACTAATATTTTATTGTCTTTGCTATTTGTGATACAAATAACCAATTTTTTATTGCTCAAAGTGACACAAATTCAGAAAATTGTATTGCTACATAACTGGTGCCACTGATAACAAGAACATCAGGTTTTCCTCCTGGAGCCATATGACTGAGCTTGATTATCATGTTCATGTTTTAGAAAACCTAGTCCCGGCCCATGATCTGAGCATAAACCACTGATTCTACAATCAAAGGCAAAAATCCCTCAATGCAGTTTTCATTTTTATGACTTTTTTTTTAGGTTGGGAAGACTCCTGGTGGCTGGACACTTGAGTGCTGCATCTCCAATTGCATGTGGAACAATGAGCATTTTGACCAATTTCAGTGCCTTCATGAGAATTTGGTATCATCTGTCTTGAAATAAGGCAGCACCTAGCACAGAAAGTTGACCTGTTTTCACAGGATTACCAGATTTAGATTTTAATTATCTCCAAACTTTTCATTAACACTTCTGGCTTCTTCTTTGCTCTTCAGCATTTCAGTACAGGAGTTTTAATCAACTTACCCATGGGACAGAGATGAATTTTTGCTATGAATTTAAGATGTCTCTTAAAAGTATCTGACAGAAATAGGTGATGTGGATCCACCCAGAAGGGTCTGACAGGGTAGGAGGCTTTTCTGCATTTCACATGTGAGGCTCCCCAGTCTGACAGCATTTCCTCTAGAGGTATTTGACAGGAGACACAGTTCAGAGCAGGGAAAGAGGATATAGAAGAAAGTAACACATATGTGGCACTATATATGCAGGTTACACAGATACATACACAACTTCCCTACCAGCTTCATACAAAATTATCCATTAGACCCCTATGTTTCAGCAGCAGCAGTCAATGTTGCATAGGAGCTCTTCACAGCAAAGACAGGGCTGTCCCTGCCATGCAGGATGCAGAACAACCTTCCAGTAGCTTTCTGGGGAATTGAAGTTTTAAGTTCAGTCAAGTTTGAAAATCTACAGCAAATTAATTCCTTCAGGGCTCAGCGTGTTTTAGACACAGCCTGGTACAGAGGCAGCACAAAGCTGGAACATCTCCTGAGGCATCTCCCTCCATTCACTCATAGTTGGTCTTCCACTGACTCAAGCCCTGGCATGACTTCTGGCAGTAACCCAGGAAAAGGGGAAAATACCTCCATCACTTCTACAGCATCGACACTGTCCTGCAGGTACCACACAAACATCACGGTGATAGCTGCAAGGCCTTTCCAACCTTGTTATAATTCCTTAGAAAAGCAGCCTTCAGTAGTGAAGTACTTTTTAAAAAAATATTAATAAGGATATATCTATACTGCTTAGAGCAAAGTCACTGGTGGCCTACCTACTTTTATTTACAAATAAAATGGCACAATGCAGTCATAGTCATTCTCTACTGTCCCACTTAGGGCAAAGATAAGCCTGCAGCAAAATTACTTGATACACAGCATGATCTTGTAATTTTTTGCGCTATGGGTGATATTTCTAAATATTAATAATATGTCCCAAACCTCAGAAGACCTTCATCCATTTTCATTTGGTTTAAGCATTTTTTCCTTTCCTAAAACTGCCATCTCTGCCCTGAGCCTGCTCCCCACAGCACCCATCCATAGGCAGCCTCACGCAGCCCAAGAAGCCACTGAGCACTGGAGCCTCAAGCCCACGTGTGATAGGCACAGCGGTACGCTATGAATTAATGGAGGATGTCTGTGTTGTTATAATAATAAAGCCTAGAACTGCTACCATGATTAAATACAGATCTGCAGCAGAAAAATTCTTCCTGAGTCTGACTTGTGTCTCAGTAATGCAGATGTTGGCAGACAAGGTTAACCTTTCCCCACAGCTATAATTAGCATAATGGATTCATCATTACATGGAAACTTAGACTTGTTTGGAGAAGGAGAGAAAAAAAACCTACCAGGATCCTGGTGACTGCATTCATTACCATCATAAACGCTGGCATCTAGATCAGGGTTGGACACAGACAGCTATAGGTGCTGCTATGAAATTCAAGAGCACAGTCCCTAGTCCATGGATATTTGGGACTGGGGGCAGTCCAGGGACAGTCACTAAATCTGTCCCCTTCAGCACCACCAAAACCCTTCAGCTTCTAAATATCCAAAGCCAACAATTCTCCAATTCTTTTCTTTCACCTCCCTGTAGCTTATGGTTAAGACCACAGAGATGCAGAAAGATTAGGGTAATGAACAGTATCTCAGGCATCCAGACCTCTGTGTTGCTTTCCACAGTCATAACTGGGAAGTGCACAGCTACATGAAAATGCAAATAGCTCAGGAATGGCAAAATGAGAAAGTACCTACAATGGGCAGTTTTTGCTACTTCCACAATGCTATGATGGATCAGCCAGGCAATACAAGAGCAGCTGAACAACAGGGTACAGGATCACTGCAGTCACCTGCTAGTTGTCCTTAGGCTGGAGACATACCTAACCCCAGCTAGTCCCGATGAGCTGCGTGTTAAGCGTATTAGAATGGTATCTTAAATAGGTCAGGGTGCTCAGGCATGCTGCTAAGCCTTCCAACCCAGCCTCCCTACGTACCGCCTTGCTGAAGTCCTCTGAATGAAGAAAATGGAACCTGCTGGGGAAATCACAAAGACCTTAGATAAGCCTGGTTTAAGCTATCAGCTTTCTTGCAGCTTAACCCTGGCAGAAGGCAGCTCAGCACAGCTGGCCCAAGGACCCCATGCTGAAGTGTCCCCAGGAGAGCAAGCATGCCAGTAATTCAGCTGGGCTCCCTCCACTGTACTTCCAGCAACAGAAATGCTGTTACAGCACCCATCTCCCCTGGGAGAGGTTTTGCAGAAGTGATGGCATCAAGTCCTCACAGCCCTTCAGCAAAGCCGGTGATGCTGGATTTGCATCTCACTGACAAGAAAAGAGGCAGAGAAGCAACTTGGGAGGGCCCAGTGGAAGTCATCAGCAGTGCCAATGTCAGAAGCTGAGCTCCTCCACTCAGTTTAACCTGCTTCTTCACCTGTGAACGTAGCAGAAGCAAAGAGGTTCTGTGAAGGATGCCACCACCCCTTTCTCAGCTTCCTGGGGTGCCAGGCTGTGGCCACAGCCCTCAGCTCCGCCTCTCACTCAGGAGCCAGGTCTGACATCCTGACAACATACAGAAGTGCCCCTTCAAGAGAAGGACGCTACATGTTACTCAAGCACCTCAGTCTGTTGAAATAAAACAAACTGCTGAAAGGTCTCAGAGGCATCAGGGAGAAGCTCCACATTCATACAAGCTATCCAAGCTCACGTCAGAGTGTGAGGGGGTGTCACCCCTCCTCTTTACACCCATGTTGGTTATACCTCTGTCCACCTTGGCAGAGCTTCTGCAGAAAGACCAAGACAAGTTCATGCTACTTTTCGGTGAGTTTTCCTCCTGAAAATAACTGGCTTCAGTTTCCACAGCCTTTTCAAACTTATCTGCTGCAAGCAAATTTGCTTTCGATCGTTTCCCACCGTTGCTCCAAAGCAGGATGTTTCTGAAGGCAGCAGAGCCTGCCCCCCTCCGTCTGCTGCTGCCAGTGAAAAAAACAAATCTGCTCCAGGGACAACACTTTTGTTGTTTTGCAAAGCAATATGCCAGCAAATTAATCTAATTCATCCCCAGTACAAAACATCAGTGCCAATCACTCACTTCAGGGCAGAAAAGAATCACACAGTGCTCCCCAAATGCAAACTCTGACCATTTTGTCAGTGTAAAAGTCAGAGGCTGTAGTTGCTCTATAGCCTTGGATAATTAATGGAAAATGCTTTCCTGGGACTAGCCTTTGAAGCCAGGAGGCCACTGAGTATCTGGCTACAGGATCACGGTAAGGAGAGGAGAGGTATATATCCACATGTTTTAAATATATAGAGACAATGCTCAAGATGGGGATTTACATTTTGTGCTAGGATTTCTACAAAACCCAAGAGAAAAGCTTTTCATCCCACAGTTGTACATGTGTGTTGGGTGTCTGAGAAGTGAAGTCAGCAAACTGGCTCACTGAAGCCGCTGTAAAAAGCCAAAACCCTCCAGGAAGTATTCCCAAGTGGGAAGGGATATCCAGGGACACTTCAGTGTCATAGGCCATTCCCTCCCCTCCTCCTTTAAACTTTTTAGTAAAAAGAAGGGACTATAAAAACCAAAGGAATGGAAACACAAACATGCACAGCCCATGCACATCTCAACTCCAGCAGCCAGCTGTGGCCATGTCATCCATTCAGCCACTGCCACCAAGCCCTGGATGGCCACTATTTCAGACACCCACTGCTCTGAGTTCTGACCAGGTGAGGTCAGGAGCTGGAGCCACCTTCTTAATAATCCCTTAAATCAGATTGAAATCAGATGGGCTGAACCAGTCTCTGCAGAGACAGAGCAGCTTTGCACAGCGAGCAAACTCTGCAGGGTGTCAAACTTCTGCAGAGCTTCCTGGGGCAGAAATTTGCTGAGGAACAAGGGACAGGAGGCAGGAAGGGCTGGTTGCATCCCATCCGTCAATGAATTTATCTGCAAAAGTCAAAACTGGTTTGGAGATAGGAGCCTAGTTCTGCAAAATCTGGCTTTTTTAAAAAACTAAGCCTGACCCCAGAGGATAACTACAGTCTTTACCAGACCAATATTATGATTTAAAAAAAACCCAACCTTATTTGACAGGTAAACTCATCTGATTACTTCTTTGAAGCATTTGAAGATTTTCTGTCATTTTTCCCCTTCATGTGCAAGTAAAGATTGATGGGCAGCTGGAAGCTTGGTGTTAAATTAGCTCCTATTTTTATACCTCAGGGACCATAATGTATGACAAAGCAAACTTTAAGCAGATGAAACCCATAAAACCACGTGAGGACAAAGGAAGGGGCAAGCAGTGCTCTAGAGGGATCAGGCAACTCAAGTATGCCAGTGTAAATCCCCCTGGGGACACCTAATCCCAGATTAAAGATGACCCTACTGCAGAATGCCATCTCTTCTTTGAAGCATAATTAACCTCTTCCTGAGATACCATTCAATTCACTGCTCTAGAAAAATTAAACTTTAGAGTGATTATGACTGAAGAGATTTATTTCAGTGACACAAATACAACATAACAGTTAAAAGAAGCCCACAACATCAAAAAAAGCTTGCTGTATTTTTTCCCAGCATGTAACCCTCCATGTCCTCTAACACTTTGTAAGGCTTCTGTCTTTTAATTTTTCTCATGCACAGAACCATCCTTCCAAACGTAACAGCTACATACAGCTTTGCAGCTCTGAAAGACTCAGTTATCAGTGCATACCTTCAGGAGACAGTTTCTTTTTACGGAGACAGTACAGCTCGTCAGAGTCCTCTCTGCCAGTTATTAAACACCCAGTGGCTGTGACTGCCCAGTGGCCCTGCTGTCTCTTGCAGCTCTGGGTCCCTGCACAGACCTTTCTGAAGCCCTCTGAGATGTTCAGGAGCAGTTTGGGAAGCATTTCACCTCCATTTCTTCTCATTCAGCATAATAAAGGTGCTGTGAGTGTGAAGGGGAGGTTAGCAGCAGGAAAAGGCAGGAGCCTCTGCTGACAGACACAACGTGGCTCTGTCGTGGGAAAAAAAACAAAAAAGAAAAAAGACCTATTTCTACTTTTCTTCCCCTGCAGCTCTGCTAAGAGCCCAGAGGTACCCCATTGTCAGACTTGCCTTGAATCATCCCATCAGCATGGCTAACTGATCTCAGCAGACTGATCTCAGAAGGGGAGATTTTTTTCCATCATGGCAACATTTCTCAGTGGCAAACCACATGGTGTTTAATCAAATTAAACTTATCATCTAAATATTTTAAGAAATCCACTTGAGTTCTTCTCTACTCAAGCAAATGGAAATTTATCAAGAGCATTAAAAGTTTTAAAGTTTTTTTTATTAAGGTCTAGTAAGATCTACACACTAAGAATAGTTTCTCTCCTTCCCTTCTCTTAAGGGAGATTTAATATCTTAATTTAGTATCTTAAAATATTAAGTGACTAATGTCTGAATGTTAGCCACAAAAAAAGCAAAGCATAACCTGAAGCCCAGGGGATACCTGTCTACAAACAACATACAACAATCTGTCACACTGTGCCACCAGCTTGAGTTTGCAACAAGCCAGGCAACACTCACTCCACTGCAAGAGCAGTAGGGAATCCAGCCTTGTTTTGCTAATGTGGGATAGTCCAGAGGGGTTGGACACAGCGATGAAACTCTGCTTATGGGGATATCTGCTCGAGCTGCATTGCTGAAGTGATCCAGGGGTCCCCTTTAAGCTCAAAGGGAGTGATGGTCTTTGCCTCGGGGGTGTGTGCATACTGACTGCCAGCAAACTGGGCAGAGGTGGTGTGCTCCCCCCCAGCCCAACCTGGCCTGTATGTCCTGTATCCCCATTCAATCGATAACCACCAGTGGCAGCCGTAACAGATGTGTCCCGTCAGGACAGCTGCATCCAACTCGAGGTGGATTGGGGGCAGACAGATGACAACACAATAGCCAAGAGCTATTGTGACCCATGCACCCACCTTAAACCACAGTGTTGACCAGTGTGTGACTCAAGCCAAATCCAGAAGAAACTAACACCTGTAGTTGGTATGTAAATATGACTACAAATCCATTACCTTACTCCATGAATAGTGCACAGCACAGAGCCCGCTGAGCTCTCCTGTACAGCAGCAGGTTGCACACCAGGACCTCCTCTTGAGTAGGAACCCTCTCAAGGTTACTCCTTGAGGTTGAGAGATTCCTTGCTGCAACAGATTCTTGGTAGGTGATTAATAGCATGCTAAACTTTGAAATCTTAGCTAAGTCATATAAAGGATTGATTGCGCACATATACTCCTTCAGACGTAAACCACTGACCAAGTCTGGGACTACAAGTGGATCCAGCTGCACCTAGATTCCTCTCTGAGAAAGAGTTTAGAAAGCAAGGGGGTCCATTCTGAACCTCATGAGTCAATGGGAGGGTCTCCCTGACAGTTTTGCCTGACCCTGTCCTCTATGAAGTAAATATCAAGTGAACCTTGCCATCCAATCTTGTTAAACCACTGTCACATTTACCATCAAACTTTGTTAAATCACTGGTTTATATCAATAAACATATTGCTACTTGTCTTTTATAAGTGAAGTATGTCACTCCACAAACTCATCACCTTTGAGAAAAGTCAATTGGCCAGGTGGGGATGCAGCTTGCAGGCTGCCAGGCACACCACACCAATACCTCCTGGGGTTGGCAGCAGACCACTGCTGCAGGACACACAGCGGCACACAGCGAGAAGCCACTTCTGCCCTGCAAGCACTTGCAAAGATGAAGTAAGAGAGAAAAGACAAGCCAGGAGCTGCAGTCAGAAACTTAACACCTTCACAAGAAGCTCATCCACTCTCTGCAGATGGATATTCAGCCAGGTATAGGGATAGAAGGGGAGAGGACCTGTTTAGAAAAACAGAAGTACATTTTTCTAAAATCAAGAGCTTCTGGGTAGTTGCTCTCACTCCTAATTTAGGAGAGCAGACACAACAGCACTTCTCCAACAGATTAGTGTTTCCTTTTTTAAATGCAAGACTGCTCTCTGTTGGATTAGAGAAGCCCTGTCTGCTGTTTGCATCCTACTAAAACACTCCCAGGCAGCAATTGGTACTTTTCCAGTATCAGCAGTACCACTGGCTGGGAGTTAAACATCAGTTTATGAAAAAAGTAACATTTTGTTCTGCATCTTAAGAAAGCATCTAGACTTTTCCCTTGATAAACAAAGCAGCTGTTCTTCTCAACTCAGAGCAAGGACTATAAACAATTCTTCTACATGGGATTCTGGTTTTCTTTTTTTCCTAATTGTGGGCTACAGAGTTTCTTTTCCATAATATGCAGCTATTTATATGAATTATGCTAGTTACAGCAAAGACAACTACAGCACTTCAGAGTAATGGCACACCTGGTTCAGAGCAGGGATTGAGTGCCCTGCAGACATATCTCTGCTGCAAGGAGAAAGGATCCATGGCACACATACAGGCATCTCGGGCCCAAGAAGTTACCTTTCAGCAAATCAGCACTTTCTGTGAAGGACTGCTTGTAAATGGTTCCCAACCAGTTCTAATTTTGATGGTCTAAAGTTCAAGTTTACACAAAGGGTGCAGAGAAGTGTCCACATGCAGCTTCACATAGGTATCTCCTTTGGTACAAGCTGATTGACATGAGTCTCTCTCTCATAAACAGAGGCTGACTCAGGCACCTCATGTATTTATGCAGCTTCACGGGCATATTTTTGTGGCCAAGGCCAAGCTCTCTGCTGCTGCTGGCTTTGCATGGGGCAGGCTGCCTTTGCCCAACTCACCTCACTTAAAACAAGCTTAGCAACATCCCCAGGAGTTACTGGCTCCATCAACTCAATCTGCAGGCTTGACATAGATAAATTCATTATTTCAATGCATGAACTCAAGTCAAAAAATAATCTCCATACCATCTTGTCCACAGAAACTAGCCCTATTTTATTTTATTTTGCTTGACTCATACCCCATGGTACCTTTATTTCCTGTACAGCTAGTCTGAAGACAAACACACAGAGCACTTCAATTATAGATCCTGCCATCTGTTTAATAATGGATTTGAGATGCATCCGCTCTTAAGAGTAGAGATGAAAATGCAGTATCTCCTTCCCCCTTCTGAAGTATTATCACATGTGTGTTACCATGGATAAACCTTCAGTTTTGTCACTGACATCTCTTCAGTCCCCTCTGGACATATTCTGCATAGCTGTAAAATCAGCTCTCTAGGAAGAGGCCAAGAAGTGTTGGTCCAAAGAAGAATATGAGTCAACGTAATCAGACTTGTCAGCCAAAGAAACTAATACATCAGAAACTGCTGTTTGGAAATTCAGCTAATAATACTTTATCGAACTGCCTTGGAAGTAAGTGCCAAGTGCTCTCTTCGGTAATTCACAAGGTCAGAAATCTGGGGTCAGCCTACACAAATTGCTAGCCAGGATCAATGCAGAGCAACAAGTGCAAGGAATGCTACAAAAATGAGCTTCAGCATCTTCCAAATACAAATCCCAAATTATTTCTGAATCAAATGGCTACACTGTCAAGACTTTTGAAGCACTTGAGAGAGTACCAGGTCCAAGAGAGAGGATACTCCATGCCAATTTTCTATCTGTGTATTAAAAAGGTGTTTCAAATTCACTCTTCCATCCTCCTAACCACAATTATCAAAAAATCTTACATAAACAGCACTGGGCTGAAAACACATTCCTCCTCCTTCTTCTAAGGTGTCAGGCCCAGGTTCTCCAGACACTTGAATCCTATGCGTTTACTCAGCACTGAACCACCTTTCCAGAGCTGGACTCCAGTCTTCCAGGAAAGCTGAGTTAAAGTAATTCTGCCCTCATTGGGTTTACAGCAGGTAAACAAAGATGAATGTGAACCAGTCACACATAAGGAGTAACAAAGTCCTACGCCACATTCTTCACTCAGAAGTTCCTGGCTCTGCTCCAAGAGCCAGAACTTAGCCAACCTGGAGCTAATGTTTAACCTAAGAGATGCTGTCACATATAGCAATGCTTGTGGAATCAAGAAGTTCATTACAACTGATGAATGCCATTCCTCCTATCAATATTTGCCAAAGGCTTTGTCCTATTGTTTAGATAGTTTTATAAACAGCTATATGATATTCTGCAAGTAACATTTTTACCAAGTCTTTTTTCTGAAGCCTCTTTATCCAGTAAGGAGAGCTCTGCCTCTTAATCGCATAAAACTGCCTTACTTTAGTGTTCACTGACAAAGAACATCCACTTGATATTTTAATATAAAAAACAAACCCGTTTTTTCCCTGATGCTGTCTGTTGCTGGAAGTCACAATAACAAGAAAAGTGCTGACACCTACAGGGCAAGACATCTCTATGTCTAGAAACCTCAACCTGGCAAATCCTACTACATCATTCACACTGTATGGTCCAGTTAAAGCATATGATTTCACAGTATGACAGCTACTTGATCTGATTTATTTTTAAAAATGATTGGAGTAATATCTCATCACTCATTTTTCAAAACGTGTTTTATTTTTATACATTGGGTGAAAATACAATCCAGGCCAATTCATGTTGGTTGTCTGAAGGAGTTCAGAGAACTGGAAAAACAAGCCATGAGAACACTTTCCATTTCTATTTCTACTGCCTGTTTCCCAGTCTGCTCACACCCTCGGCACCTCTCACTTCTGGGTCTAACTTCTTTTCCAGTTTCTCGGGGTAGGAATGGTCCCTGAGGAATTGTAATTAAGAGTTGTGTTTCCATTTCTCTATTCTGTAAGACTAAGCTCTAGGATATAAGGGGTCAGGCAGACACTTCCCCCCTTCTCCCAGCACTTTTCTAGACTATTACTCCTTCCCCCTTCTCATAATTAGTTTCTTTTCATTTCCATTTCTGATCGCCAGTTGAATATATTCCTTCTGCTGCAAAAGGTATTTTCAGTCAACAACGCTGGGCCAAGACTCTATTCACTAGATCTCATGGCTCATACACACGCTATACACATCACAGGCTATACATGCTACAGAACCCCTTACAAATCACTGCAAGTTCAGCATCAATGTCACATAGAACATGTTATTCCTGAAAAATTACTTAATTATTCGCATTGGTTCTGTATATCTTTTCTCCCAGGACTGGGGACTCCACTGTCCTGCAGCTTTTGAAGAATTACATTTACAAACTGAAGAAACAACAAAACAGTGTCTTGCCAAGCCAAATCATTCAATCAGAAACTGTGTCTGATTTCAGTAGCTTCTACCAAGATAACTCGGACATTTAGAGCTATCAGTGTATGCAATGCTACCCTTCAAGCACGTGTCCTAAGTGGCAGACTCGTGGTGAGTGTAAAAGCCCATGTGTGCTGTGATGGAAAACAGAGTAACTGAAGTCCCCCCACCTCCATATAGGATTTTATGCAATTATTATAACAAAAGAAAGCCTTCAGCTGGCCAAAGACTTTAGAAAAAGAAAAAAAAACACATAAACATTATTAATAACAGTAAAGACATAAGCAGAGACTGAAAATTAGATTTTGCATGTGCACAACAAGCACAGTGTAAAGCAACCAAGAAGGATGTGTAGGCTAGCCGCAGGTAAAAAGCTGAGGCTGCAGCACAAAAACCTGCAGGGAATAAAACATCAGGAAGAAAATGGGTATTGCAGAAAATGTCATAGATTTTCTTTCTATAGAAGGAAAACAAGCAAAAGCTACAGCCCAGGAAAACAAATTCTACAATGATAAAATCATGAAAGAACTAAACCCTTATCACTCACCAAAAAAAAAAATGCCAAATAGGTTGAAACAAGACAAACAGAGAAACCACTGTTCTCAAGTGATATCATCAGTACATATGATGCAGAAGCAATTCAGAACACACAACAGAATAACCTAAGAAAGTCTTGCAACAGATCTCTTAACAGTTTCTCACAGTGCTTTTTTTTCAGCTAGGTTGTTTCCTACAGGCACATTACATCTAGAGAAAAAAGGATTCAGCCAGTTCAATAGTTATTTCTTTCATATGGGGAAAAAAACTCTAAACCCAATAGGACAGAAAAAAAAAAAAACAAAAAAAAAACCAATAAAAAAGCAGCCACCTTTGAGGTTAAGGCATCAAGTTAGCTGCCCAGTAACCACCATAAAACCCTTTCTGCATCGACCTACATAACAGAGCCACAAAGGAAAACTCACTGCTGCTAGACAGCCACAGCTGAAGCAGTCATGCATTTCTCAGCAGCAACACTCACAACCAGAGCTTGCAGCCACAGAAGCCATTCAGCACTGCTGGATGAGGAAAGCAGTAAATTCCCCCATGAACACCAGCAGGTAAGACAGAACCTGGAACCACATCAACAACTTAAAAGTTGCTGCAGCCACATGTGTCCTCGCTACCATTTCCAGCAGCATCACCTCCATTTCCATGTACCCCCTCCTCCTCCAAGATCTCAGTCCTCAGCACTTTACTGCTGCCCTGGGCTGTAGACTAAGTCCTCTTGTTACCATTAAGTTTTCTTGTTACTGGCTCATTTTCTTCCACGCAGTTGGTACCACACAAACACCACACTCATAAATGCTGCTCTAATGCTGGTAGTTCAGTAGTGATGAACTACACAGTTTTACAAAAAAAGTGCTGTATTATGGGCTGTATGTTCTGCTATACTAATGTCCTGCAAACCCACAGTTTAAACTTTGTCTAGCATTTGACCCTGCCCTACTTAAAACCAAGAGTATAAAAACGCTTCATGTATTTTATAACCAGAAGCATAGAATAATTGAGGTAGGAAAAAACCTCAGGTGGTCTGTAGTCTAACCTCCTGCTCAGAGCAAGGTCAGCCATGAGATCAGATAGTTGCTTAGGGCTTTGTCCAGCCTGTTTTTGAAAAACTCCACAGATGGAGGCTGCACAACACCTCTGGGCAGCCTGCTCCAGTCCTTGACTGTCTTAGCCGAGGAAAGAAGAAGAAAAAAAAAAAAGGAGCTTTTTCTTATATCCTTTTGCAGGGAAAAAAATGCAATAAATAAGCAATTGTAAGAAATTATATTGCTGTAGTACAGAAAGATATTAGGAGAAAACATGGGTCACCTGTGCACCTGTTTTGAGGTTCTTTCAGTTCTGCTTGGACTGGAACAATATTTTTCTTTGAGTGGTTGGGAGGGTGGAGGGGAAAGCAAAGGATGGAGAGCAGAGCCCTAGAGACACAGGGCACAGATCCATAATGTAAAGTGACAACAATTAAACAAATTAGGTCTCCGTTAGTTTGCAGGAATCCAACATCAGCATTCATTAAAGCTGTCAAACT
Organism: Athene cunicularia; assembly: GCF_003259725.1. NCBI lineage: Eukaryota > Metazoa > Chordata > Aves > Strigiformes > Strigidae > Athene > Athene cunicularia. The sequence goes on along the minus strand of NW_020799095.1, from coordinate 141,417,219 downwards.
AATGCCTCCATCATCCTATTTGTACAGTGATACTTCTGATTCACTTTTGTGAAGCTATGCAGAATCAGCTAATGAAAGAATCAAGGAGTTACCTGCAACCCCAAAGCCTGCGCTACAGCAATTCGTTTGCATGACCTAAGCCCATCATGCAACGTCATTCAGCTCTGTGGGCACAAGATGGAACCCTGAGCTACATATCTCATTGCAGCCCCAGTACTTCAAGTTTCCGAGACCAGCTCAATTCCTAAAGCCTACCCAGACCCAGCTCAACAGAAGGCCCATCTCCAAAAGGTATTTTGTACCAAGTAGTTCCTAAGCAAGTGATCTTCATTGAAGTCACACAAAGCCCTCTTGAACAGACATTAAAAAGCCTAGCTTTGTTCCAGGAGATGGAGAGGATTAATATTAGCTTTAAGTACTGACCAATAAACCCAGATACATTTCATCCATGGTCCAAAAGGAGTCTTGAGCTCTGTACTGATGACAAAGCTAGAAGCAAGTATTTGGAGTATTCAAATGGAACAAAAGGACTTGAAGGGAAGGAAAAAAAAAAAGTTACATAGGTAGTTACATACACATTCTCAATAAAATGAGACAGAATAAAGGAAGGTTTAAACCTGAGGAGGTGGTTGTTAGGTTTCTTTCACCATCTAGGTCTGTATTTCTTTTTTATATTGTCAGATATATAGCCAGATTCTCTGTAGTTCTACTGCTAAAATGAATCCTCAGCCTGGATTATTTTAAAGAAACAAGCAAGTAAGAATTGTGGTCTCATTTCTTCCAAGTTCCTAGTCAAAAATGTCTTTAGTCAAAGCAAACGACTAAGACACCACATGCACAATTGCCTTCAAGCATCCAATACTGAACACTACAGGTTCAGATTGTGGGTGAGGGAGATAGAATATACACCATCCTCTTGTATCATCCCTTCTGCTTAGAGGTTAAGCATACGGTATGGAAAAGACTATGCTAAAATAAGGGGTCTCCGTTGATAAAACTGCATTTCTGCAGAATTGGATGGATATGGGAAAAAGATATTTTGACAACACTTGGTAGTCTTGAGCACTACAGTGACAGAGTGACATTTTAGTGCTGTGCCCAAGAAGAAAGCTGCATGTGAAGGATTCTGCACATGGTTTGACCTACACCACAGTTTATTTGTAAACGTCTGTTACATGTGCCAATAAATTAATTGAACACCAACTTTGTACAATTCAATGTATAATATTAACAGTGTCACACCAGAAGAGCGCAACTGTGTTCCGTTACAGTCGTACTTTAAAACCTTCAAAACATAAACCATTTGGAACACTGAACAAGAAAATAAAGGAAAATTTGAGAACAATGAGGGAAAACAGAAAAGAACCGTGAAATAATAATTCATAATCAAAAAAATCTGAAAATAAACATAACACTTTTTAGTTGGCTCCTGAACATCTTCAGGTATATCCAGACTTAACACTACTTGGGTTGTGCCAGAGCACAAAGCCAACCTCTCTTCTGCAAGTTAAAAATCTTGCTGAAGACAGAAACTTAGAACAGCTTTACAATGTGTAACGCATGTGATATTCCCCACTGTCAATAAAATTACCTGAAGAAAAGAAATTGATTTAATTTGTCTTTATTTGCAATACAATATAAAATAGATTCTTTTGGTATGAAGATCTTTGAGATCTTATTTTTTACACCATATTTAAAACAAAAGTCACATATTTGAGTAAAGCCTCTGGACCATCCCAAGCACTGGAGCTGTAGTCGAGTTTCAGGTATTTTATGAACTTCTTTGGTTGTAATCTATTCAGTAAACTTCAGATATGCAGACTTCAACATTTAAGCTCCTAAACTGGTGTTGAAACACCTAGATTAGAGTGGCTTAAATTCTAAAAAACTACAACGTATCTGGAATTCTCACCATTAACTGTAAGATTTATGGGTATTAACTCTGAAGAACAGGCTATTTCTATTTAGAAACTTTACTTTAGACAACCTAATAACAAAGGGTATCCCTCACTTAGTAACACTGAAGAATATGCAGCGAGAATAAATTTTCATCCATTTTCAAACTTCCATACAACTTGCATCACTTTACATACTAGTATAGACAGTGTATGGCAAAATTCAATACTGTACGCCAAACTAGCTCATCTACTACAGCTCACTGTAGCACTTAATATAACATCTATAGTACTGAAAGTATAAGCCATCACCCTATTGCTTAATTCCTCTACAGTGCTAGATATTGGCTTAATCTCCACATAACAATTCTCACAGTAAATATTTCCTGTCACTTCTAGTAGATTGACATCCAATTCCTCTTTAATTTCTTTTGAAGGAAATAAGGCAACTTTAAAAAAAAAAACCTGCTATGGAGAGTACACGCATCCAGTACAAATGTCACTGTAGTGTAAATGATCAACTTTAGATAGATAATCTAACTCTGTAATATATGCAGATACTAAGTTCAGCTGCTGTTGATAAGATACAAAACCAAAACAGATGTAAGAAAGCAGCACTGAACAAACTGAAGTACTACAGACCTCCAGTTTCTTAGAGAGCAAGTCCTACTCTTACACTTTAGGAATGTACATCAAACAAAGGAAACAAAAATGGAATTTTCACAGTTGTAACCGAAGCCACTGCATTATCCTATCGTGGTATATTTGTCCTTTTCAAACTTCTGTCATGTTTTTTCTTACAGCCATACAGAACGGGATAAAAATGTTGCCATTTTTCTCCTTGCTGTTTTCCAGCATCATCTATGCCACAGATTCTTGGTCCATTACGTACTGTATGCTAGTAATGACAGGATGGTTAAGCCTCATTTTTAATTATGACTATTTAAAACAAGGCAGTTCCAGTAAAGAGAGAGTTGGCAGAGTACTTGAGACAGCTGGGTCTTAATATTTTACATCTCTTGTTCTCCTCGTGTGCTAAATGGGACAGACTTTTTTTAAGCTGGCAAAAAGCTGTTAATGCCCGATATAGACAAAGTGAAATCATGCTACATAAAATCATCCCCTACAAATAGAGCCAGAACATGACTAGACGAATCAGTTGACTGTTAATGTTTGTTATAATCAGCAGCTAATAGTTCAAGGAAACCAGACTCAGAAGTCTCTGCCTACACATCCTCTGCTGTTACCTTCCTTTGCTAATGACCATCACGTGAAAAATCAAGAGCTCTGTTCTTTCAAACACTAATCAACAGTACAGATCTAATTATCTACCTTAAACTCAATTTATGACATCAGGAGTTCTCCAACAGCAATCATCACCAGCTTCAAATAGCAATGAGGGATCAACTGCCAATGGGATTAAATCTCAGACACTCCTGGTTTTATACAAAGAGCAAGATGAATCCATTACCATGAAGAACCCCATGAACAGAGCCAACCACTTCAGCCCTTCCATAATTCCACACCTCCATCAAATTCTGCCAGAGATGAAAGTGCACCAAGTATATCTTCAAAGCGGCCTTACGTCATAAGCAGGCCTCCAAGTCTGCACTAACTCAGCCTCCCTAAGCATCAAATCTCTTTCAATTGTACTGATTTGTCAAGGTCCCAGTGTTAATCTGAACTACAGGATTCAACAATTCTTAATGCCCATATCATCATGATACTTTTTTTTTAAAACAGTTGGTATCACTGAGCTTTCAGAGGAAGAGCCAAATCTCTTACCTTTATACAGAAAGATTTTCAGTAATACAGTACAAAACTAAACAGAATTTATGTCTGAGTAACGAACATAGAAAACTACTATTGTAATTTTGTGGTGACAGCATAGAAATTTAACAATCATCAGAAAGCCTAGAAAGGGTGTGTTTAGTTACAAAAGAAAGATTGTCTCAAGATAAAAAGAGTGCTGACAGCTAAAAAGCTCTCTGTTGCAGCAAGATATGCAGTAATGAGTAACAAGTTCTAGACTGTTTAAGCACTCTCCCAATACTGCAACACAACACATTTTTGTAACACTACTTTTACACGGGTTATGCTGCAGCAGCAGTACACTTCTTAGTGGTTGGCACTAGGAATTAACCGTAATAGAAGAAAGGCATTTAGTGATCAATGCATGAGAATCCCTATTTGACCTGTTCCTTTAGGTGTGGTTGAAAAAAACTGAGGAAGGGGACCATCCATTCCATTCAGATAATACACCTTCTTTGAACATGAGATTCTTGGCAGGAAGTGGAACACCCATATCTGAAGAAATAGGCTGCAGAAGTGAACTTGAAGAACCAGCATCATGGAGCTGATCCAGCGTTGCAATACCTTCCTAAAAGCAAAAGGAAGAAAAAACAGTGTCTTAAAATCAAGACAAGCAATGAAGGATTTAACAGGTAGAATATGACAGGCTAATCTAATCTGCAAATACACTTAGTGTTTCTGAAGTGTTACTTTAATCCAGTAAATACTAAATCATTATGGGAATAAAAACAGAATAAAGGGAAGCATGAAATAAGCATTCAGCTGCATCTGTGCAAGCATTATTTGGCTTCCAAGAAACCTTCTGGGAAGCCTGAGGCTTAAAATTAAAGGAAAGATCTAGCAAAATGAATATAAATTTATAAGACCTTCAGGACGGTTATCACACTCCTATTTATCCCATCCTGTGCTAAGAGATATACATATATTTGAAGGCACTGACTTGACTATATTTTGAGTTTTGTTTCCCAAAAGTTTGGTTTTCTCAGCTTAAAAGTCACTTCAGCACCTTGTTCTTTTCTCTCTATGATCATCATCAAGGAAAGTGTATCACAGTGAACACATCTAAGATATCAGGACAAGGATCACTTGAGACTGTTTGACAGATGCTTTCAAGGCTTCAAATATACTGGGAATCTCCAGCATTCTCATGAGGAGGCAGTTGCAGGATCACACCATCCATAACACTACCTGGCTAAGTAACCTGCAAGTTCCTTACCTTACTTAAAAGGCAGAATTTTAGACAAAAGTATCATAGGGCATAAGGAGCTCAGCAAATTCCATGTCACATGTTGACATGCCTTTACTAGTGTACAATTACATGCAGAATTATAGCAGGCTGCAGACCTGGCATTCCTCCTTGCTTGCTACACAAGACTCCTATTCTCTATCTACACTCCTAAAAATCCTCCCAGAGTATGCACTTTTACATATTTATATTCATTCAGCACCAAATTCTAGAGTATCTCAGGACAAGAGCAGAAAGTAACTGGTATGAAATAAATGTTAGTGTATTTAACTTTTTTCCTAAGGGAACACAGTTGAATGAGATGCAGATAAAAATCTCAAAAGATTAGCATATCCATGGTTTGCAGTAAATCTCCCAGACATCTAAGAAGCAATCAAGTCACCAGCAGAGTAGGCTGTGGTACAACTGGAGGAAGGAAGAACAATTTTGCTTGCAAGTCCCATAAACAATGAAACTAACTGCAGACAAGACACAATCACAAAAGTATTAAATGAGGCTAGAAAAGGGATAGGGAAGTACTCCCCTTTTTGCTACCAGTGGAATTTGAGGTTGACAGTGCTCAATACAGTTACCATTTAAAGAAAAAGCAAATAAAACCAAAACCGCGTATGCTTCCATACACCCAAGAATGGCAAGCAGGAGGGCAAAAAGGGACGACAGACTACACCAAATGATTTACATCTGGATTATTGCTCCTTACCTGGAATGAATGAACAAAATTAAGGACCTGAAGAGACAGCTTTCTACTGGAATGTAAGAGTTTTTGAAGGCTGTCAAAAACAAAAAGGAAGATATGTCCAAGGTGTAAATTTTTACTAGTAAAATACCACCATAGTAACTTGCTTGCAAGTAAGTCTAGGAGTACCTAACATCATGTGACAGTTAAAAGCTTTCACAGAGAAAGCTTGATAATATTGTTATCACTGAAGAAGTGCTCAACTCATGTGGTCTTGAGTCTAGTCAGCTAAATGCTACTTTCCTTACCATTTACATCGCACTAAAGTGAAATTATCGCAATTGAAAAATGCTATTTTAAGAAAGAAATTAATACAGTAGACTTTATCATGTCTCATTCTTATCTAGGACAGTCTGGTAACGTGACTTTTAAGAAGATTAGTGACACACTGTTAAAAAGCAGGTCAGCTATTATAAAAAAATCCTTAAGCCATGCTTTCAAGCAGCCTTATTTTTGGTCTCCAGAACCATGTCCTAGAAAAAAAAAAAAAAAAGGGAAAACCACCCCACCAAAAGAAACAAACCTCAAAATCCCATTGTTGAAAGAGTAATCTTGTCAAAGAAAAGCTACAGTTAAAAGCCAGAGATACCCTGATCATAAGCCATGACTAAACTTAGCAAGTAAGAATAGTAAAGAAAATTTCCACAAGAGCTAAGTGCATTTTACATCCAAGCATTACCAGTAAGCTTTTCTCCCCAACCCCAGAACAGTTAGGTGGAGAAGAGAAAGCCTGTGCTAGGCTGGGAAAGGGAAATGAGTAGGAAGGCACCCAAATTTACTTTTTCTCCTCATCTGTTCGATTACTGAAGAATTAATTTTTGTCTTGCAAAAACTTTAAAAAACAGCCTTATCTTAATTTTACAACTAAAGACTACTAGACTGCACATTATAGCTGGTATCTATGAGCCAAAGAGCAACCACCTTACATACTAGAATTAGGTACCCAGTAAAATTTATCTCAGTTCTGCTCTTACAGTCATCGAGTTGGATTATTTTTTTACAGAAGCTCTGGATATAACACATACACCTGTTAAACCTGTAGGTGATAAACTACAGCTCACCTTTCTTTTCTACATAATCCATGAGTGGCAATTTTCCTGCAGACCTTCTGATTCAACTCAGAGCTGAAGAGTGGAATGCCAAAGCATAATTCCAGGGGGACCCATTCCAGTTCTGTTGTGGGTACTACAGAAAAAACACAAAAACAAAAAACAAGAGACAACAAGATTTTAAGAAAAGGCAAAGCAAGAATATTGACCTCAGAATTAGTTATCTCAGATCAGGATCCAGAGAACAGCACATACTTTTTAAGACAGTTCATCTACTGAACTGCTCAAATATTTAAGGGAATCTGAATTTTAAGGAGGAAGAACAGTTGTCGTTGCACTTGTCCCTGACAATAATCAAACAGTGTGTTCAAATGCTTAAAAACAAGATATCCCATTGGACTGAAAATGTTTAGTACAAGCTATTTGTCATGTTTTTACCTTCAAGGCTTTGCTTGACTGCAGAATCCATTGAGGTTTCTTCTATTACCATCTCAAATGATTCTGTGCTCCCATTTACATCAGATCCTGACGCTAGTTCAGCCTCTCCTAAAGGTAAAGTAATTCTTACATAAACATGTAGATGAATATAAATGTAGTTACCACCTGATGTAAGGAACACAACACAACCTTTGCTCAAAGACCATACAGCTGTAAAACTGGAGGATAGGATATGAAAAAACATAAGGCATGACTCATTTCAGGACTGAAGAGTCACTTAGGGATCCTCAACACACATATGAAAGATCAAGTTCTGGCATATAAACATGACACAATTTACTTTTACTATTTTGAAATAGTTTTTTTCTTTTGTTGACTGTTCTAGTCCAGCAATTTTTCCGTTTGTTATTTCTGAGCTAGTCACAAAGAAGAATTAATAAGTAAGCCTACTGCCAATAGATTTACACTCAAAGTAGGTTCCTATCTGTGTTGAATAGTATTTTGTAGAGTTTAAAATTAAAGAATTTAATCCTTTGTTCACCTTTGCTACAGTGATTGTATGTGAAATTAAGGAAACAAAGCCAAAAAAGACAATTATTGGTAACCAACCTCTTCCATCAGAAGCATCGCTCAGCTTTCTGTTAGCATGACGACTTGAAGGATTCAACATAGTGACATAGCCACAAAAATGCTGCAAGTCTACTTTGTTTCTCAGTATTTTTAAAGCTGTATGAATGCCCATGTTCACACGAGAGAAGTCTAGTAGAAAACAACACATATTCCAGCTTACTTTACAAGAAGCCTCCTCCATAACCATATAGTTCATCTTTAGGTCAGGCTAAGTTTCTAATCTGGGTTTTTCTCTCTTGTAATGTTCCATCTTAGTGATCACATTGGTAGATTTGGGATAACATGTAAATGATCACAGTCTTCCCACACCAAGCACTAATTGGTATTTTTGTAGTACAGTAAAAGAGCCAAGAAGAAAGAAAAATACAAATAGAAGACGATCTCTCTCTCTCACACAGACACATACAGACAGCAGAGATGGCAAGGCTCAACTAGGAATGATATGTTGAACTCTTTCAGTGCCAGTCTTTTATGGCCCATTCAATACTAAATACATTTCACATATCTGAAATTCTGAAAATAGAATACAGTATTAAAGGTTAACAAGGAGTTTCAACATTGAGTTGTTCGTGCTAGAACTTAGAGATTCTGCCTTCAAGAGTTTTCACCTAAGAATCAAATCAGAAGAAAAGAGACATCCCAGAGAGCAAATATAAGAGTAACTCATTTTGAACCTAGTAAAAACTAAATTAGGAAGTTCACTTTAGTTCTAGCTGGCCCAGATTTTTTTAAGTGGTAGTTCAAGTGATTTTAGATTTCATATCTGGAAATTCATAATTTTATGACAGCTCTCAGTTGGAAAGGCTATGGCCTCAACTATGCAAGGCTTGTGTCCTACTCATAAGGAGTATTTCAGAACATGTTCATTCTTTCAAAATCAGTTGAGCTAGGCAGACTTTGAAGGAATAGGAGATTTTGCTAGCAAAGCTTTTCCTGGGGAAAAAACCTCCAAAATAGTTCCTAGTGCTACTAATCGAGATAAGTTTGTTCAGTTTTGGTCTCACCTGTCTTACAGTTAACAGATGCTGAATGAAATATATGGAAGATTTATTTATGCAGTTAGTAAGCAAGTAGGCACAAAGAAAGATTCAGAGGTGTTTGTGGAAGTTACTTCTTTACGTCTGTGCTAGGAGAGAAGAGAGGCCAGAAAACACATTCTAATTAGGACAGAGAAGACAGAAAGAAGACCGTATCTCTAAGCTCAGAACAGACTCATCAACCATTTAAATATTCTTTCAATTTTTTCATCTAATTTGACTCATAAGTCCAAGAAAATTTGATTAAAAGGATTATTGTAATCTTACTGCACAAAGTAATGTGCAAGAAAATTAAATATGGTGGTGTAATGTAGAGATTACTTTAAAAAAAAAAAAAGTCAGTTACCTCCCTGCTGCTCAGCTTCATCAAATGGGAAAGGTATGTGCATTGTTTCTCCCATTCCGTGCATGCCATGCCCCTGAACATTAAGAAATTAAATTAGGAACAGAAAAATATACTCATCAGCTTAGCTTAGTCCTACTTGTGCTCCCTTTTAAGGAGTAGCAGTCAAGTTGATGGAACAAATAAGCAGATCAAGATATTTGTACATTAAAGTTCTTGCTTAGCTGAAATAAGTAATTAAATAAAATATACCACCATACCCAATAAAATGTATGTGAGCAAACACTAGGAAGCTAAAGTTCAGTGGAGTAATTTTTCTCTCCAGTTACTGGTTATAAACAGATTTCCTAATTACTAAGCACTTCTGGAGCAAAATAGAGTTTCCATCTCTAAGTACAGAACATTTTTGAACAGTCAAGGCTGTCACAAATGGGCCTTTGAGAATGTGTAATTTTATGTTTGTTACAATAAACACCTACTGGAATGATTAATTCTGAGAGTTTAGCTGAACCAAAGTAACAGAAAGGAATTTATGTTATTTCTCCCAAATAGACAAACCCATTCTATTTCTACTGTTTGTGATAAAGAGCATGGTTTGCTCATACTTTACTCTAAGAGCTAAATACCAAGTGCTCCAAAAAAGTGCATTTCTTGAAAACAGCTCATACTCCCTGTCACCTCATTACCACTGCTGCCTGAAAAGCTTGGGGGCTCTTCACTTTCATTTCTGTTTCCTATATCCCCAACATTCTCATAAATTCACATCTCATTTTTAGCCATCAAAACTCCATTATGTCTGCCCATAACACAGTAACACTTTCATAGTGTGCATTCAGTTCAAAACCCATGTCTTAATCACCACTGCTGCAACACTGGCTACAGAAGTTAAACATACTTTTCAGCTCTTGGCAAAAGCGTAGCTCTCCTACATTGTTAATCTCCTCTACTGTGTAACAGCTTAACTCAAAAAATCATGCATGTTTTCATCATCTATACAGAGCACTCTGTACCTGAATTAGAACAGCAGAATGCGTTAAAGCATCATTCAACATTGTGAGCACATTTGAAGTGGGAACTACTCCTGGGTCGTGACCCCAAGACGTTATTAATAAGCGATCATAACCCTAGAAGAGAGAAATTAAGAGTATTTACAGTAGTAATGGAATATCCAAGCACAAATACTAGAGTTAGACATTAGTATATTGTTATAATTAGGAAGTTACTACAAGTCTACAGTGTTATACTTTGTACCAAGGATCACTCATGTTCATATTCCTGGTAAAGACAGAAGTCTGCCAACCTCAAAGTTAAGATTCTATTTTAAACAGGAGATAACAGGAATTGGTAACAAATATGTGGCCATCGCAGCAGTCTCCTAGCAAACAGGAGATGAAAGTAATCCCACATAGATTTAAAAGCAAAATATAAACTAGGTAAACTAACACTGTCAGAGAACAAATATGTATCAGTCACCAAAATACCTATCCAAGGGGGCAAGACAGGAAGACAAGAACACTGACTAGGAAGCAATTTTCTAGTTTCTCAGTTTTCAGGATTGAATTCCCCTGCATCTCTGTAAATTTCCAGAAATGTCCTGACAGTTCCCTAAGAAAATGACACTGCAAAACAGTAGCAGGTGAGAAACATTCATATATGCACACAGAGGAAAAAAAGCTCAAGTAAGTGTGTGATAGTGCAGAATGTGAGATCATTTAGTACAAGAAAACCTGACCTATCAGCACAGAGATTCAAGCAGTCTTGAAATTTTCCAAGGCTACCACACTGAATGTTTTTTACTAATAGAAGTGCACAATCCACACATTTAGTAGTAGTTCATGCTGGTTTGAACAATCAACAGTGGCCTTACAAAATGTCTTCTGCTCTAGAAGCTTTGATTCGTTTAACCCTATGTTATCTTAAAGTAAGTTTTAGAAATAGAGGTGTCTACAAAGTTTTTGAAGTTGGAAAGGGAAGACATATGTGAAAGAGGTTTGAGGAATGGAAAAATATATCTACAAATCCTAGAGTCAGAGATGACTGCTGATGTAGGTACACTAAAGAATGCACATGCCTCTCTGAATGTCTCCATACTATCCTAATATATTTAGCTCCTCAAGTATCTACTCAGAATGATGACATGAAAACAGTAGAGGCCCCTTCTGCAATTATACATTTGAACAATATTCTTTTACCAATTCTATTGTGAGCAGGAAGACCCAAACACTGCTAAACACCTGCAGCATTTCAAATCAAAGTCTAAAGATACAACGCTTTTTGGTTCAGGTAAATGTAGTTTAGAAGTTGCCATGGCCACTTCCACCTAGGTTTGCCTAGTATACAGAATAACAAACAGCACTCATTTGTGGCACATTTGCCCTTATTAGCATCTCAAAGACAGAACAGGAGAAGGCAGCATCTGAAGTCTTCAGACATGAAAGATCACCTGCACTCTTTTTGTGGGACTCCTCGTCAAATCACTGTATAGATACTGAAAAGTTAGGTGGATTCAAGGCTAGAAGCCATCTGGGACAGCAACTGATCACTGCAGATGAGAATTCCAGTCACCACCTCTACAATATACAAAATCCCATACAGTCCAGGAATTTCCAGACCAGGACATGGGGACGTCTGGAAGGGTCTTAAGAGGAAGTATTACACATTGTGCTTATCTTTCCTACTTCCAGTCACTGCTAGAGACAGGCTACTGGGCTAGGAAGACGTTTTGTCCAACCTTTGTTAAATTAATCTCTCATTTAAACCGCAGGGAGAATTACAGTCTAGAACTTCAAAGTCTCCATCACAGATTTCTACAGTGGACAAACTGGAAGTGATCATCTTAACCATCTTCTAAACCAGAAAAAGTAGAGGTGTGCTTTCTTGTATAATACTAGAAAAAGCACAAATGCTAGGTCTCTACCTTTTGATATAGCTCTTCTGCATCTTTGTACACACTCTAGGGATGGGCTTACAAACTTAAATTCACAATGACTGCAGTACCACATTTTACACTAAAATCAAATACACTGGAGTCACATTGTGACAAGAAGAGACTCATAAGTAGTATTCCTTTTTCAGAACCTAGAAAGAAAATAAACCAAGTTGCTACATAAAACTTGCTTCTAGAAAAAGTACATAATCTCCAATGAACTGTGGATCTGACTCCCACCGTTATCCCTAAATAGTGTACAGCATATCTTTGAAATGTTTGGAGAAGGAAAGGAGAATAAATCCATGTATATACTACCTGAAAAATGTCTGGAAGTTTTCGAAGACGTGTTCCTTTAGAGAGCAACAGAGAGGGTGGTCCTTGTCCAGTTATATGGTAAATATACAGTTTGAACCAAACTGAACTGACTTCTGGTATTGCAGGTCCAATATGCTGAAGAAAGATTATTCAATTAATTAGAATTATTATATGCAACTATTAGATGTAAAGGTATAATTTAAGAATTAACAGTTTTAAAGAAATATAAATCTAGTTTTTCAGCACAGGAGTTCAAATGTATTACTCTGCTACTAATGATATTCTAGGCAATTCATTCAGTATTGCAACACTTTACAGAAAGGTGATAGTAAGGTATTTGCTATGAATATAAATTCAAGAACAAAATATGTTATTGAGTCTGCTTGAACAGATAAATTGTTAATAAAGCAAACAAACTTAAGTTACTAAGTATTCACATTTTTCTTCACCAAATACACTTGGTTTTAGATTAATTTCAATACTACTATACATGCCAATAATTGGAGTCACTTTAAAGGGACATCTAACATGTATCCAGAACAAATCTATTAAAAAGGTATTACGAGGTATTGGGAGAAAAAAAACAGTATTCTTTCACCTGTGGTGTACAGCTGCTAATAGGTCGAATTTCATTGGTGAGTGGTGCCATGGAAACCAGCAGGGTATAGTTTTTGTTGAGAACTCTGCTGCAGGTAGCTGGATCCAAGCCAAGCAAACTCTCACATCTTAAGAGGTCCAAGGGAAATCCTATGTTGAAAATGTAAAATTCCTAATTATTACTTGAAGAAGGAACACACAACCCAAAATATGATCTCGTATTTTCCATTCTCCCCTGCTGAATCATGAATACAGTATTTTCCACAATTAAGTTTTAAATTATTGGGGTGAATTTTAATAAATCTGTATATAATCTTAGCAATTCCAGTCATACAGAGCTGTCTGGCACAGAACTATTGAGCTTGCTCCTCAACAACTAACTGATCCCAGGATATAAGAACAGAGATACTGATGAAGTTAGGTAAAATGTAGGGAAAAAAAAAAAAATCTAGCTCCAGTAGATGAACACATTCCCTTTCAGGACTTGAAAAAATGTTTCTTTGAAAGAATTCTAAATAAACAATGACTCCTTTATTACGGTCTTCAGAAGCACACAATCTGAAACCAATCTCTTCCTCAAGTTCAGCTTGTCTTGCCATCACTATGCTTTAATCTGTGACTTTGGACGTTAAATCCAAGCTTTGGCAGCCAAATCTTCATTCAACAGGCAAACCCAGTAATGAAGGCTCAAAGGATGAAAAAGTAATGTTTTGGCTTCAAAATATTTTTAAACAAGTGGGATACAGATTGCTTTTTGAAACAGCAACTTTATCAGAAAGCTGAGTCCATGGCAGGTAAGTAAATAAACCTAGAAGGATTTCCTCAAAAGTGGTCACAGTACCGTTATTGGGTTGGTCGGGCTGTACAGCTTGTGCCCCTAGGTCTTTATTATGTCGCAAAAACAGTATTGTGTTTCTCAGTGTAAGTGCATGATCAAAGTACCGCTGTGCTTCCCCTTCACCTGTGCTTTGAACCTAAGAAACAAAATAAATGCATAAAAGTGGCAGGTTGTTTCCCAAGCATCAATTACACAAAAGGAAAATTAACAAATTAGCATCTTAAAGCTTTGTAACTGAGTAAGAACCCTGCAGCTTGTATGCAAATGTAATCTACAGCAAGTATTAAAAGTGAGTCTTGGCCACACTAGTCAAAGAGACAAAAATACACAAAGACAACATCTATAAATCAGAACCATGACTCAGTCCTTAAGTAAAAGGATTTAAATGTCCAGTCATCCTGACTGCTATAAAATGACATAGCAATTAACAGCAGTCCTCCTACATAACTCTACAGTTCTCATAGAATTATCTTTAAAGGTGAATAGGTTAAACATTCCACCACATAATGGTCAAATCTTCCTACAAAAGTGATGTGTGGACTTCCAGAAATATTAATACCTTCCTGAAAGTAAAGTGAAGAAGCCCTAACAAAGGTGTGTGTACACACAGACTTGGGCAAATACAGTTCACAAACCCACTGCTCACCAGACTCAACACATTCATATACATGCATGCTGTGAACAAGAAACATTTTAACTGGCCCACTTAAGTTCGCTATGATAAGGTGCTTGCTCTTATCGTTGCATTGCTAAATAAGCAGTTTTACACAATGAAAATACAGGGCAGGGGGGTTGGCCCTTTTAACACTTCAAGTGCTGAAAAAGCATGTGGTCAAACATGTAACAGATTACCTTTTCCAGCTCCACCAAAAAGCTGTCAAGACTCTCATCTGACAGTTTCCCAACTTCAAACATAGTGACTGCATGACTTTTCAAGTTCTGGAATAACAAAAACTGTCTTAATTCTTTGAAAGTGGAATCGGCAAGTGAAAGTTTTATTAAGCAAAAACGTTTCTTAACAACAAACAATACACAAGTTTTTTAAAATAATTACAGATATATTATATTGAAGTCAAAGTATTTTAAAGCTCTACATATTTATTCTTGGCATAATACACTGAATAATTTTGACATACTGGTGAAAGATTTCCCATCATCAAAAAGGCAGTGAGAGTAGAATCAAACAGGAAGGCAATACGCTTTGTGTGTCCACTACACAGATTCAGGCTGCTCACGCTGGCCGTTTCAGCTAATAAAGAACAACAAAAAAAAAAATCACATTTGTTTTATTTTAAAATAAAATTTTCAAGTTTAACTATTAAAAAAATAGTTATTGCCATACTGAGTATGTTAGTAGTTATCACTACTAGACTGACTGACTTACTTCTGAAGTTGGTATTTTTGCATCAATTGATATTCATAATATTGGTCAACCTCATCTTCAGAAAAAAAGCTATCTGGCTAAAGAATTTTAAACGAAGTAAATACCACCTCCCCCCACTATATATTCCAATATGAAAAAGAGATCTATACAATATGTGGTTTACTTGTTTCTAGACCCCTTTACAGCCTATGGCACTCTAGAAATATAAAAATAATTGATCCTAATGTATTAAAATTTACTGTTAGTGCTAACCTGGATCATCTTGACTGTTGGTATCTGTATCTGTGGCTGATGACCCAGCTTCCTGTATAGGACTTCTGTTTTCCCCACTGTCCCATGAAAGCAGCATCTTTTGAGGGTCCAAAGTACTCCTAACATGAATTAAAATCCACAACTATCAGTCACTGTAGCACCAAAGAAGTATCTCTGCCTTCTAGTGCTAGTAGTCCATACACAGGCATACCCAACACATACCTTTCAGTATTTCTAAGCCTTAAACCAGTCAAGTTTTTTGTCCCTCTGAGTCCTGCTTTATCTTCAGCAGAAAAGTTTATTTGGGGGTTTGAAAATACCAGATTTTGAAAAAGAAATCTGAAAAAATCAAACCACCCATCGTCAAAGAAGAATCTAATGGGAAAAAACAACCTAATTCACTTTGTTCTCACAGTCTGAACTAGCATTATAGAAAACTCAGGCATAGCAGTCATTTTAAATGGATTAATAGATAAACTAAAAGTGCCTGACAATTCTTAATTAAAGAACCTGGCACTCCAATGTGGAGAACCCTTTGTTGATTGGTACTAACATCACTTCCTCTGGATTTGCTATACATACACGTGAGAGTGTCAGAACTGCAATGGTACCTGACATCAAGCCAGTAAACTTTATGTACATAACACTGACAGCCATTCCAAGAGAAACTGTACCTGCACTAACACAGTAATAGCTGTTATTCCTGGCCCCAGGAATTAAAGCAAATGTACACCTGTCTACTTCAAAAGTGAGCAACAAGGCATTTAAAGGTCAAAAATCCAGCACTAAGTAACACCAACAAAAGTAGAACACTGAATTTACAGGCTAAATTACCAGCTCTTATTCTCAGATTAAAAAGAGGATCAAGTATTCTTGTCATTATACACATTAGAAAGCCAAGTGATACTACTGTTGCAGAAGTTAAAGAAAGCAACCCTTCAATGAGAAAAATAAAGTCTTGTGAAAGAATGAAGACACTTACTTCAGCCTGTTTACCGAAGGAACATTCTTCCATGATGGATGAAGATTATCCAGGTTTATTACTTGGCCTTTTTTATGAGCAAAGCCTAACCGACAATACATGGACACAGCATTCTGAAGAAACACACATATATATAATAAGCAATTGCTATATGAAACTAGGTTGTAAACCAATGAACATTGCATATCAAGTTCAATAGATGCATTAAACACACATACCTTTACTAAAGATAAGTCTATCTCTAGGACATTTGCAAGCTAAAAAAAAAAGAAAGAAGAATCAACAATAAAGTATTAACAACACAGGGTAATTCAACCCTTGTGGGCTTCAGCACCTTCTTGTTAGTTTTCTTTATCTTTAAACCCAGCCTGTACTAGTAGAAGCAATTTTGTCTTCATTTAAAGTGGTGAAAAAAAGGATCAAGTCTCATAATTGTCCCACTTGAAATCATGCAAAAGAAATATAAGGTTATCTTCCACTGTGTAATTTCTAAGTTAATCATGTATATCAGAAGACACAGCAAAGAAGAAAACAAATCCTGGATATATTTAATGGGTATTTTTCAGATGCTTATTCACCCAGTTTTGAGAATAAGACCTTATGAAAACATATTTCTCATATTAAAAGTATAAATACTTATGCCAAAGTTACATTCCTACTTTAAGCCAACACCCACTGCCAAAGAAAAAAAAGTTTAGTTTTTTTATTTCACACTAGCAAAACAGACTCTGTTCCAGTTCTAGCTCATAAAATAGTCTACATTAGTCACTCATATAAATTCATTCCAATTAATGGAATTGTTTCACTGAATTGAAGGTACATACACCTTCAAACCTGAACCACTATCAAAGTTACATTCAAGATAAAAGAAACAGGTTGGATCTTAAGTCTGGCAATACCTCTAAATAAAATCACTCAATATCTATCCATATCTCTGCCTTAAGTATTTTTCAGCAGTGTGCTTTGGGTCCTTTCAAGTATTCCTATCTCCCTGACACAGGGTAGTTTTACTTACCTCTGCCACATTAGTGTGTTCATCTATTGAAACAAATATCTTGTATAGAAGTGTTTCAAAGTAATCACCTTGCACTCTGTTCATCACAAAACCTTCAAGTGGTGGCACTAAAACGAAGAATTATTTGCAAAATTACAGTTTGGTAACTTTATTAAACTGAAACTACATAAAAACGGAAAATAAATGTACACTTATTTAGTTTTCATGGTACCTGTAATTTTGAGGATTCCCCAGTCACAAACAAAAGCCTAAAGATAGTATACATTCTCCCACTCCTTAAGTAATGGTTGTCAATGTGTTTTCTTATATAAATTAAAGCCTTGCATCATAGCATTGCAGTTTCCAGCTCATGCACTACAGGAAATTTCCAGTCATTCAGCCCCTAAAATGATTTTGTAATGTGGACGAAGATTAAATCATGGCTCTGATTGGAGCTGGACACAAAAATCCCACCCCACCCACACACTTCAGAGGCAAGACTCCCAAAGCTATTATCTAAGCAGCAGTAGGTCTCTTGTATTTAGAGGACTTTCACTTAACTGATCTCTACTACAGCAATGACAAATGCTTCTGCATGACCAGGTTCCAAACAACTTACGTCTTTGCAGATTGTAATGAATTCAGAAACCCCCGAGACCTAGCATAACATAATGAGTTGTTCAAAGGGCAGCCATATGCTGTGCTAGTTTAAGATCCTACATAGTCCCCACACACAGCCCATGACTATAACTGAGGTGACAATGAAGGATGGAACTGATATCTATAAAAAGTTGCACCTGCCTAGAAAATAGGAGTCAAAAACCCACGCCCTTTTGGTAAGGCAACTACATGCCTCTGCTGTTCTTCCTTTTCATTACAGACTTACAGGAGGGTACTTACCAGTTCATGTCATGACTCTTTAAAAGAATCTCATCTTACCTAAGTACATATACAAAATAACCTAAGAATTCAAGTTGAAATAAATCCTATATACAATAAAAATAATGTTTTAATAGGGTTGAAAACATTTAGTCAGGTAAACAAATTCAGGCACACAGACAAGCAGCTTCAAAGACAGAGAACTGCAGGATATGAAATGAAACCAAGAAAGCATGGGTATAATGCCATTAAATATTTACTCACCTGCTATACAGCTGTCATCAGATATTGGTACATCAAGGTAAATAAATCCTTTGTTATACAAACCTTTATAAAGAAAAGCGTATCATTTTAGAAAAAAAACATTTTTCAGAGTACTAATGATACAAAGTAGGCTTCCCCATCAGCCAATCAGAATTTAATTTTTTCCTTATAGCCTCTGCAGTAGAATATTACTTTGCAATGCAGGGATCAATAAACCACATCTAATATTAAACAGATGTCACCCTAAACCAGAGTTCTTTAGTCTGACACAATATAATTGGAGCTCTACAAGTACTTTCAGCACAGCACAGTGGAATGACCACAGATTGAAGCAGTTACCTCTGACTGAGTGCATCTCTACCTAAATGTTAGTTTTCACCATCATCACTGTACTGTCAAGAAGGGTGGGAGGGTTTTTTAATTCTGAATTAGTTTTGGCAACTGAGGATGCTGGCAACATTTTGATTCTCCCCTAACTCAGGTTGGAACTTGCACACTTCGTAGCAAGGATACAAACTAAATCACATCAGTTGTGATGGTCCTTGCATGTCCTTCCCTCACATCTTCACAGAAAGACTTTTTATACAACTACAAAAATAAATTCTGGGGCACTTCAGCACAAGGCGTCAGTAAAGCTGCAGCAGATACAGATGGACACTGCATACAATACATATAATATGGTAGATTTTTAAATTATACTTTCCCCATACAAGATTGATTTGAATGCTAAGCATCTCAATTTGAGTTCTGCAGAGTAAATAGGCCAGGGAGAAGTTTAAGGAAGGACAAAACATTTCAGCATGGTTATCTTTAGAGTCTAAAGTTTGTAACTGCTATACTCTAATAGTAAAGCATAAAGCTAAATTACACAGTATAAAATAAGCCCAACTTATTGTCAGTGGTTCCTTTGATGTTACTTACCCAAGATCACTCCATCTACACCATATTTATTACATCAGGGTGGAAGTGTACCAGCAACGCACAGGTGAAGTGTTACTAAACACCTGAAGTAGAGCTGTCAGGCTGTTTCTCACACAGAGCACCCAGCCCAGCTACAGCGTGTGTGTATGTCTATACTATATCTAGTAAAATTACTACTTAATCAGATTTTAAATAAAGTCAGATCTTAAAATAGATCTTAAATAAAATGCCTGCATTAAACCAACAACTAACCTGAATTCATTCATGCTGACAGAACTGCTGTTCAGCAGTGGCAGTGACACATACACAGCTGTGCAAACTGGTGTGTAGCAACGAACCAGCTTTAATGGGTCAGGATGACATTACAAGCCATCAACATGCTAAGGTTGCTTTTCACTGTCTCTCCTTCAGAATCAGCTCTTATAAATGACACATCCTTATTATACCTGAAGTGTATTGATGGCATTGAATTTTGGACTAAACAGTCTTCTTTCCCCATAAAATCCCATCCTACTCGCAGTCCAGTACATTAATCATCTGTACATTCTTTTTCTACCCATGAGTTAGGGTAGAAAGATACATTAGATCCTTCTAGACCTACTAAACCTGAGCTGTAACCCTCTCCACAAGCAACACCAGGCCATGTAGAGAGAAAACTCATAAAGTGTTTAAGGAAGTCAAATTTCCTTAAGCACTACGCTGTTTAAGATCCACTCCAGTGGGTGAATTTCACCTACTTCACTTTTTTTTTTTTTTTAAACTGTTTTGTTCTGCTTCAGTAACAGGCAGTAGAATTCTGCCTCAACTTCTTAGGAAAACTACAGCACACAGGTTCAATTGCTTGTAGTAAGCCAAGGGATTACAGGCAGAGTTCTCAAGAAGTCTGTCAGTGAATCTGTACTCCCTTGTCTAATATGATTTGACTATATCTAATACTTGTTACACTGAAATGGCGAGACGCATGCACACCAGTTTTCAGCAATGGTTGCAGACCTCTGAGAAACAAGACAGCCTCTTAGACTTAAGCCCTATTTTTACAGTGTTCAAACAGTACAAAAATCACAAACACTCTCCCTTCTTCAAAAAGCAAGGAGTAAAGTGATACCACCCAGGATTACCAACTCTGACATTTTTAATTTTAGTTTCTCTTGTCCTCATCTACATCCCCCTCCCCCACAATCTGACACTTCCTAATGAAAGAATGAGTTGAATCAAATAATAACAGAGCAACAGCTGCTAATTGCTCACCATTAAACCATTTACAAGATCTAGACTGCAGTCTGTACAAGCTCTTGAGTATTTTCCTCCAGCTCCTCTTGTGCTTCAGCTGTCTACATCCCCTTTTAGTCCTAGCTGTCAGACACTACTCTCAGAATTTACTAAGCAAGATCTACAAAGAGAAAAGAAGTGTTCATTAAAAACTTACTGTGAACTACATTGAAGTCTAACGAACCAGCAAGCTGAGGACCTGAATCAATTATCTTATCAATAGCAGACTTCTCCGATGTAGTACAAATCTAGGCAAAAGAAATCATGTCAGTCTTTTTGTAGACTTGAGTCTATGCAATTTACTTAATATCACTCAAAAAATCCTAAACATTTCAGCCTCAAATCAGTCATAAGTAACATAAGAATACAGGAAGTAACCCATGTTCTTAATCAAAATATTTGTACTGAAGAATTCACTACAGTTCCTGTTAAAATTTTTTTCTCTTGTCTCCACACAAAACTGAGTACTGTTCCTAGAGCATGCACAACTGCACAGGTATTTGGCAAGTGAAGTCCACAGTATAATAGGTTTGCTCTTTAAAACTTCCAAACCGAGTGTTCAGTCACACAGCTGGAACCATTCTAGAAAGAGATCCACTACAGTATCAAAGTAGCATGCTTCAGGTTAACTACTCTGGGTTCATGGGATGTCAGTAAGTAGCCACTGGCTAAGATATTCCAAATAGTAGTCAAAAAAAGATTCCATCACTGCATTTAATATGTTCCAATCTAAAAGAAAGACTTACAGAAAATGAATTAAATCCAGAACAATTGACTAGCTGACAGCAAAAAGAAACTATGAGAATGGAAGTAGAACGAGGATGAAACATTAAATTCAGCTCACAAGTTTTCATGTGCAAACAATGAAAAAAAATAAGGAGACATGAGAAGCAGAAACAATGAAAATATATACCAAATAAAATCCACTACCATTCTAATTATACTGAAGGTGAAGATTCAGTCAAAACTGAGCTGTCAAGGCTTAAATATGAAATTTAAGAAAACGTATTCTGTTGCCTGTTCCCTACAAAGCACATTATCATGCACATTAGTTAACACAGATTAGTTGACACAAAACCACCTCAGCACTGTACATAGTACAGAAAGTTTGAAGGAGGAAGAGGGAAGAATATGTCAACGAAGAAAACATGACAATTTCCATTAGTTCCAATCTCTATTTCCATAACAGAATTGTTATAAACCTGCAACATAATCTTTCTGTATTCTACACAAAAGGAAGTCCTTGTTTTCAGGGACTATCAGCATTCAATCAAAGTTAGAGATACAATCCATACTAAAATACCTTTATGTCATCCTCAGTGATGTAGCCAGACTGCACAACCCACCATGCTTCTATAGCAATCTCCACAGGTTTCACAGGTAACAGATCATGAGCAGTTTTCCTTCTGAAAAATTTCTGCAGTGGTACAGTCCATTTGAGATAGTAATAAAGAGCACTTCACATGTGCAGACAGCCATTTACCTTTATATAAACATCCATTTGCAAGTACATTATATTCACAGACTGTACACACAAAAATACTATTAGCCTTGTCATTTAGTAAAAGTTTCCCTCTTCTCTCAAATCACATGAAAATGGGAAGGAAAAAAATTTACATCATTATTAAATCTTCCCATAATCCCATACTTTCATTCATATTGTACACGTTGCTAATTAAAACCCACACTATTCAAACACATCAGGATCAAGTCCAAATTTCAGCTATTTATGACATTTTCTAATGTGAACAGGTAAGAGAGCAAAGTATACAAACGGGCTTAAGTAAATTCAGTGATCTTACAAAAAAAAACCCCACAACATTTTAGAAACTTATTTTATTTACTTTAAAGGATGAAGTACCCCACATTCTCAATAAGCACAGTGTTAAAACGTACAGTGAATGTCAGTCCAAGAAAGAAAAACTGGAGGATACAGTTTATTTATAGACCTAAATAGCTTTTCTTCCATTGTATAGCCATTACTTTTTGGTTCACTAAGAGCTTCATATTTTGGTAAGCACACTTTTGGTTGAAGGAGCACTGTGAAGCTACTGCATGAGCATTTACAAGTTTCTGGAATAAAGAAAGGAACTGTTGTGAACTAAAGGGCCTATGTCTATCAATGGTCATCGCAGTGTTTTCCACACATGCTGTTCACATTCAAGGATGCCTGTTCAGACATGTTACCAGTGTGATACAGAAAAATACATACTACAAAAATGTACACCTAGATGAAGGGCTGTCGCAGAATGAATTCTGATCTCAACTGGGCCCATAAAAACATGGATGAGTTCTTCCAGAACCAGTATCTTTATAACATGTTTATACTGGCCAGGAGTTAACTGAAGCCATAGAATAAATATAGGTCTGAAAATTTAAAAATTTTAAAACTAACAACCTAAAACATAGCACTGATTATATTTTTCTTTAGTATACTTCGATTTCAATTTTAAAAGCTCTTATTAACTTCATGAAACAGAATATAATTAGCAGTACACTGTCACACTCAATTGGTCACACTATTAAACTAACCAGGCCCGTGAAATTATTCCCTTCTTCATTTCCTACAAAATAATATGGGAGGGAGGGAAGGGTGAAAGAAAAAGAAGGGAAATTAAAGACAAACTTACTTTTGAAGACCTACATTGGTTCATTAGATCTATATACTGATTTCTTCCTATACCAAGAAGTCTTAGACCTGAAAAATAAGTAAGATTTTGCTTCTCTTAAAACAGATTTAAGCTGAAGACACATAAAACATTCTTCAAAGAATCAGATCTACTTCTATAATATTTAATTACTCTTTCTTCCCCAAATAAAAGTTATAGGAGCTAAATTCAGTTCTAAGTGAATTTGACAGAGAAACATGTGCATCTAAAACCTGAATCTATCCCTGTTCATTTACTCTGTACAAGTAAAAAAAAAAAACCCTTATCACTCAAGTCACAGGGTAGCAGGGAACAATTCAACCCTTCTCCCCTACACTCACATCTACAAGTAATAACTATGTTTCCAATTAACAGGACTAAAGTGGTACCACATTTTGGTCAATAGTCCTTCTTCCCTCTAACCAAGCCCACACTACACACTGAATTAGAATTCTAAAGTAGAACTTAGAGCACAAAAGGCCACATAAGCCTCTAAGGACAATGATTAAGACATAGTTGAGTTAAACTGAAGCAAAATTTAATTCTATAATCTCTAGCCTTCAACCATTAGGAACTATGAACAGATACTACAAAACTACTCATTAGTTTTAACCCATATTCTGTCTGTTTAAACTCCTTTAACTTTCTAGTTTGACACTAGTTTTTATGATAAAATGTTAGTAAAGATGTTTAACTTAATTATACCACAGTCACTGACCTGCAGCTGCTGCTAAAGTAACAGTTGCTGGGGGGAGGGCGGGGAACAAGGCCAACAGTGAAACAAAAAGACTGGGAAGCCTTTTCTCTCTTTATACTCCTGAGTAACATCACATTTCCAACAGGCTACGTGGTGCTGAGGAACAAAGTTTTTCCTTATCTGTTTTGCCAGTGTGAACATTACATAGAGGCAGATTAGTACAGTTAATTGACAATATCCTTTAAAAGAAGAAACCAAAAGCAACTGTTTTCAAAAGCTGCAGGCTACTCCTCACCTCACTCCACAGTATCCTTGAAGAAAGCTTTATAAATTCATACCAAAGGTGAGGAATGAAGTCTTTAGCTATAAATAACTTCTCAGTGGCAGGTCTGATTAACACCCTCGCTATGCCAACCGTTTACATTTTGCTTTATAAGACTTATGAATAGGCTACTGCTCTTACTCTGTTCTCCTCTACCAGGTTCAATGTTTTTGCTTTCCTATCCTTCCCATACCATACCCACAACAGTCTAATAGAAAGCAGGATAAAACATCTGCCACATCTAGGAGTGTCATAAAATACCAGATTCTTTTCTCTCTCTTTTCTGGTACATCATCCCCAATCCACACTGATGCTAATTCACAGGAATGTCAACAACCTTTCAGTGTCTCGCTAAAGCTTTCTGCCCAAAACATGCCAAAAAACACACTAGGAAAGGACAAGCAATTCAGCTTGCTGATGCACAACAGCCAGTAAGACTTTCCATCCAGAAGTCCAAGCAAACACAAATGCAATACAAGCAAGGACAGAAGCTCAACATGGTTTTGCACATGCCTATCTGTACTCAATCTAGCCCAATTCCAGTGCTGACTATATGGGCAGAACTTGTTCTACATCTTCATTCACATGCTTATGTTTAAGCAAACGCCCCCAAATCAGTTTTCAGAAGGTCCTTATTTCCAACTCACTGGAAGCAGTAATGCAACCAAATAATACTTACAGTCAGCAGCAGTGAAGTTGGGTAATGAATCATAGCTTTTTTCACTGTTCATTATATCCTTAAAAAGACAAGAAAACTTAGTTGCAACAAGAAAGTCATAATTTCAGAGAAGCAGTTCCAAAACTCTACCTGACTTTCAGAACAAAATGAAATTAAAACAAATCTATTAAAGTCAGTTATCTTACCAAACCTGCCAATTACTTGATTAATTTTTTATGCATTTAACATTGTGTAATGCTTAGACTTCTACTTAATGTAAGCTTTACAAAGAAAAACACTGATTGAAAGAATAAACAAAATCCTGTACTCACCTTCTCAAAAAAAAACAGCACATGGAAACCATAACAACAGAATAAGATAACAACTGATTTATCACGTCTGCAATCACTATACACAAAATAAAAAAAGGACTTCTGATACCAAATTAAAAAAAAATGGTTGCCAGAATGCTGACAGAAAACAGAATCATCTTTGTTCTCAATAAAGGATCTGCTTCAAGCTTTTGAAAAAGCTAATATGATTGTGTCCTTTTTGAAAACGGTAAAAAAGAAAATCATTCCAATGTGCTGTTTTTTAAAAATAGTAATTCTCTTGGTTTTATTAATCTAACAGAATAAGGTATTTCTTTTACAGTTTGAAGAGTCACAAATCTCAAACATGAAAAGACTGGCCTCTAAGTGAGTCCCATCCCAGCTCCACATGATAAAGTCCAGCTCTTGAAAGGCTAATGGGGACAGAAGGGAAAAAAACTGCAGGTACAAGTAGTTTTTCTCTAGAAACTTTGCTTACTGTTTACTTACTTGTTAACAGACCCTACCCAAAAATCAAACAAACTGACACTGCCTCAGATGTAGTACAGGACCAGTACCAACATCTCTACAACAGAAAACAATATATTCTCACCATATTTTTGTACTCACCTCCATTATGCCCGTGTAGTAGGAAAATGGTGTTACCCTCAGACCTTTTACCATGATGTCAGACAAATGATAAGGGTACAACATGAGATGATCGCGACTGTATTTTAACAGATCCTCATAATATTTACGTTCATCTTTCTTGACATGCTTAACTACAAGAGGAGGAGAAAAAATTTTACACTGTTTTACAAAGTTAAATTTTTTTAAAAGTGTTTTAACAAAAGGATTAGAAACAGTATAACGGCAACTGACAGAAAACTACAAGAGGAGTGGTGCAGGGCATTCAGCATCCAAGGATTTCTACACACAAGTTCTTCTCAGAGCCTTTAAGGAAGACATCAGAACAGAGCAGATTTATTGTACAGGTTACCGGGAAATGGCCCATTGGGACAAAACTCATGCAGGCTGTAGAAAATTATCTGCTAATTAGTGAAACTATTATCTACTTTGGGAAGATAAATGGATGCAGTCAATGCAAAATAAATTGAAAGTCTGCAAACAAGTCATAGCTAATAGCTAATGTGAGTCAGAGCCACTGTCTGCACCTAATCTAGTGACAGGCTTTATTTTACTAGTCAAATCCTCTCTTAACATCTCAATTTTTTAAAAAGGGCAGCACAGCTACAGCAGGAAGTTCCACCTGTCAACTCAGTAACCTTTAAGTGTGGTTTCCTATAAAAGCTGCCAAATGGACTCAAGACTCTTCTTGATGTTTTATCATTCAGAAGTATTTATTTCCAGGGGACGGACCTCTGAATGGGGCTAGTTCTTGCAGTTTTAGTGTAAAGACAAGCTTTCACACAGAAGAAATGGGTAGCAATTAGAAGGTTACTTAGATTCTTTACTCACCTAAGTTATTCCGGTATCGTAACTGATTGCGGATGCTGTAGAGTACAACCTGCCTTTCATATTCCCTCTGAGAGTTTCCAAGACCCTTTAAAACATAAAGGCCTTTTAGCAAACACACACAAAACCCCTTTTAGTTAAACCACTGCAGTGTCTTATAAAGATATAAAGATATAAACATATGCAGGAAGTTGTCATTACTGTGGGAGTCCCCCAGTTCAATACAGTGATAGTATCTTTAGTCTCTGTACAAGGTCAACTAACTTTAGCTAAGTAGGTCTCTCTACATGGGATACAAATTTAAGCAATAACCTTTAGGGTTTTTTTTCCTAGTACTACTCTGGTAAAAAAAGGGAGCATCTAATTCTCAAATCAAAGGTTTAAAACCATCTTTTAGAAGACAGGAAGCAGCAAGCATTTTACCAAGCATTCAGAGTCTTGCAGCCTTGAAAAACTACCCCAAATTAGTGTAACATAAACCAAGCACGGTGAATGACACGTGAAGCTTCAACTGCTGCATTTAAGAAGCTTATAATGAAAAAAAAAAAAAGAAAAAAAAA
>NW_020799095.1:141344541-141389687 GCF_003259725.1 Athene cunicularia | reverse complement strand
CAGAGCCGCGGCTGCGCCGGCGCTTTGCGGCCAGCGCGGTCGGTCACTGCAGCAGCAGCGAGCGGCGGGAGCGTGGAGGCCTTACGGGCGCTGGACTTACACGCGAGCTTTGAGACGCGGGCGCTTGTGCCCTGCGAGGGTTATCCCTCAGCTCGGCCGCTCCCCCCATAGCCCACCGCAACCCTCCGCGGCCTGACTCCGACTGGGAACAGAGCCAAGCTTGACACACCTGCCTGGTTACTTTTAACGTTAGTTTCCTAGTGACTGCTCAAAGCAAGGGCAGGTACAGGAGCAGATTCAAGCGCTTCACAACAAGGAACGAGCAAGATCATTTCATTTAGCAGTGTGGCTCTGGGCTACGCCAGCAGAGCGTGACTGCGGTCTGTGGTCACTGCAAGCTTGCAGACCTGAATACCAACAGCAGCCCATTCTACTCATGCAAGGTCTTGACCAAGTGGATTAATATCATCAAGGAAGCTGCTGCAAATAAAGTAGCAGCAGGGGCCCCTCCTTATCTTAGGATCTAGGTTCTTGTGAGTCATTTAAAGTTTCACCTGTGTCAAAATCAGTGCCAACGTTTCCATGCAGGAGCATTTTCTCACAGTTTTAAGTGTCAGTGAATTACAGGTGGGGAAAGGGCTCAATTTTTACACAACATTTTAGTGAATGATTTCGTGTATAAATAGAATAAACAAAGCAAGTGAGGCTCTGATCACTTGTGCCATTTATTTTTTTAAGGCCGTTATCCTGCATGCTTGGTAATAACCTTGTAGCAGTGGAGACAGCTGAAAGGGGACCAACAGCAATAGAAAGAAACTCTGCTCTGTTATCTTTGAGTAGGTTCCCGGAGAACTACAGACCCAGGTTTTCCTCAACATCATCGGTATCTTCGGGATCCTACTTCGTAACTGCAGAGACAAAGCCTCAGCCAGTAGACATACCCCAGGGTGCAAACATGCAGAGGTCCCAGCAGCTGAGGAGATGGTGAGCAGCTCACATGATCTCCAGGATCTCAGACAAGGCTTCCCTGCTCATATCACTCTCAGGATTCGATCCAGGAACAGTCACAGCCTGCAAACCTGAACTCATCCTTCAATTCTTTTAACCCAAGTTGTCAGGTTTCGTATGAGCCCTCTTTCTCTGTCACACCCTACAATGGTTTATAAATAAACTATGAAAAAACATTAATAAGAAACCCTTTTTGCCTTGCCCATTGCCACATAAACCAGATGGTACAGGTCTTTGGCTGGTACTGTCTATTTGCTTTTGATATCAGTAATTAGACACACCTCAACAGGGCAGGAGAATTTTTTTCTTGGATGGTTCTGAGGTAAATTATCCTGTTAGTGGCACCAACACCTGAATAATCCTTTTAGTAAGACACAGATATGAGAATCCACAAACTAAAAATTCAGGTGCTCAGAAAAACAGTAATATATGAAATACTCCTATTCCATTACATTCCTATCAGTTGCCTCAGACTTTTCAGTGATAGCACTGGCAATAGGGAAGAAAAAACAAGACAATTAGAAAGAAACTATTGACATGGTATAGCTCTTCAGAGGCAGAATAATTGAGCAGAGCTGTGACTAGAAGCCAATACTGGAAGTACTTGATTTTTAGCAGGATTTTAATTTATTACCAGAAGGGGTACCATGCAACAAAATTGTTCTTTGTTTATTAATGAGTTTGAGAATTTTCAGACAACTGATTCAAATTCACTTTCTAAATGAAGGTCATGGATCAAACACTCTGAACTCCTGTACCTGCAGTTGAGATCATTGAACTCTGAAGTTATAATCACACTGGTTTAAATCCTGTATGTAAAATACAGGGAGCTTTAACGATCCTTTTTTTCCAAACCTTAGGAAATCATTAAAACCACATCCACTTTCTCCCAGCTCTGCTCCTCAGGATGGATATGTACGTGTAGGATGTTGCACAATTTACAGTTTGTCCAGCTGACCCTTCAGGCAGTTGTAGCAATGAACAAATTTATCCAGGAACACAGGCACTATTTGTAGCTTTCACTAGTCTTTTATGACTTTCCGCAAGCTGCGTTAGTGCTCACAGGTAATCAATCCTTG
Organism: Athene cunicularia; assembly: GCF_003259725.1. NCBI lineage: Eukaryota > Metazoa > Chordata > Aves > Strigiformes > Strigidae > Athene > Athene cunicularia. The sequence goes on along the minus strand of NW_020799095.1, from coordinate 141,387,600 downwards.
TTCAGAGATTGCTGCCCCTAGTTTGATGCTCAGTAGACCTGTGTCGCTGACTATATATAATGAATACGTGTTGTTGTTCTGGTTGGTACACATGATTACTTACTTAAATGCATTGATTTCTGGCAGGAATAATCTTTGTTTGTGAGGACAGGCAAAACAAGGATTGAACACTTTAGCCTGGTGTGCATCATCCATTAGCTGCTCTCCTTCCACATTCTGTAATAAATCTCCACTCTACTTTTGTTTGTCCCTTCTGAAATATTTTTAGACCATCTTCTTTTTGCCTTTGATGTCTCTTGCTGTTCATAACTCATCCTGTCCATTTGCTTTTCTAAATTGATTCCCACATTCTTGTTCTCTGTATCTACTTGCAGCCTCAGTTACAGTTAATTGTCTTTTGGAGTTTCATTTTTTTAAAGAACACTTGCAGAATTATTGCTACATATTTTTCTTACTATGCTTCCTGTCTTTCCTTCGTATAGAGAAAATTTGCTTCTTAGGTTTTAATATATTTTTTCCAGTTATTCTCAGCAACTTTCATTCTTAAGATCACCTTCTCAAAAGACATTACCTTTTGGTTCACTGAGTTTTCAGTCTGCTTTTTTCCTCTTCCAAGTATTTTGTGCTTTTTCCTTGCAACAAGTTAACTCCATGTGTCATTACCACTTTCAAACAAACTACATCCCCTTTCTGGATTTTCAAGCAGTTCCTCCTTGCTTAAAATCAGAAGTAGCAGCTTGGCTTCCTCTAGTGACTCCCTCTTTTTCTTGACACTGCAGTTGATTCCAGTATGTTCAAGAAGCTTGATGGAGTGATGGGGGCCTGACAGTTTGCTTTTCCCACCAGCAGATAGCTGAGGCATGTCTACACAGTAAAATACAGTGCTCTGAGAAAGTGGGCTAAGCTGAATCAGTGCAGCTCTCCTCTTATTCGCATTCCTTCTAGTCCTCGCTGGCCTGATCAACTGCATGCCACCTTCACCAGCATGTGAAGAATGTCTGCTCTCCAGGATGACTCTTGTCTCTTTCTCAGGGATAATTTGTACAGCACCCCTGAGCTGCTCAGTCACACTGACAACTGTGGATCAGATCTCAAGAACAAATAGTTCCCAGGGAATTCTTTCCTCAGAAATAATGTTTTTTGCATATCCATGCAGATGTCCGTCGGATAGTGACTTCCTTCAAAGACACTGACTTTCAACTGGAGACAAATTCATTATAAATGCCTGGTTTTAGCTGAGTTTGTTGACAGGCTGAATTTTTTATTTAGGACGTCCACTCCAGTTTTCAACCCCTCAAATTCTTCTCCAAAGTGAACATTTGAAAGCTTCAGTCCTTCCTGCAGCTTATTCCTGTTAGTGAATGTCTTAGTAAACCTGTCTGAAAACCTTTTGGTCCCTCATAGTGCCTGATCAGTCCCTGGTTAACCCCCTGTCCTTTTTTTCTGGTCCGGATAAATCTTGAAATACTGTTCAGAATTCTTGTGGTTGTCTTAGCTTTCTGCAAATTCTCCATCTCACACAGGTTGACCAGGGATCAGCAGATTTGAACAGGAATGCCAGGCACCACTACCACTGTAATGCAGCCATTGCACAGCTCATACTAATGCTGCAGTCAAGGTTGGTGAAGGCATTAATTCTATTGACTCATGTAATCCACAAGCCATGTTTCTCTGTCACACAGAAATCCAGGTGTCTGTATCTCCAGGGAAAGTTCTGCTTCTTCTTGCAGACAGATGAAGCACATTCCACTGTTCATCCATGTGGGCACACTGCTACCACAAATATCCCCTTCAAAAAGCACAAAGCTCGGCTTCACTTTGTTCTTATCTGTTACTGCCTTGGTCCTTTATTATTTCACTAGTCTGAAGATTTTCATTGCCTCCTCCATTTAGCCTTAGTTATGGCCCATCAGCTGCAACCAATTCTGTGGTTACCTTTAGAGCAAAGACTCCTTTGGTGGTCACCAGCATTAATCTCCAGAGTAGCAGTGTTACCAGTCAACAGTGGTGTTTCTTACCTGGGATAGATAATATTTCATCTCTCCACCTTTTTGAATTCTCTCCACCTTTCAGAGGAGAATGTTTATAGGCACCCTGTTGATAAGCCCTTAGTGCCTTCTTGTCTGCTACATCCAGCCTGCTTGGTCTTGCCATGGCATAACCTGTCCCTTCATTTTTGATCCTGCTGGCAAAAGAAGGAAGAAATAGGTGGAGGTGGACTCCGTTCACTAGACACCAAGAAATTTCCCTATCTCATTGCCTGGGGTATGTCACCACCAGGCATATGGCCCTTAGGTCTTCTGCAGGGAATCAGGCCTGTTGTTTACAAAGCTGAAAAGTCCATGCAATCCTTAATCTTTGTTAATTATACAAACTTTTAAACTCCCAGTACATAAGCTAAGACAACCAAATTGATCAGTGGGAGTAGCACATAGTTTTCCTGCTGATACCCTATTTTCAGGGTATGTTTAGGTAGACCATTTGCGTGCACAGCACAACATGACTCAATCTGATGTCTGCTTTGAATCCTTAATGAGTTGCACCCTCTGGGCTGCTGTTATTTCACTCAAAACCAGTAAAAGCAGGAGGATTACCAGTCTGTATTTGAGTTTATGAGTACCCTCCAACCTCACGGATTTCAGAGAAACCCAGTAGTTGCTTTCTATCCAACTTTATTATCTCCTTTAATGTTAGTTGGAATGGCTTTATTCCCAAGAATATTATGAAAGAAGTGGGTAGGTCCCAGCTCAGTACAGGCTTTGAAAATGCCTTTTAGACAGTATGTTACCACGAAGCATTGAATTCTGGATAAAATTCTTCCTGCTCATATTTTATTTTTACATGTGTTTACATGCATGTGTTTGACCATAATCAAAGCTGATCATTTATTTTGAAGTGTGTTTGAATGGCAGCAAGGTCTTGCAGGAAAGTACTGTCTATCAAACCAGGTAAAACCTAAAATTATTACCGCACTTTCAGTAACATGGTGATTTTCTTTTGCTTACTGTTTAGATAATCACACAGATTAATTTTTTTTTTTTTCCCCTGAACTGCTATAAATTCAAGTCTATTTGGTTTCTTCTCTTATTTTTCTCTGGTTGTCCTTGCAGAGGTCTAAAGCAGGACCTTGGCTGGCTGCCAGGTGCCCACCAAGCTGCTCTCTCACTCCCCCTCCTCAAAAAGACAGGGGGAGAGAATCAGATGATAAAGTTTGTGGGTTGAGATAAAGACAGGGAGATTGTTCACCAGTTACTGTCATAGGCAAAACAAGCTTGACTTAGGGAAATTAATTTATCTTATTGTCAATTAGAAATAGAGTAGGATAGTGAGAAACAAATACAGAACTAAAACCACCTCCCCGCCCACCCAGCCTGTTTCCCCAGGCTGAGCTTCACTCCTTCATTCCCAACTTTTCCACCTCCTCCCCTGAGTGGTGGTGCAGGGGGACAGGGAATGGGTGTTGCAGTCAGTCCATAATAGTTTGTCTCTCCTGGTCCTTCCTCATGTTCTTCCCCTGCTGCAGCATCGATCCCCCACAGGGTCACAAGTCTGGCCAGAAAACCTGTTCCTGCATAGGCTCCTCTCTACAGACACTGTTCCTGCCAGGAGGCTGCTCCAGCACAGGCTCTCCACGGGCTGCATCTACCCTCAAGGCACATCCACCAGCTCTGGCGTGGGGTCACCGCCGGGCTGCAGGTGGGTCTCTGCTCTACCATGGAGCTCCATGGGTGCAGGGCACAGCTGCCTCACCACGGGCTGCACCACGGGCTGCAGGGGAACCTCTGCTCTGGCACCTGGAGCACCTCCTCCCCCTTCTTCCTCACTGACCTTGGTGTCTGTAAGGGTGTTTCTCTCACATTTTTCTCATTCCTCTCTCACAGCTGCTGTGCAGTACTTTTTACCCTTTCTTAAATATGTTATCACGGAGGCACCATCAGCATCACTGATGGGGCTCAGCTTTGTCCAGCTGGCCCTGGCTCTGTCTGGCATGGAGGTAACCCCTGGTCTCTTCTCACACAGGCCACCCCTGCAATCCCCCCACTACCGAAACCTTGCCATGTAAACCCAATAAAAGCAGTGAGAGTCTGTTCAAAATATTTTGTCAGAGCTGAGGGTTCTCAATGAAGTGTTAAAATACCACTAAATCCCATGAGATCTGATATAATCTCTTCGAAGGAGGCATCCTTCCTTCTAAAATGTTTGGAAAGCTCATGTTGGGCACTATCATAGCTGTAAGTTTTAAATCATTGTAATAAAAATTAGGTAAATGAGTATGTATAATCTCAAGGCCTATATTGTGAAATCCTGATTTTTCTTAGAGAAACTAGGCAGTTCCATGACCCAACAGGATGTGATATTAGATAGTAGGGATAATAAAGCCACTATGTAATGATGAATACACCCCGCCTTGAAATGAGTAGAATTTAAATAATGTCAGAAGTTATTGATTAACCTAGGGTTGGGTAGGATTTAGCTGCTCTAGTGAAAGTTGACTATTCCATCTGAATGCTGGTTTTCTTGAAGAGCAGAAGAGTTGCATCTTCCACACTCAGGCTAAGCAAAAATGGGCAGTTCACATGTAAGTAGTTATTTAATTTGGATTGTCAAGAATGCAACAATTTCCTGGTTTTATTTTTGTCCATTTTCACTTTAAATGACATTAATACAGCTGCGAATAGAATCTACTTTTAAGTGTGGGTGGGAAACTTGTATGTAACTGGTAACATAGCTTAATTGCAGAACGTGAATAATGAAACTATTACTGTAACACACAGGTTCTAAGTGTCTTAACGTACATTGTGGCTTAGTTAAAAAGCGCAGGACTTTTAATTTTGAGAAAAAGAAATTATGCATAGGATATCATGGGGAAACTAATTTTAGTTTAGCAAATTTGTATTGGAACATTCTGAACACTAAAGTAATTCCCCAAAGATGTATGAAAAACTTCCTGTCCCAAAGACCAACACTTTCAAAATTTGGCTAAGTTTATCACTGAGTAGTAGGGACAGAAGTAATCTCAAAGTGTGGTGCTCACAGAAGGGCCTGATTAAAATCTAAGTGTCAGGATTTACTACATTAAATTACTGTATAAGTTTTGACTGAGACATTTGGGTTTTTGATAATAAATATCTAAATCTGCATAAAGATATTTAACCTCGAAACAGCCCAATTGCCAAAATTTTGTGTGGTAATTGTGAATGATTAGTGCTTCTGAAAATTAAGCAACTTGTGCTGCAGAAGTTAGGAGGTTTTAGCTCCAGTTTTAAAACTGATGGATAAAAGGCAATATTTACTCAGCAGCACATTTCCCCTTGAATGCTGAAAACCTGCAGTTTTACGGTATGTATCAATAGAAGACAGCCTGTTTGCCGAGAGGCTAATGTTACATTAGTTTCTCTAAGATTTATGTTATTGTGTTGCCTAACTATATTTTTAATTCAAATTCAACGAGGTCTTGAGAGATGCTGAGCATGTGCTGCTTTTGGACCAGCTCTCCAGGACATTTTCTTTGCCAGACTGAGCAAGAGAGTCCATACCATTTGCACAAAGCTCCAGCTACTAAGCCAAGGAGCTTTTTGTCTTCCTATGAAAGGGTGGATGGTCCCACCCCCTCATCATTTTGTGGCCTAGCTGCTTGCATAAGGGGAGAGAAGTGAGCAGTCCAGCAGTCTATCTTTGCATAGGAAGCAAGACCAAGAAAGCTCCTGCTCAGCCCCGTGTGTCCACATAAGCACACATCATAGGGTTGTCAGCAGGCATCTCCCACGGGTCCTGCCCCCGGAGAGCCTTTCACTGGACACTGCACTGAATGCAATGCCGAGCAAACATATTCAATTTAGGTGTAAACTAGCCAGTTGGGGTCTATCTATGGAACAGAGATGACAGCACTGCATCTCAACCAGGTTTAGCAGTTGTGCAAGCTCCGTGCTGGACTAGGTAGCCTGGATAGAGGTGCAGTATGCTGGAGTTGGGCTGCAGGCTTCAGTGGGAAGAGGTGTGAGCATTTGTTAGAAGAGAATCTCATGATTCAGCCCATGACTCACCTGGGATTTGCACCATTATGTGTTTGTCCCTAGGAAATTACAGGTAATCTTGGAGAAATGCCTGCATCTGTATCAGAGAACCACTTCTGGAACAGCCTGAAAATAATCAGTTTGTACAGAGCTTTTGAGCTGCAGTTTGTTCTTTCTCCTAGTCTTGTATTTTGCAACCATAGGTTCACGAGTGTCTTATGTATTGTGTTTTTTAAACCTCCAGAGCAAGTCTTACAGATTCACAGAGGATATACGGAAACCAACCATAGGGACTACCAGTTTGTCAGCAGATGAGCCAGTAAGCACTTTTTTTATGAAGGATGAAAAGGGGCACTGTGGTGTTGCAGCACATATTGTTGTGGTTTGTGGTGGCTGTGGGAGCACTGCAGTGCACAAAGGCAGCTCCTCTTTCATGGTCAAGACTGGCACTGGAAAGCTGGGTAAAACTGGGATTTTTCTCATTCTCACTGAGTATTGCATCTTTCCAAAATTTTGTCTGCTTTGAAATTTCAGAAATTAAAATTTTTTGAATAGCCCAAATTTTTCTGGGAGAAATATGAAATTAATCATCTATGACAAATGAGGTATTATATTTGATTAAATGGATTTAGGTTTTAAAGCTTTTTTTAAAAAAATGCCATTATTGAATCAAGTTTTCACTGAAAGCTAAGCATTGTTCAAAAAAAAAGGTTCCATTACATGGAAGTTAAAATGGAACTTTTCAGCTATATCAAAAATGTCCTGTTTTAAAATTAAGCCTTCATCAAAATTGGTATCTTCCTGAACATGTTAATTTGAACAAAAGTAACACATTTTACTGAAAAAAATGCATTCGACAAAAAATTTCAAACCAGCTCTAAAGTGTACCTTTCTCTTGGAAACTGAGCTCTCTATTGAGAGCTGCACCTGATGCGACATTACAGCTCAGAATCTGCATATTTCCACACGCTTTTTGCTCTCTGAAGTTGATCCAGTCCCTTTTTCTACAATCAAAGTTTTTGACAGCACATCCTTAGATTTTAAGTCTCTATTTTCTGTTTGCAGTCTTGCATCAGCCTTATCTGTACTTCTGCTGTCTTCAAAATTACCACAAGTAGAATCAATCCACCTGAAAATCTGGGTAGCTGATTGCTGTCAGCAAGGTGCTTTGTGGACAGTTTGGGAGTAGCAGCAATAGTTCTGATGATATGATGGTTTGAAAAGTTTGACAGATTTTGATTTACGTGATATTGTGTAATTGTTTTTTAACCTTCTCTTTGTCAAGAATCTAACCTTCTGTCTGTCAGGAAGACTCTATTCTGTTGTTCTCTGTGATGTTTGTGGCTTGAATTAATCGGGGGGGTGGGCAAGTTTTTGTGTTTAATTTAAACCACTTTTTGAGATTCTCTGGGACACCTTTGAGTTTCATGTTCTCATTGTAAAGCAGCCCAGTTTCTGCCAGGGAGGACTCTATAATGTAACAAGGGGGTGGCAAGTTGTTGTGGGCCAAATGGTTTGAGAACTTGAAGGTAAAAAAAGTAAGTATAACCCAGAGAACATATCTGCCTGAGGAGTCCTCTTGGGATAAGCTCACAAACATCACAAGGGCCTCTGTGTTGCCTATGGACATTTCTATCAATGTAGAAATGTTTCCTTAGAACAAGTATTACTTACCACAGCGTGATTTTATTATCTCATCGCAAAGCTCCACAATTGCTATTTGTTGCTTCCCCAGGCAGACCAGTATTCAGTGACAGTTGATTCTTGTTCAGTCCCTGGCCATAAGCCCACAGTCAGCAGAAGACAGAAATACCTTCTTGTTCAGCTGCCCAACACTAGGGAAGAGCTTTGTTTCCATGGTCCCCTTTTATCCAAGATACTTGCTGTTCCTTTTAGGTCAGAGGCTGTCCTGTGAGTGCAGCTACGGTAGGGGTTAACAAGCATCTACCCATTAAAAATGTATGATGCACTTGTGTCAAAAAAAAAGAGAACCCATCTGAAAGATCGAAGGGTCATTACATTTATGTTTTACATAATGTAAACAGGACAAACAATTATGTTTTACCAAAAAAAAATAATCAAAAGCATCTGGACTCTCTAACATTCTTCTTTGTATAAAACATTTTTAGTATAATCTTCCAACTTGTGTTGTTACTATCCAGAAAAATTACTCTGCCTTTGTTGTTAACTATGACTACTGACTAAAGCAATGAACTGATTACTGGGTGAGTCAGCTGACCTGGGAGTATCTTGAGACTTCCTCCACCCTGTGAGGTGGAAAGGAGTTAGACACAGAAACCTCCAAGTTCAGTAGACACATTTGGTTTGTCGGACACTAAACATAAAATAGTAACAGCCCTTCTGTGTGTCTATGAATGTATCAACGATGTTTAGATAATGCATCATGCACAGTAATGTTTTAAAAACAATGCAGGGACCAACAGGAGAGGCACGTAATCTTGGGGCTTCCCTAATGGGATGCAACATCCTTCCAGTTGTCCTTTTAAATAATTCAGTTTTACAATACATGAGTCAGCATGGTGTTTCCAAAGATTGTGTCCGTGTTTTTCAGCCCTGCATAGGTATACTTAAATCATATTAGCTTTCATGCTGGCATACACAAGAATTTACTTCAGTTCCATCAATGTTAATTTAGCAAAACTCATCACAAGTCTTAGTTGAGGTAATGAGTGTAAGATTTTTAATAAGACATAAGAACACGATCTATCTCTCTATCAGTGTGCAAGTCAGAGATTTGGTATCTCAGCTTTAAAAATTGCAGAATATGCCAGTTTCTAATCATTTATTTTAGTTAACATTATCACTAATGGCCCAGCATACAAAATGTTTTCCAACCAGGAATTATGGTGAATAAAATAAAAGTAGGCACGCCCACTCCAGCATAACAGAGTAACTTGGAATTCTAGATATGTTCTAGGTAAATAAAACCATTTGTTTGCCATTTTTTCTGTGGCCTCCACTTGCAAGATAAGTCTTAAAAGGAAGTAAAGTGAGACATGACTCATGACTTAGCTGCAGACATGACATCTCTGGAGGTTTCAAGCATCCTTTCCTGCTCAAGCTTCAGCCACACCAGAGGAGTCAGGTCCCTGTGGGCCCTGTGTCACTTCAGACAGCCCCATGCAGGTGCCAGGTACTCTGGCACATCTCAAAGGTGTCTGTATTTAAGATGAATCGAGCCCTCTAGAAATAAAAGCTACAGTTTACAACTTTAGTATTCCCACTACATGGTCCTTTGCTAGCTAACTGATTTTAAACGCAATCTGCATTAAGAAGTTCCACCAGCCACAAGAGGGTTTGGACACATTAAAACAATGTAAAATTCAGCCATGAGACAACCCCCTCCAAAGATTTTTTCTCTTCATTGTGGACTTCTTTATCCTGGTGATGATCATGAATAAATTGAGTGGGTAAAAAATTAGCCATAAGTTATTATGAGATGATATATTAACAGATATTTAGAAACAGGAGGGATGTTGCATGAGAGATGTTTTTTTCAGTTTAAATAACTTTCAGAGCAGTTACCTTCACTGTTGCCACTTGTTTGTAATAGAAAAAAGTATTAGGATCTTGTCATCACTGTAGTTTTAGTCTCAGATGTAGAAAATAAGTTTATTTGCATCTCTCAGTTTGGAAAGAGTCACTGAGTCATTGCGAAGGCTGTTGAGTAATGATATCTAATCTATGTGACTTGCATATATTGTATTATCCAGTATAGAATTCATATAGAAATTGTTTTGTTCTTGATAAGAACCAACTGTCAGCAGCAAGCTAGCCTGACAGTACATGTTGCTGTCGTACAGCTGTTAGACCTAAAACAGCCGTAAGAATTTTGGAGAGTGACAGCCTGCCTGGCAGATGGTGCCTGGCATTTGGAGATGCTGATACCATTCTCTGAGCAGTCAAGGAGGCAGATGGCAATTTTCCAGTTACATATTGTGGTTGACTGAGAAAATTGCTCAAACAAACAAAAATGACAGGTAAGTTTTACAAAACAGTAGAGGAAGAAGCCTTGCAATCAAAAGGACAGATGTAGTTCTTAAGGTGGTGCTTGCCAATTGACACACATCAAAAAAAAAGGTGTTTTATCAACACCACATTTGTATTGCCATAGCTCAAACCCCGGTGCTTGCTGATACTGCCCCACTGCCAACATGCCACAGCTGTTTGCTTCTTTTGTTTTTAAATGTTAGCACCCATCTACTCTGACCTGTGTGCTAAAAGCCTTTACATTTCACATAAATTCCTACCTGAATAATTGAGCTCAATTATTTGAATTTCATTGGAGAAGAGCTTGCAGAAGAACATCTTTCTCTGATGCAAGGATGATAGGAGATGGTGAACCCCCCATCTGCTAATGGCCCAATATCCTCACCCCTGAACAGCCTTTCCCAGTTAGATGAGACACAACCCTGCCTACCAGTAATTGCCCTTTGTTTCTTTTGCTTCTCAGCTAGACCTCTGGTTTATGGTCTGGAGCTTTCTGAGCAAGTCACCCTTTTACCCGCCAGGAATATTTGCAGCCCCATGCCAGGCTGGCTGACACAGCCAGGAACAGAGCTGTGCCGGTGTCCCAGGGCCTTGCTGCCACAGAGGCAGTCACAGGTCGCCAGGCCCACATTGCCAGCTTGCCCCAGGGCTCTCGTCCATCCCATGGCAAAGCCAGAGGCTCCCGGTGGAGGGGCAATCCTCTCTCTGCCTGCCAGCTCTGAGAGCTCTCCCACCTACTGCTCTGGGGTACATGTCTCCAGGGTCTTTGCCATGGGTGAGGCTTGTCAGGCAGGTTGGATGCTACTGCTGACTTTGCTCCTCTCTTTTGATATTTATTCCAGTGCATTTTTAACTGACACAAGCAGGCAGATATATTTTCTATTAGGAATGCATAGGTTTAAAACAAGGTGACAATGTTATAAAAGAATAATATACCTTATATAGGGGTAGAAGGCTGTGATTATTCCTGTTATGCTCATACTGTCTGCTATGATAATTGAGCCAGCTCAAAAGGGCCTAAAGTATCATTAAGTATTGAAAAAAATATATATGACTGGAAATGTCTGTTCTAGCAAATCACACTATTGATGAAGTACAGACATAGCATCATGTTTTCAGTCTGTCTTTGGAAGTAGATGAGATCCAAAATGCAGCACAGCCTACTCCCGTGTTTGTTCTTGTGTTTTATTCTTAACACACAGAAATGCTTGGAAATGAGTGATGAGATTTGGGCTGTCACTAAGACTGTCCCTTTGGGTGGGAGTTCAGAGTTTTTTCTGCTATCAGGAGGTTATCCTGACAACATGTGGTATAGTAGAAGACTAAAACCACAAGATCTAAGACAATATGTGCTTTTTTTTTTCTTTCCTATCCAGTACTGTTAGTCTATTTTACATCAGATTCCAGTTGCATTACAGTTTGTTAAAGGTTTCTGCCAGGATAAATATTTAATCTTGAGTATGTGTGTGTTGATAAAAAATTAATCCTGTAGGTGCTGGTTTACCGAAAGCTGTCTTCTGTGATTATAGTATATTAGGTACAATTTAACTAATCAGATGAACACCCGACCTGTTGTTTATTATGCTAACAAGGGGACTAGATGGTTTGGGATATTTCTTGGTAGACAGAGAAAATAAATTTTCCTCTCTACACAAAAGAGGAATACAGAAAATCATAGAATTGGAAGGCACCTTGAGAAGTCAGCTCGCTTATCCATTGCCTACAGCAATATCAGCTCTGCCCAAATCAGTTCTGACATCTCTAACAGTGCTGAGCTGGAGGAGAACGGATTCATTTGTTGGAGATGAGGCTCCCTGAAGGTCTTGGAACGCCTAATTCAGTGACTGTGCATGGTGAGAACTGATAAATCTCAACAGGTTCCACAGTTTCCAATCTCTGATGGGTTTTCGATTGTTTGGGCTTGTCTGTTTTTCCGGCATTCCTGTGCTCAACTTTGGGACATTATCAACTGTTTGGCCCTTGGCTTCCTGAAGAAACAGGATACATGACACTGCAGTATGTATGTATCTGTTACCCTAGCTACAAATGAACTCACTGGACAATTTTTAGATTATTTTACCAGCAGGGTGTTAGTTTCAAAATTATTAGGTGCCTGTTATGTTTCTTGAAAATCTTGAGGAGAGACTGTATTAGAAATCCCCTGAACTAAAGACTGAGGCATGAGCTCAACCCTTATAAAACACCACACAGTGGTGTGAGAATCCACACAGTGATGGGCCATTATGCCTGTGCCCAGCTGTAGTAGGTAGTAGAGGCACCAAAATCAACCATATAGGAGATGTAAATCTCTGGGAAACCAGGCAGAGTGGTTTCTGGTGCTCACCTGCTTGGTAGAAAGGAATGCTCAGATTGTTGTATATAGAACTCATTTATGTTATTCTCTTTAAAACCTTGGTTTTCTCCAATATAGTTTTGTGAACTTAATTAAATATATGTGAAGAATAAGAAAACTGGTGAAATAGCTGTGGCATGATTTTTTTGCCTACTCCAGTAACCACTGGTGATGCCCTCAGGTATGTGAGACATCTGCACTGGGTTGACAGAGGCAGGCCCCACAGGAGACCACTCATTTCTGACAGGCAGCAGGCAGCTTACCCTGGGGCATCTCTAACAGCACCAGATACCTATTTTTAGACAACTGAATACTGCCCTAAATTTTATTCTAGACTCCACTCACATGCATGAGTCAGTGCTGTAAAGAGCACGGCTGGGTCAGTCTGCCCTTTCTATGTGCTGCCATTTTGAGATTTATCTTTTATTTCTGTTAAGCCAAAAAAAAAACAAAAAAAACCCCAAAAACCCAAAAACAAACCAGCAACCAAAGAGAAGCTTGAAATTAAACATCCACTAAATAAAGCACATAGAACAGACCTGTCAAAGACTTGGGTAGGCACTCAACGTCCCTGGATCAATCCAACCTTTTTTAGAGCTCTCCTCATAGCTATTAGACCTTCATCTCAACTGCTCTGGTCAGCAGCCACGTTTCTGCTGGCTTTTCCCAGCGATTTGCTTGTAAGGGTCTGCATCTGCATTTATCCATGTACATTATCAGCATCAATCTGTGTTGGAGCTGCAGCGTATCGAGCAGTCAGCAGCATCCCAAGCAGTTCTCTTTCTGTCGTTTTGACAGTACTCTTCCATAAACCTCTGTTCCTGAACATGGTTGTGGCATCTGCTTGAGATGATAGAAATGGAAAAATAGCTGTGATTGCTCAGCTGTATTATCAGTTATTTTCAGGTAGGGCACATTGTACAGGAAGCTACCTGGCATGCTTATGGTACTTTTTCTTGTGTTCTTGTCTACTGACAGATGAGCAATTAGTATCTGCTGCAAGCTTAATTGTCTTTAGCTCAAGGAAGGTATTAGATTTTTTTTTTCAGAAATGTCTGCAATGTATTGCAACTTCTCACCAGTTCTGGCTACCGATGCCTTGAATCCACCAGAGCTTGTATTTCCCCCCACATCTTTCTCGGTTTTGCTGACCTTTATGTTAAACTGTTTATTTGTGCACCATAAGGGCACCACATGCTGAAATATCAAGGAACACTTTCCAAATGCTTCTCTAAGCATTGCAGACCATCTTCAACTAGAAACTCATCTGACATCTTCTTACAGTCAAATGTAATTTACAGTAAGAAAAACTACCTGGTGTGCTTTACAACAAGGTAGAATTGTTAGTTTTAGACCAGTTATAATCAATCCAGTTTAGTAGAAATAAATTTGTGACAGTTCTACCCAAAATTGCAAGGGAAAATGTTGTCTGAAATATGCTGCTTGAGTGAGGCAAAAACTGTTCAAGCTAAGGAACACTGTTGGCAGAAAAAAACAAGTAGACATAGGCCATGAATACAGCTAAGCTGGAAGTGAAAAGAGGATTTCTAACCACCAGAACACTGGTTACACTAATTAATATAGAAGTATTAGTGAGAAATGTAGAAGAAAATTGAGTAACTGAGTAGATGGAACTGGACCAGTTGATGAAATCAAGTTCCCTTACATGCTATGTCCAGCTGCAAAATTTGTATGCAATCTGTCCACCGATATTTCAGACCACATCGTGCTATCACCAAAATTGCTATAACACTTGTAAATCATTAACCCCTCAAATCTAATCTAAGATCCTATGTTAAAGTGATTCTGCCCATATTAAAAAAAAAAACAACAACAACAACAACAACAAAAAAAAAAAAAAAAAAAAAATGTTATTAAACATCAATTTCTTTTGCCATTTATCCCTTGCAGGAAAATCCACCTGTTCAAATCTGCAGGGCAGGAGGCAGTACAGTTCTGAAACAGCTCTCCCTCTCCTGCATGGGAGGACTTCATCAGTAGGCAAGATCAAGGCTGGGACCCAGCGAGTTGTGAATTTTAACCAGGTCTTTCCAGGTGACTCAGGCGTTGGCCTTGACAGTCACTTACCCAGAGTATCAGATTTCCTATCTACAAAGTTCATGCTAGTATTACACACAGTACTATAAGAATTACATCCCCCAGGCACATAATTTAATGTTTTTCAGTGATTTATTTGAAGACAGAGGCTTTAACATAGCTGACTCAACAGATTCTTCTAGTGCTTTAAAGCAAACATGTCCTGAACATCATTAAGAAATAGGCTTTCCTTCCCTTCTGCATGATTTTCCCCTTGAAAAGAAATGTTTCTTTATTTATGTCTTTATGAATCCTCATAAATCCACAATGTTATTTCAGTTGCTGGTGCTACCATTTTCAACTGTTACACACACAGACACCAGCTACAATGACAAGTTGCACCTAGGAGTTAGAGACTCGCTAAAACCCGAGCATAACTGACCAGCCATCAAAGCCTAGGAGAGCAAACCACTCTCCCAGAGTCTTGTAATGACATTACCAGGACCGAGTGCATCTGTGATAGCTCTGGGGCAGTGAGAGCTGCAGAGGTGGCAGCATTAACATGATAAGGTTGATACCCACAGCCCAGCACTGCTGGTGGGTAAGGCAAAGTACAGCTCCTTGCTTTTGGGTGTTTGTATAGGTGTTTCTGTCCAGGCTGAATGACTCAAAAGCAGGACCCAATGCCAGACAAAGCCGTTTTCCTCTCACTTCTCAGCAGTGCATCTTCTGTCCCAGGTCAGGAGGATGTGAATGTGGAGCAATGGTTCTCAACTCATATTGTTGGAGTGAGTTTGGGGGCCTATGAATTAGAATAGCATGTGGATGCTGCGAAGTAGTCAAATCTATGCACTTGATATGTTAGCACTTTTCTCTCTGTTTTGTCCCTTTTATTGCTGATTTATCAGCTGCTTCCCTGGTCTTTACCCACGCAAAGAAGTGCCTTGCAAACTCCTCTAGAATAACTTCAATATTGGCTGCCTAACACAGACAGCAGGATCAGCCGTACGAGTGACATGAACATCTGACAAGCATACTAACACTATAGAGCCAAAATAATGATAGCTTAATGTCACCATCATTTACTCCATTCAGGTAATGCACCTGTTCCTACAAAAAGCTTTCTACATGGTGCAGGGGAGAGGCAGGGATACTGTCTCTCCAGCTTACAGTGTCCTTTGGGATTGTTCCAGGGTGCATGACAGAGATGCAAGAAGTAATTAGGAGTGCATTGCCCAACGCAGTGGTAGCTCTGACAATACTACCAATCATATGTTAAAGTATGGACTGAAGTGTTTGAAAACACTTTGCATGTTAAACTTGGTATTTATGGAGAGGGGAAAAGCATACTTGCACCACACACTGCCGTCAGTCGGGCACATTCAGTTGAACAGGCAGCAGAGCATCCTCCTGAATGCTACACCATGATGCTCAGTGCATCCACCACGCATCCAGGAGCCCCTGGACCACACCCCTTGTGTCAGCACTGTGCCTGTGTGATTTTTCCAGCAAAGAGGCCCAATGCACATGCAGCATTTGCATCCTGGGGCTGTATATCCAGAATAAACTGTGGTTGTATGGTGGGGTCCCATTATTCTGTTCCCCCAAGTTCATCACTTACTGAGTCTGGTTAGCTGTCACCATTTGTTTTGGTACAGAGAACAAAGGTGAATTTTATTCTCACAAGAATGAAAATGAGGGTGCAGCAATCAGAGAAGAAGAAATAAATTAGAGCTGTTTAATTTTTGAGGATGTTGTGCAAAAAGATGTATTTTGTACATGATTCCATCAAAGGAGAAGCACATACATCCTATCATAATAGAAAAATATAAATGAAATTAATTTTGGATAAAGACAGTGATCAGTGCATCTGTTTTCTAACTTAGTACTTTTTCCTTTCCTTTTTGGCAAAATTCCTAAGAAATTTGAAGACTGTTAAATAAAATATCACACTAGAAAATATTAGTTACTTATATGCATCTATTTCCACCTTGTTTGAAGGGTTTAGAAAAGCATGTGTGTGTGTCAGAGCATACAATAGGATACATGTTTACAAGCAACATTTGTGATAATGATGTAGCAATGAAAGTGTTACCTTGTGCTGTAGAGACCTAGAGAAATTATTGCATTGCTATTGTGCTACTAATTGTTTTTCTTTTAAAAATAACTTCCCATTTCAGTGAGATGGCTGCACTACAGCAGCTACCGTTAGCAGTAAGTTGTACCCTAGCTGCTAACTGCATTAGAAAAGCCAGGTACCTAAATGGCCTTCAGTCTATCACACTGATACATTGGTAAAGCAGTGTAGGGAGTGGATTTGAGTTTTCTCGTTGAGAAAAGACCCCTTGTCTTTTGACAGAGGACTCCTTTGTCCAGGGCTGTTGCTCTTCCATCTAGTAGATCACAGCCTTAAACTTTTGCAGAATACCAACAGACTTCCAGATTATATCTGTACTTGTAAATTAAACAGGTTGTTCTCAGGCCAGATGTGTGTGTGGCAAAGCATAGCCCACAGCCATACGGCTAAATTCTCTTTATCCCACAAAGCAGAATGATCTTGTGCCTAATGTCTTTCAGGAATCATCTCTGCCCTGTGCTACACCCAAAGACAAGGAGGTTAATCAGCCATTTAGGCTCTTCTACTCTTCACTAGGCTTGTGGGATTTTCCAGAGGGCTTAAAAGCAGACTGCCACACCCTGGGGTGTCATAACCCTTAATTTAAGGGAGAAAGGAGTGTTGTGCCCTGGGGTATCATAACCCTTAATTAACAGCAGTCGTGCCAGTGCTTGGCAGCCCTGCAAAGCGAGTAGCCTGATCCACATGTTGCTATTTGAATGGAAATGCCAAAGCACCTGCAGTGCCTGCTTTGACCCCCTGAATCCATGATGTACATATAGTTCTACTTGATTTAGGAGCCTAGGACATATTTCCCAGTATTATTTTAGAGATTAGGCATTTAAAAGATCTGATCCATGATATTACAGGGGTTGAAAATGTTGCTGACCTTGTGGTCTCAGAGACTTCTACCTTTGACTGAGAAACAGCAGAATAGAGGGTGTACAAGCATTTCAGGCCTTGTGATTCACAGCTTGTCAGATTAGTAGGAACAAGCATGGTTTTCTGTTTACATTGAACATGTCAGGCTGTAAACTGCTGCTGTGGCTGTGGACTTTGAGTTATTATCCCTGATAGATTTAGCTGAAGGTAACCACATGTACTATTTCGCCAAAATAAAAAACCCACCAGCTTTATCATGTTGTATATCTTCAATTATTTTGTTAGCATGAATGCATCAACACAAGAAAGGTTTGCAGGACCAGTTTTTATTCAGCTTATCGGGACTGTAAATTCCTAGTACTTAAAAACGTACTGTAGAGATGGGGTCTGGTTCTGTACGCATCAGGTAAGACATTCGTATTGACCTATTGTTAAAGTGGTACAAACAAACAATATTTGATCTTGCCCGAAGATTTTTAGTATGAAGTTATTACCTTTAAATTATTTGAATAAGCCTGAACTGGCAGAACAAAAATTATATACGATCAGCACTGTGTGTCATGTGGTGACAGCTATTTGTGGATCCATTCTAGGAGCCCTCGTGATAGATACAGTATTTTAGCAAAGCTTCAGGGTCTACCTGGTGTGAACAAAGATCAAGTAAGAACCTGGCCCAAACTGCTGTTATTCAGAGAATCTAATGCAAAATTCTTTCCCATGTATCTGTTGTGCCTGTTTTTCTAGTCAACCAATAAACGCCATCATCATGGTTTTGATGCAGACCGGGATGCCAAGAAAATACATAGTGCCTGCAAAGGAGCGGGTAAGAAAGCTCATGTTATTTATACAAAGGGCAATTCAATATTATGAAGAGCATATACATAAATTTAGGGCAAAACAACTGTTCCAACCATTTTCAGGTAATCTTTATGCTTTTTGTCACTTACTGATTCAAAGAACCTGCACACCCCTGAAGTTTTATATGGTTAAGATAAATGGGAAGCCGGCTTGTTCCTCAAAAACTGGTAAGATCTAGTTTGTTAATTGCTTGGCTCCAGGGGATTGGGATAAACATGATCTTTGCTCCCTGAGATAGGAACATCAGGCTGTCAAGACTGATATAACAGTCATGGGGTCCAGCTAGTCAGGTGAGATTAAGGTCATGGTTATATGTCTTTTCCCAGGCCTTCAAGGACCAGTAAAAAACATTGCCAACTCCACATGTTCATCAGAGCCCACTGCAGCTCCATCAGTTGAAAGGAATATATGATGCTCTCCATCTGCATCAGTGATTTTTAACCAAAAGTACTGGCTTCCACCATCTTCTAAGATAGTTTGAAGTTAGCTGGCTGACTCTGCCCTGGTGTGAATGAGGAATGCAGTGTTCATAGGATCCTCAGGTCCATGGAGGTGACAATGACCAGCAGAGGAAGAACATCCAGGCAGCACACAAGAACAATAAGTTACTAATTCACTCCAGACATTTGCACAGTAAACATATATTCAAGCATCTCTTCCTGGTATGGCACTGGCATTCAAAATCAGCTAGTAAGTCCTGAATTTTAGGAACTCTTCCTGTCCTGTGACTGAGCCCCCTCAAGGCAGTTCCACAGAGGACTCATCTACTGAGAGTTTAACCCTGCATTGTCAGATAGGAGTGCTCTTCCTTCTAAAATTGAACCATGCCTTATGCCTCAGTTCTAAGCAGGAACAACTGGACAAGATGCCCTAAACTTGTCCTGTATGTATCTGGTGGTGATATTCAGGAATGAAAACGCATCAGCTGCTGCTGAATGCCAATATCATTTTAACCATTTGTACTGGTAGTTCCTTGGAAACCCTTGTTGGTCCCTGTTTCTGAGAGCATGAGATGAGGCACAGCACAAAGTCCAGTCGATGGATGCAACAGATGAAAGAGCACAAGGAGACCATGGGGCAGTCTGCCAGTCTGACCTGCATTCATCAGCAGACCTGGGATACAGCTTGATGCCTTTGATCAGCCATCTAAACCCTTTATATGCTATGGGCATTTTGGCAGTGCCCGTCACATGCAGGGTCATAGGTCTTTCCTGATACACATTCTTCATTTCAATACTTGTCTTGAAGAAATAATGCTTGAGGCAGTCTGCTGGTCCTTAGATGGAAGAGTACCAGGACACATGAATTAATGCAATAGCTACTCTATTGTCTCTTTCAGACATCCAGGTATCATCACTGTGACCCTGTCCCTTTAGCCACAAATGTAACAAATGCCTTCCAGCAGCTTTGTTTAGTGCAAACATCTGTTTATATGGCTGAGGGCAAGAAAAGTACAAGAACAATGTCATTGCCTTTAGTAAGCTGCTTCCGTCCATTGCATAAGTTACAGCTCAAAGCTGCCCAAGGGCTTTCTGCTGGAGGGGACCTGCGTGTTCAGTTCCCCCACAGGTTCCTGGGGGATACCACTGCTGTGATGCCCATCACTGGGGCACCCCATGCTCCCACTTCACTTCTAATTACTTTTGCTAAGCAAAACAGCATCAGCAGAGGCTCAGACCATGAAGGCTGGTTCCTGCTCCTCTTCCTGACTCCATTTAGTGCAAAGCACTTGTACAGGCTATATATTCAGACTGTGGGTTAATGAAGCTGATTTAAACACATCCTCACCTACCCTGGCCTCTCACCCCACACCGTTCATTCTACTGTGCTGGCACAAGCATTCATGGTCTTATTGAACTGGATCTGATGGCTGATCTCTCAGGACTACTCAAAAGCCTTGTCAGCAAAAACATGTATGTCAGCCTATGGGCACTGGCATAACCCTGATTTTAGGAGTGGTGTCTGATAGTCTCAAACAGAAGACTCAATTTGCCTGATTAAGTATGAGCAGCACAAGATGCTGAACTTTTATTTTATTGTCTGAACATTGTAGATGACTACAGTTAAGTATATCCTCAAAAGAATCTTAGATGCTACACATCAACAATTACATCAATTGTTGCATTAACAAGGCCATCACCAGCAGAGATAAAGAAGTCATTATCCCACTCTACTCAGCACTTGTCAGGCCACACCTGGAGTACTGTGTTCAGTTTTGATTCCTGCTATACAAAAAAGATGTGGCCAGGCTGGAGAGGGTCCAGAGGAGGGCCACAAAGATGATCAAGGGACTGGGAAGCTTGTCTTATGAGGGAGGGCTGAGAAAAATGGATTTGTTCAGCCTTGAGAAGAGAAGGCTTAGGGGAGACCTTATCACCTCTTCAGTATTTAAAGGGTGACTACAAAGAAGTTGGAGACTCCCTTTTTACAAGGAGTCACATGGGAAAGATGAGGGGTAATGGGTACAAGTTACTCGCAGGAAGATTCCAATTGGACACAAGAGGAAAATTTTTCACAATGAGAACAATCAGCCACTGGAATAATCTCCCCAGGGAAGTGGTGGATTTCCCAACAATGGACACTTAAGATTCATCTGGACAGGGTGCTGGGCCACCCTGTCGAGACTGTGTTTTTGGCAAGAAAGGTTGGACCAGATGATCCTTGAGGTCCCTTCCAACCTGGTATTCTGTGATTCTATGAAATACTGAAGTTGGTAACAATGGGATATATGTATAACTTTTTTTTTTTTTCTATTTAGAGATCATATTTTCTTTCCTTTGCATTAGATTCCTGATTAAATAATTTCTATGCACAACTTCTTTTTCAGGAACCGATGAAAAGAAAATTATTGAAGTCTTGTCGAGTCGAACATCAGAGCAGAGACAACAAATAAAACAGAAGTACAAGGCTCTGTATAGCAAGGTATTTCAAAACGTCTCTCTGTTTCAAACCACTTGCCTGCTAAAAATATAGCCTGTAGGCCTCTCCTTTTGAAAATATCAAGGGCACAGTGGATTTAAGGACACCAGTTAGTTTCTGATTCAGCAATTTATTTTATCTCCTAAAATACCAGTTATATTTCCAATCTTGGGCCTCAGAGTCTTCTTGAAATCTACCTTAACCAGATCAGAAGCTTTTAATCAAAGTTAGGAGAGGTAGAAAATAATTCATAACTGAAATAAAAACTATTTCAGTTTGTGTTGATATTCGGCACATTCAGAAAAAAGAATTAATGTAAAAGGGATTTTTTAAGTCAAAATCCTTCTCAGACCAGATGCAAAGTCAGAAGAACTATTTGATCTTACATCAATATATTTTTGTTGACTTTAATAGATGTAGTATTGATTTCTTCCAGTGGTGAAGTAGAACATACATTGTAAAACTAAGAAGTCTCATAGGGCACTTGATTTCTGGAGGAGGAAATGTAAACTGCCTTAATGATTTTGCATGTAATAAAAATAAATCTTTCAATATATTATTTAGGTAAACAGCTGAATCCTGCAGAGCTTATTATTAAATTGGTATTTTCTTAAGGTCTGCTTGCTCATTAGTCATTAATCAATGTTAATGAGACAGGCGGCACTGAACCTGAAAACCTTCTGTATGTAAAACTTACAGCAAGCATGATAAAGATTTTCGTTACATAATTACTGTAGATTTAGTTCTATGAGGGTTCGTAAAAATAGGCATTAGAAATTATCAAATGCCGTGTGACAAACCATTTACATCAGCAGTAGCAACCCCTCTCGCTTGCCCAGGCAGCCTGAATCTCTCAGGAAGGGGCCACAAGTTGTACCATTTCACTCTCCTGCTGCTCTAGGAAGCAAGGTTCATGGTGCGCATGTTGAAACTTCTCCAACACCAGGTCAGCCACTGACTTGAATAGATTGAGTGTTCACTTGCGATTGTATAAAAGAGTATTTAAGAACAATAGATTTAGAGCTGGGCTTTTCATTTGTTGTTCTGAACTTGTCAAGTACTTCCCATACTACAGGAAATGTTAACTGCAGATAAAACTTCAAATAAATCATCAGCAGGCATCCTTCTCAGCGTACATACACTAGCTAGTTCTTCTCCAGTCTTACCAATTTTGAATTAAGTAGGTTGTATCAGAGAAGGTTGAGATTTTTTTTTTTGTGAAAAAAATGGTGATTATTTGTCACCAAAGCACTTTGTATTAATTTGTTGCTTTTTCCAGTATGTCAATTTTAACCAAAACTAGGAAGAGAAGTTTGGTAAATTTGATCCTTTCTGTTGCGTCTCTTCAAAGCAGGAAGTTTCTGCATTGTGTTTTCAGAGTAGTCTCCCATTAAGCTTTTAAAAACAGCAGTTTGCATTTATTTAAACAAGTAAGAATCAAAACTGGACCATCAGCTGGTATTTGAAGATGAGACAATCATTTAATTCAATCTGAAACAAAAATTTTTAGGGAATTTATTTTGCAAAAGAAGTCCATGTATTTAAGGGCTTTTTAATGTTTTTGTCCCTTTTTAGTACAAAAGCAGCTTTGAAATAATTAAATTCCCCAAAACAAATTAAGAACCCTCTAATCCCACCTCAGCTTTTGCGCTAACCCTTCTGACTGTATCTTCAGGATTTGGAAGAGGTCCTGAAAGGAGACCTGAGTGGGAATTTCGAAAAGGCTGTGCTGGCTCTGCTGGACCTGCCCTGTGAGTATGAGGCCCGAGAGCTTCAGAAGGCGATGAAGGGCGCTGGGACAGATGAGTCGCTGCTGATTGAGATTCTCTGCACACGGAACAATAAGGTTGGGACACCATGTGTGACCTTCCTTAGGTAGCAGGGCAAAGAGCTCACCAAGAGCACCCCAGCAAGATGAGGAGGAGGGATCATACCAGGTTCCATGGCTGAAATACCTGTTGTCACTGGCTGCAGCAGTAATGTTGCCACATTGGGGCTGAAACACTTGTAGGACTTGAGAGCAATAACATTCAAATTCCTTCCTTTGTCCTACTCATCTCCCATGGATAGCACAGAGCAACACTGATGATAGAGAAATCCCTGGGTGCCTGTTAAAGACAGCTTTGGCACTGTTCTGACTGTTCAGAGGTGGCTCCTGCCAGGTACGGGAATGTGATCCCCTTCAAAAAGCCCTTCAGTTTACTCCTCATCATGGTTTAACCCCAGCTGGCAAGTAAGCACCATCCAGCCACTTGCTCACTCCCCCCACCCAGTGGGATGGGTGAGAAATTGGGATAAAAATGTAAAACTCAGGTTGAGATAAAGACAGTTTAATAGGACAGAAAAGGAATAATATAATATAATATAATATAATATAATAATAATAATAATTATTATTATTATTATTATTATTATTTAAAAATTAGGACATACAAAACAAGTAATGCACAATGCAATTGCTCACCACTTGCCAACCAATGCCCCAAGCAGCAATCTGCCCGTCCCAGCCGACTCCTCCCCAGTTTATATACTGGGCATTATGTCATATGGTGTGGCATATACCTTTGGCCAGTTTGGGTCAGCTGTCCTGACTGTGTCCCCTCCCAAATTCCTGTGCGCCTTGAGCCTTCTTTCTGGCAGAGCATGAAAAGCTGAAAAATCCTTGACTGACTATAAACACTCCTTAGCAACAACTAAAATATCAGTGTGTTATCAACATTCTCATAGTAAATCCAAAACACAACACTATGCCAGCTACTAGGAAGAAAATTAACTCTATCCCAAATGAAAGCAGGACTCACCTAAACACAAGGTAACCAGAGGGAAGCCTGCACAGGTCGGGCATCCCTTGAAATGCTGTCCTGAACTGGGCTGGGTTTAAGCCGTGTCCCTGCGCTGCAGTGAGTCCCACCATGAGCAGGGAATAGGAATCTCGCTTCTCCCGCACCTGTGCCCGCTACACCTCATGCAACATGGGCATGGTACTGACTTGCTTGTTTATTTATGAATTAATTACATGTATTTGTATTAATTGATTATTTTGTTGGTTCTGAATATTTTTCCTTATTTATTTATTTGCTTTATTTACCTAGGAAATTGTAAACATAAAGGAGGCATACAAACAGCGTAAGTAGCATTGTCTTTCAAACTCCTTCTTTTAAAGCCTTTATCATTGGGTGAACCCTCACAGATTTTTTTTCTCCATAGTCTTTGATAGGGATCTAGAGTCTGATGTTAAAAGTGACACAAGTGGCTCTCTACAGAAGATATTAGTCACTGTGCTAGAGGTAAGGCTGAGGGCTTTCTTCTTATACAGCTACTTGACAGAGATATTTCCTTTTCTCTATCCTGTCTACCCTGACTAATCATAATAAGAATTAGCTGGTATTTCTAATAATGTAATTATAGTAAGCAAAAGGCATTCTTCAGTATAAGAGCCTTCTATATCTGTAGCTTTTTAATGTACAAAATTTTAATTTATAAAATCAGAAGTAATATTATAAAACGGCATTGTTTTATTATTATTTGTACCGTGGTAATGGCTAGAATACCCATTCAAGGTCATGGCTACATTTTGCTGAATTCTGCCCCAAATCAGCAAAATCTGATTTCCATCTCAGCTGAGGATTTTACAATTCAGATAGATACAGAACCTGTAAGAAAGAGATTGCTGTTACGTTAATCTTACATTCACCAAGAAAGCATATTTTCCATTAGAACACACTTTATTTTAAACCACACTTTATTTTAAACATGAAATAAAAAAAAACAAAACCTTCATAAAGACAGTATAACTAAGAGTAGGATCTGAGTGCCCCATTACTAGGCATTTGTCAGCAGATGGCAGCAAAACTATAACCAAAATATCTGTGAGGGCCACAAAGCTGACAATCTTCCCTTCCACTTTGAAATGTAACCAGCATTTGGTCTGCTGGTTTTTACGGTCATGTCCTTTTCTCCAGGCAAGCCGAGATGAGACCCAACAGGTCAATGCAGAGCTCGCTGAGCAAGATGCTACAGATTTGTATAAAGTAAGTGCAATTGTGGAAAATCCCCATTTTCCCTGAGCTGCACTGCAAGGGCTGCTTCAGCAGTGACTAAACACACCAAGCACAGGGGCGATGGCAGTGTAAGGAGATGAGCAAGGATGGCTTGTCTCTACGGTGGAGAAACAGCTGCTTTACAAAAATAACATGTAATCTTTAAGGCAGGAGAAGGCCGCTGGGGAACAGAGGAGCTGGCTTTCAATGTGGTCTTAGCAAAGAGAAGCTATAGTCAGCTGAGAGCTACATTTCAAGTCTACGAAAAGGTGAGTTATTCACTTCTGTGATGTGTATAGGGCCTGAAATGTAGTTTGCAGACTCTACAATGACATGTAGAGCAGGTGTTCCGTTATTTGTCATTTTAAAACTTCTTGACTGCTTTAAGTATCTTGGAAAATATTTTTATGCAACTGGAGCCTGATCTTATGGAAATAGGGGATAAAAGCTGTATCTTCTGCCAGTGAAGAACCTCTTCCCCTTCATAACCTACACAACATCCAGCCAAATAAATATCACAATGTTTCCTTGCTACAGCTGCATGACAGTGGGTGTCCCCACTCCTGCAGGAGGACCAGCAAGGGGACAGGTTCACAAACTCCTGCCCTGAAGCAGGGTTTTGCTTTTCTGGACTTTGCCTCTCCTTCTCCAAAGAGCCTCGCAAGGTCTCCCCTCCTCATCCCCCTGCTTCACACACTCATATTGGCTGGGCAGAGGCACATCTCCAGCCTCTTCCTCTCTGCCCACACTGGGCAGACAGCCTGTGCAGATACTGTGCTGCTCTCTCCTCTGTCTCCAAACATAAGGCAAAGCAGGCAGCAGGATCCCAGCTGTCTGGTACTTCTCCCTGTGTCACCCTCCAGGGATATTTCACTCATGCCCGGGCCTGGAGATGACTTCCACTGAGACCTCTTGCCTGAAAATGACCTCAGAAAGTCAAAGCAATGGGAGATCCAAGGTCCTTCTGCTGGCAGAGAAGTGGAAGCTAAGCAGTGACATTTATTCTCAGGAGAGGGTCACCCCTCCAGTCTCTGGCTCACAGTCCTGAACTTCCCTAGGATGACTCTGAGTTTATCAGAAAACTGTAACCCTAGGCACTGAAGATGAAAAAAAATTCAGTGTCAGCATAATAAAGAACCCATAGTTGGAAAAATGTTTGCAGCTCAATCCAAGTTTTGGTTTCTTGCTGGCAGGAGAACAAACCTGGTCACTAACTGATACTCTCTCCCTTGGAGTGGCTCAAACCCTGGGGGTACTGTTAAATGTTCCGATAGCCAAGCTACCTTGGCTTTTCGATTCCTAAAGCCAAGCAGATCAGGTTGCCCAAACCAATCTACCACATCCTGCCTGGCTGTACTTGAAATAGAAGTGGGCCAACATTAGAGCAATGCAAGTCCTCCTCTGCAGTTGGAAAGATAAATAGGGCAAGATCTAAACCAGGTTGGGAATTTGAAGGAGTCTAAATCCTCAGAAGGTACCCCTTGCTGCCTTGTATGCATGGTCTCCCAGCTCTGACCTAAAAGTTCACTGGAATCTACAACTATGCAGGGCCATTCTGATAGGCAAAACAGAGGAAAATAAAAGCCTTTGAGGTTCACAAAGTTCACAAAAGTCAGGATAAACTCTGTTTTGAAGTGGCAGTCTGTTTTTCCCCTTTCCTACAGAATAATACAAAAACTTGGGAACAACTGCAGTGCTTGTAAACTTTCCCTGGGAAGCCAAAGACAATAAGTAACTTCATAGACCTGGTAAAGCTCCAAAAATTATCTTATTTGTGTGGGAGCCATCCAGAGCCTTTGATAGAGGGGTTAGAGGACACTCAAACAGTTTCTCTTGACTAGGGGTCATTCAAGAAGAAGCTGCAGCTCCTTTGTCCTAGAAGCCCTCAGATACATGTGACTGCTTGCTGTAGGTTATCCATCTCTTAACTGTTGTGCCTTACCTGGCTGCATAGAACTTCCTCTCTTGGTGCCAGTGAGCCCTTACACCAGAGAAGAACTTCATTTGCCCTTGAATTAATTGGGAAGACTCTAAAGGATCTGAATCTGCCTTTTGCCATTGGATCCTAAATTTGATGGTGGTTTTATGGCAGTGGGATGACATGTACAAACAGCAGCTATTATGTGTCCTCTTTGTTGTCCTTTCAGGTGTGTGGGAAGGACATAGAAGAATCCATTAAAAGTGAAACATCTGGAGATCTGGAGAAGGCTTATCTCACTCTTGGTAAAAAAAAAAAAAAAAAGTGTCAAGAGCTTTCTAATTCTTGCCATCTGATGTTGGTTGTTAGGGGTCTGTGTACAGCCTGGTGTGACAGCCATCAAGATAGACCTAAACTGAACTGACATATCTGCCAGGAAAAGAAGAGACAGTTTTTTGTAGTGATTTGGACCCACTGGTTTTAGAAATGAAACTTGTCAGACACAGCTTCTCTCCACACAGCTAAATTATTTGCCCTCTTAACACAGGGTGGCTACCTCCATTCTGCCCCTGAGGCTATAGCAATTGATAACTTCCAGCAGATGCCTGGGCATCATTTGCTAGCCAGCCACCACAAAAATGTACAAAGTCCTCGACAGCAATTTAGCACTGGGGATGACTGTGACTAGTATTTAAGACTGTGCCCTGGCTCTGATTAGCTTACCGGTATTGCTGTTATCCATCTGGATCTGGGCTCTCCCAAATCTTGCTCCTGTGACCTGCAGTGAGCAGCCACGCCAAGAATAGATGGGCAAGAGGAACTCCAGAGGGGCCAAATGCTCGTTCTCATTCATTCCATTTTCACTGTGGAACAGCAGAGTACTCAGTGCTGATCATCGCACTGTGTAACACACTTTCCCTATGGAGAAATATACATCTCCATTCAGATTCCAACACTTCTCCTTGCATACTGATAGGGTACCAGTCACAGAAAGCTCTACCAGCTCACATGTCTGAGCATAAACCTTAGAGAGTTTCCATTATTTCTTTCCTATTTATTTCCTTCTCCTTGAATATGTATCATGAGGTGTAAATATACAAGTATAATGAAGCCTCTTACTGTTTTCTCTAGTCAGCTGTGCCAAAGACTGCCCAGGTTACTTTGCTACACTTCTACACAAGTCGATGAAAGGAGGTGGGACTGACGAAGAGACCTTGATTCGCATCCTTGTGACCAGGTCTGAGGTAGGGTACCCTGCTTCACACCAGCGCTGGGAGAAATACAAAAGTAAAGGGTATGGAGAGAGTCCTAGCAGATCATGTGCTCTGTCAACCCATTCAGCCCAGTGACATCAGTGGTCACACTCTGCTTTTGTACCTAGGCACACGATTTCAAGTGGAGTCCACTGTACCTGGTTAAAACTAACCCATGGGGAGGTCTGGCCCCAATAGGATGTGTAAAAGTAAATTCCTAGTTAAGTAATGATAAAGCAGCAGTTTCTAAATTGAGAATTGCTTATAAACATATGTTGCCAATTCTCTCTGATTCCAGCTGGGAAAAACAGATGGGGAGGAGGGATGAAAAATAAGAACCAAAGGACATAATTGTCATTTTAAAAAGCACAGAACTACACAAGACATTTGAGATCTTAAACACAGCCTTTAAGTCTTCCTTCCTTGTAAGCTGTGTAGGTTGTAACCTCAGGGCTGTTTCAGTCTTGACATAGAGGAGGAGTCATTCACAGGGACAAGGAGAGTATATTTCTCAATGATCAGCAGCCTGTGAGAAATTAGACTCCAGGGTAGTCTCTCTGTTAAGTCATGGTCCACTCAGACCAAAGATCAGATGCGTGCTGTGGGTGCCTTTTCACAGGAAAGCTCGGGATAAGGTATTTAATTCTCTCTCTGACCCCACTCCCAGTAACCAGAAAATTACTTCTGTGAGTAGAACAAAACTCTCCTTTAGCCATACTCCCAGAAGTGCCTCTTTCCCTTCTTGCCACCATGGAGTGGCCTTAGGAGTTCACAGCAACATGTGCAAGTTTGTCCAGTACCAAGGCTGTGCCTGCACGGCACCACTGAGCACTGGGCAGAGATGCCCCCACCTGCCCCAGCACAGCTCTCCACACAGGCCCGTACCCCTCTTCACAGCTAGCATCCCCTCACCATACCATCTGACATGGGCTTACCTCAAACCCAAATGTTAGACTGAAAGTTCTCCAAGATTTTTAGACCTCCTGCTTTCTCCTCTCTTCCTCCCAGTGGGTGCAGTGGTCCCTGGATCAGACTCCAGGGGTCCTGGTAGGAGCAGGGCACATTACTCAAAGCACATCCCACTCTTCTAAAGAGGCTCTCGGTGTCTCCTCAGAGTGACCTGCCAGCAATAAAGGAGAAGTTCCAGCAAATGTACAAGAAGTCGCTAGCTGAAGCTGTCCGATCGGATACCTCTGGGGACTTCAGAAAGTTGCTGCTGGCTCTTTTGCACTAAAAAGCCATCAAGAATGAGTAGGCATGCTGAGCAGCCACCTCTTGATTAGTTTCCAAAATACTATCCAAAAAATGTGGCATTAGCACAAAGAAAAAAAATCCAATTTATTTTCTTTCCAGCTGGGAAATGCGTTGCCAAGTAATGCTGGACGTGAGGTTTATGTTATGGCTATCTTGCCAAATGTCCTTAAGCAATAAAGACATGTTAGAAAAACTAAATCTAAATTGACCTCTTTGTGTTTGCATATGTGGAGGAATCTTCTGTCGTTGTTTCTTCTGGGTAGATTTTCTGTCTTTCTTGTTCTGAAGATTATCTATGTTCTTTCCCCAATTTGATGGGTGCCATATCATGCTGTTACAGTCCTGCCAAGAGATAATGGATAGTGATGTCTTCCCAGCCCATTATCACGGCTCTTTAAACAACCTGAGGGCTGTGAATTAATGATTTAAGTCAGGCCCTGATTAAAATCCTGTTATCAACAGGGAAGGTCAGAGTGATTTCCCTGTCTGTGAGTTGCCCTCTCAGCATAGTCATCTCCCAAATCATCCAATAAATGGGATAAGGACTTGCAGTCCCCATCAGGACTATGTCCTGGGATATGGTGCAAGGAGCATTGCTGGGGAAGAGATGGGGCTTTGTGAGGTAGATCTGTCAGGCAGGGAAATGCTGCTTCCCACAAAGGCAGATGTGAGCCTCAGGACAGCTGCATGGTCTCCATCCTCGGAGGTTTCCAAGATCTGGCTGGATAAAACCCTGAGCAGCCTGGT
This sequence comes from Athene cunicularia, assembly GCF_003259725.1. Classification (NCBI taxonomy): domain Eukaryota; kingdom Metazoa; phylum Chordata; class Aves; order Strigiformes; family Strigidae; genus Athene; species Athene cunicularia. The sequence goes on along the minus strand of NW_020799095.1, from coordinate 141,357,198 downwards.
CTGATCTCATGGCTCACTCTGCTTTGAGCAGGAGGTTGAACTAGAGACCACTGGAGGTGCCTTCCTCCCTGAATTACCCTGAAATCCTATAATCGTATGAGAGAAGATATAAGTGAAAAGTAACATGACAGAGACTGACAAATAAGGAGAGAGAAGAGTCTGGGTCAAGGAGATGGGCTTGTGTTTCTTTGCGTCTAGCCTCTTCCCGTTTTTGAGTACCACTCTGCAAGGGGAAGGATCTTTCAGACCTAGATCCTCAAGAGGTATGATGGCTGATGGCATCTAATTCCCATTGAAAATAGTATTTCTGAAGCACTGGTCCAGTTTCTCCCTGATTGTATCAGTGTCACAGCAGTATTACCTGGCTGTCTAGTTATAGTCTGTAAAAATGGTGCAAAATAAATGGAAGATGGGAAAGATGGAGGGCTTTTAAGAATGATGATCTGTATGTCACACAGGTGTAACAGGGTGTTCCAGCATTTTAGAGGCCTGATCTATCTTTGGCAACATTTCTAGCAACCTAAAAATATCAGGGGCAGATCCTGAACCTGAAATGAACCATCTGGTTCCAAATTTGCCTTTATCAAAGGCATTTTAATGTTCAGACCCAGAAAGAGCAGAGCAGCACAGGATCTGCCTATCTTCTTGTTGCTGTTGCTATGGGGTTCCTGTAACCAGAGACTATAGAAAGGATAGATGAATAATCAACTTAGGTGTCCAGTGTTCCTGGTGATATTTTATCCTCTGGAGGTCACACTGTATGTTCAGTCCAAGATAAGCTGGCAGGTACCCATTCTGAAATGATGTAGTTTGAAGAAAAAGCCAGCGGGTGTCTGAAATGCACATGAAGGAACTGGTTTAGGCAAAGGATTTGTTTAAAAATATTCCAACAAAAGTGCCCAAAGCTATATGAGTGGTTTCTGCGAAACCTCTAGAAACTCAGCACACTTTAAACCCAGCTATGACCTTATTTAATGTGAAGCACATAACTTTGGCAGCCAAATTTATTTTTGCCTGAAGACTGTTTTAATTAATGCTAGTAGGTCATTCTGACTAAAGAAGGAAGAGTACAATTGCTTTCATCTTAATCTTTCACTCTTTAATTAAAGACTGGCCTGAAACCAAGCCAGGAGCCCACACATCTTCACACCCACACATACGGGGCCAAAGTCATTATTGAATTACATGCTATATCTCTTTATCTGCACACAATACATATAGTGATGGCAGTGACACTTGTGAGGTTGCTCTGTGTCTCCAATACTGTAAAACTTCTCCCCTATGCCTCTGTAACAGAAGTTTAGGTCAGGGGTTCAAAATTCAAGTTTATGTTTCAAGAGCAGTGTCTACAGATGTAGTCTGTTACCTTGCCTACAAAATCAGAACCAAACCCCAATTTGCTCAAGTCTTAAACTAAGCCTTAGTTCAGAATTAAGTATCATACCAATGTGGATGACAGCTGTGGGGATAGGACACTCAGGGAAATTGTATTTTCTGAGCAGCTAAATAGAAAATGAGTGATGAAATAGTTACAGAGGAATGAGAGAGAAGGATCATAAGGATATCTGGACTTAAAGAATAGGAAGAAGACGAGATAGTTGGCAACTAGTAGCAGCAGAAGGAAGTTAGCAGATGTTTCTGTGGGCAAGAGGCAGCATTTACAAGTTGCAACAAAGGAAATTCCTATCTGACATACAGAAAAAAATCTTCACCAGGATAGTGGTTCAGGACTGGAGCAGGTTTTCCAGAGAGGTTATGAAATCTCAGTCTTTCAAGATTTCAGAAATTCAACTGAAAAGTCCCTGAGCAACCTGATCTAACTCTGAGGTTAGCCCTGCTGTGAGCAGGAGGTTGCACTAAGTGAGTTCCCAGGGACTCCCCAATCCAATCTTCCCATGACTCAAGGAGAATTAGGTAGTTTGTGAGCGTGAGACCACACCTGGCAGTGCCGTGTGAATAATTATATTTCTGTTGCCCAAAGTAACATGAAGTACTTAATCTTATGTACAATTGTCCATCAATTCCCTATTTTCACATGGATTCTGTTTACTTTTCAATGTCTTCTCTACTTGGTAGCTTGGAGAGTTTCATTGCCTTCAGTGAACCTGAGATGTCAACCAGGGAGCTAGAGGACAGGGTCAAAGGGCTGTTTTCACAGTCCAGTGAAGCAAATACTAAAACCATGCTGGGCTCCACCTGGACAGAAGCATGGACAGGACTCATGGAGGCTTCTTCAGTGAGGAGGTCTTCAGGATGAGTCCAAAACAGAGGGCTTGGTGTGGGGAAATATTTCCTTCACAGGTCTGGCCCAGACATCACATGGGGAGTTGGGTCTTCTGGTGGTATCAGCTAGGTGAGATACAGACATATGTGTTCAGTAAACACATATCTCTTGACAGTAATTTGCTGGTATAGACATATCTTTGCTTTTTCAATGCACATATTCATTATATATGTTTACATGCATGTGTAAATATGAAATACATAAATCTAATAATCCCCCAACATATTAGTCTTCATTTCTGCTCCTGTATTTCTCTCCCCTCCAGCATATAATAAGCAAAATGGTGTCAGTTGCCCATCTTAGCCTGGTCAGCGCCCACTGACCAAGCTCCACACTGCCATGGCACACAGCATCCCAGGTGGTGCTGCCTGCTCTCCCAGCCTGTGCTGAAGGCTGTCACCCCAGCCAGCCACCACTGCTGCTTAGGGCATCTTCCCGTCCTCTCCAGCTCATGGCATCTGATTAATTATGATCCCTGTAATTGTCTCTTTTTACAGTGAGGAATGTTAATCCTGGGTTTTGTTCCCTCTTCCAGTTTTATAAACACCATAATAAGGAATATTTTTTCTTGTCACCCTGACTATTTAGACTGCAAATTTGGGGAAAGGTATGATCTTGATAACTGGGGGGTGCCTCAAGAATTCATTCAGAAACAGACTTTCTCAGACACTTTCCACTGTCCCACAGAAGAAACAGCTCTTCCCTCTCACCAGGGGTCATGCTGCAGCAGTAGGGGCCATGTAAGACATACTGTTCTCAGATATGACATGAAAAATTACTTCTAGTTTATTTATGAAGGAAGTCCTAACTAAGCAATGCTGATGTGCCCACTTGGTTGGAGATGTGTCTGAAACCATAATCTCTGGGAAAGAAAGAAGAGAGAGTCATAAAAGCAGGCAGCAGGAACTTTATTGCTGGAGAGCCTTGGCCCCAAATTGGCAGGGACCTGTGTGGGGACTCAGCAGGGAGCAGCATCCCCCACCCCCCTGAGAGCAATAAGCTATTTAAACAGCACACGCTGTACTCTGGGTTAGCAGGAGTTTGCATAACTGTGCAAAGCCCTGGAGCCTGGGATCTTCTAAATAAATGCCACATTTATCAGTATCTAAAGCAGAAGAACATCCCACCTACCCTTCCCCAACCCCATAAAACAGTGTCATTAGTGAAGTCAGATAGAATCATTTGTTTCTTTAGGGGTTAAAAAAATAATCCACAGCCACTGCCAGGAAGAGGCAGAACTAAACATGCATCAAAGAGTTAGAGCCAGAACACAGATATAAAGCTAAATCAATCATCAAAACAGACCGCAACGAGAGCATATACATACAGAGCAAGAAAGAAAGTGAGAGGGCGTTTTGTTTGGGTAGCTAATGTTCTCTGGACAAGGAGAGAGAAATTCTCTTTTGGGTTTTTAATGCCACTCTAAATATTTATAGCAAGATCATGGCCAGCTGGTGAGGTGGTGGCAGGAAGTAAGGAGGGGAGGATGCATTTTCCCCAGCACCCCAACATTATTCTCCGGGTTGCCTTTTTACTCGAGGAGAGGGAAGAGGCTGAACATTGCCATGTTAACACTCAAAGTGACTCATCTGAAGGAATCAAGTCCAGTGGCTCAAGCCCTTCCCCTCCCTCACCTTGCCTGGCCGTGCACACACACATGTGCACCCACACACACTGATTGTGTGGGAAGGGAAAATGCCACAGCCTCCAAAAATCTATGCCAGCCCGACTCTACCCTGTCGTTAATGCGGGTCTGGGCCTTTGGGGTTTTGTCTAGCCTTCAGGCATTTCACCATGTCGTTATGCTGCACTGAAAAGTCTCTGGGAAAGGCCACATACGGTACAACCCGTGATGCAAAGCTGCTGTTTTTAGAGGAACAGACTGCCCCCATCCCTGCAGTCTGCTTGGCCGAGGATGCGGGGGCAGGAACATATGGAGGACTGCAAACACCAGCGCAGCACAGGAGTTGACATAAGGGCACTGTGGCTCCCAACGATTTTCGTTCATCTGCCTTGCTGTGACTAGACGCAGACATGACTCACCCGTGAGCTTTGGCTTTGAAAATATGAGAAGGAGTTTTGCTTTAACCTTGTGTTTCCTTGTGGTAGAGATGCTTAGAAATGACATTTTGAATCCAATCCCATCCCATAACAAAGGGAGGAATTTCAACATAGATGAGGGGCCCAATCCGGTTACCCAGACATAGGCAGCCAATGCCATTTTTCTTGAAATAAGCAGGAAATTCGCACAGAGCTGGGACACATCACACTGGACCTGCTGGAGATCCCAGTCAGGGATCAGCTAGGGTTGTGGAGGATTCTCTGCTGGCACAAGGCAGATCCCAGCCCTAGGGATGGATTTAGTTTCATCATTGCAGATACTCGTATGGGAGTGTTAAATATGTGATTAAGGCAGCAGGGCACCTTGGAGACCTAGGAGTGCCTGGAGGACTGTTCACCTGCCCAGATATAGGTGATACTTACTGGTGACCTGAATAACTCATCAGACTCAGTTGTATTGACTAGACCTCACTGGCAGCAAGAGAAGCTCAGACACCTTGTTCATGTGCAGATACCTGCAGTTAGGGACCCCATCAAGATGTCTGTGCTGGGGAGTTAAGTGCCACCCTGGGGCCTGCCAACCCAGGACCCTGGTTTCCAGCTTGCTGCACTCACTTCAGCAACCCGCTCCAGTCCTCCCACCCATAACACTGAGCTTCCTCAAGCAACCTGCTTGAGAATTTCTTTCCCAAAGGTTTCAGAGAGCTGAGGTCCTTACAAAAAAGGCCACAACATATCATAAACTTCTCCAAGAGTGAATTTCACTCTCTGCTTGGCAAATGTAGCTGGGCTCTCCCTGCCCACCTTCGGGCAGCCCTGGCCACAAGGGTCCTTGTGCATCAGCATCTCCTACCAGACTGCAATGGGCCGATGCTCCCCAGACCTCTCCATAAGGTGGAGGCATGGTCTATCCCACTGGAGTCCCTGGAAGCCCTTCTCTCTCCCTTCTTCTCCATGAAACTACAGTGACAGTGCATTACCTAGTGCGAGGCATTGCAGACTGTTTACAGGCTTCTAGAGTTCCCAGGCATTTCAGGACAGGGTCCTGCCGCTGTTTCCAAATGGACAGCCAGGACTTTTATAAGTGAACTTTCCTCTCCGTGTCTATTTATTATATGTAAGCATTTGCCAGAAAAACACCACTCGGGCATGCTCAGTACTGGCCAGGTCATTGCAAAAGGCAATGGCAGCGTCACATGTGATAACAGCGAGAAGCCCGCGTGTGCCTATTCTTAGCGCTGGAATGTATACAATGCCCCACCGCCTCGCCGCTCCTGCGCACAGCTCCCGAAAGCGGCAAAAGTGACTTCAGAATAAACACATCCAGAAATCACCCTCTATGAATCACTTACCAACTGAAAGAAACGTCCTGTGGGTTTATAGGTTTTTATCCAGGCTCTAGCTATGGAAAAACTCAGCAGAGAATAAACGACAGAGAGTAAGTGCATGCAGTGAAGGACAACAGAAGGTAAACGTTTCTACCCTACCATTTCACTGCAGGTTGAGCAGTTAGCCATGACAGTAGATACTCATCATATTGTTCTGCCTGGCACTTAATTTAGTCATTGTGTGTCTGATTAACATAAAAAAACCACAGCTAAGCAGAGTTAATAAATAACCATTTTAACGCAGATTCCCAGTCTCTAGGGTTTCTTTTGCCCTGCTGCAGAGTTCAGCTCTGCCAGATTTACATTCTTTGGGAGTGACTAACTCTAGAAGAAAGAGGCGCAAGCTACTAAACTGCTAATACTTTAAAATAGTGAATAAATGTCTAAGCACATTTATTCAATGTGATTAAAATGAACAAACCGATTGCTTCATCTGTCCAGCTTTCATCCCAAATTGGTGAGATAACTTCAGTGCTTTTGCTTCTTGCCAGGGACACGGGCAGTACTGACCTCAGAGCTGCAACTTATCTGATAACTTAATGAAAATTTTAAAGGGTCTTAGTGACCTTTTAGCTTCTTTACTATTTTCCCACCGTGCTTACCCATGTTCCGTTTTTATGTGTAACAGTGAATGGATATTTAGAGCAACATCAAAGTCTTGATTTGTTCCCTTGGAGCTGGATATTTCAATAAAAGCTGCTAAGAATTTGAGTTTTTCTGCCAAGTCCAGAATTTATCTCTCTCCTATTTTGCTATGGAGGAGGGATCCACTGAAGAGTTTCTCTTCAAAGACCAGGATTTCTCTTCTGAACTGCTGAGGCAGCTGAATGCTTTGCGGCAGAGCAGGATGCTGACTGATGTTACCCTCTGCTCTGAGGGCTTCGAAATTCCCTGCCACCGAAACGTGCTGGCTTCCAGCAGTCCATACTTCAAAGCGATGTTCTGTAATGACTTCAGAGAGAGTCGCCAGGCTAAAGTCACCCTGAAGGGCATCAATGCGGAGATTTTGGATCAGATTATCCTTTACATTTACACAGGGGAGATTCTTATATCTGCTGAAAATGTCCTGTGCCTGTTGGAGACAGCCTCCATGCTGCAGTATGCTAAGCTGTTTGAGGCCTGTTCTGTGTACCTCCAAGACAAGCTGTCTCCTGACAACTGTCTGAGCATGATCAGACTGGCAAAAGTCTTGAACTGCCAAAGCCTGAATAAGAAAGCCAAGGCTATGGCTTTGAAATGCTTTCCTGAGGTGGCTTCTTCTGAGGACCTGAAGGACCTTTGTCCCTTGGAGCTCATCGATTACCTTGGGGATGATGAACTCTGTGGGGAGGAGGAGCAGGTCTTTGAGGCACTGATGGTCTGGATCCGGCATGACCTCCAGGCAAGACAAGGCTACATCCAAGAGTTGTTCAAGAAGGTCCGGCTTCAATACGTCCATCCAACTTTCCTCTTCCACTTCATCGCCAATGACTCCCTCGTTCAGTCCTCACCCACTTGCAGGAGCATCCTTGAGTCAGCATGGAGACATATGTTTTCCTTGTACAACACCAACACACCTGACATCAAGCCCATGATGCACGTTCCTCGCAGGTACTCCAACCAAGAGTTCCTCATCATCATTGGTGGCAGGAAGGACAGCCAGCAGACGACAAGGGATGTCCTGCTCTATGATGACAAGACAAACCAATGGCTAAGCCTGGCCAAACTTCCCATGCGCTTGTACAAAGCCTCTGCAGTGAGCTTACACAGCAATATTTATGTGCTCGGAGGGATGCCTGTCAGCAATAAGAAAAGCCCAGTCAGTGATAATATTTACATTTACTCCCTCAAACTCAATCAGTGGAGGTTGGTTGAGCACATGTTAGTTCCACGTTACTCCCATAGAAGCTTGGCATATAAAAATTATATTTTATCTTTTGGTGGAATTGGTGAAAACCAGGAAATCCTGAATTCTGTGGAAAGATACGATAGCATCTACAACACCTGTGAGATCATGGCAAACATGCCTGTTGCTGTCCTTCACCCTGCTGTTGCTGCCAAAGATCAGAGGGTCTACCTCTTTGGAGGAGAAGACATTATGCAAAACCCTGTCCGGCTGATCCAGGTAATGGTCAGTCCTGCTTGTTGTAGGCAGTTTCATCTAAGGTATTCACCCTACTGAAGAAATGAAAAACCCCAAAAAACTTCACTGTGAGTTGCAGCAAGAGGCAGGATGAGTTGACAAATGGTTTCAGGGAAGTCTTGTTTGCAGGGAGCACTGAAAGTCTTTCACTTTTCCTTTTGAGTGTTTTTCAGGTCCAAGCTCCAGGGTGCTTCTTTGGGCATCAGTCAGCAATGCTGCTGGTTGGCACTGGGGTCAGGGCTGCTGCAGGTGATTCTGTGGCAGGAAGCAACCAACCCCTCTACCTGGCTTCATGCCTGTAGCATGAGGGCTGGAGCACCTCCTTTATGAGGACAGGCTGAGAGAGTTGGGATTGTTCAGCCTGAAGAAGAGAAGGCTCTGGGGAGACCTTACAGCAGCCTTCCAGTACTTAAAGGTGGCTACAGGAAAGATGGGGAGGGACAATTTATCAGGGAGTGGAGGGACAAGACAAGGGGTAGTGGTTTTAAACTGAAAGAGGGTAGAGTTGGATTAGATATAAGGAAGAAATTCTTGACTGTGAGGTTGGTGAGACATGAGACACTGGCACAGGTTGCCCAGATGCCCTCTCCCTGCAAGTGTTCAAGGCCAGGTTAGACGGGGCTTTAAGCAACCTGGTCTAGTGGCAGGGGGTTGGAACTAGATGATCTTTAAGGTCCCTTCCTACCCGAACAATTCTGTGATTCTACAATTCTATGATCTCACCAAAATTAGTGCTTTCCACTTGGCAGCCAAGCTAGGGTCTCAGCTGCACACCTGCTCGCTTGCAGCAAAAGCAAAGATTTGCAATCATTAGAGCGATTAGATTCTCACTCATCAAAGAGCCAGGACTTAAACTGACAGTTATTTCATATGAAAAGTTGCGTTAAAATTGTGGCTCCTGCCACATGTTGCTGGCTCTATGCCTGCTTTCAGCAGTTATGCTCTCTTAGGAGGAAAAAATACATGAAATCTTTTCTTATCTGATTTGATGCTTTAGCATCAAGTTTACCAACATTGTAGTGTTACTTTCCCCACGAGTCTTTTTTACTGGTTTAGGTGTTCTAACTAGGAAGGATCATTGAAGGCTAAGATGGCAGCCAGCACATGAGCAATATTTCTTTATGGTGATAACACTACTTGATTATCAGGAAGAAGGATATGTATTTATCAGTTAGTGGGGAAATGTCCCGGATATATTTGCTATATTAAGAAGCGGGTGACGTGATATAAAAGTTTGCATCACCCAGATACAGATGACTGAATGATCAGCATCTGGCAACAGCTCTTTTTCTCACATAAATTGATGACTTAGATACCACTCCAAGTCCCATCAACAAGTCCCTTTGCCAATCTGAGTGCATACCAGCCACCAGCACAAATATAGCAGCTGGGCAAACACGGCGGCTGCCAGCAGAGCTATATGAAGTTGAGGTTTATTTGCCCAGGAAATTGCTAAGGCTAAGGCAGGAATATACAGAATAACTGGAAAATGAAATGAAATGGCTTGCACTTTGGGAGAGCATTATCCAGAGGTTACAGTGATTTAATGGCCATGCAAAGATTTACAGCTGAGAAGCTTGCCTTAGTGCGTGTGCTAGCATCTCCTGAGCAGACAAGCCTGGAGAACTAGAACGCTTTCCAAGGGGACATATTAGGAAAATAAGTGGGTAACTTCTCAGATTTCCAGCAGTTCAAGCCAGAGGACTGTATTCATTAGGACAAAATAAAAACCATAAGTTCCTGTGTAATTACAATTGCCAGTTAAAATGCAACATAAACATCTGCATGTGTATATTTGTTTGTCAGGTTTACCATGTTTCTAGGAATACGTGGTTTCGGATGGAGACCAGAGTGGTGAAGAATGTCTGTGCACCAGCTGTCATGATTGGAGACCAAATTATCATCGTAGGTGGTAAGGGTTCTGCTTCACCCTCCCTCCCACCTACCTCTGCCCCGCTCCTGTGGGATTTCACAGCCTTCCTGCTTGGGGTGTTCCCTCAAAAACCATGTGGAGCTTGGCAAGGAAAGGAGGAGTGTGTCCACACTCCATACTCATCTCTCATGGGGACTCATGGACTTGGAAGTGGGGACAAGTTCTCCACGAGGCACATTCTTACCCCAAGTAGCAGGACCTGGGTGAGGGGAAACTGGGGAAAAGCCAGTGCAAGTTACAGCTCTGCAGAAGGGAGGAAGCCAAGGGCATGGTGGGCCTTCTCCTCCCCTGCTGACTCACGGCTTGGCCTTCCATGTCTGCTTCTCTTGCAAGGGTGGAGAGCATGGTTACCTCAAGGTCATGGACAGCTTGTTGGGGTGGGTGGGCTTACAGGGCTATGAGGCGTTGATCAGTCGTGTAGCTGCCTCCTGGGGGTACATGAGAAATGTCCAGAGATGGGTGTGAAACGCTTGGAGAGGGGAAACTTCTCAGTGTCTTTTTCAACCTGCTTCTGCCTGTGGCACTTGAATGGATCACATCTCATTGGTAGACAGATACACACTGACCTTAATGCATCTCCCCTGACCACAGGCTGGCACAAGAAAGTATGTGTTAGATTATTTAAGGGAAACATAGGGGAGTTTTAGCAGAGCAGAGGACTGAACCCAAATCACACAGGACTCATACATGATGTCACCTCCCAGGAGGAGGCCACTGCTACCCTTTGCAGTGAGAATAGGGGAGACCTGAGTCAAATGGTCCAAGTCTATCAGGCTCCTGCGCAGAAGATTACCCTGACCTCAGATCACAGTGCCCAAAACACAGTATTTTCAACTCTCTTCAAATGCATTAATGTGAAGGGCCTCTATTGACCCCTCTGCTGCTGATGAATTTAAGTTCTCAATTTATTTTTTATTTATCTAACAGAAGCCACAGAAATTCATGTTAACTTTAAACATCTTCAATTTTGCTTGAAAGTAGGGAGATTCACCATGGTCAGGTTTTATTTACCACCATGCCAAAACATTGGCCAAACACTCTTAGTTTATCAACAACAGTAAAACCCACAAAAATAAAAATTTCTCTAAAAAACAGCTTTCATCACATTTCAGGTCCTCTTTGCATGACTGGTCACATCATAACAAAGGGGGGGTAGGCTGGCCTAAGCAAGACAGGTCTTGATTTTTGTAAGGGAAAGTGGCTTCAAGGCCTGCAAAAAATGGCCCAAAGTAGTTTGTTTGCCATGGGAACTCCTGGTTATCTACAGGGATACATGGGCAGGGTATTGCTGGGTACCAGGCTTCAACATCTCCATTGCTCCAGGGCAATGGCCCTGGTACCAGCCCTTACCTCTCAGAATACGCAAGGTTACATCACCCCTGAGCTGTCCACTGGGTCACTGGCATGGTGGCCAGCACAGATGCGGCGCCAAGGGCTTTGGGAGTGGAGCAAGCACCGGTGGCACTGTGCTACTGAGTACCCAGCTCCATTCAGTAGACAGCTATGACCAGACAGGCATTCTTGTGGCACATCATCACTTCTCAGCTTAGATATCTTCATTCGGCCAAGTTATGTACCAGTATAATAGGTTTTATTGAAAACTAGCAGAAATAGATTATCATTCCTTCTGGTGGCCATAAACGCTAATTCCCACCTGTCTCTTCCACCTCTGGCTTTGCATTTAGGGTACACCCGGAGAATAATTGCTTATGATACAAAAGGCAACAAGTTTGTTAAATGTGCAGACATGAAGGACAGACGAATGCATCACGGGGCCACTGTCATCAAGAGCAAGCTGTACGTCACAGGAGGACGATGTCTCACCACGGACAATGTCATCAAGGACTTGGATTCCTTGGACTGTTATGATCCAGAGACAGACACATGGACAGCAAAGGGAAAACTGCCACACAAACTCTTCGACCATGCATGTCTTACACTCCAGTGTGTCCCCTGTTCTAAACTTCTATAAATGATCTTCGGTACTTCCCAGGACATTTTGTACTTTCCTTCCCAGAAAGGACTCACCTTGCTCTGCAGAGAGCACATGGGGAATCCTCATGGGGTCACACAAACTCCTGACCTTGAAGGCACCAGTGGCACTAGTCATTCCCTGAACACTCTGCCAGAAAGGTGATGAGCTTTTTGCTCATGCTGTATTCATCTGACCAGTATTGCATGTGATGCTGCTAAGTCCAGCCCAGAGGCCTTACCCAGAGTCTCAGCAGAAAACAGGAACAAGAAACTGGGTAAGAACCTGCAGGATTTGGTCTTGTACAGACTTTAAAATGAAAGCCGAATAGGAATGCTGGTATCACCAGGGAAAGTAAGATCTGAGTAACTTAGATTTGTTAACATGCAAACTCAGCTGCATGCCGTGGCCCTTTGCTGCTCGGTGCTGACCAGGCTTTCAATTTCAAGTGGTGGGAGCATTTAGAATAGGAAGCCCCAAGCTCTAGTCTTGTAGCCAGCCCAGCAGCAGCTGCCTGCATTAGCTATGGTAGTCATCTCATAAGCAATAAAATTTTAAAGTTCCTAACATCAAATTAGAAATTAGCAAAAGGCTGATGCTTTGATCTGAACTCTCACATAGCAATAAGATGCAGATTTGACTTTTCTGAGCTCCTCCTCTTTCACCATGAAGGGAAGATTTTTATTCCATCTGCCCGCTCTCTGAAGGAGCAGGCGAAGGTGGGATGGAAATGAAGATTGTCTGCATCTTCTTTTTCAAGGGATCATGTTTTGCAGGGATCTTTCTTCTCCTTTTGCATCAGGGATAGCAGTGGGGTTAGTTAGGAAGCCCTTTGGCTGATGGAATTCCTGAAATCTGGAATAGCAGAAAGGATACATGAAAGAAAAAAAAAAAGGG
>NW_020799095.1:141315177-141344491 GCF_003259725.1 Athene cunicularia | reverse complement strand
GGGGGGGGGGGGATGTAAAAGAGAAGAGGTATTTGGAAGGAACTTTTTTTTTTCCTTTTCTCATCTCTCCAAACCACTGGAAAACAGTGATGAGAGAAAGCCAGTGACAGGAAACCAGCTTTCCAAGAAGAGCAAGTCTGAGTCTGCCACTTGGCAAAGCAGCTCTGGCTCCACCAATATTTTTGTGGGGTTCTGCCACTAAGTGCATAGTTTTAAAGGGAGGGGATTAATCATCAGATACTGAATGGGCTGTAAACTGCCGTCAGGTCACCAGGCTTGGTAAAATTGCTGAGATGGCAAGTAGCTTTAAAGATAGCACTGATGACCACCCTTCAGAGAAAGGATGACAGAAACAACACTCCTTTTTCCTCATATTTGAAAGCAAGTGAGACATTTCCAAGGGTCCAGGATGGCATGAGGAAACCACGCTCAATCCTCATCTTCACAAAAGGCTGCACAGCCATGTGGTCACCACCACATTGCAGGACACCAACACCAACCACTAAGATCCCCTCCCATAAATCTGTATGTGGGAGCAGAAGGGCGACAGAAATAGTTAACGAAGTGGGGGGCTGGAATGAAGAATTGCATATCAACTGCTGTTTTAACAATGTGAAATAAAATGGTCATTATTGTTTGTATGAGCTTTGTGTTCGGGAGTCTCCATTGTTCCTTCTGCATTGTTGATAAAGGGAATTGTTTTTGTACCAGCATTTTTCTGCCAGGGTTTCCTTCTAAGGATCTGAGTAAACCTGCAAAAAATGAGTGGGAACCCAAACTCATCTCCCAGCTCGGAAGCCTTTGGCTATGTTTCTCCAGTCTTTCAGTCTATATCATCATCTCTTCCTCGTGCAAAGAAGGGCTAAATCATGGCACTTGCCAAGTTGGACCGGAGCAGTGATTCATTCTGCTTCCTCACAGGCCAGCTCCAGCTCTCTGGAGAAAGAAGCCTTGTCATGGCCAATTATGGAACATCTGCCCCGGGGAGATGTTTATTCCTAACCCTGCAGTGCTGCCTTCCCAAACTCCTTCCTGTTGTGACCCCACTCAGCTCCAAAACTCCAGGAGACGCCAGTTGCTGCCATGCATTTTAGCTGACATGGATTCCTGCCAGGCTCGTGACTGTACCCAGAACTGAGGAAAAAAAGATGAGCTGGAGCCATAACCCCATGTTTGCAAACCATTGCCACAGTCATTGGTTTACACTTGGAAGCAGATTTTTTTATTTCCCGTATCATATAACTAGTGATTTTCTCAGCATTCATGTGAGGACCAAATAGTACCTCGCACAGCTGTAGAGCTGGGCAGGAAACAGGGGTTGCAAAGAAGAGGCATGGCTGCAGCAGCACTGGGCACAGCATCCTTCTCCTGGCCCCTGGGGAGCCCTCACATCACCCCCAAGTCCTTGAAGATGCCACATGGCTAGCTCTACTCTGGCTGCAAATCTGTGCTCCTTCCCTTCACAAACTCCTCATCTCATGCTCATAATTCAAGGAATTTGGGTTTGGTGGACAGTAAATAAAAAGCCTGGTTTCTGATAGATTTCTGTCCTGTGGTCAGTTTTGACTCAAACTCTGACCAAGATTTTGGGGCCCTTTGCAGAAAAGACTGAAACAGAGAACGTTGCTGAGCCTTACCGAGGCAGACGAGGGCCAGCAGAGCTGCTCAGTCACAGGGAGGCAGCAGCACACGCAGCTTCAGGGCGAACAATATGCAGCCCCGGGGCAGGCACTATGGGGAGAGGGGATGCTGCCTTTCTAATCAGGTGTTGGCCACCACCTGGCGCATGTAGGCAATACCTAGTACCATCCCGAGTGCTTTGTGATTGTTGTACTCAGTGGTGCTATGGGTGAAAGCACATCTAGCAAAGGCTGTTCAAGGTACCCCTTTCTCCAGTGTCCAGGCAGGATCTGTAAGGTCACTGCTACCTGGAACACTTTATGATTCACCACATGCTTTTCCAGAGGTCTCATTATCCTAATATTCGAGCATTTGAGCATTCGCTTAGATAGGAATCCCTCATGGGAGAGCAGCAAGGTACTTCACAAATACAATGACAGCCCCATGAAGAGGTGGGAATTTGCTGGTCTTTATTTAATAACCATAGAAGACAAAGAAAAGAGGATTTTAAGAAAGGGTCGTTGATTTGGGGACAACTTTTAGAAGGGCTGAGCACCTGCTGCTTTTTTCCAAATCAGGGAATGCTGTGAAGGCTCATCACCTCTAAGGTCTCAATCTTGGATATTCTGAGACAGCCACTAGATCATGGAAAGCATAGGACCACATGGCTGAAAGCAGCCTGCTCCATGGGACAGGGAGTTACACAGTCCCTCATGGTAGGTACTTGTCCAACTCATTGAAAATCCTCCATGAGAGACACTCTGCTCCCCCCCTAAGTAATGTACTTGAGTACGTTATTTACCTCACAGCTTTTAATACTATCTATACTAAATCTTCTTTGTTGTACCTTCTGCCATCCCCACAGAGATAAAGGGCAATCGATTACCATTTTTGATAAATTTTTTACAGCTTTAAAGTTTATTAGGATGTTTCAAATCTTGTAGACTAAACAAACCCAGACCTTTCAATATTTCCACATAAATCATGTTTTCTAGACCTCTGATCATTTTTGTTGTACTCCTCTGGACAATTTCCATTTTATCTGTGGTTTTTTAAAATATTATTTAAGTGCAGGGCCGTGGGTCAGCCTCACACTGCTGAGAAGGGCAGTAAACCCCTTCTGCATCTTACCTACAGAACTCACAGTCTCGCAGCCCAGAAGGACTTCTGGGTTTTTTTGCAGCAGCAGATTACTGACTTGGGTTCAACTGTGCCTGGGATTAGGGAATGCTTGCAAGTTTGGGCAAGGTCACATGGAAAGACTGCAGGAGATCCAGGATGTCCCAGGGTTATGCCATAACTCCATCTCTGCTTTGGCTCACCAGGATCCCGAGCCAGATCCCGTTAAAAACAATGTCTCTCCATGGGCTTAAGCAAGGGGCTTTGCAGCAGGCCCTAATTATTGTGTTCTCATCTGGGTTCATCTCTAATTCCATTAATTTTAACAGTAAATATTTAATGTTTGAGTCATTTTTTATACTAGGGGAAAAGTTTCAGGGAAGAAAAAAAAAAAAAAAAGGAAAGAAGGAGATTGCATTTTCTTTTTAACTTTCTTCCACATCCCTTGCTGCAAACTCAGAGCTGAATCCTGCTGCACAGGAATCTTTGCTTTGATCTTAGAAAAGAGCTTTGTAGGTTAAGCCTGTGTTTTTTCACTGTAACCATTTATCAAACAATACAATCCTTTCCAAGGGCAGCCTTTTTCTTGCGCAGTAATGTGTTTATCATTATAATGCATTTCCTGCTTCTTTTTTATTAAACACACCTGACAAGGTAGGAAAAATGTTGATGCATAAATAAACGGGCACTCCAAGTTCATCCTTTTGTCAGTTCTTTTTTCCAAATGCCAAGGAGTTCACCGTGAGGTGAACCCTCTAGTTGAGAAGGAAACAACTGGGGAGAGCATATATGAATAGTATACAGGGTAATTTATCCCTGGCATTGTTTCTTAGCCTGACCTGAGAGCCATTAATAATTGACAGCAGCAAAAACAATCCCTTTTTAAAAATATAAACATCCATACTTTTTTCCAGCTGCCTGAAAGCTCCCACACAGAAGTTACAGTCATATTCTCCATGGCACAAATGAGAATGAATTCCTTGGTGCAAACTTGCAATAGAAAAGGAGATGAGACCTGCTAATTAGTGGACTGCTAATAATGTTTTCAGTGGATATTTCTGATGAGTTTGACCAAGGTCCAAATGAAGCACAGTACATATGGACAAACTGGTGTCTCAGGCTGCTGCTGTCACCAAAGTCAACAGGGCTCCTCAGGGTTTGTGCTGGAGCACTGAGAGATTGATCTGACCTCTTCTGTTTATTGAAGTTTCCAAAATAGTAGCAGAGTAGTGAGGAGCCCAACTGCTCTGTCATCCACCGGCAAGTCACCCGCCAGCTCCAGCTGCTGCTTGTCACTTCTCAGCCTGGGTCTCTTTGTTTGCCTGCACTTCTTTCATTTTGCAAGAACCCTTTCCGAGAAAAGCAAAGGAGCAGAATGTCTTGAGCAGTCCCAGGCTGTTAGGTGAATGCCTTGTGGCTGCTTTAAACATGAGGCATACCCCCAGCTGTTGGAGACGTTTGGCTTTAGGCTGGAGGTGACCCATGTGGTAAAACACTGCTGGAGGTAGGGAAAGGTGGGAGAATCTGGCCCACTTCTGTCAGGAAGATGTCTATAAACAATTCTCCTATATCTAATCCTCCCATGTTTAGTCCTCTGAAGTTTGTTTCTTGATCAGGCTGTGTCTTCTGATGAATAAGCCATATCCCAGCACCCTTCCCTAAAGCAGGCATGCTGGGGCAAGGGTAAAGGCATGTCCCCTTCTCAGGTTCCCCAGTGCCACAGCTGTAATGACATTCCCTGAGTTTTACCCTGGTCTTGGTGCTCTCAGACACCTTCTCACGCCAAACAGCTGGGCAGATATGCTCTACAGGTGCCCTGCACCCATGTTTGGAGGTGGCAATGACTGCCCAGAGCACCAGGGAGTGAAACCAAGGACACTCAAGTCCAAATTTTCAGGCTGATGGGGTGCTCCTGGTCTGGCAAATTAGCCAAAACCAGTCTGAGCCTTAGAGCAGAGCCCTGACACCTCTCTGTGAGAGCTGTGGGACTATAAGGGAATGTGTCCAGCCCTGAGGAGCAGAGAGCAAACTTCATGGAGGGTGCTTCAAAGTGAAACTAGGCTACACAGCTTCAGTGCTGGGAAAGTGCAGTGTTTTATCCAGATCAGCAGCAAGCCCTGGAATTAATAGGGTTGATTAAACCCGTTTTGATGTGCATGGTATGTGGAGATAAGGGCCCAATTCCAAAGGGCTTCCAGTGAAAATTAGATGTTAACCATAACAGTATGTGACATCCCCTGAGAGGGGTGAGGAAGTGAAGGAAGGCTGCTAGAAGACAAGAGACAAGAACAAACCAAAGGAGCAAAAGGGGCAGGTCTTGGGAGAGCAAAGTTGCCACGAACTTGCTGGATCTGTTTTGATGCTGAAATGACGTGGACCCTGGCACCAGGCAGATCAAAAAGCCTGCTTTATGTTGTTATGACACATATATTTCCCCCCAAATGACATTAAAGAGTACCAGAGACTCAAACATTGTTCTGTTTATCTGTTCCCTGGGCAGGGCTCTTACTCTTAGAGACAGCTTGAACACTCCAGAATATGGCCCATCTCAAGAAAACTTTGCCTCTGGCATAAGGATTGTTAGCAAGCACGACAGGACAAGGGAAGCCAGCCCAGGGGGTCAGCGCATGCACAGCTACTGCCTGCTGCTGCCTGGCAGGCTGGCATCCCTTTGAGACAGGCAAAGGAATTAGCCACTGAAGGAGACTCCCCTGCCATGCACTGAGGTTCTCAGACAGGAGATGATTCCCTCCCGAGGTGTTGGCCCAGGGTTCATCGTGTGCAAAAGTATGGAAAGGCTCCTCATCACCCAGGCTGTGTTGATGGTGCCTCCATATGCTTCAGGCTCCATTTCAGCCCTTGCACCTGAGTTAGCCATTAATGGAATCCCAAATTCCCCCTACCCACGGCATGAACTAGCCTGTGCTTGTGCAAGCAATGCACACATAGCTATGGCATCCTAAGGAGAAGACTCCCAGCAGCTTGACTGGGTGCCAGCTCAAGCCTTGGCCAAGGAGGAAAGCAGAGATGTTCTATGGATGTTCTTCAAGATGCTGTGATATTTAATGATAAATCAGACCTTTTTATAAAAGGAGGCAGACTTTGGGCTTGGGAGGTGCTGGCTGAAGCTCTGAAGTCTTCTAGCTGAGAGTTTCTGTTTAGAGACTACAAGAGCTGTCTTTCTGCTCATTATAACTTGGAACAAATGTCAGTAAATAGAATCTGATTCTTCTCCAGGCACAGGGGGCTCTCGAAATTTTCTCAAGAGAAAAACAGCAACACACAGTGAAAGAAGTGGTGCCTGCAGACTGAAATACAAATGGCAGAGAAGCCGAAAGCATGTTCACCCTTCCAAGATTGAGCTTATGTTTTTCATGGCATGAAATGTGACATGCACAGTCAATCATGGATTTCAAGCCGAGAGTCCGTTATTTGTGATGGCAGCATAAAATACATGGGTCCTTACTCCAAAGAGCTTATGAGAGGTTCAGAACAGAGGACACAGATGACCCTCAGAGCATCATCAGCTGGAGTTTCAAAGCATCCAGGTAATTCATTAGGCAAGAGCAACACCTTATGCCATAACCTGGATAACTGAAGTACACCTCAAAAAAAAAAAAAAAAAAAAAAAAAAAAAAAATCAGCTCTTCCCTGTGGCTCCCTTGCCCACAACCCATCCCACAGATCAGCACACAAATTCAATCAAACAAGTTCCAAGGCCCAGGGCTTCCTGGAAACTCAGGCAATGCGTGGCAGTTGGGCATTATCTATCTAACACTAACCTCTTCTGTCCCCAGGTGCTCCATAGCCAGAAGGGCATCATTACACTAAAACACACCTAGAAAAAATGTTTTTTTCCCTGATTTTCAACATCTAGATTTTCCCCTTCCCCGGGAAAGGCAGTAGAAGGTTTGGGACAACTCTAGGAATGGGTACACAACTGGAAAAGTATATCCCTTCTGCTTTTAAAAACAAATCCTTTAGAGTGAGGAGAGAACACTGAGACAGCTCAGAGCTCTCTGATTTCCAGGAACAAACTATAAAAGCCATTTAAACTGACCGAAAATATTTTGGCATTTCCCTTTCATATTTCCAAAGCAATTTCAAAGATAAGGTGATAGTACAGACTGACCTTCCTAGGACCGTCACCAGGGAAGGGAAATGCAGCATGGATCAGTAGGGTTTTGCCTTTATCATATTTGTTTGATTCTAGAATACAGGCTCCGCTGCTGATCTGTGGCTGAACTAATGCAAAAAATGGATTTTCATATAAATACAACATACTGCTTTGTGGCTGCAGATTGTTGGTGAGCTCAGCTTGATCAGGAGAAAATCCCTGCCCAGGTTTTAGTAGAAATCTGCAGACACACTGCTAGCAGAATCGTGGTACTGCCAGGCTCAGTGGGATATGGCACTTGCAAACAGCATGAGTCATTTGCCCTGGAGCTGTAGGAGCAGAGAACATCTGAAGATCTAGATCAGATTGGTGAATCAGCAGCATCTGACACAGTTTAAGAGGTTAAGCCTATTTATAGACAAATGAGGGTAATTTTCATAGTTGAAGGGATTGGATTATTTTTTTTTAATAAATTCATAATAAACTCTAGGAAGGCAAATACTGAGTTCTGTACTCAGTTAACTCCTTGGGAGACAAGAGGAAGTTTGTCCAAGACACGGATGGATTCAAAGGAGCCAGAAACTCCAGAGTGCATTATCCTCATGGTTTTGCTTTTTATCCACTCGCAGTATTAAGTTACGCTTTCAGGACAGTACAAAGCATTCCTGTGGACCATACCGGGATTCCCCTGGCACCTGTGCAAGCACTTTTGATGGGGGAAACTGGAAGGGACAAATAGGATGTACACCCATGGGGAAACAAGTCCCTTCTCTACAGGGGACTTCCTATTCATCATTTCTTGCCTTACTTCACTCTTGGTGACCACTAATAGTGGACATGAAAGTTAGTTTGCCAGTGTGTATCAACAGTGGAGTTACATGGCCTCATCAGTCAAGTGAGAAAGATGGGACTTGTTGAGTGATTGTGGGTAAAACATTATTTCTTTTATGTCTCCATTGCCACATCATTAATATAAGGATGATACCAACCCCACAAGGGCACTGTGCATGAATCCACTAAAGCCGGAAAAATGCTGGGTTTTATGAATTGCCAAAGACTGCTGTTGTACAATTGCAGTGCGGATACTTGCTGTTTAGGAAGTAACCACACCTATAGAAAGAGTACTCTTAAATGAATATAATAATACTCTTAAATGAACTTGTAATCAGCTGGATAAGTACAAAGACCTATAAAATTAATATGGGTCTGATTTTGACCGAGGCTACCTACCCCTCACAAAAAAAGAAAAAAAGGCTTTTATAAATAATAGGGTTGAAGCTGACCCCCACTTACTCTTCCTACAGTGTGTTTTTGTACACTGCTTTCCACAGAAAACAAGGATGGATTGAATATGGAGTTCTAGACTCACTGGGAGAATGGGCCTTATGAAAAGGACACAAACATTTGCAGGATCTGCGGGTGGATCATGCCAATGCACTAGCAATGCTTTTACTTAAGCAAGGGCTCTTCTGCTTGGCGGCAATCTCCCAAGTAAGCTCGAAGATATGAAAATTATCCCTTTGAGGTCATAGGAAACTTTTTTCAAATTCAGAGCAATGATGTATGGAACACTCCATGCACTCATTTAATTCCCAAGTCTGCAATTTCAGATCATGCCAAAACATGGCATTTCCATAACATGTGTTTCTACATGCAAGGTCTGTAGGACCAGGTCCTTGCTTGTTCTCTTGGAAAAAGCAAATTTTTCAGTTCTTTCAATGTTTTTGCACCAGCCTTTCTGAGACGCCTTTTTATAATCTTCCCTCAGCATCTGTTTTATTTTAAAAGGCTAAAAATGCACCAAAGTCTCACACATTCTTTCTACTTTCAAGGTTCTCCAATTATGTTATTTATATGAACCCATTCCCTTTTTTTGTTCACTCTTTTGTTTTTTTCTAGCTTAAATTTCATATACCCAGTGGCAAGGACAGAGACCTGCAGGGTGTGTTGTTTTTAAAAACCATTTTATTTTGTCTGTTCTGTGATGAAAACTGCCTGCAAACATAGGATTGTAAGGATGTTTGGGCATGTGCCATCACTCTATTAACTTTAAGCTGATCCTAGGAACTGGCAGTACTTGACTATCCAGTTCCCAATAGCATTTGTGAACTGCAGGAGTCCTTCAACCTTGTCTTCCAAGCATGACTCCTTAGGTCTCTGCGCTCACCGCCTGTCTTGATAAGTTCAACTCATCCTGAAATCTTAAAGCTAACATGAGGCATCTCCATTCTTTGGCCTCTGCATGCCTGTCTTGGCACAAAAGGGCACACTGTGGAGACACCCAAGCTGGCAACCTAGGAGGCTCAACAGCATTATGCTTCATCTGTGTTTGTCCAAGTAAAAATTCCCTAATTTATTCCCTGGAGTTTGATCTGACCGTAGATGGGTCAAAAGCTTCAAAGCAGCCTTGGGGCATTGGTTAAGTCTCCCAGGACTAGCATGGGGCTTCTTGGTGCTCCACTGTTTCTCACACCTTCCTAAAAGCAGCTCTACTCAGCGTGCTTCAAGCGAGGCAAGCAAACCAATTAACTGCTTTTGAAAATCTGGGCCTCGGTTTGTTATGACAATACCTTCTTGATAGCAGCACTGCCTGGGGTGAGCAAAGAGCTTTCCTTGTTTCCTCAATTTGAATTTAAGCAAACTTCTTAAGACCTCTTCATTTTGGCCATTTGATTTCAATGGGAAATGGACTGCACATGGACCTTTGATCTCAAGCCCTGATTATTTTCTCTAATATTCTTTTATCTTCACTAAAAAACATTTACTAATATTTTAAGCTAATGTTTCTCTTCAGAGGGTCACACACAGTTCAGCATATATCTTGCATCAAAAGATTTCTCTAGGTCTCTAGTGTTAAGTTTTTCTAAACAGGTCAGGTATTCACTTGCTGTTGCCGAAGGGAGCAAGCAGAGCCCTTCTAGCTGACATCTAATATAATGAAAGGAAAACCGTATGTAAACTATATTTTCTGGAAATAAACTGACCCTTCTACATTTACAGGGTCAGGGGTGTACAAATGACCCCACGTGTCCCCATGTGACTGCCCAAGTTTCTACACAGCAGGAGAGAACAGGTCACACAGATGTAGTTACAGAAGTTGAAATGGGGATGCAGGGGAGACAAGGAAACGCTGCCAGATTTAGAGTAACAGGTGGTTCCTCCACGGCACCCATGAGGGACGAGCAGAGCTGGGCACTGAGAGCAACCTCTGCTGAGGCGCCTGCATGGCATGAGGTGGAAAAGTGTCTGCAGGGATGGGGCACTGTGGAAATAAACAGAGGAACTGGCACCTGCAGCATCAGCCCTTTCCTAGGATTGGTCCTGCAAGGAGCCTGGGAGAAACCCGAGCCTGCGATAAGGGCTGTACCTTAGGACTTTGGAAACATGGGGTTTATGCACCTGCTGTCCCAGACTGCGTGTGACTATCAACAAACCATTTGGCCATGATGTGCAGATCCCAGTGAGTGCTTAATACCTTCATAGATGTGGGCGTTGGTGTCTCAGTTCTCCTGTTTCCTTTCCATGCTGGGGAGAAAATAACTCTTCCCTGCTCCGCATGTTGAAGACAAATGCATTCTGTCATGCCAAATGCTATTTGAAATGAGGTCCTTATTTTAGGGGCCCACTCGACTCAGAAGAAATAACCCATTCCTGTGTTTCCAGCTCAGCACGAGCACCTCGTGTGACCCTGTAGGTTTCTGCCCAGCAGAGGACAGGTCACACAGAGGCGGTGACAGAAATCTTAGCAGAGCACTGTGATCTGGAGATTATCAAGCCCCTGGCAGCTATGGGAGTGAACTCATAGCAGGTCAGGAAGAAAACAACTAGCACAAGGTTTGAAACACAATCTCTGGGGAAGTTCAGGAAGACTTCCCACAGACATTTCAGTGTCTCATGTGGACACTGAGCTTGGTTCTTCACCATCCTACCCCTCATGTGGGCACTGGCACATAAAGTGGATGAGAAATACCATTCAGCTTTAAGTCATAGTTTATCTCCAATTCATGCTCTTGAGCCTGTCCAAGAGAAGGAAGAGCTGAATTTTTGCATACCAAGCTTCCAGGATTACACTGCTGCCATGTGGCTGGGGCTTTCAGAAGCTGAAGCCAGCTGCAGCCAGACCCTTCCTAGTCCCACTGACCTTTTCCCATCGATGACTAACCTCAGGCCTGCCTGTATGAGCAGAGAGCAAACAAGTTCAGAGTGGCAGTTCCTTGGCAGGGACTTAGTTTACCTTTCAGTGCCACATTTAATAACACTGGATGGCACTTATCGGAATAGATTTTCCAGCAAGTGGCATGCCGAAGCCTTGATGAAATCAGGCCTTCTGTCTGATGTCAATCACCTACCATTTGCCAGTTCAAAAGTGCTATCCATGCTGGAAAAACAAGACCCAAGGAGTACTTCAGCCCGGAAGCACACACCTAAACCTGGCCTAGTAAAAAAAGTATAGTAAAAAGAGGTCATCAGTGCATGGCCTTCAACCTGTTCTTCTACACATAGTGTTAAACAACAGACTCACCAAACCACTGGATGTGCTTCCACATGTCTTCCCATCTGTTTTACAGGGAATCTTTCTTGAACACTGCAGCTGGAATATGAGCATAGATAGAGGTACAACAAAGTGGAAGTGTATCCACCACCTTATTTTGCCGACATTTCATAGTCTTTACAATAGATTGACCCAAACAGCTGATTACAAATGTGAAGATTTTAGGATGTGGGCAAAGCTAATTCTCAGCTTGTGGCCTCAGCATATCCTTGCTTAATATGCAAAAATAGACATTTTTCTCACTCTAGATTAGGTTATAGTTTTGGTTCTTGTTGTTCCCTGGTGTCAATAGGAAGTACGTTCTCTGGCATCTGCAATAGGCCCATTTGCACCAGTCCCCAATGGCTGAGGAGCTGCAAGTTCTGCTTGTGGGTGGCGACTTTGCCTCCTGATCTTTTGTTTTCAAAATGCAGCTGCAGAGGAGAGGAACATGGCATCATTACTGCTATGAAAGGTCTTTTCATCCTCTGTGGTTTCCTGGTTAGAACTGTGTTGGCTAAGGATTCCTCCCCCAGGGTGGAGGAGTAATGGAAACACAGCCTAAAACAGGATCAGGAGGAAGATGTGAAAATGAGCGCAAATGTACAGCGTATGAGTCAGTGCCACAAGGAATCTCTATCCCATAAGTCAAGATCACACCTCCTCTTGGTACAGCAGAGCTGTTCCCACACAAGGAGAAGGCATCATGTGGCGTTCAGCATCTTAAAAAGGACTTATGTCCTGACTGAAAGTTTAATAGTGGGAAAATGTTTTCAGGTCAGTAATACTTCAGAGAAGGATAAGAAAAGAAAGCATGACATGTTGCATTCATTATCTGCTGTAAAATAATATAGACCGGGCACTGAGGCCAAATCCTCTGCATGTGCAAATCAACAAAGCTTCACTGATGCTAAACTGATGCTGAACTGATTAACTCCAGCCGATGAGCTGGCCTTTGTCAACAAAACCAGTTCTTGTACTATGAGGGGGTCTCTCACGGGGTATTATGTCTTTAAATTTTCATTAACAGCTTTACCTCAGACTGTTCAGGAGAATGAAACTGTAGCTTTATTACGAGGAGTAGGCAACATGGGCTGAGAAATACCCAAAATAACAGCTCTGCTGTCAAGTGTCTCCAGACTCCCAGGCCCTAAAGAGGCAGTCCATGGCAGCCTGGGGCTGCCGGTGGCTGGAGCTCAAACCTGAGCCCATGGGCTCTCCAAGGCATATACCAAGTCCATCAGAGTGGGAAGAATTCATACCCCAAGGAAAGAGTGAGGACCCAACAGAGAAGGACCTTATCCTCTTAGATAAGCATAAACAGGGCAAGGCAGGGTCAAGCCCAAAAAACAGGGCCAGGTCTGAGCCCAGGCAGGATTAGGATGTTGCCACTCAAGTCAAGGCAGCCACAAAGCAGACTATGGAAACTGCAATCTGCTCTGAACCAGAGGTCCAAGAGACTGGCATGATTGAGGTCAAGGATCAATATAAACAGAGTTATTTTTATTGCTGTTTATGTCTTGAGCACCCGACTCTTACCTGAGGCAGAAGTGGGACATAAGGGAGCAGGATGGAGCACAGCAACACGGTGTGGAACTGCTGATGGGACTGCTACATAGATCTGACCAGGGGACAAGCATCAGTCCTGATTCAGCTCCTCCTAGTGAAGCTTATCAAAGCCTGCCTCTCCCACAGAGCTAGCTGCAGTCAGGGAGCAGAGTTCATAGCCCAGGTGGAGCCTCATGGTCCATCCAGCTAGACATCTGAGCACATATCATGCTTGAAACAAGCCCACCAATTCTCCGGATGGGCTCCACCGATAGCTGCAGAGCAGTGGCACACCACACTGCCTGCTCATCCATCATGCAGCTGACAGAGCAATGCACCAGCTGTGCAGCCGATGCAGCGCTGAGCCTGCCCACAGGCTACCTTGCAGCCCAGGGAGGCACATTGCATTCTCCTGTCATGAGCGTGGCTCATTCGGCCACACTCAGGTGCCTGCCACGTTGACATAGGGTGTTGCAGCACCAACCCTCCCACTAGTAGCTGTTCTCAGGGATACAGGAACAGCTTTTTCAGTGGAGAATGTGCTCACAGAGGTAGTGGACAGCAGGTGTCACCCCCCACTGGAGAGGGCAGATGGCTTTGGGGACAGCTAACTCCAAGGAAATGAAGGATGAGGATGCCTCAGGTCTCCCTGCATGCTCAAACATCCTACCAGCCCGGGAGATACCCCCAAGGAACCCAGGACAAGGGAGTCCCAGGACTTGGCCCGGGAGAGCAGCCTGGGCCATACCTGTGTCCTTGACACCCATTTACCAACTGGTTCCTCAGAGGTGTCTATGCAGATGTGACCTGCACAGGCAGAGGGGACACTTCTGTCACCCCCTGGATCAGTAGGACACGGCCAGAGGCAGGCCCTGACCCATAGTGGGTGCACATCTGCTATTTTGCAGGGGGCAGTGACATGGTACAGTATACTACAAAAGCCTCTGTGTAATTTCTCGCAGTAACTGGTCTCTGCTGCATTCAGTTTATAAGCAATGACTTTTTTCCTAAGAGCTGGACTGATGAATGCTGCTGGCATCCGAGGTTCAGGATGTTCCCAAATAAAAATCATGTTTCTGAGGACCGACACACATCCTTCTCTCTTCCACGAATTTGCATGGCTGGAACCTGATGAACTGCTGACTGAGGCATGAGAAGGAGCGGAACGCAGGTCATTCTCTGGTATCCATCCTGGCTTATTTGAAAGCAGACCTTGTTTCAAATACAAAGCGCTGAGTAGATGTCATTTTCACTCTTGGGAACAGATTTTCACTGTAGAGTCCCCACTCACATTTACAATAAAACACCTCATAATATGCAGGTGATTTATGCCATTCTTCAACTATCAATTATATTTACATCCACTCTATGTTCTCTTTAAATTGTTAAAGTGTAGTAATGTGACTGCGGGGTAAGTGATAGTGATAACTTGTCTACAAGGAGAAATTAATCAGAATAACTGTGTGCATGAAGAACAGTCCTTTTCATCTCAGAAAAATATTCTGTCTGGTTTTCTCATGAAAAAAAAAAATCACATCACAGATTTGATCTGCAGGAGTCATTTTCATTGACCCAAACACCACAGATATGTGCTGTATCTTCCTCTGACATGGGATCAGGAATTATGAATCTCTTCTGTAACTAACATTATTTTTATTCACATCCAAAGATCCTAAGCAGAGAGTAGAAAGCTTCCATCAGAAGCAATCTAAATTGTGAAAGAGGATAAATTTGTCCTGTTTGCTTTTTTGATTTATTTTTCCAGCATCCGGAGAATATATCTCTTCCTATTATAAGCTATTTTTCAAGGGTGATTTTACTTACAGTCAAAAATGAGCATTGTGAAATCAACTGTTAAATTTAGATCTTCAAGCTGTTTTCATCAGAACAAAAACACAGGGATTTGTATCTGTCAGCTTCCCTAAAACTGATTCATACAGAAAGACCAAATCCTGAGCTCAGTTACCTTAAGGTGGTTTCCGGTGATACCGGAGCCACAGGCATGAAATCAAGGTCCCTTTGGACCTTAGGATAAGGGATCTTTTGAGCATTTCAGGTGATGACCAGATCAGGAGAGGTAATTGGGAGAGAGCCATTTTAGCAGTTTCTCACTGCTAGCTTCCTGCTGAAACTTTTGAAAGAGGAAAAAAAACATTTCTGGTTTCTCATTTTTCTTTCTATTTTAGGATGTTACTTTGGCTACAGTTGGAGCTTTCTAGCTTTGAGAGCCAAATTCTACCATTGGATTTGCAGGGCATTTTATCTGGGAGAGGAAGAAGAAAGTTGGCTGGAACACATAATGGAGGACCAGCAGGATTCTTCTGCACTCCAAATACTGGTCTCGGCAGATCCATGCTGATTTTGTGCTTGGGATAATGCTGTATTTTATTTGGGATGGGGGCAGTTCTAGTACAACCTGCACCACTAAAACACATGCTATGATTGTCTGTACTAGGGGCTAAATCCTCCCATTTACTGTCTGATGACTTTTGAGGCCAGATTGCTTAATATGCTAAATTACAACCAATTATCTTATTATTATGGATAGAATATTTTAATCCAACATGCCGGGAAGATGAACATTGTACATAACACGATGCCTCTGAAGTTCACAACAGTGTTTTTTGAGAAGAGATGCCTATCTCGTTCACTGGTAAAAGTGATGTCTTTTATTGCTTCCCAGCAGACGGAATCAACCAGTTGCTGGATGAGCTCCTGTATTCAGAGCTGCACTTTAGTCTTGGAATTTAGTCCAAGAATTAAATTTTGGACCAAACTCTGGTATCTGCCAACTTGAGTTTTTATCCTCCTCTGTTAGTCCAGCAAACCAGATCAATGGTCTGACTGATATTTTTGTCAGTTTAATCACAGGAATCATGTTGCACCACTTAAGCTTTCATGTGCAGGCTCATTTTTATGTTGTTTTGAATGTCCTTTACATCAGGTTAGTTTGTCCAAGCCCTGACCCTTGCTTTTTCTAGGGGGAAAAAAACAACAGCTTGCTACCAGACTGCTGCTGATAGCTGTACAGGATAAAGTAAATTAAAACCATGCATGTGGTTGGTCAGAAAATTAAATTTACATGTGAAGAGGCATAAATCCAGTGCTGACTTTTTTGTATCCCTGTTAAACGTTATGGAACCTGTAGTTAATGTACTTTATGCTGCCAACTGTGTGGGTCATTTCACTGGTAAAAACCAGAAGCCTCAGGGAGCACTGAAGTCTGTCCTCCTGGAGAAGGAAAATGGTATGTTATGAGAGTCATTGATGCTGGTGCACCACAGAAGACCTTCTGTGGCTGAGAAGGACAGCAAATAGAAAAGGATAGAAAAGCAGAGAAATAAAAATCCTGCCTCCTGGGGCACACTGAGGTAATACCACCACAGCAGTGAACTCTTAATGTTTCTAAACCCAGAGTTTCCCTGGAAAGCATACACTTTATGCAAGATGTCATAAAGTTGATTTTAACCTTATCCTGCTGGAAACATTGCAGCCAGACATTTTGCCTGCTGATAGAGGATGACCCTTTTCCTTTTTCCTTTCTTTTGTTAATGACAGAAATATTTAGGCACGTTGCATGGACAGTCAGGACATGACCAGGCTAGAGGTGGTGGAAAAAAGATGGAGTCAGAATTTGGGAGGTGATGTCCTCTTCTGCCCTTTGTGCTCTCCATGTCTGGGGAACAGGGAGATATTTTTGGAATATTACTTTAAATAGCAGGGAGGGGCTATCAGATTTCATTTCATCTGTTGGTTCTAGTCTGTGGTGCCAATCAAGCTGTAATCATAAATTATAAAATGGATTCCTATGTGGCGAGGAGGAAAGGAAGAGACAGTGCCCTCCCTTGCAGCTGGGGCATACCTGTGGCAAACTGTGTTTTCACCACTAAGCCCATGTTACTGCAATTACTGTCTGCCTCGGATTTATTTATTTGAAGCCTATTATGTCAGCTTAGTCAGATCAGTGCAGTGAGGTTTCAGCCCTCAGTGGGAGAGAAAATGCGTTCCTCTTTTTAGAGGGAACTGTGTTTTTTCTGACAGTGTGCAATGGCACATGAATTCATGGCATAGCTGACATCATCTAAATCCTCAAGCCTTTACCCAAGCCCCCTCAGGAAAATCCATCCACCCATGCACCCCAGTGAAAGAGGATCAACAGGGAGCATGACTGGCCCCACACATACTCCCCTCCTCTTTGGGAATAGCATCCATCTGTGCTTTGCATTTTGTCCCTTCTTTACAGCCTACAAATCTTTCAGCCATTTTGTTTTTACACCAACTTCTGCTGCTGAAACAGCTGATGACCGTACAGTCTGACCATATGGGGAAGATGGCCCAGAGATGCCCTGAACATCTCTGTTTATTTCCAGATAAGGCTGGGTATTGGGATGGGGAATGGCTTTGAAGAACCATCAAGATAAAGGAGTTGAGTGGTATCCCCAGTTGACTTTTCTTGAGAAATACATTTGGATGTAATCTTGCAGAAATCCCAGCACCAGGCAAGGGTGAGAAAGGGATCAACTGTTCTCATGGTATCGGCCACTCTTGTAAGCCCTCAGCCACAGTGAAACCACATTAAAAGATGAAATGGCTTCTGACTGTGATGACACAAATGCTTTGGGGCTCATCTTGGGTCTGAAGATTTTAAGTTGAATTTACCTTCTCTTTCTTCCTTCAGTTTAAATGCTCTATTCAAAAGACAGCAGGAAGGCTTGTTCCAAAAAACATTGTGAAATTTGTTTTATGGGAAAAGTAATAAATTTACATTCTGGCTTGCAGGGCTGTATATTGTCTACACTGCTACAGTGATCTAATTTAGCTGGAGGAGTTATACTCCAATATGATGACAAAGGCTGTTTCTTCCCAGGCTAAACAATAACAGCTCTGTACAAGGTAAGCTGCAGTAAGAACAGGACGAAAAGATTGGTTTCAGGCAGTTTAAGGTAGGTAGATTTCTTAAATGTATCTCTGCATTTTAAAGAGCTCAGAGATGTAAAAAATCAGCTGTTTCATCAGCTGTCACCTGTTCAAGGTTTCCTAATCCTTCTATGCTACACACACTGCCTTAGATGATACATATTTTCCAGACACATGATGAGACCTCCGTTAGGCCCCATGTGTCATTACCCTCCCACACCAGAGCTGAAGTCCCTCCTGTAACAATTATAGATACATAGATATACACAACATATCCCCTTCCAAAAAAGCTTTCCAGGCTTTTTCTTCATGAAGTTAACCTCAACTGTATTATCTGGAATTAATTTTGCTGCAGTGCTTGTTAGATGCTCAACAGAAAGATGAATGCTATAAGCTCTTACACATGTTTCATGCTCAATGGAATAGCTGGTCACTAAACTTGGATCTAGGAACATTTTCCTTGTGCTCCAGTTGGTGCACTTAACAGTGGTAACACTTTAAAAGTCAGCATACTCTGCCCAGTGCTCAACACCCTCCAATAGATAGCATGATATCCACTGGGAAATGTTTTTTCTTGGCCACCAGCTCTGCCTCCAGACAACAGGGCTAGGGGAAGAGGACTACTGGTCTGCTGCAGCCATCAGCAAAAAGTCTTATTTAAGCCACCACGGAGTTTCAAGCTATTCTTTATGGACACAGACTTTAACTTTAAGAACAAAACCTGTTCCACTAATATCAGTAGGAAAGTCGACAACAGCAGCTGCAGATGCCAAATTAGCTGTTCTGGCAGCAGAAGAGACTATTTTGCACTCTCAGATACAGCTATTGTGTCCCACCTGGCCTGGGCCAACCCCTGGTGAGTTACAGTAGAAGAACCTTAAAATTAAATGCAAATTTAGGATGACTCGCCTTTTTTTTTTTTTTTTTTTTTATGCAATATGGGTGGGAAATCACATTAGAGTATATACCTCTGAAAAAAAAACTCCAGGGGACCTGCAACTTAAAGAACAGGCTGAGACAGACTCAACTGACAGTCTCGTTCTTGCAGTTAATTACTGAAATTTAACAATTTCCTGCCTGTGAGCTGAGCCATGGTAACTGTCCCAGAGCACACTCCTGACTCCAGTGAAACGCAAGGTAATCTGACCTCATTTAACAAGTGGGGAAGCAGATTGCATCACCCTGCAGCTGGTGCCCATGAAGAGCACGGAGCCCTGGTGTTCCTGCAGCTCTCACATGCACAGGGATTCGTTAAACCCAGACCACTGTGCACCTCGGCTGCCAAAAGACAGAAGAAAGGTCCTGTCCCGGGCCAGGTGATGCATTTTGGATCAGAGGGACAAAATTTTCTCCTAAACTGGCCTATAATTGTAATGTGGCAGCTCACATATCTTACCATGAGCCAAGGAAGAATGACAGGTAACTCTTTTTTCCCTTTAGGACTGATCTGCAGTGGCTGGGTAGAGCACCTAACTGCTTCTGCAGAGCTCAGTGGCTCTTAATACACACCAGCTCTTGCCAATAAAAACCCCAAAATCGATGTCCCAGCCATGCAGGTGGCCTGCTTGGGCTTCTGAATTATGAACCCGCTGAGCTTGCTGAGTTACTCAGAGTCCTGCAGCCCCGCACTCCAATTTTACTATGGCAGGGATTAATTTTCTTTTTCCATCAACCTGAAACATCTGATCACCTGCCAATATTTAAAGGGGCCTTTTTGTGACTTTGAGGGACTGTCACAGCTTGTACCTCAACCATTAGGAAAGAAACCTATAATACTCTCCAAAAAAATGCTTCTGCCCATCCTCCAAGTGCTGAGATTAGCAATTTAGCACAAGCCTATGTAACTGCAGTATTAGCCCCGATTAAGAGACAGGACTTGTCTTTTCAAT
Source organism: Athene cunicularia (assembly GCF_003259725.1). Taxonomy (NCBI): domain Eukaryota; kingdom Metazoa; phylum Chordata; class Aves; order Strigiformes; family Strigidae; genus Athene; species Athene cunicularia. The sequence continues at coordinate 141,324,750 of NW_020799095.1, read as the reverse complement.
GGGAAGACCCTCAAAGCAGCAAGTTTCTTTATTTCCTGCAGTTTTAATTATATTTTAAAATTTAAAAATCAAGCCACTAGATACACATTTATAAAGACAGATCTTATTACTTAGACCTTCCTTCTATTTTACAAGGAGAAGACTGCCTCTTTCCCAGCTAAAACTTGGAAAAGAGATAACTGCAGCCAAAGAAATATGGGCTTAAACTCTGAATTCATTCCTCCACTCCATTCAACCACTGTTGTGCCCTTTCCTTGCAGGTAACAGCTCTGGATTGATGAAAAACACCCTGGAGAGTATCATTCTTGAGCTATCTCTGGGCTGCTTCTCCTTTTCTGGCATCTACTAGGAGCTGGGCTCCCATTGCCTGTACAAAGACTAAAAGATCCTAAAAATGTAGTAGCCACCCATCATCATTTCAGCACAGTGTGTGCTGAAAATCCCCTCCTTGTAATAACAGTGATGCTGCTGTGACTCTTTGGCACTTTCTCTGCAAATCCACTTGCTTCCTGGAAAAATCAGGCACGCTCTACTCCATGCCTGGCCAAGAAAGTCCAGATGCTTTATTGCTTCATTCCCGTGCTGTGTTTAGTTTGTTAATGCTTTCATGTGAAAACAGTGTGACACGTGGGAACCCTAAGTCGATACTCTATTTATTTCTTCTGTAAAGTCACTTCTTTGTGCAAGAGTTAAAGGTTACAACAAGTGAATGGCTGTTGACTCCAGGGGTTACTCTTATAAAGCAAACCAACACTGATTTTTTTATTTCTGTTTATCTGAAGCTTGCAGAACACTACACACCATGTCAACATCACAAGACAGCAAGGGGGAAGTTAAAAGCAAGGACTGACCACTGTGATTATGTCTGCACACAGCACAAGGAAGCACAAAAGAGTGGATTAAAAACTGTGGTTGCAGAGCCACAGTCTTTGCCTCTACTGGAGCAATACCAAGCCTGAGATGAAGCCAAAGCCCCTAAGATGTCTTCATATTACCTGCTAGAAGAGAAAAGCTCAGATGTGCAGTGGTCTTCAGCAGGAGGTCTGATCAGAAAATGTTCCTCTTTAAAGCAGCCATTCATAAAAAAAAATTAAAAGGTTATAAAAATATCTTACTTGTATGTATTTAGATTAAGAGTGCTGGCATTAAGGTTGCCTATGGGCAGCGATAGGTAGGGCAAGGGAAAGGAGCCAACCTGGTCTGATGCCTCCTACCTGCTCCTCTAAAAGGTTCTGGGCACAAGAACTGGCCCACTGAGCCCACCACTGCAGCTGTGCCTTCTCAGCACTTCCTAGGAGCGAAAGGAAGAATTTGTCACCTATTCCAAAACACCTAAATCCCTACAGTCCTGCATCTCAAAATTATGGTTAGCTTCTCCATAACAAAAAGGCCTGACACACAAGCATCTTTCCCCACAATTGCCAGTGCCAGATACTCAAGGACCACAACTTAGCCTTACAAAACCCTAATATTCCTTTCTGATTGTCTTATTAACTAAAGCACAGGATATTTTGCATTTTTTGAGCCATGGGAACACACTTGGAAGCCACTTTGCAGCTTCTCTCTGCAACAGTCAGGGCTGCAAATGCACATTCTGGGTTTAAACCGAAAGCTGAGCTTTTCGCCCCAAAACTATGCTCTAGATTTTGGTGCTGTCAAAAGAGAGCCAGCTATCACAAGACTTACGATAAAAATGAGAAAGCTGGTGACTGCCCTTCCAGCAAAGCATTCTTGTGGCTGAGTAGCCAGCTGAATCTCAGCTATGTGGTTTTAGAGACAGAAATTATTACCTCCAGCTGCACGACAACAAGCCTTAACTATATTAACTTAAGTAGGCGGGTCTGCCAGTGTCCCTGTTCACTGGCACCCATGCTGGCCTGATGTGCAGCCTAATAGAAGGCAGTGGTACATGCACAACATCTGTCATATGTTCAAGAAACAGAAAACAAAGCTGAAAGAGTGGTGGTGCTTGTAAGTCATGGATGTGAGGAATAAAGAATAGATGGTTTTGGGTAGAAAATGGCAAAAAATCCAGTAATTACAATACTTCTCTCCTGGTCTGAGTTCAAGCACACAGGCCAAGTGACCCTTTTCATTTAAAGATGTGTTTGGGAGAGGTCCCACACTAAGCCTCAGCGCTATTCCGGGTGAGCTACGCAGGCAAGGAATGTGTGCTTCAGGAATGCAGCTGGACAGGCTGTGTTTAGGAAAAGTTGTGTATCCTACCAACAGGGAGGAGGATCGGAACTCTCTAATAACCACGCTCCTCCCTCCACAGGGGGTTTTACATGATAAATCACCCTACTGCCCTTTGCAGCAAGATCCCGTGGCTGCGCTGGGTACTTGCCGCCCATGAGACCCAGCCACCCTGGAGCAGCTTTGTACCACCCTCCCAGTCAGGCAGGGATGCTCACTGCATCCCACTGATGCTGCTGGGGTGGTGTTGAGGTAAGCAAAATGTAGAGTGACCCAGGCTGGAGCTTGCCATGAACACAGAGGCAAGCTTCCTGAGAAACTCCTGTGGGCTCTTCATTGAGACAGAGGAGTTGAAGCTCTGGCTTTTGTAGAAAGCAGCTGCTGATGCAGGGGATTTCTCGCATATGCAAAAATGAGTTGCTTTGTAAAACAGGTAGCTCTGGGGAGAAGAGGGTCAGCTAAGGGGCACCTTCAAACCCAGCCAGGAACAACTTCCTGGGCTGCTTCCCCTGCGGTGGTTTCTATAGTATGACCATGAAATCTGCATTTGCTTAACAGCTGGTAAGAAAAACAACTCCTTTCAGAGCCTGAGAGAGGGCAGATGTGCTGTGTGGTCCAACAGCAAGGGGTTACCTCCAAGTTTTCTTCCCCATCATCTTGAATGGAGGTCTGGAGCAGGCAGCATGCCTGATGAGAGGGGCTGTGACCCCCTGGCACCTTCCCAGACCTCACCTGGTGCCACCTCTCACCTTTGAAAGCTGCCCTGCCCAGGGATGGTTCTTCACACCTTCACACAATGGAAACAGCTGCTTTCTGCAGGCTGCTGGGGGTACAGAAGGGCAGAAAATTTCACACTCCATTCCCTCCATCTGTTCCTACCTTCCCTTCCAGGGACATCTGAAGCAGGCTCTGCCCTTGGACTGCACCATCCTTCCACCTCTGAAGGCCCCAAATCCCTTTAGGAGACAAGAAAATTAAGAAGAAAGGAGGCTGCAAAAGGAAGAACCCATTGTTAACCACCTCCCTGTAACAGGCATCCAGAAAACAAGAGCAGTGGCCAAAAAAGGGGAGAATTTGAGTCACCAAACTGGGTCCCCTGAGACTGTGGGAAACCAGGCAGCAATGCTTGTTGCACAGGGGGCCATAAAAGCCAGAGAAAGCACTGCAGTGCCAATAACAAACTTCAGACCCATTGTAAGAGCCACAGCCATGATATGCCACAAGGACAGAAGAGATGAATGGCATGGCCACTGTGTGATGCTCCTGGGGTAATTACAGGAGTTCACTGGTTATTCTAGGTCAGCCGTGACCTGAACTACAAAACCAGGCCAAGCCAACCCCACTGCTGACTTGATCTCTGCAGGTGCAATACCCTCAGAGCTCAGTGCCTTTTGGTGGCTTTTGATTTCCCCTGCACTGGTGGTGCAGCACACACACTGCTGTGGACCTCGGGGAGGCCCTGAAGCTGATCCAGCTCTTGGCTTGGTGCATTTCTGTCTGACCGAGAAACCTGTGTCCTGCAGGACTGTCGCCATGGCCAGTTCAGGCGCCGCTGGCCACTTGCCCACTGTAGCTCTGAACTCTTGCTCTTCTCCATTGTGGAACTGAATGTCAAATACTAACAACTCCTGGCTGCAAAATCCTGGGCTTAACCCAGTGGGCGGGAGGCAGAGACACCCTTTGACATGGCAAACATATATTTTCTGTGAAACCAAATCCCAAGACCTTCTGTCTGCTACACCATGCACAATTTACTATAAGCAAGAAATAATTCCTGGATATACTTCCAATTTGACAAGACACAAGTCCCTCAAGCTGCTACTCTTTTCAATCAATTTGTTGATAATAATTTGCTGCCAGCCTCTTTCCTCCTTTAGAGCTACCGATGGTGCAGAGAGGAGGGAGGACAGGCTGGCCCATAGCGTGCAATGTACGTGGAAGTTGGCTCGCAGACAACACCCTGCTGTTTGTCTTTTGTGCACAGGGAACTGCCAGTACTATTGTGGCTTTCTCCTCTCTATTATCTGGCCTAACCACATCACCCTGCATTTAGGGGTACGTTTCTGTCAACCAAGGTAAAGGCAGGGCATCATTTTACTTTTCCTAAATATTTTCTATTTTCACACCAAACTCACTTGCAAGTATTTGCCCAGGAAACTATGCTGTTCCTCCCCCTCTGGTTCCCAAGGAGCTGCTGCTCTGCACTGCTCCTGTTTCATTGCAGAGCAGGCTTCTGCCTGGGGAGATCAAGTAACTCACCCAAGGTCAAGCAGCAGCTGGTGAGACCAAATCTGCCCTTGGGCCAGTCTTCTGGCTTGAGTCTCCAGTAGTGATTTACAGAAACGGCCCTCTCACCCCAACATCAGCAGCCAAGACCCCATCCAGAGGGCTAAAATCTTTGCTCAAACTTTCAAGGGAAACAAAGAAAACGTTTGGCACTCGGATCCTGCCAGGAGCTTCTTCCCTTGGCCTTTCAACATACTTAACTGGGTGATCTCGTACTGCCAGACCCTGGGAGTGAGTTGTTGGAGGATGCACCCCACGACTCCTCAGCCACATCCAGCCCTGCTTCAAAAGGTGAGTCATGACCCAGCACCTCCCCACAGGCTATGTGACTTGCCACCAGAGGAGAGGCTGGCTCCTGCCCCTCCTTGGATACCAGCTACCTCCTTGATGACTACATAAGGTCTAATGGTCACGGGACAGGCAGGCAGGAACTGCCATGATTTCATTGCAGCTGTGACCTGATTCACCCTTCATCACATCATTTACTCTGTCTCTCTGTGGAGCAAGGGTCATGAGACTCACCTGCCTGGTATGAGGATTAATTCCCACCACCTAATGCTTTGAAGATGAGAAGTTATTGCTGTTAGACCTGTGCTCTGCCCACCTGCAGCCAGGCTCTGGTAATGCACAGGCAGGAATCCGTGGTGAGGGACATTTATGTCATTGGCATTTGTGTGACATCTGTCTCCCAGGAGAATCCTGAAGAGATTCACTGTCAGGTGCCTTGAGGGACCCACCTCTACCAGGTAGTCACCTGGAGGATGCCAGGCAGGGGCAAGAGGGTCATCTCTCATGCCCAGAGCCAAATGGAGGCCTGATTCAGGGTAGAGCTACTGAATTTTTGGAAAGATAAGGTTCTGCATGACACCTAGACAGGAGAAATAGAGAGTCCCAGGGGAAAATTAGCTTCCCTGAAGCATCCCTGTAATGCACAGACCAGCAGGCCAAGCTTATTTCTGGCATTTGCTCTCTCTCTCAGTGAGTTGCTGCTTTCAGGGAACAGAGGTGTAGGAAAATTAAGCTTGGGCCACACCATGACTCACCGTTCCCGAAGTCAGATGCCCTTCATCCTCACTGCGAGGCTTTGCCAGACGGCAAACCCTCCTGCAACACCGTGAGCCACGACATGCCAACTCATCTGCCAACATGCCCAGCCACGGATGACAGGGGCACAGAGGCTACCAGACCTGTCTCCCTAAGGACATATCCATCAGCTGGGTCTCTTTTTTGAGTAAGAGGGACATGTTTGCTTCTGAGGTTTGAGAATGCAGGCTGCTGCAGCCAAACATGGGCTCCTTGCCTCTCCCCATCAGATGGTGGGAGAATATCTGGGATGGGATAGCCTGAGTCTGTGGCATGGGCAGGATCCTGTAAGATGTCCCAAATGAGGGTTTGTTGTCCAGTTTTCTCTGAAAGAGGGTTTCTGGCTTTATCCCCATGCAGGAAATGCATCCTTTAATGCAGGCATTGATGATACAATGACCACATTGATAATTCTCCCAAAGTCCACTTACCTGTGGGAACCCAAGTGAGTCACAACCTACAGTCAAGCACCTATTGCCTTTCTGTAAACCAATGCTGGTGGGTTTTGTTATGCACTACCTGGCACAGCACCCTTCACTCACAGCCTCGGTGCCCATTTTCACTGCCAGAGTGGAGTTCCAGCGTTAGCTTTGCCCTATGGTATTTGTATGTGCTGACTGTGAGTCTGCACAGGTTGAAGTTGAGGCAGCACTGGAACCAAGTCCTCACCATCCCTGTGCAGAGCAGCTGCACCACTGTCCCAGGACTGGGTCCAATCCCAGGTGCACTCTGTGGCCACTCGGCAACATCGCCCTGTACCCGGCTCATGCCAGAATTTCAGTTTTTCGCTTCGAAACTGTGCTGCAGCAAATTCCCCCTTGCTCCAACCAGCCGTGGACAATGACAACTGGACAGCCACCCTGTCCGGTTCATGCATGCCCTGAGATAAAACTCATTCTTCAATATGAGGAGCCCAGCCTTGGAGACGTTCAAGGTTGTGGAGGTGGGGTTGTGTGCAGGAGCTCCAGGAGGAGGCACAAGAGGCTGCTTTGATGTCTGTGCAAAATGCATTCGCACATGCACACGGGGCTGGCTGCGTGCCGGTAATGCCGGCTGTGATGGACGTGCTGCACAGAGGCCTCTGTAAGAGCCACCACACCGGCATAGGGAGGGAAACGTTCTCCTTTCACAGCTAAACACACTACTTCTAATCCCTCTGCTGCCGATTCCCAGATCCGTAAACACAGAGCCACAATCAGTTACAGATATACCAGTTTTGGACAAAAACGATGCCTCTGCTGGGCTGTTTGCAAATCTCTGCACCTTCCCAGGCATATGCATGCGTTTGTCCATGCTTCCTTAACCCCTGCAGGCCGACAGCCTGCGGAGGACCAGAGGCAGAGTTTAAGTGCCTGTGGTACCTGCTAAGTAAAGGCTTAAGTAAATAAAGGAGACTGCTGCCCTGCAACATCCTGGTGTGGAAACTCGCTTGTCAGAGAAGCCCTCAGAAAAGCCACCCCTCCACAACCTGCTCCAGGCGGACCATTGCTGCTGTGCCGGGCCAGTGGGAGCGGAGCAGCTCGACCATGAGTGGATCTATTTTGGTCCCTGGGGAAAGGGTCTGTGCTCTGGAACAGCAGCTCCGGTTTCTGTCTGCCCCACCATTTCTAAAATGTCAGTGCCTGTGGCAGGTTCAGCCTGGCTAACCCTGGCTCTGCACCTGCGTGTCCACTCAGCAAGCTTCATTCTTGTTTTTTCGTAGTTTTTCCAGTCATAAAAATTTTTAGCTTGCGTTCAGTCTGTCCTACAGTGCTGATGGCAGCGGCTTTCCTGCCACACCATATTAAAATCTCCAGAGATTTTAACACATCCCTTTCTCAGTTGAATCCACAGCTCTCACTGGCTCATGGTCTGACATGGTGCTTTCAGTCAGCAGCTGTTTGCCTGCTGCAGACCACCAGTGGCTCCCTGGCTGCTCACAACAGTTTGACAGTGTTTGTGGGTTATCACCCCAGATCACGATGCTGTTTAAGAGGCAGAACACATCAGTTCCTTGTGTCTGCCTTCCCTAGCACACTCATTTCTCTCTCCATCCCCTTCTGCAGACCAAATCTGATCTGCACTTCAGAACCGCCGAGCAATCCTCATTGAAAGGATGAAGATATTTTCAGTGACATGGATCTGCCTGGCTTAACCCACTCTGCAGGGCAGGATGCGGGTGACAGGTGGCCACAGCCTTTCAGGGACACACCGAGCTCAGTGATGCTGTTAGGAGGTCACCTCATCCCAAGCAGCTCCACTGCACAAACCAAATTCCCTCTGGTGTCTCCTGGCATGTGGAGGGCAGTGTCACCTGCAGCAATGCTGTTGGAAGAGGCTCACTTGTTGAAGGCACAGGGCACTTAAATTGAAGAAGAAACTGCTGAAGACGATTTCACAGCTCAAAGCACTCTTGCAGCTTAAACAGTATCCCCTGCCTCTCAAAAGATAGCTGGCACTGCCTGTAAGGGAAGGTGGGACCACTGCCCCAAAGGGGTGGACCAAATGGGCAGAAGGAAGCCTTGGCCCCGGTGTCCTTGTATTTGGATTTTAATTTTTGCGTGTGCTCTGGCTCACCGCTGCTCCCAAGTGCTTTGTTCACAGGGGCTGCAAGCACCCTTCAAATGGGGCAGCTTTTAGCTGGTGGGTTTTCACTCTTCTTCCCACTGACACCCATGTAACACCTGCCCCATGGCAGGAGATGGAGATGGGGTGGCTGGGGCAGCCAACACCCCTGGTGTGGAGCTCCCAGCACCCGCCTCGCCACTCTCCTGCCTGCAGAGCTCCCGCTGACCCTGGCAGCACCACATCTGCATGGGCAGCCTTCCCTGACCCTCCAGTGCTTGTTTTTGTTCGGGTTTTTTTAGGGTTTTGAGGCTGAATACATAACACTGTCGCTTACAAGCACAAGATGTTGCCGAATGCCCCACAGTGGCAGGTAGCGCAGCCGGAGAACAACTGGCAACATGACCCGGATTAGGGCACGTTATCCCCGCGGCCTCGCCGCCAGCCGCTCGCCATGTCTCTTCTCTTCAGCCCTTGGCCCCGAGTGCCAGCCAGGCGACGCCGATGGCCACGCTGTCCCGAGACCCACCCTCCCCTTCCTACCGGACTGGAGCGGCTCCTGGCCACCCGGAGACCCCACGCGCAGTGCCCCCACGTAACGTTGACTTGGCCATATGAAAATACGCATACGCAGATGCACCATAGCACAGGGAAAATATGTCATAATCCTAACACAAAATGTCCTATATTTATGAAATGAGCCATAGTGCATTCCTGGCTGTGAATGTACCCCTCAGCCAGGGCTTGAATGCAGAAAACCCCATGTTTTTAATATTCAATATATAACACTTTTGCTATCAAGTACCAGAGCATGCACCCAATAAATGACATGTATATATCACATATATTTTCATATATAGTTCTCTTTTATATATATTTATATATCTTTCAGTCATATTTATCTATCAAATATAAATATCATTATATATAAACGTATAAGCCCACATGAATATAGGATACATGTTATACATATAGAAAACATGCAAGTATGAAAGTATAAAATATATAAATATAGACCATACATTTAGAAAACATTCTATATTTTTTTTTCTCTTTACATAGTGTTCTCTGTATAGAATCACATATAACTTGTTTTCTGTATGTTTTCACCAGGTTCTAAATTTGGCTAGATTCTATGTTTCTGTATGTTTGGATTCTATTTTTCCATAAATAGAATATAATTTTGTGATACATAAGTATCTAAAGCACATTTATAAGCATAAACAGTCTATGACTGTGAAAATATTTTACTTGTATCAATAGATCGATACGAGTTATATATATGGAATAGAAATATGCATAAACATTAATTTCATACGTATTTGTATTCTGTATTTAATGTTTTTTTATCTACAACTCCAGCATGTAGAAGCGTTTTACGGCACTTGGGTGCACGCACACAGCCGGGCGCAGCCAAACCCCGCAGGCACGGCTCGTACCGCCGCGCACGCAAAGGGCCCGCTG
>NW_020799095.1:141265444-141315127 GCF_003259725.1 Athene cunicularia | reverse complement strand
CCGTGGGACGGGGGAGGGTCGCGGTGCGGGCCTGCCGGTAACCCCGGGCATTGGCGCCTTCCCCCCGGGCCTGCCGTAAGGCCAGAACGGGGCTCCCTCAGCCCCGGCGGGATCCCGGGGCGCCTGGGCACGGAGGCGGCTGTCCCCTCCGTAGGCGGCCAGGACGTCCCTGCGGCTGCGAGATGGGGTGGAAAAGCGAGGTGAAAACAGCCGCTGCCCCGCGGCCTAGGCGATGTGCCCTCGGGGAGCATCGCCGAGCGTCTCCCGGAGGTGTCCCCCCTCCCCTTCTCCTTCTCCCAGAACAAGCCTGCCTCAGGCTTCCCGGCTCTCGGCCTGAAGAAGGATGATGTGTCTGAAGCCATGAATCTTCCCCGGACCATGAGTAATGTACCTTACGTGCTGCTTGACTAATCTGGCTGCAAAACATCAACAAAACCCCCAAGATGGTGAAGCACCGCGGAGCTGTGTGGTGTGAGCAGGAAGCCTTTGCAGCAATGTGGGTGTATGGTCTCTGGCCAGATTGCTCCTGTCAAAACCAAACTTTTCTTGCAGAGCTGCATCTTGTTTTCATCTGTGCACAGACAGATTTGGGTTTGCAAGGAGGCTAAGGGATGGGTCAGGAATGTCCATGACAAAGGGATGTGGAGTAAACAGGGATTCACTGTGAATCTCAGCTGAGATGTTATTGTGCAGGGAGGTTTATGTAGTAGGTCTCTATCTCTTGCTTTCTTTTATTCAAGCTGTAAATAAAAATCAAGTTTAGAATCCAGAGCATCTAATTTGTAAATAGGTAGAAAAATGTCTGGCTGGTGCTAGTGTGATTGTGTTGGGAATACTGAGTTTGGCACAGGTTTATACATCTCCCATTAAAAACTGAGGAGATGACATAATGGTCGTGGCCTGAGGTCCTTGCAGTGCCAGGTCCTGGTTCCCAACTGTTTGACCTGTCAGGGTGCCTTGGAGGAGTGTTTGGAAGCCTGGCAGTACATAAACAGGGGAATAATCTGCCTCCCATATTGGAATTTGTCCACGGCTGTTATGGAGGTTTCATGTTACAGAGTCATTCAGTAGGAAGTCAACAGTCAAGGGTGTGCTGTTGACATGTAAGATTTAAAGCAGATCTGTCTTGAGCTCTTGGGCTTGGATCCTGCATCTGCATGGGGCATGTTAAACTGGCCCATTATTAGTTTTGTGTAATCCTGATAAAATACAAGTTTGAACATTTCAGAACCCTTTCTTCCTTATGGCTATACTCAGTTCTCAGGTTTTGGTCCCCCCAGCAGAAAGCAGCATGGATGGGGGAAATGTGCAGCTGAAGATGATGTGCTCTTAGGTTTGGGTTGTTCTGAGCCAGCTCCTGCTGATCGAAAAGTGTCTGTTTCCCTGAGCTGTTGCTGTGAATATTGTCCACCTGCATTGCTGCTGCTCTTATCCCTCTGCAGTGTTGTGGTGGAGCCGGTGGGAGTGGTGTTATCCCTGCAGCTGCGATGCCCTATGAGGAGGCATGTGGAGTGGGAAAGGGGAGCTCCTGGTGCTTTGAAGCTGGGGGAGATTTCCTCCACCTCTGGGGCCATGTGCAGGTGCCAAACCAGAACACCCATAAGGACCCTGCTGAAGGAGGCTGAAACTCTGACTTGGTCACTTAACTTGTGTATGCTGGTGGTGTGGTCATGCTGACAGACAACAGATGGGAAACAAGGAGCCTTGTCTGCAGGTTTCATTCCTTTGCAGAACCCTATGCCAAATAGCTGTTGGTGTGAGTTGGTATGGTGCTTGTGTTAGTTTTTTGAGGCTAAAAAGTGTAAACACAAAGTCTGTAGAGGAAGTAGCCTAGCTGCGTAAGAGCCCTTGTGGCTGTGACAGAGGAAGCTTGCCCAGTGCTGTGAGCAGCAGCATGTTTCAGTGCCTGCTGGAGCTCCAGGGGTGTCCCAGTGATGGCAGCTGTGAGGAACCCTTTGAATTTAGACCTGCAGCCAGCCATTCTCCCATCCCTTGCAAGCTGCTAGAGCAGTGAGGGTGGCTCTCTTGTTCCCCTGGATGCTTCTCCCCAGCACCTGTGAGCCATCCTCATAGCTCTGGGCTGTATGCTGGGGGGCCTCTGCTGAGAGCTCCTGGTGGGTGCTGCCTTTCCCTGCCACCCCCAGAGATCTATGCTGTGGTTCCCCAGGGGCTTCTCAGTTTCTGGTTGCTGCTTGGATCTGCAGAATGTGGAGATGTTAATGCACAGCCTCTTTATAGGTAGTCTTTCATTGCCCTCAAAGAAGATATGGGGTTATAGCTCCCTTCACTAATAGTATAGTTACAGCAAAGCTCCAGCAAAAGCAGATGATGGGTAGTCTTGGACAAGAGATTCTGGCTTGTTAATTTCTGTAATCACTGTTGTGTGGGGTTTGGAAAACCACCAGCCAAGTCTGAACCTCAGCTAAGCTTTTTCTGTAAGCTTGAAAGAATGTTTTGTAGGGAACTCTTTTGTTAATAAATATCTTGGGTGCGCATGTATATATTCTTGGAGATGTCTAAATATGTCTTCCTGTAGAAGTCTGACTGGCTCAGAGGAATCTACCACCTACAGTTGGAGGTTATGGTGTTACTTAAGGATAGAAACAGGTTAAAAGGAGGAAAAGGATACTGCCAAGCTGTGCAATCTGTATTCCCTGTTCCTGTCTGTTATGGGTATCTTACCTAGGACAGAAATGCAGCACCAGAGGCCCATTTAAAAATACCGTTACTGGATGCAAAAACTACATGCAGGCTTTTTGAGAGCAGCCTGCAAGGAGGCTGCTTTGAAGCTCACAATGAAAACCTGTGTATTTTCTCTCCTTGTAGGAAACATAGTGTACAGCAGACTGCAGAAATAAACAGAATCCTTGCTTTGTGTCATTCACAGCTTTTGTAAAAAGGATGATTACAATAAAGAGAATCTCTTCAACAGCCTGAACTATGATGTTGCTGCCAAGAAGAGAAAAAAAGACCTGCTGAATAACAAAGCCAAGATCCAATGTAAGATGTCTATTTAGGCTTTTTTATTAAAAGTTGCAGTAAGAGAATGGAAAATGCTTCATATCTATGGCTTTTGCACTGTGCATGAAGAGTCTTCCAGAGTATCTTGAAGGGCTTTGTGCCCATGTTTGACCTAAGTAGAGAACTTGGATACAGTTTAATGTGAAGATTTATGCCCCTGTTAGTAATCCCTGCTCTGAGGAGTTATGCTTGTGTTGAAACTTTTGTCATTTGTCTTTGTCAGAAGGAGGGTAATTTTTTCCTATGGTACATTCAAATGAACCAGTTCCAGATTTTTCCCCCTGTAGACTTCCTTGTGCACAACATGCTAAATTTATTCTTCCTTCCATATGCATGTTGAGCACTAATCTACATTACTGGAGGCTACAAGCCTGAATGTGAGCTTTGATCCTATCTCTGTGCGCAGAGTGCGTGAAAAATGAAATGAGATTTTCGCTCACTCAAAACAATGGAAGGTTTGAAATCTTTCTATATGTGCAGCAAGCAGCCAGGATCTCAGAGGGCACACTGCGGGAGGACTCAGGGGGAACCTGCAGGAACAGCCAGGTCTGCATTGGTCTGATTGCAAGATAGGTGTGGGAGTTAGATGTGAAGGCTACAAATGTAAACATACACAGAGGAAATGAGTTACAATTCCCACACTACTATTAGCTCATTGTGCATCCCCCAGGATTTCGGAAACTGATGCCAAAAGTTGGCCCCTCAGTGCATTCGGTTCTCTGAACAAACAAATGTTACCATGACAGTTTTCGGCTAGATTCTGCTGTGACCTACTGCTATTTAAAAGAGCCTAATGCAGGGTCTGCATGCCTGTAACTGAGACTGAGTTTGTCCTTGGGCTCACAGTACCAGGCAGGAATACATTGTTTCACCCACCCTTAGGTGGAGAAAGACTCCAGAAGCACAGTATTTCCTTTAAGGAAAGGAGTCTAGTGGGACAGGGAGAAGAATTTTTCTTACACTAGCTGTTGAATTGCCAGTGTGGGATAGAAGTAGGCCCATGTGAAAACGGGGTGAGAGAAGGATTGAACAGCGTAACTGCTTACAATAAGGGCTTCTACAGACCAAGTTAGCAGCATGTGGTGGGTACAGGGAAGCTATTTTGGGGAGTGGATAGGACAACTCCCATTTCTGAGGGAAGGGAGGGGCAATTAGAAATAGGAAAATTTTGTTCCCAAATAGTTTTTTCTTTTTTAGCAAGTTAGCTGCAAGCACAAGCATGCTCCTCTGAGCCTGACCTCACTGCTAAAAGCACTCTCCCACATGCCTGGTGTCTCATGACATTTTTGCTCAACTTCAAATTTGACATTCAATCCCAAGACTGTAACCAAGGTAATGAATAGTTAATAAAATCAATAACAACAAAACCTGGCTGTCAGCCATCCTTACTGTCTGGGACCAAAGAAGAGGAGGTGCTATGGTATATCTGTGGTTGGCAGATTAAACATTTACAGTCTTGAGCTGTGTCACTGAAACAGAAGCCTGTTCTAAGGCTCAGGGCTTCAGTCTCAAATGAAAAGAGTATGGAAACAAAGCAGCTCATAAGTTGCTAGTTTTGGTTTCAAGTGCGGTGGTGTAAACACAAAATAACTTCATTTGCACTAAAAGGGCAGTGAGTGTTATGAGTAGAACAGAGATCCAGCCCTCTGGAAGGTGGAAGATTAACTGAGCAAAATGTCTTTGTCCAAACAGATTTCCACCAGGAGAAGTGGATCTATGTTCACAAGGGGAGCACAAAAGAGGTGAGTGCCTCTATAGATATGTTCTTTGTTCCCTTTTCTGCTGTTTTTTCCAAGCAGTGGAATATCCTGTGCTGATATAAATCAGCAGAAGCTCTTAAGAGATAAGTGGAAGATCTGGCTTGTGGCTGGAATTTCAGTAATGATTTTAAGCCCCAATCAGGGAGCCAGAGCTTGCATTACAAGGCTTTGTACGTGTGTTTAAAATATGACTTGTTTGCTTCCCTCAGTTAAAAAAAAAAGGCCATTTGCAGACCAAGCCATAATACTGTTCTTGGCTTTTACCCAGTACAGTCCTAACATGGAAAATCATTGGAATTCATCACAACGGCTTGCTTGCGCTTATGGAGGGAATCAGCCATACGAGACTGCTCTGAACTTGTGCTATATATTGAACCCCGGGAATGTGTGGCTCATTCTCACCCATAAATTCATGGGTCATGAGCAGAGCTTGGGACACTCTTGGGAAACTACAATAATCTACATTGGCCATGCCCACTCTTGATGTCAATGAGCGCAGCTCTGCAGGAGGCAGGCCTGCCTCCTCTGGCCCTGAGCTGGTTCCGTGGTTTGTACCCATTAGCCTACTATATTGAGTTGCCCTGTGTCATGTCTTCTTGGTGCTGTCTGGACTCATGTCTGCCAAAACATGACCCAGACTGTTTTTTCTTCTCAGCGCCATGGTTACTGCACCTTGGGAGAAGCCTTCAACCGACTCGACTTCTCCAGTGCTATCCTGGACTCCAGGCGATTCAACTATGTTGTGAGGGTGAGTGAAAGGCCAGGGTTTATTTTTCCGTGATGGCTGTGGAGGCTTTGAACTGAGCACTAGTTGGATGATAGGAAGCAGAGGCAAAGAGAGGTCCAAACATGCAAGTGGGGGTGCTGGGCTTTGCTGCATGAAGTAACTGATGAAAGTTGTGTGGATAATGCCCAAAACCTCCTCTTCAGTCTGCTAAAATGGAGAGGGAGGGAGGTGGTGGTAACATAGACGATGGGCTGTCCTTAGCCTAGCATTCCTAGTCCATTCAGTTGTGAAATTCACTTCTGAAACCCAGTAAACTTAGTTTCTAATTCCTGAGTTCTCAGTTCAACTTCTAAATTGATTCTTGTAGACCTGAAAGGAGTATGGGCTTTCTGCAGAGGCCACAGAGCAGTGGGGAACCTCTTTGCACAGGCTGTGGAGTTTTGTCTCCATTGAAGTGATACAGGAGAGACTCTGGGGAGCTGCGCATTTTGGGAATGGGAAGGTGGGCTCAACTTGTTGGAGGCACTGGTCTTCTCTGTTAAGGAGCATGGTTGCTCTTAATTCTGTGTGACAAGCAGCAGTTTCAGTGGGTGAAGCATTTGGTTAGTCCTGACACCATTAGTTGGTAGGAAGGAGTCATCAGCCTCAGGTTCCCCATGTTCTTGGCTTTGCATAACAGATCTTTTGGTTTTGGGTGACCAAGGGGATAGTAGTGGTTGGGGGAGCTACTGTCCTGAGGGCTGCAGATGCTTGTATGTTTATGCACATGTGATCTGCAAATTGATCTCGAATTTCAAAATGCTTATCAAGGTTTGGAATTCAATAAGCTTAAAAAGAAATCTGTTATTAACTTGAGGCTGTTTATAAACAGCTCCTTTTCATGTCTCATCAGCAGTTGATCACTGGTGAGACACCAGCTGTTCAGGTTTTAGATTCTGAAGCAAGCAGCATTGGTATTGCTTTCCCTTTGCAAAGTCAAATGTCATGAAAAGTGTCTAAAAACATAATCTGAGTGGGTTCACCTTAGTTTGTTCACCTGTTGTCTAGGTGAACAAGGAGCATGTGAAAACCTCTGTCACCCTGGGAGGGGTACAGGCATTGGGGGTGATTACCCACCTGCTGTGCAGGAAGGGCATTGGTAATCACTTGGGTGTCCCTCTGCAGAGGTGGTGGCGGGGAGTGGGGAAGCTGGGGGAGGCAAAGCTGGATACAAGTCCATGGAAACTCAGGCTGTCCTAGGTCTGCTGGTCCTGGAACAACTTGTTTTCCTGCTTGTGCAGAGGTGGTGATCACCAGTGTTGAGGTACTCAGTGTTTTCTGATACTGGATATATATATATATATATATATATATATATATACACACATACACACACACACACAGCTGTGTTATCTCCAGGGGGATTGAGGAAGGAACACTTCATACCAAGGCTTATAACCCTTTAGTCAAATATAAAGGAGGAGAATAAAATAAAACTCGTATTTGGTGCTCTGGAGATCCCTTTGACAGACTTCCTGTCTTATGAAAATGAAGAACTCCAAAGACCTCTGCTAAGCATGGCCTCGGGTCATGCTGTGACACTTGATGAGCTTCTGCTGCTCAGCCCAATGTGGTGGGTGTTTCACATGGGACTGCAACGATTGAGCAAAAGCCACATTGACTTTTTTGAAGAGCAAACTCAAATTTTTAGTGAAGATGGTGTGGTGTGGTGGGGAGGCTTGAGCTGACCTTCTTCCTCCTTTTTCCCTTGAGGTCTTCATAAAAACATTCCAAATCTGCTGTGTATCCAAAATACCAGTGTTCTGTGTGGAAGTCAGCATGTGTCCTTGTTCCTACAAATTACCTCTCTTTTAAGCTTTTAGGAGTAGTTTTCCCCGCAGTAGTTTTAAAGATACAGTGCTACTGAGAAGTATGAAGCTTTCTAATTGAGGCTGACTTGTGGTTTGGCAGGTTAAAGATGATATTAAACCTGGTACCATGGATCAAATATAAAACTGATGTCTTAAAATGAAAGGCTTGTATCGGCCAAGTCTCTGGTGGATAGTAGCTCATAAAATGCCTTATGTGCCAGATTTACTCATTAAAAGGTCTGCCTAGATGTGGATCTTGTTCATGGTCCTTTACAAGTTGCAGGCCTCCTAGAGCACACAGATGAGCAATCTGTCACATGGAAAATGCCTTGAACATTGGCAGGCAAAACATTTTTCCCTTCCCTCCCTTGTTCTCTCTGGTTCCACCTATTGCTCAGGGTATCTGATTAATCTCACACTATTTAGTTCATCAAGCAAATGTTTTCTAAGGAGGAAAGTTGAGTTGGAGGCTGGGGGTGAACATGAGGATGTCTGTGGGGAAAGAAACAGCTGCAGGCTTGGGATTCTGCTTGCTACACCCAGACTTGCCCTGTAGAGAAATAAGGTACATCCCTGCTGATAGCAAAATGGACTTTCAGGCTGAACATCAACTTGCCTTTCTCAAAGCATTCCTTTCTGAATTTCTCTGAAGTGCTACAGTGTTTTCAGTGCTGATTTTTTTTGTTGTACCGAAGTGTCTGCTGCTTAAGATATACCCAAACTAAATTCTTGGGTTCCTAATGGTGCACTGACAAAATGGGCACCTCCTTCAAGTGAAGTGAGCTGCAAGAAGCTTGGCAAGTATTTTTCATGAGCAAATACCATCAGCTGTAACCAGTGAGTTCATGTAACTGAAGCAGAAGAAATTTTCCTCCAACATCAATCTTGTCTTGACAGTCTGCTGATATAGTGCTGGAAGTGCTAAGTATAGGTATTGGTGCTGTGACTTGGTCCTTGTTGATCTTTTAAACTACAGTATCTGCCTACCTGTTACAGGACAATGTTCCTTTTTTTAGATCTAGTAAGGAAGTTTGTGTGTGACTCGGACCCAAACTGTTCTTGGTCTTGAAGGAGCCCTAGTTTCTCTGGTCTTACAGATTTAATGAAAAGACTGGAAGTGTTCGGTAAGCATAAGTAATATGAGCGGAGACAAAAGTGTCTGCAGCCCAGAAGTTGTTGCTTCTCCTTTGGGAACACTCTGTTCAGATGACAGTGAGGTTTTGCAGGCTGTTTCCCTCAGAGATTTGTCATATGATGGTTTGTGTAGTAATGTCTCAAGGAAAGCTGCTGTTTCTGATCAGAAAAGCTTAGGTCAGGTTAAGCCACATGGGCACAGCTCTTCAAGAATAAAATGATCTAGATAGTGTGCAGCCTGTTAAAGTCTCTTAAATTTGTTTCTTAAGGTTTTTATAGCAGTTAGCTCTGGGAGTCTTAGATTTATGTTGTGCTGAAAGAATATCAGCTCAATGCTGTCTCATGGAGATTTGTCAGCACCTGCACTGTAAATCATTATAACTTGCCTTGCTCTTGCTCTACCTCCCAGCTGAAAGCCAGTGTGACATTTCAGCCACAAAGTGAAGGACTGAGAGCAAATCAGAGGCTAGAGGAGGGATTTTTTTCATTGCAATTCATTTGTTTAAGCAATCAGATGTGAGGAGCAACATCCCCAACCAGGAGGACCTTATGGATCTTCACAGGGTGCATGTCACGGTTTAACCCCAGCCAGCAACTAAGCACCACACAGCTGCTCACTCACTCCCCTCCTCCCAGTGAGATGGGGAAGAGAATTGAAAAAAAGTAAAATTTGTGGGTTGAGATAAGAATGGTTTATTAACAAAAGAAAGTAAAATATAAAACAATAATTTTAATGAAAAGGAATACAATGAAAGGAAGAAAACCCCAGAAAAGACAAGTGATGCACAATGCTTACTACCTGCTGACTGAGCAGTGATTTACCCCCAGTCAGCTCTCCCCAGTTTATATACTGAACATGATGTTCTGTGGCATGGAATATCCCTTTGGCTAGGTTGGGTCAGCTGTCCTAGCCATGCTCCCTCCCAGCTTCTTTTATATACCTGCTTGCTGGCAGAGCATGGGAAACTGAAAAAATCTTTAACTTAGGATAAGTGCTACTTAGCAACAACTAAAACATCAGTGTGTCATCAACATTATTCTGGACTATATCCAAAGCACAGCACTGTACCAGCTACTCAGAAGAAAATCAACGCTATCCCTGCTGAAACCAGGACAATTCAGTTCAGCTTCCCTATAGCTGGTTTGAGGTATTCAAAGGGGGAATTTACACTGAAGTGGTTTCAAATTTGTGATTTTAATCATTGCAACGAATTTCCCTTTTTAAGGCAAAGTTACGTCCTCCTGCTCGGTGCTGCAGGACTGCTGAGGATTTTTTGGCACTGTGTGCTATAAGCCCCTAGCTGTGGGTTATTTGGGGCATGAATTGCCCGTGCACCCTGGTGTTGAACTGAGACAGTGGCAGAAGTGCCATCTGGCTGTAACAGGTCTAAGCACTGCTTCACGCAGTAGTCGTGGGTGCAGAGCAGAGTGTTTTCATGGCCCTGAAATGGGCCCCTGTTCCCTGCCACATGGCACTGTTTTGTTTGTCTTTTTTTCTTTGTGCTTATGGGAGGAGGACCTGCTCTGCTCCCAGAGCGAAGTGGCTCGTTGCACGAACTGCTCATAACAACTGCTAATGGGGTTTGAGCAGGAGCCCCATCACACTCATGAGGGGGCAAGGAGGTTATTTGCTGTGGAAGATGCTGCCTCCTGCCAGCTTTACAGAGGCTCTGGAATAGCCCACTGCATCTCTTGCCTTTTCTTCATGGCTCTGGCAGACCTCAGAGCAAAAATTAGGAGTGAGGTGGTAGGAAGGATTTACAGGGGAAGCTACCAGGTCACCTTTTTCAACTTCTAAGGAGCTGAAAGAGTGAATTCAGATCTAATTCCCCGTTTTCCAGAGGTGTTGCATACTTCCCAGCTCCACTTAAAATTGGCTGAATGCAATCCCTTAGTATTTTTGAAAAGCAGGCCTTTAAAATTGCTCTTAACCTTTTCCTGTGCACTCTCTCCTACCATCTGTCCCTCTGTTGAGTGTGGGCTGGACTTAATACAACTGCATCATAACACACATTTGCAGCTCTCCAGCCTTTTTGCCCTACTCAGCATTAATCTGAATTCATCGGGCTGCTTTTAGTCTGTATTATGCAAGTGGCAACATTGGGGGTTTTTTTTTTATAACGCTGTAGACCCCAGTTTGGCAGTCTGTTAACTGAGACCATACTCTGCTGGGTCTGTGCCAACACTTGGAAGACCCTCAATGCACTGAAGCATGTGGGGCGCAGATGTATTGCTTACCTGGTTTTTGCATATTATTAATGCGCAGAAGGGTAAATGTCTTCTGATCTGGAGGGCTAGCCAGTCACTTCAGCCAGTGGTCCCTAGGGAGCAGAGTAGTCCTCAAAGAATTCACAACATAGTTTTCATATGGAATTTCATCCTGTGTTTATTGCTGCAGGGGAAGGGAGGTGACACATGATAGCTGAGCTGGTTCACTGAACATAAATTGAACCTTGATAAACACAGACAAGGCAAATTTGAATCTGTACCTTTGACTAAATTAATTTTGTACCGATTTAATGTTCTTCAGGGAACTGAGATTTTTATCCTTGCTCCTCTTAAAGAATGGCCTGGGCGTCTAGCTCTTACAGTATTGCATTATATGATGCTTATCACAGTGTTTTTTGGTGTTTTCAGTAACGGGCACAACACTGCTAACACTCAGCCTGGAGGAAGCTGTCTCTGTGCCAGTTCCAGAACGGTGCAATCTGGAGACAGCAGTTGTTTGTGCACAGAAGAGCTGATCTGGGTGCATGCAGTGCCTAACGTACAGATGGAGTCTGGCAAATTGATCGCTATAATCAAAGGTCTGAAGGCTAAATAGTTTAGTGTAAGCAGAGTATTACAGACTACTTTGGGATGCTGATTATTTTTCTACTTCTTCAGTATTTCAGAAAGACCTATAAAACTTCCCAACCATCTTGCAAACTACCTTGTTTTTAAGAGTATCTAGTTATTGCAGTCTCAGCTTAGCTGATATAGCAAGAAGATCCACTAACGCCTGTGCACAGAATATTACCCAGCTCTCCGACATCTCTTGTTTCCCCTAAATGAGCCAAGAAAACAGGCAGCCTGCCCTTCATGGGAGTTAGTGCGAGTCTTTTCATCTTGTTTTCTTTCGGTCATGAGAGGTGCAAGATATTAATAGAGTGTAAACTCAGAGCCATCTGATGATGGTGTTGGTGTGGAAATTAAACGGAAGAAGTGATAGGTCACTCTAGGCACCTTCACTGCTCCTAACTGGCAGTCACATGCCAGCGGCCCAGGCGAGCAACTGCAGGAATACACCTCCCCAAGCTCCCTGCTTCATGGCAAGCTGCCGGTGACTTTTTGGATGCATTCCTGTCATTCTTATTGCGGGGCAAACAGTTCAGCTCATGACTTATCAAGTCTTGTCAAAAGCCATCTTAGTTACTTGACACAAGTAGTTGCACCTTCTCTGGATGCTCTGCGGTGCCAGCAACAGGATACCGTAGCTGCAGATGATAAAGGATTAATAAGCTAGTCACGCGGTAATGTGTTGATTGATTTGTAGCATAAAAGGTTTTTCCTTTCCTTTCTAAATTAAAACAGAAGGCTATGTACATCCAAAACAAATGGACTGACACGTGGACAGTTTGTGTATTTATATAATGCTGGGGGAAGGGAGGAAGGCTTGCAAGATCACAGGCCACATGTTCTGCAGAGCATGATCTGTAGGAAACTTCCACAGCTGTTCTTGTGGTGGTAGAGAGCTGGGAAGGAGAGGGCATCTTCCCCGTGGGAAATGCTTACTTTAGCAACTGCAGCCCAAATCCAGTGTTCAGCATGTACACAAGTCAGGAGATCAGTGCTGGGAAACAAATCCTAACTGAAAGTAAAAGCGAGATTTCCATTAGGAGCAGTTAACAAGTAAACAGGACAAACAGGGAAAGGTGGTTTGGTGTTGCAGATGTAAGAGCTGAACAGGGCAGGTAAAACTTGGGGGAATAGGGGTTTGTTGGGGGGGAGTTTGTTTTTAATATAGTACTTAACCTTTCTGTCATGGCGACAGCACTCTGACAAAACCCATGCAACCCAGCAGTTTGACGTAAATTGTGGAGTCTGATTCTCATTAACGCTCCATCAATAATATTCCCATCCAAACAGGCATTTGCTCGTGTTCCCTTATGACACTGCTTGTTTATGCCCCAGTGAAGGACAGTGACGTCGGTCGTTTGTTGTTCCCTTGGTGTGAATAGATGCTGTCAGTCAGAGCACTGCTCTGTGGTTTCTTTGCATCTCTGAACCATGAAGTCAAGTGGTTTTTTACCCCCCTGAAGATCATTAGAATGCCTTTTTTCTCCACCCCTTTTGTGAGTGTGATTTAATTATTTGGCCTTTGCTCTCCTTCCCCTTTGCATTAGTTTGCTCTGCAGTTGTGTCTCCCATTTATTTTCAAGCAGCAAACAAGTCTCTGGACTGTTTTGCTGTGTCATGTGACCAGGAGTCAAGATTAGAAAGGTATCTCTGTGCTCTAAGGCTTGCAACTTCTATTTTTATCCACAGCTGTTGGAGCTGATAGCAAAGTCTCAGCTGACGTCACTGAGTGGCATTGCCCAGAAAAACTACATGAACATTTTGGAAAAAGTGGTGCAGAAAGGTAAGAAACGGAAACAGTGAGGGGGAGGAGTTGTCTGATTTAATCTGGCGTAGTCCATGTGAACCACATCCTCAAGAACAGTCAGGCAATGCAAGATGGGTGAAGAGGGGCACCACTGCTTATTTCTGTAGTGCAGTTCCACTTTCCCTTAGTGAAGGACTGTAGGGGGGGGGTGGGAAGAAATATCTGAATTCTGGTAGGTATCTCAGAGGCGATTCCTCCTTTTCCAACTTTCCTCACTACCACCCCTTCTACATCCTACTGAGTCCTATTTCTGACTGCAGAAGAGGTGGCTGCTCCTGCCCCCAGCCTGGCACATCTGCAGTCTCTGCTGCCGCCTTGTCACCAGTTTGCTGCATCATCAAGTGCTCCCACTGCTCCGGAGGAAAGGAAAGCTCGAGGGCTGTCTTCACCTGCTGGGGGGGGCTGAGTTATGGTTGAGATGTGGTACTTCCCTCCCTGATGCTTTAGCTCTGTCTGAAGCCTAGGAATTGAGAGCACCTTGTTAGTTCATGTATGCATAATGAGAAAGGAGATCCTGAGCTGTCTCCCTGCACATCAGCTGGGGTAGATGGGGAAGAGGTGCACATAGATAACCTCTTGTGCATACCAGAGGGGAAAACTGGCTGGTTGCCAGCAGCTGGAAATGGGAAGTGCTGCAGAATGGGCAGATACCTCATCTGCTTATCCTGGGAGGATCTCTTTCCATCTGCTGTCTAACCTGCTATGCCTGGCTAATGTTTAAGTGCTTTCCTCTTTAGAGGAAGAGCGCAGGCTGAATTCCTTGGCCTGTGAGGTTATAGCAGATGACTTGCCTGAGAAACATGTAGATTCAGAAAAGGATTTGGGCAGTTCCTATTTTTAACCTTTACTGTTCTTCCAAAGTCCTTGAAGATCAGCAGAACATCAGACTAATACGAGAATTGCTGCAGACCCTCTACACATCCCTCTGCACGTTAGTTCAACGTGTCGGCAAGTCTGTCCTGGTTGGAAACATCAACATGTGGGTGCACAGAATGGAGAGTATTCTCCACTGGCAGCAGCAACTGAACAACATTCAGATCACCAGGGTAAGCACAAATCCTGAAAGCTAGAAATAATGTGGCTCCTTCATGAAACCTCATTTAGCAGCTCTCATTTAGGTGACTGCATCCCACTGCAAGCACAGAGTGCTGGGGAAGGACCTGGAGTTGCCAAAACCGGAGGCATTTGTAGTGTTACTTGTGTCCCTTAATTCAAACTCAGGGTACGCAACCCAGGATTGTGCTCCCTGTTACTAGTCACAGGCTGTGGCTTTGACTCTTTAATGGCCATGAAGTGCTGTGCAGGAAACCATCTCCCCCTCTTGAGAGAGTCTTCAGAGACTAGGCCTCACTATGGAAAGTCAGCTTGGTCTTTCAGACTTCTCAAACTGAGAAGCTGCCTTCAAAACTTGTTTATCAGATAGTTGAGGTTTTTAGATTTGATTAATCTGTAAATTAAATGCAAATTTCCAAATAGCTGCATAACTTCATGCTTCCTGGCTGAAAATATGAGTGATTCTTCCAGGAGTCTGGAGCTGCCTGTTCCAGCCAGACAAGTCCTGCTTTCACAACGTCTGTTTTTTCAACAGCGTCTGTGGGGATGGGAAAGAGATGTATTAGCTGATAAATTCCTAACCTGGCTTTGCATGGGAATCAAATCTGAACTTGCTCCACTTCACAGAATCACAAAAGGGTTGAGGTTGGAAGGGACCTCTGGAGGTCATCTGGTCCAGTCCCCCCTGCTCAAGCAGCGACACCTACAACCAGTTGCTCAGGACCATGTCTAGAATGTTTTATTCCACCTCGAGTGGATACTTACTCCACAGAAGTGCTAAAGCTTTCCCCCAGTGCTGATCTCTGTGTTGGTGTGCTCCTTGTAGGATTTTCTGCAGTGAACCGGACTGTGAAATTCCCACTTGGGCAGACCAAGCCGTGGCCCAACAAAATATAGAAAGCATGTTTTTCCCTGGTGGGTCAACCCCATTTGCAGAGAATTAAGCAAAGGACCCACTTTGATCATTTTACATGACTGTGTTCTCTGGGAATGCCAGGAAACAATTTCCTATCCTTCAGTTAATGACAGGCAACAGGATGCAGGAGATAATGAACTCCGGGAGGTCCCAGGGAGTTTGAAGATCTGCAAAAGCAGCAGTGCTTTATCTGATGGTGGTCTCTGCACCACCTCTGTCCCTTCTGGTGTCCAGCTGTTGCCATGGGCTACAGCTCCCTTTGCCTTGCAGGGGAGCACTGACCCAAATGTGGGATGGCTTGTGGAGCACAGCAGGTCTGCGAGATGGGGACTGTCATGTGCCTGGGCACTGCCAGGGTCAGCTCCACCCAGGCATCTGCTGCCCTGAGTGCATCACAGGTCAGGACCTTCCTCCTGCTGCTCAACGCAGTAGTACAATGTGAGCTTTTCCCTCCCATTTAAGGGCTCATAAAACAGACAAGAATTTCAAAGAACTCCGCCTATCTAGACAAAAGTGCATCAAAATACTGCTTGTGAAGGGAACTGCCTTTTATGCATACTTATGTGTAGGTTTACAAACACTTCTAAAATAAATAAAATAGATGTTAAGCTTGCAAAAAAAATTCACACCACTGAAAATTACTCCAGGTCAAGCTAGAACAAAACCAGCTGAGTTTAGAGGAAGGAAGAACAAGCTCAACTTTGTAGCCAGTTACTTAAAGCATACTGGGTGCTTCTGGTGTTTCGGAGGGCGAGGGGTGGAGGAAGTCTTGAAACAGCCAAGACCAAAACCTTTTTTTTAAAAAAAAAAAAAACACCAAACACAAAAACCCAAACTTGCAAAATATTGTGTGTTAGAGCTGCTTTTAAAAAAAAATCTGTCCAGAAAGTGACAGCATACTGATCTGCTCTGATCTAATCTGTGTTCTTTCTCCAAAAAAAGTAATGTTTGAAAAGTCCTGGAAAGGAGTACTGAGGGAAAAGAAGTAGCAGATAAGTCTTTGGCCCTGACTCAGAATCTGTAAGGATTTGCTTGAGTCACACTGGTTTCTTCGGAAATAGGACATAAGCATGAGCCCAAGAGCCTCTGAGCTTAGTCTGGTCTGTTGTGCCCTAGCAAAGCTTTTATGTAGAGAGTGTGCAGGAGAATGCTAGAGACAGGCTGGCAAGGGGTATCAGTGGGAGGTGATCCAAGGCTTCAGTGCATTCTTCCTACCTCAAAATATGACATCAGTTTGCACTGATTGGAGTATAGTCTGGACTTCTGGATTGTACCAACAAAGTATCTACATGTAACCAGGGGGAGTATGCTTATAACTTAACATTGGGCATGCAGCACTAAAGGTGTCATGGGAAGAAATGTCCTCTGGAGATGGCAGAGACAGTTCACTCTTGGAGAGGTGGTTTCAGGCCTGTCTTGCTGGTGGAGATGGCCAGAAAGGCCTTGGTTGAAAAGCTGTGGTCCTTGCAGGTACCGAGCAGTGCTGCATGGTCCAAGCAGGCTGGTCACTGGGGCACTGAAGGGAAGGTGGGAGCTATTTGTGTACAGACATAGTTGTTGTGCCTGTGGAGGTTTACATGCAGTGGGGTGGCTGGAGATGGGACTGTATGATTAAAAGCAGCCTTATGCAGTGTTCCCCTGCGGATGGCAGTCCACGTGCTTCTTGTTTGAAACGGTTAATAGCTCTGCCAATTGCGAGACGGGTGCTGTGACTCTGTGACTTAAAATAGCAGCATCTCTGTGCAGGATAAATGATAAACTTGGCACATCTGTCTAACATTGTTTCTTTGGTGGGGCCCAATCCCAAAAGCTGCTGTTTGCCTTAATAAGGCTGGGGCTGGTTTTGGAGCAGCAGAGTCCAGGTTGTGGTCCAGGCTGATGCCTTGCTCCCATGTGTGCCCTGGATTTCCTTCATGTGCAGGACCTGCAGATCCATCATTGTCATTTTGTCCTGGAGCTTTAATGGCATGTGGACTTGCAAAACAGTTTGTATAAACCAGGCAAAGGTGGATGTGGGGTGAAGGTGGATTTAGGCTCCTTAGTCTAGGATGTGCTTTGGTGTGGCTGAACAGCCTGGAAAACCATAACTGTGGCTGATGGGGAAGGGGCAGGTCCTTTGGGTGTTCGCAGAGGAAAAGTTAGCCTTGCCAGCAGTGACCTGAGAAGCCATGCAGGGAAAAATCCTGCTGTGGGTACTCATCAGCCACTGCTGCGGTTACAGCAGGAGCCTGTGACGACATAAACTAAAACACATGTCAGAAGAGTATGAGATTCCCAGCAATGTGTGCAACAGGAGGCTGAACTTGAGGAGTAATGTTCATGTCCCTCATGGTGGAGAGACCTGAATGGTTAAGAGCTGATACCACAATGTAGTCAATGTCCTGCTGGTGGTGGTGGTTCTGGGAGCAGTCTCACGAGTATGGACATGGGGCAGACAAAAGAGGAGAAGGACTGCAACTCTACTTCTAACTACTATAATGCAAATACATGTCTCCTTGTGGATATCTCAGACTGTTCTGAGGCAGAAGGTCAAACATCTTTATGTAAAATATCTCCTTTTTCAGAAGAGAGAACTGCTGCTTGTTCTCTGTGATGAGCAATGCTTAAAAAGCAGTAACTCAACTGCAAGCTAGAATTGCTTGGGTTTTCAGCTTCCTGTGAGCAAAGCTTTGTATGTCTCTTGCAGCCTGCCTTCAAAGGAACCACTTTCACAGACCTGCCATTGTGTTTACAACTGAACATCATGCAGCGACTGAGTGATGGGAGAGACCTGGTTAGCCTTGGTCAGGTGGCTCCTGACCTGCAAGTACTCAGCGAAGACCGACTGCTGTGGAAGAAGCTCTGCCAGTACCACTTCACGGACAGACAGGTACAAGGAGTTGCTTGTTGTACCCCATTAGCAAGTGAACACACACAGCTAGGAGACTCTTACTTGACTACCTCTTGGATCTAAAGGCTGTGCTGAAAGCTAATAACACAGGCTGTCATGAGAATGGCTGTGTAGATGATTTATGTAGAGGGTTTTGTGCTCATGAGGGCATGCCACAGCAATGATTCCTGAAATAGGAGCCTGAGGAATTAGTCATACGGTGAACTTCACCCTAATCCAGGTGCTAACAACTGCAAGTCATGCAGTTGCTCCTCACCCCACGTGTGCAGGGAAAACGTGCAGGCAAGCTTCAGCAATCACCCTGATGTCTCGGGACTAACACCCTTGAAGAGAATCTCTGTGGATGCGGTCCATGAGCAATGAGTCATACTCTCTTGCCCTTTAGAGCAAGAAATCCCCTCTGAGCTGTTTCATGAGTGACAGGACAGTATGTGGAAAACAGCCCTGCCACTGCCCACGTTGTACCTGTGTTAGCATCTTTGGCCCTTTGCAGGCTGGTAATCACCTGAGGTCTTCTAAACTTAAAAACAAACAAAAATCTCTCTCTCTGTTCATGGGCAAATGTCTGGGGTGTTTATATCTGATCTCTGCACTTCAGGGACCATGTGCCAGATTCCTCTGCTGACTTGGCTTTATGTTCTCACTCTGGATCTGACTTTGGAAGTGACTCTGGGGAAGTTATTTCTCTTAACAAGTAAATTCAAATCCAGGGTCTGCGAGTAAGGAACCCTAAAAGAAAGATGGGTGTCTCCCAAGCTAATGTGACAAATCACTGACTCTTAGAATCCATGAATAAGCAAATACTTTAATTTCTGAAACTGTTAAATGCACCTATATTCATTGTCCTGCCAGCCAGAAGCAATGGCTAAAATAGCATAAAATTGGTCCCAGGGTTTCAGGCTTTCATACAGTAATGTTCATGAAATGAGGGTAGACCCTGGTAACGGTATCAGGTGAGGCTGTTACCATCAAGACACTGGTTACAGCTGGATAGTCAGAGCAGGAACTTTCTTGGTGTTGCAAGGGAACTGCTATGGGAGTGGCAACGATGACACGCGAGGGAGAGAAGAATATGAGTTGGAAAGAACAAATGATTTTTTGACCTGCTACAATTATGATTATTTTTTCTTTAAGATTCGCAAACGGCTAATCTTATCTGACAAGGGACAACTGGATTGGAAAAAGATGTACTTCAAGCTCATAAGGTGTTACCCACGGAAGGAGCAGTATGGTGACACACTGCAGCTATGCAGACACTGCCACATCCTCTCCTGGAAGGTATGAAGTGCTGGTGGAACAAACACACCTGGGGCAGGAGCCACAGGGCACCCAATGCTTCCTCTGATTGGAGCTGGTTTAGGGTGCTGCAGTTTCTTTGCCTGCATAACCTAGTGTTTTCCTACATCTTAATCCTCCCTCAGCTGTTAAGACCCTTTCTCCTCTGTGCTTCAGAGATCCCATCTTTACATTGAACATTACTAGCCAGAGAGGAGGGAGATGGGCATACTCTTGGGCTGCCTGCAGTAAATCATCTTAACACTGCCAGCAACTCCTACCCATTACATGGAGGTGGAGATCTTGGCAACAGAATTAGCTGGAACAAGAGCTGATGGCTACAAAACAGCCCAGGACAAAAATCTGCTGGCCACTGTGGTGATATCCAAGGCATGTGTCAGGGGTTAAACTCCTGTAGCTGATGGTAGGCTCCAGCCTCTCTTCCCTCAGAAAAGGGGAAAAAAATGAATTGGATCTTTGCTGATTTTATTGCCCATGACTTGTCAGTAGCCCCTAAAATACGAAACCCAGTTTTGAGCTGTCTACTTTGGCAATAGTAGAAATATTATTCTGGGCTCTGCTCTATTTGCAAGTGGGATGTCTGGCAGAGGGCAGTGCTAGGTTGGCTGATGCTTTGGTGCTCTTTCTGGAGTCTCTCTAAATGGAGTTGTTTTTTCTTTTCCCAGGGTACTGATCACCCTTGCACAGCCAACAACCCGGAGTCTTGCTCCACCTCTCTTTCACCGCAAGACTTTATCAACTTGTTCAGGTTCTGAACTTGGGTCACTGCAGCTTATGTGATTTTTACAGGACACTTTATGTCACTGAGCTTGGACACTCCATTTGTAAATAGTGTAAATATTCATGTTTGTTCGAAGCTCCTGAGTCAAGGAACAAGAGGATCTTGGAGACGAAAGGTGAAATTGCTCACTGATGCGCAGCACTTAAGGAGTACAGACTTCCATAGGACCGGTGTATAAATGCAGCATGTTGTACAGAGTCCCTTTTTTATGATCAAAGTACAAGATACAGGGCAAAAAACTTCATTTTTTGTTTTTAGAAGTTAAAAATGAATTTGCCCCACAACCATTTGAGAACTCTTGGTTTGTTTCTAATAGAGAGAAAGCAATATGAGGCTAGGACTGTTGAACTGTTCCTCCATCTGGTTTTATTTAGCATACATATTTATAAATATGTTTTAAAAATATTTATGAAAAAAATCCCTGTGACAAGTTTAATACTTTTGTTTTTAAAAAGGACACATTCTGAAATACTTAGGATAGAACTCTAGCCTGCTTGCGAGAGAATCGCAACATACCACTTTCTACCTCTAATAGATTGAGTACCTTTCAAACAAAAATCCAGTGTACAATGTGAACTTTTGTATTTTGTACAATGATTTAAAGGGAAATGTTTGTGATAGTAAGCATCTTTTCTTGTACTAATGCTTACCTCTTTACATTAGTTTTCTTGCTCTACTCAGTGCTTGAATGCCTAGATGATAGGCACCGTATACATACCTAAGACTTTACTCCATCCTCTTTTAATTTGTTGGGTTTATGAAAGACTAAGCAAAAGGGAAGAGAGAAGCCACAAGGATGAAGATTATCTAAAAGGGAGTAAATTCTGTTATAGAGAAACAAAGGACTGTATTTAATCTCACAATGTAAATTCGTATCAACTCCACTAGGAGTTAATTGCACTGGTTGAAATCCCAAATGAGGTTAGAATCTGGTTCTTCAAGCCCATGTTTTCTAAAATATACGCTGCTCTGTTTTCCCACTGCTGTCAAGTGAATTCAGTCATCTTGGAGCTGGTAAAATATAGGGAGAACTGGGCTGTTGAATCTAGTGAAATGATGCGGTTCTTTATTCACTGGGAGACTGGCAGCATCATGTTTAATTTCAGACTACTGGAGTTTAGGGTGATGAGTGAGACAGCATGAAGAAATTGGTCAGTTTTCCTGAAACCAGCGGTCAGGACTGTGATAAGCAAGGGATTTCCAACATGGCACTTGACATCTTTGGTTATTCTTCCATGCCAGTGACAAAGACCCAGCCTAGTCCCTTCTGCTTCCAGTGCTTTATGGGATCTTCTTACACTAGCCTATAGCTAAATTTTCAGCCCTGTGGAGTAAGTGGCCATGATCTGGCTCACTGTCTCCTTTTTTGCATACAATGCTTCACTTTTCCTTACAGTGGAGCTAGAAGAATCCAGCTCGTATATAACAATTTGAAAACCTGCAGTGGAAAGTTTTTGCTGTTTGCCAGTAGATTTCCTGGATAGCACTTTCTCTGTGCATGATGTAAGCAGGATACCTCAGAAGGGTAAATATTTAGTAGGTTGTGTGTGACTGTACAAAGAATTGTGAGGAAGAGGAGTACTCAGGACAATTCAGGAAGAACTACTTGAGTTAATTATTGTTAAATATTCTGTTCCTTTTTTATATTTTTATAACTGGCTTTCAACACTTTTCTGCATCTGTTTATATTTCAAAATAGTTGACAGTATTTGCATTTTTGCAAACTAAATCAAATCACTTTGCATACTCTTGGAAGAGATGCAAAAAGGGAAAAAGGCTGCCTCTAGATGGAGCAGTGGAGAAGTGGGGAGAAAAACAGGGAAAATGCTGACAAGAACTACCCTTCTGCCTTCCAGCAGCAGTCCAAGCTTTTGCTTTTCCAGAGAGCTCTCTGAGCCTGTGCCACCCTTAGCCATGGCCAAGAGCTTAGCACTCTGCAGAGATGAGGAGAAAATACGTGCAGGATAGGGAGCTTTGTCTAGGTGTTGATGCCCCATCCATCATGGGGGTCCACGTGGAAAGTATAAGCCTGCTGATCACATTCAAGTCAACTGAAAGTGATTTAAAAGCTGTTACCTTGGAAAAATGAACTTGTGCTTGTTTGGAGGGATGTTTGTGAGTGGAAGAGGCCAGTTTCTGTTTTCATTCCTGCATTGATGGCAGTGAGTAGATGAGGCTAAAATCTGGCTTGGTGTATGAGGACATTAAGGACAGAAACCTGCAAGTGAAGCGTGTAAAGCTTTTCCACTGTATTTGGAGATCCTTGTAGCTCCTTTGTCTAGCAGTGAGGTGACTTGTGCCCCTTGACATCTGTTTCCAGCTCTGACTTTGGGTTGGTTTGTTTCATAGTCTTGCCTCTGCTGCCGATAGTGAGCCAATGTGTTGTGATGGAGAGGCAACAGTATTTCAGTATGACATGCTGGGGGTTCTGCCTAGTCTGAGTCCATGCTTAGAAGATGACATATCCACTGTGAGATTGTGACACTGGGTGAATTTTAAGCTCAGGTTTGAATCCGGCCTAGTGCATTCCCTGCACAGCAAGACAGAAAAATCTCAGTGTTTAGTTGCGATTCAGGAATGTCTTGGCTCTAGTCATTGTCTCTATCAGCCCTTCACTGGTTTTGAACGAAGAGTTTATTCTGTGTCCCCTGCCCAGAGAGCATGGGTCATGCTGACAACATACTTAATGTGCAGCTGAGGCTCCTATTTACAAAACTTACTTCAATTAGAGGGGTTTTTTTATTTCTCACACTGTGTAATCTTAGAGTCAAAGTGCTGAAGATGATTTGTTAATACATACAGACACTTGTGTGTTGCTCATGTGAGGTCCTGAGATGTTGCTGTCAGTGTCCAGAGCAGCAGAAAAACAAGCAACTACTGTACCAGAGAACAAAGCAGACTAAACAAAAAGAAACAGAATAAGCCTCATTCAGTTACTGCTTCAGTCATTACCCTCCTGATACAGCAACTGTCAAGTAAGACCTTGATCTCTTTGGGAGACTTATTGTTTCTCAAGTAGCTGGTACAGGGAGATATTGTAATGACTTCAATACTCTTGTTTTCTATTAAATTAAATGCTGTTGAATCCAAATACCTTAGTCTAACCACTTATAAACAAAGACAAAGTGATCAGTATTTTAGCAATGCAAAGGCATCTGCTTGGCTGAGGATGGCAGAGTAACAAAACTGACAGTGATAACGGGCTTCTAGGCAAGATGGTTTAAGGCTGCTCTTGCACAAAAAGGACCTCTTTATTTTAAGACAATTGTGGCAAAGCTGTTGTAAAGGGAAAACAGACTTTTACTTGTGTTTTGGAAATAGAATGTTCTTTTCAAACAGCATTTCACCTTCCAGTTAGTCAATGCATGCCCATTAGACATGCATCAGTTCTTATGCTAGAAAAGGAGGGTTTTTTCCTCTCTTTGGGGTTTCTTCTCCTGCCAGCATATCCAGAGAAATCTCATTATCTTCAGAGGATGTGTTAACCAGTGCAACAGTGTGGAACGTGGTGCTGTGAAGAGAGAAAAATAGATCCATGCAGGGGAGGAGGCTTAGGAAGGGAGAGATCCCAGAGATCTCTGTTCAGCTTTCTAGAAGAGGCAGGTGTTTGGACTTTGTTTCAATGTGACAGCCACTTCAAGAGGCACAATTTCAGCTGTACATACCTTAAGTCATTATACTAACTATGGTATGGTAAAGTTTGATCATAAAATGTGTGTACCTCCTCTTATATTGTTTGGGTTTCTTTTTTTTTTTTTTAATTGTGGGTGTTTCTAGATCCTTTTCTTTTGTAAAGTGATTAGGAAAATTTGTATTGCTCTGAAGACATTGCTTTATATGTAAACATTTAATTGCACCCTGCCACTTTCTGTATATGGGAATATCTTTTTTATTAATTTTTCTTTGCCTCCAGGTTTTGAACTGTTTGTGTTCCCATTTCTGTTTGACTTCAATTATTCTTGAAGCTATCACCTTCTAGGACATATGCAGGTACTAAACCAGCTTTTCTGTCCAGAAAATTCCTTGGCCCTCAGTAGCTAAAATTTGATTTAGAACAGGAACATTTCAAATCTGTTACGTAGCTAATAAATCAGATGTGCTGTTTCATGCTTATCTCCTGCTCAGTACAGCAAACCAGTGTTGTCCTCTGCAGTTGTTCTTACAAACCTGTGGCACAACTTTCCCATAGATCAGCACCTTGCCAAAAAGATATAGCTTTAAATTAAAATGCCACTCTTCCTAGTTGGCCTGTTTGCAAAAACATAGACCCTGTGGAACTGATGGCTGATCAGGCTGATCAAGACTCCCTTTTTACAACATTTGGGACAAATCCATCTTGTCCTTGACACATGCAGTCTCTAGTATGTTAGTACCTTGAACACCAGAGAGGTTCTCCCTCCGCTGACCAAGCATTGCTGCTTCTCCTGGAAGGGCAACCAGGCGTGGAACTTGCATTTCTTTAGCCATCATGTGCTGCAAAGAATGCTAACAGGTCTGCTACCAAGAGAACATTTTAATTGGAAATAGAAAATACACTCATCTTTAGGAATCTACAGTAATTATAAATACCTACTTATATATGGAAGAGAGCGTGTGTTCTGTTTTGTTTTTCCTTAAAGTTGTAACTAGAGATGATATGAAGTGAAAGGCATCCCTTATATAAGGTTTCTGTTTAATATTCTTGTGTGGTTAAAATCCCTCCATTATAAATTTGCACACTTTTTTCTTCCCTTGCATGTTCAACTCTGATTTTTACAGCTGTTCTGTGCAGACAGTAAGGTATTTTTGTAAAACATTTTTGACACTGAATTGCAATAAATGTTCAAACAATGTGAACCTCAGAGTTGGTCGTCTTGTTGCTTCCAAGTTGGTGACCTTATCAGCCTTGAGCTTCTGGTGACTGTAAGCAAAGACTTCTGCAGGAACATCCACAACTCAGGTGGCTGTGGCAGTAGAATATCACAGATATAGAGCTGTTGCTTCATTGTACCTCAAAGGAAAATGAGGTGAATGGACCCCTCACATGTGAGCAGTGCTCACATGATGCTCATCTGTACTCTCCCAAAGCATGAGAGTGATTGTTGCCCCAAAAGGGATCACCAGTGCTCACACTGGTGGTCTAGTAGCTTCAACTCCAACTTTTGTGGCTTACAGAAATGTTTTTCTGGACATGTTATCCAAGTGATGTTGATTTTTATATTTTTCAGTTACAATTGTATCTGGTTAGTCAGCACTGCAACAGTCTGACCCAGGCTCCTGTTCAGCAGAAATGCTAGTAGGAGCCCATGGGATGGACTCCCAGTAAATTGGGGAAAAGCAATTGAAAAGGCAATTTAAATATGTCTTGGGTTGGAACAAGAGAATTTAACATGGTAAAACAGGATCAATTGCCTCATGAAAGCTATGAAACTAAGCACAAAATGCAGATGCTTTGGTTTTAATCTCATTTGCACTGCCAAGTAAGGTATGCTTGAGTGGTTTCTTAAGTCTTGTAGTTATGCTGTGCCTCGGGTCTATAGTTAGAGGGCTGCACCCCCAGACACTGGGGTCTCTGGAAACATGGGACAGTCTACAAGATCACCAGAACCTTTTAAACAAGGGGATGAAAAAGCTGTTGTTACACATTTCTTACTCAAACTTTTGTGAAAATATTAAATTCTACTTATTTTAATAGACTAGATCCTTTAAGGGGAATACTTGGTCTTTTTAGGAGTCAGTAAAGGTCTGTCTATAATTCTTCCCACTTTCATGTGACTGCTGCTAATACCTCCCTTCAAGAGTACTTGGGGATAAATGGAGAGGCAGCCTGAAGCATGAATGAAGTCCTGCCTTGGTCAGTAATAACAAGTCACCCTGTATAATTCCTTGAAGTGCTCTCACTGTCTGTCTTGGAGCCTAATAAAGAAGTAGAGTTTGAGCAAAAAGCATTCTGAAAACTACTTACACAACAAATATTATGACTCAGCTTTGCCCAAACTTTCCCTAAGCCTCAGTTTTGCTTTACAACCAGTGTAGAGTGAACCCAAGTCAATCATGTAGGGGGTTGCTTTATTTTTGACAAAGTCTGAGCTGCTCCTGTCATCCAAATTGCAGAAACTGGGAGAGCTGTTTTCTAAAAGGCTCTATAAATAACTTGTGTGGGTTCAAAGGCCTTCTCTAAGCTGGAAAGACACCAGATCACCCCTTGCCATTCTTTGTGTGTAGTATACTGTGCTTTTTAGTAGGAAACAAACTGATGCCTTTTTAATATGTTTTCCTTGGATCATTTTGGTCCTGGTCAAAACAGGCCTTGAATGCAGGAGGCAGCACCCGTAGGTTCTGCAGCCAAGGTGGCAGGTCCAGCCCAGCCCCTCTCAGGAGTGCTGCTGCTTTCAAGTGACTGTTGAAAGCGGGTGGTGGGACAGGAAAGATGCCCACTCCCAGCTTCATAGGATAAATAACCAACCAACCCTGTGAGGTTTGTGTGTACAGACAGAGAAATGCAGTCAGTGCAGGAAATGCAAGTTTCTCCTCTCCATGGAACGCCATGATTTTTGACTTAACAGAGCATTGAGTTAAGCTTATTCTTACAGGCATATATTTTTATTTGTGAAGTACATTAGAAATGATGTCTCTGTGGGTAATCTGTGACGGGCACAGTGTGTGTGATAAACTGGCAGCAACAGCCTAGAAGCTGCATCGTTCCCTGCCTGCACCCCAGAGCTGGGCTGGGGTGAGTTGCAGTTTTGTTTTCTCTTGCTTCTCCTCCACAGGCAGAACTTGCACTTCTGTGAGGGGTTTTAGTTCACATTACAGGCCAGAAAACTCTTTCTCTCTTTCCTCCCACTCTGGTGTGGCAGCCCAGCCTGTGGGAAGAATGTCAGCGAAGGCTACGCACCCATGGCAATTGCCAGGTTTAACCTAGGGCCAACGTCCAGCCCAATCATAATCCATCTTTGATGAAAGTCCTGTTGGGTCTGGTCATGACTGAACAAGCGTTTAAATGCTTTGGTAGGCTGGGACCCAATGCACCATGGCCTTGCCTTCCTAATGCAAGGTGCCTCTTGGTACCACAGCAATCACTTTTCCCGTGGGGGTTTGGGGCACCCTCCTCAGCTGGGCTTGGGGGACATTCTGTCTGTCGGTTTCCCACCAGAACCTGACCACGGTTTTCAGCATGGGTTATCTCTTAAATTACTTTCTCCCGGTCTTTTTATAGCTCTCCCGATTAAGTGGAATTTATTCTTTCTTTTTTGGATATAGCTGGAGGTGTAAATCCAGACAAATATAACTCCTGAAGGGGAATCAGCCTGTCCATGCCACAGCTCAGCAGCGCCTGTGTTGCTGCTGGTGTATATAAAGCAACCAGGAGCCTTTTTAAACCTCTGAAACTGAAGTAACTTTATTTGTGTTTTTTCCTTGCTTATAGACAATTAAATGGTTCTCCTTTTAAAGAGCTGGCTCCTGGTGGTAGGTAGAAACCTATAATCTTTCTCTTACCACACACTTTTATATTTAAAGCCTCTATTTTTAACCCAATGGTGGGATTCAGGGTTAATGCTCGTTAGATCTGTGTCTAGACAGTTGTGAAAAACAGGAAATGAATTACATTATAGTACCAAAAGAGAATTTAACCTTTTCTCTCCTCACTAACACATGTGACTGGGGAAAATATGTTACAGCAGAGTATTTTGGAAAGTTTAAGGAAGTAGAAAAATGAGAAGAAAAAAAAAAAAAGCTGGGTTTCCACAAAGCCTCGTGGGAATTATTTCACAGAAAATAATGAGCCAGACTCTGCCCCCAGCTACACCCAGGCAGTAATTTGTTTCCTCTAGTCCCTGCAGAAAAATTGCATTTTATTATTCCCTGCTTATGCTGAACATTCAGAATAAAAAAAATAGTTGTTAGCCAGTTTCACACACGTGCATGCACATGTGTGGTAGCTGCAAGAGAGACGCCACCACCCACCACCCATCCTCCAGCATATGGAGCCAGGCAGTGGGTTTGTAACACCCCTGGGTGTAACAGCACCTTACACTCCTTCTCCTCAGGCTGCCTAAGGCCTCAGGGTCTGTCTTTTTTTTTTCTTTTTTTTTCTTTTTTTTTTTAATATTTATGAAGTTATTTATTCTTTATTTGAATTGAAGACTGCAAAAATGCAAAAATTCCCTCACATGGCCCTTCAGGAAAATAAGAGCCCGAAGACTCACTGACCCGGGGCAGCAGCACAGTGATCCCACTTTGCCAACATGCAGGGTAAGACCCAACTTTTAAAAGACTGTTGCAATGACCCCAGAGCAGGAATTAAGCCTGAACTAATGTGGGCAGCTGGTCTTCTTGGAAACAGCTGGAAAAAGAAGACCTGGGTGCTCTTTACGCACTTATCCCTCCCCACTCCCTGCAAAATGACTGCTGTTTGGATGCAAAACACACCACAATCAAAAGCGGTACTGCAAGCATCTTCAGTACTGCTTCTGAGCTTTTTCCTCAGACCCCTAAAGTGCCCCCACCCAAGGGCGTATTTTCAAGCCTTTCCCAACCCTGCCCCAGGGTCTTGGGAAGAGTCAGTGGTGGGGAGCCTCAGGAGGCTGCAGAGGCACCAGGCAAGTGCGCTGCTCCACTGCAAAACCACTGTCCTCCCACCTATGGCTGCATCTTCCTCTGCCCAGGCCTGCTTCTCCCCGAGGGTGCTGTGGGCCCTCACACCCGATGCCGCTCGCATCCGCCGGAGACAGCCCTTGCCCAGCTGGGCACTATCACAAGGACCCTGTTTATCTCATGCGCAACTTGTCTCCCTTGTCTGCAAACGCTTTGCTGGAGCCAAATGTTTACGCTCCCCGCACATGCTGTCAGCTGGCCTGAAAAATTAATATCCTCATGGCAGAGCAACAAAGCCTTCCCAATGATCCTCCATGCCACTCAGCCTGGGCTCTGCCGGCCCTGCCCTCCTGGGACCCCGCTGGCTTCGGAGGCTGCTGGGAGCATGGAGAAAAGGGATTAGATCCTCCTCAGGTTTATTTGCTTCAGGTTTATCATGGTTGCTTTTAATTTTGAAGGCACATGAATATGAAGTATACAAATCACTGGAATTACACTGAAGTTAATTTTATGGTATCTTTAGCACCATCCAAAAAGAAATAAAAACAACAAACAACCAACTATCTAACCAATCCAAATAAAGGTTTTTAAGCAATACAATATTTGCCTGTATAGTTATCGATGTTTCCACTGCCAGTTTGTCTTCCTAAAGGAGCCAAGCTTTGGCACAGTTTATATCAAAAAAAAAAAAAAAAGTATCTTTAAATATCTGCAAGGGTATATGGATGGGATGAAGGGGACGATGGGAACTGAAATCACTAGGAGTGCAGTAATGTTGGCCTAAGAGCCACAGAAAAGAAAGTGCCTTGATTTATCCAGATTTACTTGCCCGTGCTCATGCCAGTGAGGGAAGGAGCGGAGCAGGAGCCCTCGCAGCCTTTACACCTGGCCAGGTACCAGCAGCCGAGGTGCTGGTCCTCCTCAGAACAGCCAACTGCTAATGGGAGCAGTGAGAATATAATTCAATGCTGCTCATTGCTAATGCCAAGGTGAGTTTAGCAAGCACAGGAGGCAATACCCACTGCAAAACATGCTGCTGTGAAAGAGGTCTATATACATATACACAGAGAGGCACACAGACATGCACGTGCAGACATACAGACACACAATTAATGAAAGCTGTCTTTCAGAAGCCTTGCTCTCTAGTGTAAGGAAGGTCAATAATTTTGTCAGCAGCAGCTTTGCTTGAAGGAAAGCTTTAGGACACGGCTCATCCTGTGGTGAGGAAGGAATGTTTCTGCATTAATCACGAACCCCTTTTGTTTTTTTCATGAATATATTCTGCCTGATGTAAGTATAGCCTGCTTGGCAGTCCGATGCAGGCAGAAATGGTCTTTTATTTACGGAGGAGGTAGAAATCCAAATAGAAAAGGATACTGATATTCCAAGGGTCCTCATTTTGATCCCTCTCCATGAGTACACATGTTACCCCAGAGGTCTCGGCACTGGAAGCTGATGGAGGAACCCCAAAGCTCCTCTTGCTGGCCACAATGGTAGTTCCCTCTCAGGTATCTCAGGAAGTCACTTTTACCTCCAGCCCATCCTCAGGTTACGAGATGAACTGCATCAGCTGGGATCTTGCATCCCACTTAATATTTAATCAACCTTTGCCCTCATTTTCTCAAGTTGGCGGTGAAACCCTAACTAGCCTGTGTGCCACTGTACAGCAGTATTTTATTACAGAAAGCTTGAAACAAAGCTTCCACTTGCTAATCCAGCTGTGTTAATGGCTGTACCACTGGAGCTCCATAGATCATTCTCCAAATGGCAGCAGCAGCAAGAAGTAGTTATAATGCTATTTGGGAGCAGGCTCTACTGCACTATGCAGGCAGGACCTTACTGCAAGTACAATAATGCCATCTCAGATGAGACCAAGTGACAGTAAAGATGGCAATGCCTCTTTTGGACCCCACGTGTGTGCTTTTGTCATGTGTCAGGCCTCAGATGTCCTCAACACTGGACAAGCTTCATGTGTGGGTTTTTTATCAGGATCTCCACCAGCTAAGCCTGGGCATTTGTTCCTTGAATGAGAACAAATAATCCCCATTTCTGAGGATTTCTGTAAACCCAGCAAGCATCCTGAGTGGGGTGGTAATGTCCTGCCACCTACACCACCTGCACTGCCCCTGCAGGGAGCCAGCAGAAGGGACACCATAGTCCACAGCAAGGGCTGGGGATCTGGGGCATGTGCAGCCAGGGCTGGGCTGAGCTGTTCCACAGCCATGGACTTCACAGTGGTTTAAAGGAGTGAAGCCACAGAGAACATCAGCAGAAAGGTTTCTTTCACTCGGGCTCTGCAGCCGTTGGGGAGGGCGACTGCTTCGCCCCTGCTCACGCAGCAGCTCAGAAGGCCAGGGCTCTGCCTCCATGCACGATGTGAGCTTGGAGAGGCTGGCGAGCAGGAGCTGCTGGGACTGTGTGTGCGTCTTATCTGCTGGGAAAGAAGCCCCTAATTTGGCCTTTCAGATCTCAAAAACACCCAACCTGGTTTTTCTATTTAATAATTATCAAATAAGTTAAATGAGACGGTGGATTAAGGAAACAATCTTCTCAGTAAAACACCTCTGACAAATATGGCAGGTAGGGCACTGCAAATCCCCTCCAAATCCCTTCTTCCCAACCTCCCGCTAGGAGCAAGGTGGGGGGGGGCGCCGTGCCTGTGCCTCCCAGCCAGGAGAGAGGCTGGACCCCT
The DNA here is from genome assembly GCF_003259725.1 of Athene cunicularia. Classification (NCBI taxonomy): domain Eukaryota; kingdom Metazoa; phylum Chordata; class Aves; order Strigiformes; family Strigidae; genus Athene; species Athene cunicularia. Next base: position 141,283,785 of record NW_020799095.1, on the reverse strand, counting down.
GCAGCCATTCCCTGGTTATTTTGCATCTTAGGACCCAGCTGGTTGGGCTCCGTTTACTTTGAAGCAACTCCATGGAATGATGCATTTGAAAACAACTGGCCAGACACATACCTTAGCATATTAAAAGGTATTTTTAGTACGTCTGGCAGAGCAGATCAAACTCTGCTTTCAGCTGTACTAAAAGACAACTCTATGGACTTTGCTGGCAGCGCTGCATGTTCATACCGAGGTAGCAGCTACTTGACTAAATAGTTGCATTTACTTCACGCAAGACAAAAACACAAGTGCAGATAAATGCTGGTAGGATTACTGACTTACAGCGGGCTGTATTTTCTTCCTAGGAGCATGACTTTGCCAGATAAAAGTTTGAATTGCTGAAGAAACAGCATCACGTAGCAAGGAAAAAATACTCTGAATGTCGCCTCCTCGATCTGTGATGACTTTGTTTTTACACTGGTATAAATATAACTGTGACCATATCATACAGCAAAGTGCTCTGTGGTGAATACAGTATAAATAGCCAAACTGATTACACTGGCTATAAACAAGGACTGGAAACCCTTGCTTCACCCCATCAGTTAGAAACGGTGGAAGGGAGCTTTACAGCTAAATGGTTAAAGAGCCACAGCAGAACATTTTCTCGGGATGGCTCCAAGCATGGAGCTGGTGTGCTGCCATTTGAGCAGCCAAGCTGAGACGGTGGGAAGCACGCCGCCACAATTGCATACTAAAAAGAAGGGAAGGCTGAGATAACTACCATCTTCTTACTGTGTAGGCTGTTTAAAAAAAATAACATATAATGATTCCTGCCTTATTGCAGTGTTTGAGTTCCAGATATAGCCTTGCATGGGAAGGCCGGTATGACACTGAACCAGGCCAAATGAGCGTTTCCTGCTTTTAAGTAATATAATGTCAGGAATCCAGCTGGTCAGAAACACCCTGCTCATCTCCCTCTGCACCAGTGCCAGACACTCAAATTGAGCTTCAGGTGTATAATGCCACTTCCTTGGACCTTGTGAGTGACAGTTCACAGCTTGGGTCATTTGAACGCTTATTTTTATCATTAGAAAATGAAGCTCAGTACACCTCATGCCTAGGAAGTGGCTTAGCTCACTCAGAAACTTACGGACTTGCCAGAGGCCTTAGATAACTAAGTAAGATTTGTTTTAGCTGCCCTCAGTATCCAAGGTATTTCCTACTGTAAGTATAAGGAAACATTGAGGATGCTTAAGCAACTATATTTGTTTATCTTAGGTCAAACTGGAGAGATTTTCCAGAACCACTACTGCAGCTGCACTTAACTTGCTGAAAGGCTGCATTTATATGGATTGCTTTGCTTCTGACTCCATGATCACAAACGAAAACCTTCACCAAAAGCCAAGCTCCACGGGGAAGGCTGCACGCAGCTGCTGAGCAAACCTGAGCAGATGTCTCCAGACACTCATTCTCCGGGTATGCTTCATTAACCTTAGCCTCAACTGGGCCAACTCCTGCATAAGGAGGAAGCCAGAAGGGAGAAGAAAATCACCAGTATTCCCTCCCTCAAATTTTGAGTAGGTAATTACCTGAAGAGAGACAGATGTCCAGACAGGTTTCACCTCAAGAGGAGATGAGATTCTCCAGGCCTGCGAATCCAAAGTGTCATAGGAGGGCAACCCCGACAAACCCTAAGCCATCTGCTCAGCCAGGTGATGTGTGAAGTGATGCTTTGCTGGTCCTCTCCTCTGGCAGTGTGGCTCGTGCCAGTTGCAGGGGACAGCCATCACTTGGGTCATGGATGGTGTCTCATAATAGTTTTGCAAGGCACACGGTGGGAGGTAACTGCGACTACTGCAGGGACAGGGCAGGATTTTCACACCTCCTGCCTATTTCCTACAGCTTTCTCAGGTCATTCAGTCCACAACCCATGTTTTATGAAAAGGTGGAGAAAAAAACTACAGCACCATAAAACAAAAAAATTTGGACCAAAGTTATTCTAACAAAAGATAAGTGGACCTCAGAGATGGCCATTTTACAGTAGGTGTTTGGAGAGCAACAGTGCTTCAGTGCATGCACGAGGCTCTGGCTGGACAATGAGGGGTTGAGGAGTGGAGGTCATGCAGGTCAAAATGTCTCGACCTGGGCTCTCATCCTGGAATCTGATTCATACAAATACACCCTGGTGCCTCTCTGCAGTTTATTTAACAGCACAGATCAGATTGCAATGTGCTGGGTGCCTAAATTTAGCCCCTGAAATCCATATATTGATAAAGTAATTAGTCTGATAATCTAAGGTGTCACACACCCATTTCAGATCCCCCCAAAAATGGTAAATGCTTGGATGATGCTCACATGTAGTCCTTGATGTGCAGAAAGGACATGCACTGACATTAGAGAGTTACACATAACTCGTTAGCTGCAACCTTGCAAGATACAAATCACCTCTGCACTGCTGTCAGAATCTTTTTTTTAACTGTAACAGCTACTGGCAGGGCCAAGTGTGCAGGAGAGCGCCTCTGGCTGTGTCCCAACCTGCACATCCACCGAATGCTGACTGCTCTCTCTGCTGGCCAACTGAGAAATGGTATTTTCTCAAGACCTGGTCATTTACGTTTGCAGAAATGAGCTGACCGAGCAAATACATGCCACAAATGTGGCCCTTTTTTTTTCTAAAGTCCCAAAGAGGCGACTAGAAGAGGTTAGCTATTAAGTAAACTGTACTGCTAACTAAAAAGTAGCAGCAAAGAGGAGAAAAAGGCAGGAGAAACGTGGGTGTCCCACCTCTGCTGCAGCTTACTGCATCAACAGCCTGATGGAGGTGAGAACTACCCGTGATATAGAACATCCTGCCATTATGAGTATTAAGGCTATCGGGTCTTACCCTAACGTGTCTAGAAGTAAAAGTGTTGGAAAACTTCCAGCGACCAGCAGAATACAGAAGCTGGGAGACCATGGAATTGTAACTGATCTGAGGGCAGGGGGGGGTTCTCCTCACTTTGTTCAGTGCCTGACTGAAGGGTGACCTAGTCCAAAAAGCCACCGCACAACATATTATTACACACTGTAGTAAAAACTAGACAATAGAAGAACTTCACTGTGGGAAAGGACAAGGTAAAGAAGGCTAAAACAGAATGGAAAGCACTAAGGTAATTGTAGTGAAAGTGAATAAGCAGCCCATCTTTGTGTGGACACATTGGGACATCATCTGGACACAGGGAAGATTAAAAGTCTTAAGTGCTATCGACAGCTATAGGTGAGCACATGCTGATCCTGCAGTGCCAGTGCACCCAGCAAAGCAGCTCTGCAGTAATGACAAAGCTTTCATTTTATTTCATATCTCATAGTAGCACGAGCCCAGCTCCCCTGCATAAAGGAATGAGGCTCTCCCTAGAGTACCACTTTGGGTGGCTCTACTGGCCAGCGTGGAGCTGTACCTGAGGACCACCAAGTCATGCTCTGCCATATGGTACACCCCATACATATGTATGTTCATGGTAGAAAGTCGCTTGAATCTTAGGTGTTTAAAAACATCAATGATCATAGAGCTGATAATTTGTGGTGTCTGGCAGTGAAGCTGCCTCCTCACCATCAGCTTTACAGTGGCAGTTCTTTGCTTGTACTTCTGACATACGCTGCTTCTGCAGGCATGCAGCAAAGTGGATCGCAACAAACCATTTTTCTGCCTGTGACTGACTGTGGTGCTCAATGAGTAAACTGTGCTGGTGCGGACACATCACACATCAGGTCTGAGGTGACAGCAGAAAAGTTAAACACAGCAAGTTCTCCCAAAACAGTCAGGATGTTAATTGGAGAAAGAAAGGAGTAAAGGGGGGAGAGAATTCACTTAGTCCATCTGATGGGACACCGAGGCTATCAGCATTAGAAAAAGGGCTGGCTGGTCTCTGCTAATTATACTGAAGCAAGCAGCTCCTCTTTGTATTTGGAGCCCTAAATGAGAACTTGATGTATTCTTGAATTCTGTCTTCCTGACAGTACACTTTCTGAAATGGTGATGAAATGCCATGAAGCTTGAAGGGCAACAGAGACAGCACCACAATATCAACACCCTCATCACTGAAAGAAGTAATTCTCTGGCTTTTACCTATCCCTCTGGAATGACAACTTTTTTACAAGAGCTACAAAAAGATTATCAATTATAGAAAAGCTCTCATCACACACACAGAGCCTGCTACATGTAAAATTAAGCATCTGTTCAGAATGATTAGAGAGAAAAAGGACTGTCTTCACATTGATTTTTTTTTAAACTTTTATATTCTGAATAACCGTTGTGATTGTTCTCCTTCTTAACAGCCTTGATCCTGAAACTAGACTAAACCAGGCAAATTCTTGTGTCTGAGCCTCACTAAAGGGAGTGTGTCATGGATTTCAGTCACCGGAAACTAGCTGAGGATGGCAGCTCAGTATTTAAATCAAATGACATACTCAAGTAGGGAGGGATGAGAACCTAATGTTCTGCAACCACTTAAAGGGTCTGTTAACCAACACACAGGAACTCTGTGTATATGACTCAGCCACTTGAAGGATAAAAAGTGCTTAACATAACCCATTCAGTTAAACCACTGATCTTCAAATTCTCAGTTCTGGTATTGTCTAACCTGGGCAGTGCGTGCAATGCCCTGGGCACTGGGTTAGCATCTATATAGGGCTGAGCAAACAAATTTCTGCTGCTGTGCACATTCACGACTAGTATTGACATCACTCAAAACCAGTAACGTCTTCACTCATTCAAAGCATGCCTGCCACATCAGCGTCATGCAGAAAGAGCTGCCATTTCATCCATCATCAGTCCTTTCATGGAGGTGTATCTAGTCAAATCCAGAGTTGCTCCCTCACAAGAGAGCTCTGAGCACCAGTTTGTCAGGAATCCCCAGTTCCATCATCTCCATCTCTTCTAGGGAAGTTGGTTCAGAGACAGAAACTACAGATCAACTCTCCCACTCTGCAGATGAGTGCCCTGACAAGACCTTCTATCCGTAGTCCATACTGGCACCCAAGGAATCCGTGTGGTAGCAAGCTATCTGCACAGCCAAGCAGCTGTGCTGCATCTGGCAACAGAAAGTGTAAGTTTCTACATTCAGAAAGTCCTTACAACACAGAAAAAGAGATGAAGTGAATCAATCCCAGTCCTTCAGTGGTCTGTCTCTGCTGTTAACATGCTGAGTAAATTCTCTGGAACTGATGCAATAGAATATGTGTATAATAATACACCTATATAACAGTAATATACATGTAAGTATCTTTGAAGTTTTTATTTTTCTGTACTTACAAATAAAATGATCCCCAAGACTGAAATCTATCACAAATGTTTATTGTAGTCTCAATCCCTATAGGTTTCCAAGGCCTGACTGGATAAAGCCCTAAGCTGCCTGGTCTGACCTGATTTGAACAGGAGACTGGCCTAGAGACCACCTGGCCCTTCTAACCTGAATTATTCTACTAGTCTGTGATTCTATGATATCCAAGTATGTAAAGTAGACCAGGTCCAAAAGCAGAGAAATAAATACCCCATTTTAGCCTATTTCTGCAATCCCATGTTTAAGATGCTCTCAAAGAGGTGGGAGACTGCTCCAAACCTCCAATCAAAACAATGGCTTTCTTGGGTTCCCCAGCAAGGACGCAGAGCTTGATATCACCTCAAAGGAAATTCAGCAGCAAGTGACCCTGTATGGGGCAGACTTTCTCATTCCCTTCCCCCCAACCATATGTTCCTGCAGATTTCCTTATGGCAGCAAGAGCAGCTGGCTGACCTCATGGCAAGCCAGTTCAAGTAACTAAGAGCAGGAAAAAAACAAACCACCTTATTTCTTTCTGTCAGTTTAGCTTCCTACCCTGGATTACCATGGGACCAGACAATGCCAAGTACAAGCACATAGGGGCAGGTAAGAATGCGCAGCCAGCATAAAAAGGAAATGCAACTGCATCTTCCAGCAACCATCAGCACAGGAACAGTTTAACTAAAATGGCAGGCATTTAATTCTCCCCTTTTACAGCACAGAAACCTAGATACTTACCTGGTTTTACACAGTGCTTGGGAGTTTAAGATTGTACTCCCAAAACTCTGTTCCCTTTGTGGGTCTGGCCTTTAGGCTTCTGCTAAATAAGCCTAATTGATAAAGCTAGTGACTAAACTGAGATGCACCATCTGTTTACGTAAGTGATAGAAGTCATAATGTAAAGAATATACTCACTTCTGAAGTATGTCACTTCTAAAACATGGCGACATTTAACAGTTTGATACATGTATTTATGTAGTTTTTATGCATGTATTCTTCCAAAAGCTTTTCTTACAACATGTAAATGCTCTTTTCAATTTGGGCACAGTAGATGGAAAAATAATATGCTTACAGTGGGAAGTTTGCCTTTGATTTGACATATTAAAAACCAAGTTCAATCTTACATAATCAAAATAAAAGTTTTTATTCAGTTCATGATCTTTCTGATTGGGCATTCTATTTGCCCAAATACTTATTCCATGTAAATAAATGTAAACCATACAGTATAAGAGCAGCAGAACAAAACACACCCACTCAAAACAGAAGTAGGGAGAACTTCTTTGTTCGCTTCACTGTTCTTTCAAAGAATAGCTGTAATCACTGTCTGCCAAAGCGATGCACAAAGTCCGGGAGAAGGAACACTGAGCCCCATCCCACTTTGGGATTCATACTGATGAAATCATCCAAATTCATCTTGGAGTCTAAAAAAGGACCAGGAAAGGGAAATGTTTAAATTTCTGATGCAGCTTCTATAGCACAGGTATACATCTATCACAAAAACGCCTGAAAACCCCTCTTTGATAGTTCAGTTCAAAACAGCAAAGAGTTCATAGCACACTTGCAGAGTAGCAGTCCAGCAAGATTCTGCAAATTGTACGGTGCCACAAAAACATGTATTTCCAGTCTCTGAAATATTGCTTTTGCCCCTGATCCCTCCCTCTGACCATGGCAATAATCACATTACCAGATCACTAAACATCCTTAGTCATTAGAAACTAGTATGTATAAGAAAGAGTAAGATTTTTCCCTGCAACAGCAGCCTAGAAGGGTTGAGTAGTGTCAGGAGAACGGGAGTGCAAACAACCAGCAAAGGGAATTGCAATGCAACAGGTGCTTGTAGTCTCCCTATATCCATACAAATCCAATTACTCAAAAGCAGGGGAGATACTATTCCCCCATTAAGTTCTGAACCAAAGTCAGATGAGTCAGGTTTTGCACTGACTACAGAGGAACTAGATCAGAGCAGCAGTCAGAATTGGAAGTTACTTAATGTCTCTAAGAAGCAATTAGCCCCTCAGCAAATCTACAATTTGTTACTCCCCAGGCAACAGTATTTGCTCTATATTTGCCTTATCTCCAGCCCTGAACTTTGTCCTTGCTGTACACCAGCCCACCGCAAGGCCAGAATATGCAAACAGGAGAAAGCATCTGACATAACCCATCCCAGAGCCTAGAGGGATGCTCAGACAAAGGAGGGCATAAACGTAGGCTGGGCACAAACTCTTTTTTTTTTCTTTTCTTTTTTTCTCCTGAACCACTGAATAAAGTCAGAGGAGAAAAAGGTTAATTGCCATAATTTCAGGAAAAAAGTAAGCATGACTGGCTCTTTGCCAGGAATTTGATCTGCTCTGACCCTCTCAGGAGAGGTAGAAACCATTCTGTCCCATTCACGGATCCCAGAGAGCTCAGTGCAAAGTGCTGGTGTGCAGTTTCGGGTTTAGGTGCCTTGTACATCCTTTTTCTAGAGCTGGCCTGGTACAAGCTTTGCTGGCTCAGAACCATGCTGATCAGAGGTTTCCCACTCCTCAACCTATTCAGCTGTGACTACAAACATCCGTGGGTTTGTTGTTTTATGTTCTCACTGACGATCTGTGCAAATAATCTTTTAAAATGTCCATTAAAAGAAAACTGGAAGAGAATGAGTTGAAAGAACAGAGTGGGAAAGCCATTGGATTTACTGTTATAGCTTTCCTGCTATATTTAAGTATTTATTTTAACATGGATGATTCATGTGCACATTTAAGGATTAAGAACCAAACAAGAGTAGGCTCTAATGAATGGATTAGAAAATCCATAGGATGGAATTTGCTTCAGCTGCAAAAAGCTTGTGTAATTAGGCTTACCATTATGGACAGCGTAAGCGAGGAATGGAAGATAATGCTTGGGAATCCCAGACCCAGGAGTCCCAGCCATAATCCAGTCCCTGAAGCCCTCTATTTGCACCACATCTACACTATGGCAGAGCTTTGTGATTTGCCTAATCCCAGCTCTCACCACTTCCGAGGTCTGGCCCCTAACTCTTTTCTTGTTAACCTATTCGGGCTCTGCACGTTTTAAAATCCTTATGTTCAGCCAAGCATCTTCCTGCTGCTGAAATGAGTCTAGCAGAACAGAGCCAATTTCTGCCTGACTATGAGGGGATTTTAAAATAGCACAAGTCCAAATTGCTGTTGTAGCTCAAGAACAATTAGTAGCAGATAACAGCTCTTGCTTGCTGGTAGACTGGTAGGTCTGTTTTCCAATTCCCAACTTGTCTTTTCCTCCCTGATGCTTTTGTTTTAAAATTTATGTGATTCTTTATATAGTTTAAGATTTGAAAGATAACTAATCCCCTGCTTTATATGCACTGAGCATAGCAGGACAATAATTTCATAAAACTGTTCTATGAATGGTGAAGAAGCACAAAGGGGATTGTTCCAGTAGAGTTGAAAACACAGCCGCTGTTGTTAGCAACTTGGAAGTTGCTGTCACAGTGTCTGTAGGAAGTGAAATACTATCTTAAATTCAGAAAGGCTGCGGCACAGCATAACACAGTCCATCGCAGAAGTTTAATGAAATGAAAAATTGTTTAACAAAGCAAACAGGAACATTCCTGTGAAGAGCAGATGGTCTAAGAGCCAGTCAGTAGATGGCACTGAAGCAGTATGAGAGCTATCCATGGGAAAAAACATAGTGAGACCTCTCCTGTTTTATTCAATTCAGGAGAAAATAGTCTCTCCATGCCACTCTTCTTACTCATATACTCATATGCTGTATCTGGATGTCATGTATGTTATATTAGACCTTGCAGTTTTAGGAAACAGCTTTGCAAAAATGCATAAGAACACCACAAAGTCCTCTTCCTGAATCAGATGAGGAATAACAAACAGCAGAATTTACAGGAGAGACCTCTGGATGTTACAGCTGACAAACCAAAAGGATTTCTCCACAAAAGCAAGGAGGAGCATGCTTTATATAATATTTATACAAAGTCCAGAGGAACAGAGTAATTTTTTTTTTTTTTTTAAAAAGACTTAATTTATACTTGCAGTCCTCCTCACATGCTGTGGCTATTACACTAGCTTGCATTTGTGCATGCTCAGAGGCGATCTTCCTCTCTGACCAAACCCACTTTGTTACATGACATCTAGCTGGCACATTCTTGGATTCTTGAATAATTTTATCTTTTTTAATCAAGTCTGACCCTTTTGCCTTGAGCAGGGACGAAATAAAAGGCCATACACAATCAGATGGCACTGTTAGCCATGATACTTGTGGCTTCTGCCAACAGTAGTTAGAAAGCAATACTTCAGCCAAGCCTTAGCTTGGCTCATAGACCTTGGACTAACTGCATAATGACAGCTGCCGCAGGGCTGCTGGAGGTGAGCGAGTCAGAAGCAAAGCCTCCAAGATCAGCTCTGCTGCTGCCTAACCTTGGGGGCACCTAAAATACTTAGAAAGTTGGGCTCTTCAGAGACTTGCGTAGGTGTTTACAGTTCTTTTCAGATCCCCCTCCCTTGCCTGAGGAGAGAGAGAAGTGTTTTTGCAGGCTGTTACCACACTCAGCTAGAGGGTGCTGTCCCCTCAGCAGAGACACAACTGACTGCACAAACTATCCTGGTCCATCTCAGTGTAAAACAAAAGCCGGTCACCTTATATTGTCTTTCATAGAAAGTACCGTAATTTCAATAAGACACTCACAGAATTTAAATATTTCTAACCTTAGATGTACTTTTACTGGTTCTATCCCAACTTGATTCTTTACTTCCATAAAAGGTCACGAAGTAAGGACATAACTTGACAGACCGGAGTTTTATTCTCAAATGAGAAGAGCAGAAGGTTCCCATGAAATGCATATGAACTACTTGTATCTGTATCAGTGCTCCTTTTTTTGCTTTCACTAGGATCCTACCACCCTCAGGGGATACAGAAAGAAACAGAAGACATCTGCCTGGCCTCTGTCTAGTAGCTCTTCTGTTACATAGATGTGTCTGTATATACACAGTACCTCCAGAATTTCTCAGCTGTCCTACTCATGCTCTTCCAAACAAAAAAAAACAAACAAGCAAACCCCATCATTTACAACTACCAAGGATTTTAATAATACTAAGAACAAAAAGCCTTTACAAATCAACCCTGACAGTGTGCTACCAAACACCCAGGGAGAGCTGAAATTCAAACCAATGCTTTTCAGTGTTAAGAGTTGATACTAACAGTTGTGTATAACCCATAAGACCATCTGTTCTGAGTAATTTTGAAAGGCACTGTGCAAGCTGTATTTTACCCAGGCTTGCAGTAAGGAGGGCTGATCTCATCAGGACTCAAACTAAGCAGAATCAGACCTCATTAATTTGTGGAGAGAAGACTTAAAATAAAACTCCAGCATGGGCCTGCCAACACTAGAATGATGAATTTATGTCCCAAATTGTATCTTCTTAATTTTTTTAATTTGAACAAAACACTACACTTGCTCCTGTTTTCTTTCAACAGGAGACCACTAGCAACCAGATGGGATCAAGGGAATCTGCTGCAGCTCAGGTACGTTTATTCCAGCAGAGCTGCTTTGAGGATAGGGCTGGGTCAGAAAGCACCATGCACCCAGTTAAGTTAGCCAGCTTCTCCTGGCACACACAGCAGCAGAGCAGAACAGAGGCCAGAGCAACACCAGTAAGAAAGACAGAGGCCTAGCTCTGTGAAACAGCTAGAGCTGAGCCAGTTGCAAAATGATCCACTAAACATGTGAGTTCCGATGAGATATTAGGGAGTTTGAGTGGGTTTTTAGTTGGTTGGTTATGGGGTTGTTTGGGTTTTTTTTAAAATAATGCTAAGGTCTTTAAAAAAAAAAAAGTCACCTAGTTGCAGTTTCAAATTCCATTACATGTTTAAAAAAGTTATGACTCAAGATAAGCTTGTTTTAGGAGGTTTATTTTGCAACCCCATGAGCAGCACAAGCACAGTTTAAGAATTATTCCTTTTGAGTTAGTGGTAAGAAAAAAACAATGCTTAATTGGCTACTGATAGAGATTCCTCGATTCATTTCCAAAAGGAATGTCATGGTCATTAAACATTTCCTGGTTTACTTCATAAAAAAGAAATCACTGGTCCTAGTATCCTGTCCTAGCTCCACACTAATTACATTTTCCTACCAATAGTCCTATTTAGCTCACATCTGACAGATACTACAGAATTTCCTCTTCCAAAGTGCTACATTCAGGCTTAACAGCTGCTCTGCTCTGGAGAAGCAATATTTTAGTACCAAGAGGAAACATTTTTGTCTTTTTAAGTTTACTTAAAGCTTTAAAACCAAGTGGGATATGGAAAGCAGCATATATAAATGTACCTAACATGCTTTAACATATAGTAAATTGTATCAATAGTAGTGGAGTGCTGATTACCTTTAAATACCATGAATTCATGGGCACATGTCTTTTTAATAGCACAATGCTCATACGTTAAAAGAGACTGATAGGTTTTTATTGTATTTTTTCAGTCTTCAAACATTGTTTAACATCAAACATGACACACAGAAAACAACTATTATAAAAGCCTTGTATGCTTTTGTAATCATCTTCTCAAGAGCTTAGGAATTTGGCTACTCTACATGACAGCAAAATAATAATACTGCTCTGATCTAATTATGCTTCACAAATAAATTGATACTAAAACAATATGTGGTCAATTCTGTCAGCCATTAAATTGCAGTTACCTCTAACATGAAATATGAAAACAATTTAATCTTACACAAACACAAGTTATCATGGAAAGCAGAGTACTGTCTCTAAGTTAAATGGCAGGGAGAAAACAGTTATCTGCAATGGAATTTGGCATGGACATGAACATTAATAACCCAGGCTCTTTCATGATAACAAAAGGTCTGCCACCCAGCTCTCCATCAAGTTTAAAATAAGGCACTTTTCTGCCTGATAAAACTGTGCTGAGGCATTACTTTACCAGTTCCTAAAGGAAGAGAATTACCAGTTCCACTTGTTGGCAGCAATGCTTTCTACACCTGTATGTTGCCCTGCAGGACACATGCTCATCTATGGAACCACATCACTGAAGCACAGGACATAGATTCAGCTAAAAGTCACAGCACAATTCTGCAACAATTACACCCAGACTCCTCACTGACTTACAACACTGTGCCACTGAAGCATCGTTACACAATATCTCAAGTGAATACAGCGAAGACAAAAAATGAAGCTGGAGAAACTGGTACTGACTGAAAGACAACTTGAACTAGACATCCTAGCTCTGATACAGTCTATGTGTCTTCTGACCCAGATCTTGAAGCTACCTCATGAAGGACCTTCCACCTCCAGTGGGTGCAGAGTAACCAGTTTCTTTCACCTGCAACATTCAGGTAACTGACCAGAAGACCAGAGCACATCAACAGAGCTGGAATACCAGATCCAGTTTGGAGTGCCTCAGTGGAAAAAAAAAAAAAAAAAAAAAAAAAAAAAAAAAAAAACATTGACATCCTGAAGTGAGCCCAGAAGAGGAACATCAAGTTGTTTGGGGCAGAAGTACCTGATATTCAAGAAGAGGCTGAGGCAACTAGGCCTGTTCAGTCTTAAACAGAGAAGATGAAGGGGAGCCCTTACTGCTGTCTACATCTACCTGACCAGAAGACACAGAGAGGATGGAGCCAGAGCCTTCTTGGAGGAGCCTGGCAATGGGACAAGAAGCAAAAAAAGCAAGTTGGAACACGGGAAATCCTGATTACATACTAGAATTTTTTTTTTTTTTTTTTTACTGTGACAATGATCAAATAGTAGAACAGATTGCCCAGAAATGTGGTGGAATCTCCAACCCTGGAGGTGTTCAAGACTAGACTGGACAGAGTGCTAAGAAATCCTTGTTTCGAGCACGTTTTGGACTGGATGATCTTTCACTATCTACCAACATCAGAGAGACAATATGGAAGTTGGGTTGAGACCATGTGGCTGCTACTTGTCACAGAAGTAAAGCTCAACCAAGCAAGATGGATAAGAGGAGAATTACAGGGTTTGCTGCTGTTAAGTCATTCGCTACAGTTAAATGTCCATGTACACACCTGCAACTGTCATTCTGTAACTTACTACCCACAAGAAATGTTTTGTAGTCTTCTGATCTGAGCAGAATTTTTTCAGCTTCTTGGTCTGGCCTGATCTATATTCCTCACACTGTCATTAGCTCTCAATTATTACAACAATAAGGTTTCCACAGGCAAAAACATTCTCAGCACCTAGGAGACTCCAGCTAACAGTGAGCTGTGAACTGCAGTTCGGGCATTCTCCACTCACTACGCTACATTGGTATAAAGCCTTACTGGAGATAAGGACCAAGACATGGGTGCTTCATAACCTGCATAGGTGCTTCAGTTAAGGGGCTTCATAACCTGGATTCTCTAGAAAACACCTAAAGCTTCACAGTGAAGACTACATCCATGCTCTTGCCGTCATTCATAATTCATTTCTACTCCAGTGTGAAACACCAAGCTTCCTTGGAAGCCAGAGCAAAGACAGAATTAACTTCCCAGAAACTTAAAACCACAATAAATGGGGACCTAAACACAAAACATGTTTCTTTGACCCTGTCTTCTCTAACATAAATACATAGCAGTACTGCATTATTTAAAAAGCAACAAAACCAAACATGCAGAGCAATAACATGAAAAGCAAAATTTCACCACACTTTTCTCCATCTGGGAAGAAAATGAGAAAACAAACACACACGGCAAATGTTAGCCAGCTTGCCAAGCACACCAGAATAAGCTGAAATGCGGTGTGATGAGAATGGTTTCAGCAGCTCTACAAAACAGAAGAGATGCCAAGTCTCTACTTCTCCGCTTGGCCCAGAGGCTGTTATCTAGACGATCACTTAAAGAGGCTTAAGGCTTGGAGGGAAATTTGCTGACTTGCCAGTTTGCCTTAAAGTGTCCTCAGGTCCATTCATATGGTAGGAAAACCTCAAATATCTCGTGCAGGCAAACGCAGCACACTGAGCAGAGCCTGAAAACTGCCTCCTGTCAAAATAACCGGCTCTGGCAGGATGGGACCTGACAACTAAAGCGTGGTATAATCAGTGTGTTAGAAATTCACTTTGTGACCGTAACCAAATTATTTGACCTCTTTGCTTCAGTTCCGTGCTGCAACGAGAGAACAGTATTACTTAACTAATTCTCCACTCAGTTTATGAAGATGAGTAATTAATGTTTGATAATGGTAAATGCCAGGAGGCATGCTAGACTTTACATGTTCAGAAAAGGAAGTGCCAAATGCTTCATAGCCCTATTTTTTTTTTCCAGATGAAATAAGAAGCTAGCTGGATGTGGATGTGCTTCCGGACACATGTTATGGAAGCATATTTATTTCTTGTGTGTGTCTTGGACTACGTCATTCAACACTGTAAGCAGGAAAAAGGAGCTCTGGCAGCCTACCTGCAGTTTCAATGCAAGGGTATGAAGGAGGAGGTTTCTGCCATTTCCCATTTGCATCTTTCATATGAGATCTGTCTGAAGCAAATGTCTTCAAGTACAAATCTGCTCGAATCATTCTGATTTTCCTAAATAATAATGCAAAATTGTATCAAAAGATACATGTATACAATACTGCATTAGTCACCTAGAACAAGAACTTGTCCCATCAAGGAGCATTAATTTCATTAAATACATAAATCAGCAATATCATGCCAAGCAGTTAACTGGTTAACAAGAAACTGCAGTAGGAAAGAAAAGGGCTTTTCATGAGACTAAAGTAAAGAAATTTAGAAAAATAACAGACAGTGCATTTATTTTACTGGAGTTCAGCAAAAATGTGTCAATATGCATTCACAAAGAGAACTTTAACTTTGATTTCACTGAATAACATTCACGGTCTTTATATGTTGTCACCTGTGAAATTCTGGATGAAGGCTGTCATCCAACCTAAAGGCCTCCACACTGTACACATCAAAAGGACACGGAAACGGCAACACTGTATCAAGATCATAAATGAAGTTCTGCTCCCCGCTGGAAACATGAAGTAGAATAACATGGTAGTCCTGGGAAGAAGGGTAATTGCCATTAACAACTGTTAACGAGATACTGGCCAGGAGAGTGAAAAAAAATGCTTCCTAAAAGCAGAAGCTACAGATGCTTTATTTAAATACTGCTTTTTGCCCTTCAAGTATTAAGCCTGTAACATTTCTGGCACCAGGAGAGAGATTTCCTAATGCCTGTCTCGTCCATTGTGCCTTTCAAGAAACCTCGATATTCTCTCCCTTCCTTTCCAGCCTCCTTTGATTTAAGCCTCAACAGCTAAACTAAAGTGTATGCTACTCCTAAGGAAACAGCAAATCTCTTTCACATCCCACACCAAAAGGCAAAAGTTGAGTGGGGTAAGCATTTCTGGCTTAGACCCAGTCCTAAATAAAAGCTCCCAACAACATATGATGGTAGCTTAACATTAAAATTACCTAGTGATCTCTTCTAACAAGAGATGTTGTACCTGTTGCAGTTACACGATCTTGTGAATTTAAGTGCCAAGCGTCTAGCTGGCAGAAGCAGCTGAAAAAAAATGCATGTCACTGAGAAAGGAGCAAACTACTCAGATCAAGAGGACCATAAGACTAAGATGAATTCCTGCAGCAGCTCTTGAAGCAGGGAAGAAAAATGCCTGTGGGTACTATATCACACTTTTTCAAGGTAATTATTTTGTCTTGACACTTGGCTTATGAGGTGGAGTTTTATTCCTTAACTTTGAAGAAACACAGGTGTGGTGGAGGTTTGGAGACACTGCAGTTACTTATGTTAGGTGTCAGGTACGTACACTGCTGTTTTCCAAAATTAAATTAAAGGTAGCTGTTAACAGTTTACTAAACCTTACATTAAATGTAATCCACTCACAAAAACATTCTGAAGCACCAGCTTTTGACACTTTCAATATTAAATAAATCCAAAAGGGACTGGTATGGAAAAGCTCTTGGGCAAGCTATTTTGACAGACCAAATGCATATGCAACTGTTTGCCACAATATTTAGAAGAATGTGTTACAGAGTATAAGAAAAATTACACTACAAGCTTTACATAACCTATGATCCACAAAACCATCAAAGTTAAAATACATTTCAATTCATTAATTTTCACGAGAAATCCATATTCTGTGCTGGTCTTTCCTGACTCTCCTATTCCTTTTTAGATAATTTTCATAACATTTGGATCTCTTTTTAAATTAAACCTTTTATGTACTAGAAAAATACCGATATTTTGTGAGAAAGTGAATGATTCAGCCATCGCAGAGCTTCAGGAGTTTGCAGTTTATTTTGACGAATTTCAGAAACAGAAATTGCCACAAGAAATAGCTTTTTTCCATGCCAGGTAACTGCAAGAACTCTGTAACGATACATACTTGAAAGGAATTCTGTAGTGGCAATTACTCAATTACATTAATTGATCAAATGACACTTCAAAGCCACCATTTACGGGCCAGTTTAATTGCTGACACTGAATACATACATTAGTTATATTTTTCTATCCTCGGTCAGGCCTACATGGATATTTTCACCCATCTACTTATAAATACAGAGATCTATTTCAAATTCTACAAACCTGGTAGCTCCAACACTATTGAGATGATAATTTCCACAAATGTGTTATGTACTCTTGCCAACATTAAGGTTTGTCACCTGTACATTTTACTGTCTCGCTGTTAATTTACTACAAATGGCAAGAAGGAGCACCAGATAGAGGCTCTTTATAAATCTGTTGTAAAAGAATAATAAATATTAATACAAAACTATGGAATGGTTGAGGTTGGAAAGGACCTCTGGAGATCGTCTAGTCCAACTACCTGCTCAAGCAGGGACATCTAGAGCCAGCTGACTGGGACCATCTCCTTTTGAATATCTCCAAGGATGGAGACTCCACAACCTCTCTGGGTAATGTGCTCCATCACCCTCACAGTAAAAAAATGTTTCTCTATATTCAGATGGAACATAAACATAACAGTTTGTTACAGTGAAGGTGGGTGACACTGCCCATGTCTGATCCCGCAACTATCCAACTACAGAAGGATGCACTTGAAATTACTGAGAGAGAAGGCCTTACCCAGACAACAGGCTCATCTCCATGTCCCGATCTCTGCTTCCAGAGTGGAATCTGAAAGTTGAAAGTTAATGGATCTGAAGTGAATAAAACCTTTCAGATTAATACAGATTAATTCCAGGTTAATTGGTCGGTTCTTTGCTAACCTACCCGCTTCCTCACTCTACATCTGTGCTACAGTCAGAAAATTTTCTCTAGTTTCTAACTTTCAGGAGCATGAAGTTGGATATACCATTCTGGACTGCACAATATAATCATCCTCCTAAACTGACAGACTACAGGGAACAACTACACCCACAGCTCATAGCAACATCATGCCTCTTCCCACGGTCCTGAGTGCATCAGAAAACTAAACAATCTCACGTGGTGTGGTGTGTGTGCCTCTGAGCCAACAGGGCTTTGAACCACATTGCACTTACAGGTCGGGCTACAGTCTAAAGGCCTGGCAGCACATCTCGCCTATGTTGAGCTGTGCTTAAAATGCCTGGGACCACGTCTTGCTTATGCTGGGCTGCGGTCTAGGCCTGGGACCACAACTCACCTACACTGGGCTGTGGTCTAAAGGCCTGAATCTCTCCATAGCCATATTCTGATCACATGTCACTGACTCACCATCCTCCTGTCATTGGATATGAAAACAGCATAGAATTCTTCTAAAGGGTATTGATCCTGACTCCTGATGTAGTCACAAAGTTTCCAAACATTTTCTTCACTGTAAGACACAAGAACTGATTATTTTTTTCCCTCCCAACTCCACTTCTAGTGAACAGCAGTGAGCCGAGAGGCGATGCTTGCTCCAAAGTCGCCCGATGTAAATTCCCTCTGTGGCCGAAGGCTCTCCAAGGTCACACACCTGTTTAGGAGAAGCCTCCAGCCGAGGCCCTGCGCCTCCCGGGGGAGGTGGGGGGGGGGTAACCCGCCTCCCGGTCGCGGTCCCCTGGCGGTCCTTACCAGTAGCAGCTAGTGTAGGCGCAGGCGGGGCGGGCGGCACCGCCGGTTCGTAGGCGGCCGCCGGCCGCGCCATG